>NC_140500.1:6047088-6747088 GCF_964271855.1 Acomys minous
ATTATAATTTTTATCAAATAAAATAGACTGCATTATTGAACAAAACTCTTGTTCACAGTTATTCCACAGTAAAAACAACTGATTAAGAAATGTCATTAAGGAAAAAACTATATAAAAACCACATGCTATTTTAATTAAGAAAATGTTTGCCAAGCTTGGTAATCCACACCTATAATCTGAGCACTCAGGAAAAGAGGCAAGATGGACATGTGTTTGAGACCAATCTGAAATATAGCAATGCCCCATTTATAAACAGAGAAAGAAAAATGAACTTTGAACCCCACAGGAGACCACTACAGTTGGCACAAAGCCAAGGGAAGAGTGAAAAACCTCATAGCTCAAGATACCAAGGCAATCCTGCTATTCATTCCATATTCTAAAACCTAATGAAAGGAAAGAAAAAAAGCCAGATAATGTTTAAGAAAATGGTGACGCCAGAAAAGAACAGCTCTTACGCATTAATAGAGCATTGTGCAAAGATAAAGTAATTACAACCGAATGGGATGGAGCATGCTAGGTTGGCTACCTACAGCACAGGTGCTTAACGGGCATCTGACATTTCTACATTACTTACTGAATACTTCAAAGATGTAACATGAGTCCATGTAGCCATATTCTATGAGGAAGAGCATGAGAGCATGCAGCCCGGAACTGTTCTCTCCTATACGTCTCTGATAAATTGGTTTTCTTTCTGGTCAGTGCGCAAGTTGGTTCTCCACAGCATTTCTGTAGATTGTGCAATTGGTACATTGCAGATGCTTCAGAGAGGGAAGGAACTACCAATCCGTCCAGGCTGTTGGCTTCTGAGTTAGTTCTCCATAAAAGAGCCTCAGCTGTTGGGTCCAAACGATACAACGAAAAAGAAGTTGAGGTCTTTTTTTCTAAATAAACTCATGCATGGTTCACAGGGGAAACTCATTGGCTTATTCAGTTATGAGGCGGTTGTTCTCTCTGCTCCGCAGTTGGATGCACTAAGAAGTGCCTGATAAGCAAAGGCATATGTGAGTCTCAAAAATAGTTTGAAGAATAAGTACGATCTTGCAGTGAGGAAAGAATGGGAAAGATTGGTTGGTAGAATCAGGACGTCTAAAAACACATCCTCAAGATCTACTGGGGCAGAGGCAAAGGATGTATGCAAAAGAACTGGGGAGAAAGGAAAATCCATCCCGAGAGACTTGGCCATTTGTCACCAGATGAAAGCAAGCCATCTAAAGTTAATAAGCAAGAGGGACAAATGCAATGCAGATTTGAGCCTCAGGAGGATTCACATGGCAAGCAAATGGGATTATGGATCTGAGAATCACTTTGCAGGAATTTTATGAGAGCCATAACTTAGTGTCTGCTATTATCTTGGCACTAGGACCTTCAATAGTCTCCCTTCCCACTGATGACATGTATAAAGGTGCTTTGGACAAGACCAAAAGAGGTGTTGACAGTGACAAAGCATTCCTGGACACAGCTCTCAGTGGGGATTGGCGAGTGCCTGAGATCCTGGGATCTGGGATGCTGAGGCAGGAGGCTCCTCAGGAGTTTGAGTCTCTCCAGGGCTGTATGGTGAGACCTTATCTCAAAACAGTGTCTGTTTTAGGCTTGGGTACACATCGACGTCATAAGGGTGTTTTGAGGAAGGCTGTGGGCTAATCTGCATCCCCAGAAACTGTACAGGAGCCCCTTGTTGGGCTTTCTAGAAGCTTGTCGCAGGACTCTGGGACTGATATATGTGTTAGTTGCCTCATTAAAACCAGACCCGTGATCACTGCAGTTCGGGGCATCATTTTGCTTCTGTGATAACAGTCTGAAATGTGGCTGCTCATCATAACCTGGATGTGAGTTTAATCCAAAGATTCTTTCCTTCTGCATTTCACATATTCTTATTAAATTCATGAGATGTTGTAACCCTCGCTGCCTTCAAAATGAATGCACTGGGCAAAATCAGTGATGCAGTGCCGTGTGTGATTGGAAAGACCGTCTAGTGGCTGGCCATAGTCTACACACAGCCAGAGTGGCTGGCCAGTCATCTCTTTGCCTCCTCATGTCAACCTGACCTAGCTCATGCTGTTTGCATTGGACATGTGTCTGCTTCATGACTTAGTCCACACATCCCTACATCTGTAGTTTGCATCCTCTAACATTTGAGTCTTAACCAATGGTGTCTTCATAAACTTTTCCTTCCTTCCATTGTGACCCAGAAATAGTGGCCACAGTCATCCAGGCTTTTAGTCTTTGTCTTGACAAAGTATTTTCCCCATTTCAGTGCCTCAGGTTCCATTGTTTGTATGGCAGAGAGGTTTATGACAATTTGGCAAAAGACATAGTTTGCAACTAACAGGACTCTTCCTTCATATCCTCCTACATTTCTCCCTACTTATGTCCCACCTCCATCTCTCCACCCCCCCTTCCTTCTCCCTCATCCAATCCCCCCACGCCATCCCCTGACCTCTCATGGGAACCAACCATAGTCTTTGTTGTGGTATATGAAGCCCTTTACAGGGAGAAGTGATGGGACACATACGATTCCTAGGACTGCTGGGTAGCAGTGAGGAACGAGCTGAGACACGTCATAGAGGTCCTGGGATCTTGCTTTTCTTGATGACTGTTTCCTGACTGCCACGCTCAACTTCACACACACACAGTTGGTAGTTATTAAACATTTTCTAAGTGACTGGGTTGATGTATGGAAATATTGATAAGGAGCATAGTGTCAAGGATGTGAGTTTCAACATGCTCTAAATCAGTAGCCATACACCCAGGGGCAGACACTGATCAACAGTTTCCCTCACCTGGGGAACCTGGCTTAAATATATTTATTTGGAAAAAAATAGTGCTCACTGTTTTAATTACTAATTTCTACATTAGATGATAATGGGGATATTTGTAGAATTGGTTATGCTAGATTATATTCTTAAAAATAATATCAATTTGTGCATGTGTGTGTGTGCCAGTGTCTGTGCACATGCATGTGTGTGTGTGTCTGTGTGTGTGTGTGTGTGTGTGTGTGTGTGTGTGTGTGTGTGTTTGTCTGCCTCTGCCTCCCCAGCATATTCCTCCACATCAACCTGCTATCTGGTTTGACATGGGCTCTAAGGGTCAGACTCAGGCACTCTTGATAGTGAGTCAAACGCATCACTGATGAAGCTATCGCCTCACCTAGAGTTTGTTTTTATAGTTTTCTAACTGATGTGAATTTCAGACAAGTGGGGCACCAGCAACCTACAGTCCATTTGAGAGGTGACAACTAAAGAAAAGACCATGTAGGTCAAGGAGGGGCGTGACTGATTTCATTTAAAAGATCTGCATAGTGTAGTGGGACTGGGTCCTAGACCTGATCTGACAAGTTCTGTAGCAGCACGAAGCCCACTGTCTTTTGGTGGTTGTTACATATCTAAAGAAGCAAAGGCTATGGTTTTTCTGAGGTTTCTTCAAGGTTATTTATAATAATGTAAAATTATAATACTATTTGTGAACATAAAAATTAATGTTCATAGTTAACATGATACAGATTCAGCTTTGGTTTTATAAGGAGGTTGAGGTGATGGCCAGGCTGATAAAATTCTAGAGAAGGATACATGGGGACCTGAGTTCAGATTCCCAGGCAGATGGTTGTCTGTAATCCCAGCCTTGGGGCAGGAGAAATGGAAGGATCCCTGGAGCACACTCAGCAGCCAGTCAAGCCAACTGGGGATCTAGGGTTCAGCAAGAGAGGCTGCCTCCAACAGCTAGGGCGAAAAGTAACTGAGGTGACTGAGCAAGACAAGTGGCACTGGCCTCCGGCCTCCACAGGCGTGCAGAACCAGACGCAGGTGTACTTACCCTCATGTGTGGACACAGGCATGAAGACACACGCCATACATTGTAGACACAGATAGAGTTCACAGGTGTGGTGTATAAAGGAAGGCCCCATCCACTCTGTGAGGCAACTATTCTGTAGCCATTATGTCACTGCTGAAAGGCAAGCATGTGGCATTTCCATGGGGGGATTTCCTGCCAAATTTATCTACCATTTTGGATGTCAATGCAGTTATTCTTTGAAGGTCTCGGGTCTTCTAGCTATGCCCTTCCAGGCAATCCCAAGGCGTGCCCTTAAAACCAATATTCTAACAACTTTTCTGTGTCAGTAATTGATTTTTACTTAAAAAAAAAAAAACATAGTGACTGGCTTCATGAAGATCTGTTCTTTCAAGTGGATTACGTATTTGCGTCACAGTCACCCCACGTCACTCCCTTGCTTGCTACCCACTAACATCTTCCTTTCCACGAGATCTCTCACTTCTAGTTTCATGTCAGTATAGATTGTGTATGTGTGTGTCTGTGTGTGTGTCTGTGTGTGTGTGTGTCTGTGTGTCTGTGTGTGTCTCTGTGTGTGTGTCTGTGTGTGTCTGTGTGTATGTGTCTATCTGTGTGTGTGTGTCTGTGTGTGTGTGTGTCTGTGTGTGTAGAAAGAGAGGGGGGGTGATTTTATATATCTACATAAAATCCAGAATCCACAAAAGAAAGAAAATATGCAATATTTCTTTCTGAGTAGGACTTTTTTTACTTAGCGTGTTGCTTTGCAGTTTCTTTTCCAAAGGGCGTAACTATCTACTTTATGGTAACTAAGGCTCCACTGTGTGTACGCTGTGTTCCTTTTTATTCACTCACCAATTTGTTGTTTGTTTCCTCGGTGTCGTTTGCTTTCTTAGTGTGCTAGCCACTCTGACAAGGGTGGGACGTGGATGTGTGACTTTCTTTTCTCATGGAGGGAGGGGTTAGGGGAGGGAAACAAGGGGCACCAAGGCTGCTTCTCTTTGATTCTCTCTCTCACGTTCAGCAGGTTCAAGGTCAGCTGCCGCCCTTGATGATTCCCGTGTTCCCCCCTGACCAGAGGACTCTCGCAGCAGCTGCCCAGCAAGGATTCCTGCTCCCCCCTGGCTTCAGCTACAAGGCTGGGTGTAGTAAGTACTGCTGAGCTTTGGATTCCAGGGTGGGTGGAGGATGCGGCTTGCAGTTGGCCCACTTAATCACGCCGAGAAATGAGTTCGCTCCCTTAGCATGTTCACAATGCTGGAGTAGGGAGGGTTTGTGTCAGTGTCCGTAAGTGCAGATCTCATTTCTGTGCCCCCAAAGTCACTACTTGTCACTTAAACCTCACTTTTTTTTATATATATAAAACTGAGTTTGTATCTCTTAGTTTTTTTCTCTTAACTCAGCTATTACACAAATAATTGATACTCTTTTATACCTGTTTATAAAGCTTTAAAATGTTGAATACAATCTTGAATAGTTTAAGTCTGTTCTTAACCGTCTATGTTATTCTGACTCCATCTTTGCTAAAATCCCGAAGTTACTTGTTTTTTAGTCCAGCCCTAGTCTTTCCCCTGCTCAGAGATGGGCTTTAAGCTGCTTTATTGGTTACCAGGGAATAGCTGAGGAGCAGTGTTTACACAACATTAAGACAGAAATCAGAATTTAAACTCCACAATAACCTTATGTCTATACCTTCTGTTTCCAATGTATTGCTAAAATATGAATATAATTGGGGTTCATTTTGTTTAGAAATGCTTTCCTACAGTTTTTCGTTATCTAGTAAGTTATCCCTGAATTTCCTAGAGAAAATAGGACCTTTGTGTCCTCCACATATTAATAGCCTGTTGTGGGTGGAACGGGAAATGGCCCTCATAGACTTGTGAGTTTGAATTATGGTTCCCCCAAAACAACACAGTGATGATGGTGTTTGAAAAGTCGTGGAACCTTTAAGATGCAGACACCTTCTGAAAGATGTGAATCACTGGGGTTGGCCTTGGTGGCCTATGGCCCCACCCATTTCCTGTTTTCTCACTGATTACCGACTGTGGGTGTCTGTGAAGCCAGCCTTACACTCATGACTTGATGGAAGGTAGCCCTTTAGACTGTGAGCCAGACATCCTCTTCTCTTGCCTCCTGCCGTGCATGTTGCACAGCAGCAGGGAAAGCAACCGACCCTGAACTCAGTTCCTCCTAGTCTTTTGGTTCTTAGATGTGTCCGTACTCTTCCTGGGCATCGGCCTCTCGTGGTTCACTCTGCTAAGTATTTTGAACCTTCTTCAGGCCATGTCAGGGGTGCTTTCTTGAATTTGTGCTGGATCCTTTTCCTCTGACCCCTTTGTGTCCTGAGTTATTTCCCAGCTCAATATACTATAAAGATTTAAAGACTAGAAATGTGTTAAAAATCATAGGCATAAAAATGCAAAATACCACCTAACAGGAAAATTAGAATTAATTTCTAGTCAAATTGTGTAGAGATTCTTAAACTAAATATCACACCTCAAAACTCAGGACTGTAAAAACCCAACTTCCAGCTGCCCCTCTGTGTAGCTTTTTTTACTGACTTAGCCAATATACCTCCTGACTTGGTTTTCCTACGTTTTCAAATGAGTCAACATATTGTGTTTTCATCCTGGACCCTTTCATAATACAATTACACAGTTTTAATTTTATAGATCGTCATTTAGTGCAGATGCACAGAATTCTTTCTAAAAAGAACAACTAACAGTATGTTCAAAGAGTTTAAAATTCTCAGAATAATTTTATATTCCATTGTTATTCTAAGCTCTGTGTTCTTAAGCACAAAGGGCCTTTGGCTTTATTTCTCTTTGTCTAAAGAATGGCTCCTCACTTGAAACACATGAAGCCAACTTGGTTTTAGTTTTTTTTGTTTGTTTTTGGCTTGTTTGTTTGTTTTGTACTCTAGTTTACTAAAACAACAAAATTCCACTTTTAAAAAAATTATCCATTGCCTCAGACTGTACTACAAAATATGCATATAGCACAATTTTCTTTTCCAAAAGAAAAGCAAGCATATTTTTAAGCTAATATAGAAGTAAGTTCCATTAACAAATACTGTGCAGAAAAGAAAAACATCCTGAAAGTGAATAATAGCACACCTCTAGACCCAGACCCAGCCGGGAGCCCCTGGCGCCTCCCTCCTCTTTGACAGCTAGCATGTGAATTGTGTCCGGTCCAGTGTCATGGGTTGAATCAAGTTTTCCTTTGTGAAAACGGTTGGTAGTTTAACTGTTTGATATTCATGTCTTTAATGCTTAAAGTTATAAACAATACCACTTCTTCAGTTACCTTGGAAATAAAATAGAATAAAGCTTTTACTGCTGCTGGCCAACTTCAGCTTGGCACCTTGCCAGACTCCAGAACTTAGCAGAAGTGGGTTGTGAGAGAAAGTGGCCGCCCTTGTTAACACCCGGGCTCCTGGGGCAAGCCTCAAGGAGGAGCTGGGAGGGCACGATAAATAATATACATTATCTCTCCACTGGTCACATTGCAGGAAAAGAAAGCGGGGAGCCAAATAAAGGCTGCCACCCCATCTCCATGTGACTCCTCACCCCATTTCCCTGTGGTTGTCAGCATGGCTTTTGTGTAGGGTGGTTGCTTTGAGTGTTAGGACACAGTTCTCGGTGACAGACACTTGCCAGCTCTCCTACCGTGCAGATCTAAAACCCGAGGCTTTTCTTCAGCTTGTGGAACACTGGGCTGAGATTTGATCGTGAGCTAAAGTGTGGAACTTTAAATGTTCCCTCTAAGCACAAGCTGAGGAACCCGGCTACTCCAGCTGGAGTCCACAAATCTTATTTGCTCCTTGGAGCATAGAGGTATTGTTCCTGTTTTGAAAATGCTGATGATAAATGAAAATGATGATAGACATGTTTCCTGCCATGGAGTAAACAGAATTGTCACATAGCTCACTGCAAGAATGCACACGCAGCCCGGTAGCAGCCAGAGACATCAGGACAAGCTGACTAGATGCACAGGGAGCAGCACTGAAGGCTGATCTCCTGCGGGCTCACCTGTGAGTTCTTAGGTTAGCACACAAGCAGGAGAGTACTGGCAACACACCCTAACCTTCTGTTGGGCGCTTAATAAAGTCAAGCACAAAAAGGCAAGTCTTCACAAATCCCCGTCTAGTTATTCGTTTTCCTACTTATTTCTTCAGACCTAAAAAAGTGCTGGTAAACATCTGTGGAGGTGAAAGCAATGGCATTTTGTTTATTGTTGTCATTATTGTTGGTTCCAGCCACAGCCTCACACTGTAATCCAGTCTTCCTGCCTCAGGCTATAGGATTTTGGGATTAGGGATGTCAGTTTGTAAAAGATGAATTAGGAAACCAAACGTCATCTCATGGATTTGAAAGAGTCATATGAAAATAGTTTGAGGGTGTCAACTCCATTTTTACCCAATTCACTTAAGAGGGGAAAGTTAAACAATAGTTCCTTTAAAAACATGTTAGTTTTTTCTAAACTCATAAACAAGCTGTAATGTGAAAATTTAATTTATAACACATAACTTAAAATTCCAAGTCTAATATATATCCATCTGTAATAGCTCATTGGAATCAGAAAATAATGGCAGCCCACTAAATAAGTTTGGGGTGCGAAGTACCCAAGATGCTGGCTCCAAATTATAAGTCAAGTGGTCACACAAACAACTTAGTCCAATCACTCCAAGTGTCTCAGGACTGTCCGGACATGGTCTTCTCAGGAGAGCCCTAACTTGTTAAGGAAAAACTTAAACCCATAAGCTCTGAGACGTCTGCCAAACAGCTTTGGCACCTGCAGAAGGTATTATGTTGGAAGAAAGACATATCCCCTGTAGTTGTTCATCTTAGAAAAAACAGTCCTACCTTAAAGGAAGGAGATAAATTTTTGTGTGTGCATGTTGGTGTACACCCAACACTTTCACCTTGGGATAGACTTTACAGACCTTGGCTGGTGGAAAGGTTGAGGTTTGCTCTGCTGTTTTCTCTGTCTCCGGGTCCCTTCCTCTGTAGGTAGCTCCCAGCTGATGGTGTTCAGGAAACCCCCAGGTCTCCTACAGTGTGTGTTTTAGAAACATAGTTGGGAGTAGGTGACTCAGTTTTGGGTTACTGTAGCCCTCTGCCCTTCTTTTCTCTATTTGGACCCAAAATTTCCAATCCTGTAGTTCTAATATTCACACACATTGGAAATTTTGACAGGGAGGCATTTTATATGAAAATAATAAAATCCTGAGAAAAGCCAAATTTCAATAAAAGAACAATTTTTATGCACACTATAAAAATAAGTTGGAAAAGAGCTGGCTTGATCACTTAGCACAAGGTGTGGAGTTGAATGTGTCATATGACCATTGACACAGTCTCTTTGCTAGATGGACAAGGCAACATCTTATGCCAAGGTACTCAGGGCGAGTCTTGGTTAACTCCCAGGGACACGTTGGGTATTTTAAGTATTCAAAACAACAAACAAACAAACAAAAAGCGCAGAGGCATCTATTTGGCACGCTGCAAACTTCTATATTTAAGCTGTGTGGACTTTTCTTAGTAAGGATGAGTACATGGGTTTCTTTTTCCTCCTAAAGGTGGCTTTAAAAATGACTATGCCACTGAAAGTGCCTTAACTTGGGGCTCTTTGCCTAACAAGGCATTACTGGCTGTGGTGGTGGTGGTGGTGGTTTTAACTCCATTGCTCCCCTTGTACTTTTTTTAAACCAGGAAGTTGTCATGAGCATAAAATAACAAGACTTGTTTCCACATGACTTACAGAGCTATATATGCTGTTGTAAACATAATAAATTCATAGAGCTATATTAGTTGATTCCTCCTTGTAAATGATTGCAGGCTTTTTGTTGCATTTGCTTGGCAAAATTTGCCCAATCCCAGATAGTCCACAACAGAGTAAGAAGTGCTTACAATGGCAGTGCTTGGAGTTAGAATCAGGTTGAAAATCTGCTGATTTGTTCTGCCTCTCGCAGGTGTGGTGCTTTCAATGAGAAATGCTCCCCATAGACTCAGGTGTTTGAACCCCCTAATCTCTAGTTGGTGACTGTTTAAGACAGTTGTGGAGTCTTGATGGAGAAAGCTCATCACTGCGGGTAGGCTTGAGCTTCCTGTGTGTAGATGAATGTGATCTCGCTTTCTCTGACATCACAGGCACCAATATAGACACATGCAGCCACGGCTGGCTCAAAGGGCCTCTTTCCAAGAAAAAACACTTTCAAACTCACCAGCTATATCTGACTCCCTAAAGGCTTTAACATAGCACTTGAGGGGGGAGGGGGGAATTAGGAGCCTAGGGGGAAAAGTAATCACAATCATTTTTACCTGATACAGAAGCCAGGAGATGTGACTGGATGTCCATTCCTTTGCGTGCTGGTGCGGAACTGTAGTCTGTAGTGGCCAGGACCTGGGTTCCCTCCCCTGTTGGTTTAATATATATGTTTATGCTTTGGTGATTGCTTGGACCCCGGTCGCCTACAACCTGTCTGTCAGCTGACACTGTGGACTCAGAAATTAGCATGTGGCCTTCTAAATGCCAGATCACAAACCCTGTGCACAGAGAAACACAGTGGAACCCACACCATTTCCCACCAAGCAATGAAACATGTGGCATTAACTAGAAACAGGAACATGTCAACAAGTTTGCCGGAGGACGTTGATGGCATTTATTTCCTAAACATTAATTTTATTGTGGCCTATGAGGAACTAATTAGCTGAGAGTTCCCTTTCATATTGGAAGAGGAAACACTATCCAGAAAACTGATGAGGAGTAAATACACCACATTTTAAGTTTATTAAGCTTGACTTATCAACTTCTATTTATTTGAGCTAATCTCATAAGGCAATTAGCTACTTCGATCACTATATTGCTATTTTATTTAGCACATTTCTGAAAAACTAATCGATTGCTGAAATGCAGAAAGAGTATGTGAGTGCATCTCTGGTTTCATAGAGCCAAGAACGACTAAGTACAGTTTCTTTAAAAAAAAAATCACGTAATTGTTTCCAACATGAGCCTAATAAACAGACAAGTGGAAACAGACATGTACAAAACGGCAACAGAAGACATCCACAGTTGGTGGCAACAAAACAGCGAAGGTTAAGAGCCATCAGGTCATGCGGCTGGAGAGGTAGCCTAGAGGTGGAAAGAAAGCACTTGCGCTCTTCCTGGGGACCTGGTGGGTAACTCTATCTCCAGGTGATCTGACACCCTCTTCTCTCCTTTCTGGGCACCCACACATATGTGTCATATGCTCACACAGACACATACATAGAAATAAGAAATCACCTTGGAAAAAGGTGAGTTTCAAGTGACAGAAGCATTTTCATCAGCATTTACCGCACGCACAATCTCTGTTGTTCCCCTCAGTCAAGGGAAGCCACATCTAGCCACGCGTCTGCTCCTAGAAGACCAGAGATGCGCTTAAAAGTGCTGAGTGTAGTTCTCTGACCATTTCTGTTGGTGGGCACAGGATATACGTTTTATGACACTATCTTTTCTCAGTATATCAGAAGGTACATCATTTCCCTTCTGTGCCTTCACTGTTTTAACATCCAGGCAGCCATAGGAATGTCCATCCCAGCTACTTTATATGATAATTGAAAATTTTTTATTGGCTCATTATAGCTAAGGAAGACAAATCATTGCTGCCGTAGCACACATCACAATTGAGTATTAAGTGGGTGATCCAACTTTGAAAATAAAGGCTGACAGAAGTAAAACCCTCTCGTTCATCCTAGGTCACAACCTAAGAGAGTCTGTCCACTCCAGGCAGCAATCGACACTGCTGAGGACCTCTGTGCTGTGTGCTCCCCTTGGCAGTGGGGGATGCTATTACGTCAGTCCCAGGGGTCTGAAACATGCCATTTAGGGTCTTCTAGGCTAAGAGTCACCCCACATGTATTTCCCACTGCTGCTTTCCTCCTTGCTGCCTTGGTTACAGTTCCCATCACTGTGGCCAATGTCTGATGTGAAGAAATCTAAAGGACTGAGGGATTTGGGTAAGGGTGGGACCCTGAGGTGGGTACTCATGTTGTTTCCGCTGTTGCAGCAGAGTGACCAGCTTCCTCCAGTGACGCACTACTTCCTAAAGGTTCCACAACCTTCTAATCAGAGGCCACAAAAGCACATGAGCTTCTGGGGGCCATTTCCCTGCAAGCCATAACACCTGAAGACCACAGGCCCCTTAGCACAGTCCAGGAAGTGAGATGTCTGTCCTGACAGACCACAGCAGAATGTCTATTTTTTAAAAATGTAAAAACATTTTAAGGACCAGTTGGGGATGAAAAAGAGAAAGCATTTGATTTTGTCTAAACTGACTTAAAAGAATTCCCTTTTTCCAAATTGCTGCCTCTTAAGACTGTGATCTTACGTGTTCCATTTTCTCCAGACCGTTCCATTTTCCCTAAGACACAGAGGCAGGATTTAGCCATATATTCTAGCATAGTTCTGGATGTGAAAGCAATTAGTTAATGAATGAGTCCCTTTGAGCGGTTTAAAGTGAGTTATTGTGCAGCCCTTTAAATGACGCCTCTGTAGTAACACTAGCACGCAGGCGCAAATGGCTGCTCTTTGATTCATTGTCCCCCTTTCAGAGACACCCAAGTTCCTCAGATGATTAATCCAGGATTTTCATTCACACTAGAAGCTTCCAATTCTGACCCAAGAGTTGAAGGAAAAACAAGTGCTTCATCGTCTATATGCAGAAATGTCTGTGTGTTCTGGGAGGCACTTCCTAAAGTGTTCATAAATTAATCTCTTTCTAAACTAGCTACTGAGGTAACTGTTAAATAGGATAAAGTTTTCATTTGCTACGCTACATTAAAAAGTCGTAAAACTATATTTTATTTAAAAAAAAAACTTCCTAGTGTAAAAGGATTAGCCTGTGACAGAACAGTTGGAGCTAATGATTATCTCACAATGTCTCCTTTTAAAATATCTATAGAGCCAAACAAGACCTAATGTATTTTACTCTCTCGAATAAAATTCACTAGGAATATTTGCATTCATCCTTTACCATTTGGTGGCAGTTAAAATATTATCATGTCTCATAAAATTTTCAAATTGAAGTCATATCGTGCTATGGTAGCAAATTTTAAAAGGCTGATCCATGTTCTACATTAAGAAAGAAATTCTCTAGTTCATTTCTGGGTTCAGCAAGGTATTTGGAGAGAGCTGCTCTATGTCTTAGCGCTCTGGGGCCGGAGATGTGGTGCAGTGGTTAGGAACACTGTGTGCTCTTGTAGAGGACCTGGGTTCGAGTCTCAGTACCCACATGGAGGCTCTCGACCTGGAACCTCAACCTGCAGGACTTCCAACATCCTCTTCTGGGCTTCAGGAGCACTGCATGCACCTGCAAACAAAACTAAACTCAAACAAAACACCACGTAGCTTCTGGGGCTCAGACTCAGGTTCTCCGGTTTGATGGCAAGGCCCTGTACTCTCTGAGCCATCTCACTGAAAAAAAAAAAAAAAAAACCAAACATAGCTTACCTCGATATCCGTCTAATTAAGTATGAGTTGCTTTTAAAATAAAAATTTATAAAAGACAGACCATGGAGTAGAAAAGGTACTTGTTCCCTGAACCTATGTTGCAGAAAACTCAACTTTTAGACTCTTCTTAGAATTTACGGTGGTGTGAAGAATTAAACCCAGGATGCCTTGTATCCTAGACATATGCTCTTGCCCTGAGCTACATCCCTGGGCTTGTTTTTAACCTTCTCTATATGATCTCAAATCTTAGGCTTCCACCCTTCTCTGCTATCTGTTCTTTTTATTATAGGAAGCTAAACACAGAGTTTGTTTGAATTAAATACATTCTCATCCTCATAGCCTCATGTTTGACACTGAGAGTAGTGATGGACAGGCTTCCCGTCTGTCTTTTAAATTTCCCAGTATTCAATCACAAAGATTTCAACTCCAGTCAGTCCCAAAGCCCTAGCTCTGAACACCACGGGTACCAGGCTGAAGAGGTGGCTCAGCAGGTAAATGTTCCTGTTGCTCCTTCAGAGGACCTGAGTCCAGTCCCCAGCACCCACGAATACCTGCACAGTCCCCAGCACCCACGAATACCTGCACAGTCCCCAGCACCCAGTAATACCTGCAATTCCAGCTTCAGGTGATCCAAAACCTACGTCTGACCTCCTTGAGTACCCTTCTAGACATGGCACAAACACAAACAGGCGCACACCTCTGCACACAAAGATGAAATAAATCTTAAAAAATAAACAGCACCGTTAGATTGTGTTGCCAACTTTTTCATCCCTCAAAGTGAAGATTTGGTGTAAATGCACAAACTTTTGGTGCTGCTTTAAGTCATATCCAAAACATAGGACTTATGGTGTCCTTATTTCATATAGTCCTGTTGAGTATTTGCCTGTCTTGGAGGTAGTGTTTCTGTCTAACCTGGCTGCTGCTAAGAATCCGGGTATGCACACCAGCTAATCAGTTTTATAAGTGAGCACATTGCGCAAGCTAGGATCGTTATGTCTCAGCAACTGCACATAGCTATATGTGATCCATGTTAGCAAAATGAGCATTAAGTAATCTGTCTACTATGAAAATATAACTACATGCTTTTAAGTTAGTCTGTTAGGTCCCCTAAAACTTAATCCTTTTCTTAAAAAAAAAAAAAGTTGACTATACTACTTTCGATTTTGTGGTCTTCCTTCTTTTGATTGTGAAGTTTTCCTTCCTGGGTCTCTCACCAAGTTGTGAAGTTGTGTATCAAACACTTGCAGACACACACACGGACACCAGTGTCTCCAGCTTCAGGGGCTCCAACAACTTCTTCTGATTTCTTTGTGCAAACTTATATACATGTCATAAACACACACACACACAGGCACACACCTGTACACACAGTAATAAAGTAAATCTTAAAAAAATAAATAGCACTGTTAGACTGTGTTTCCAATATCTTAATCCGTTTCAGCAAAGATTCATTATAAACATGTGTGTGTGTGTATATATACACATATACATACAGTTCTCTGTGTGTAGTGCGTGTGTATGTGTGTCCGCATATGTAAAATGTCCTAAATTGAACGAAGTTCTAAAACTCAATAAATATTTGCTCCTTGCTCTTAAAACCAGTGGGGGAGGAGTGAGAGTGGAGGAAGGTGAGATTTCTTTCTTGAACCATGTGCAAGAATAAAGTGGAAAGCTCGCCCGTGCTTCTCTATTTTCTTATGTCGCTTTCTGCCAACTAATTGGGGCCTAAGCTCTCTGCAGGTAGTGTCCCTCTCCTGTTATATCTCCATTAATTCAGGTCATTATCATTTCCCACTGGATTCACTGCAGAGGGTTTAACATGCCTCTTTGTCTCGCCTTCCCCCTCTTCCAATCGATCTCTCTAGCCACAAAATTGATCTATCTGGAAAGCAGATCAGGCCCGAGTCACACCCGGCTTAGCATCGGCCACTGACCCGCCATTGCCAGCAGAGCAAATGCAAGGCTCTTTGAGCACTGAGTTCCTCTTACTCACTGGGCCCCTCGCACACTGCTCCCTTTCTGCACCGACTACACTGAGAAGCATGTTCCTGTGTATTCGGGGACTGATGCAAGGTGGGCAAGATGTGTGAGCATCATGAATGGCAGGGGCTCACAAGCAGAAGGTGCTGCTTGTCCATTCTCCCAACAGCCTTTCAGATGGATCAAAGCAACAACTCCCTCCTCAGCCTCCCCTCTACAGTGCCCTCATGCACCTCCTTTAGTCTGAGGCTCCCCAACATCTGGAAACTAGAGAAGGAAGAGCTGAGTCTACTTACTGCCCATCTGAGAAGATGGTTAGTCTGCCTGAGGAAGTGATGGAGGCCTGTGCAGACTCTGGCAGATGGGGACATCAAAAGTGGCTGCTGGAAGGGCCCTGAAGTGTGATCTCTTAGTGAAAATAGCCATCGTCTGGGAACTCAGATCAGCAATCTTCATTTTGCTCTAGTCTAGGCCCAGGCTAAGTTCTTTCCTGGAAGTTTCTAGAATATCTTCAGTGCTCTTCTACATGCCCAGGAGCATCCTCAGATCAGTTTTGTGTGTTTGCACAATTGTCTGCTCATTAGATAACAACGCCACCAGGACAGGGACCTGTGTGTGTTTGGGGAGGAGGTGTATACATGCGTACCTGGGGGGATAGTTTCATATTTCCTGGCACCTAGAGAAAGAAATCTGGTGTTGTCAGGGAAGCCAAACAAAGACATACTAAGTACTAGAGGCTGCTGAGGTATGTACCACTGCATTGGAGGGAAGATAGAGGTTTCACCAGCCTCTGCGTTTGGCCAGCAGCTGCTTGACTGTGCTTGCTGGACCCTGGCAAAGGGCCACACCTACTTCTCAAACTCCTTAGCTAAATAACCCTGTTTTGAAAACTGATTCTCCTGTCTTTCATATATCGTAGCAACAGACCATAACACAGCTAGAGATGAGTGATATGTCAGTTTTCCTAGGTGACTCGGTCCTTCCAGCCTTCTGAAGGCCTTAGTGCCAGCCTCAGCGGTTTCATCCCCACATCCACTGCAAGCTCCGCTGTGTTTTGGAAGCACTGACTAACAGGTCCCGTAACAGCCACGTTAGTCTTTCTCTTTCTGCTTTTGACCCTTGTATGCCCAACAAGTTCTGACACAACCCCAGAAACACAGGTACATAAAACAAGTATACAAATCAAAGATTTACTGGCAAGAAACAACACCACATTTTCATTTTAAAGCAGTTCTCTGCTGCACATGTAATTTTACCACTTTATAAAATCCAAAGAAAACTTGTAGATTAATAATATATATGTGCATGTTAGGGGGTTTTTTGTTTGTTTTTTGGATTTTTTTTTTATGAGACAGGGTTTCTCTGTGTAGCCTTGGCTGTCCTGGGCTCGCTTTGTAGACCAGGCTGGCCTCGAACTCACAGCGATCCACCTGCCTCTGCCTCCCAAGTGCTGGGATTAAAGGCTTGTGCCACCACAGCCTGGCTGCATGTTAGTTTTTAAGGTTAAGCCTTGACTGAACATTTGATATTGCAGGGTGTAAGACCATCTTCAACATTTTCAGAGCTGATTGTTTGATTTCATAATCCTCATTGCTGACAGCACTGTTTTATGATAGTGCAGAATGGGAGAAGTATGCTTGCACCTGGGAAGACGGTTCAGCAGGTAAATGCATGCGCTCTCCTTACAGAGGACCTGGGTTCCGTTCCCAGCACTCACACCCAGTGCCTCACCACTCTTTGTAACTCCAACGCCCAGGGGCCTGCTTCACTCTCTGGCCTCTGTAGGCACATGCACATAGAAGGTGCACATAAACACACACAAATAAAATAAAATAGGAAATCCCATCCTGATACCAACTCCAAATTTTCTTAATGATTCTTTATAAAACTCAAGCCAGCAAATCAAAAGGCATTCTTTAAAAAAAAAAAAGAAAAGAATCTTCTATAAATTAATCTAAAAATACATTAACCTCATACATGCTGAGGAATGAGGGTAAGAAAATGCTAAAGATCTTTGTTTCCCTAAATTACACCAGTATTTTCCATAAGAGAAAATTTATGTATACATACAGCAAAAGTGTTGTGAAATCCATAACATGCAATAGTCTGGAGGCTGATTGGATGTGTTTCAGGCCGCTTGGTTGGTCATGGGTGGTGTGGCGGTGCTCACTGCAAGGCACACGTGCTGCGTAGTCAGACCGAGGCTACCGTGAGCCACACGCCTGTCACATGGCACTGCATAAGCCAGGACCCGTTACGCACTCGATGATGCTGATGTAGTGCTGCTCCTGCCTATCTTTTCACAGCCCCCACAGTCAGCCCCCTGCCTCCGTGCAGAGCTGGGACCCCCAGTTGAAGAAGCAAGGCCTTGGTGCATTTTTCAACCTCATAAAAAATTTTTATTTTGAACTAGAATTTTCCAGGCTTGGACTTCAAGTAAGAAAATTAATTTTGGAAAGGTTGAGGGAAAAACTGTTCAAATGGTGAAAAACTGAGAAAGGAATAAAAGAAATTGCTCTTAAGTAGTTGAAGTCAATTTGAGTAAGACTCACGGCTGGACTGTAAAAGTCAGAATTTCCCATTATCTGCTGTTCACGAAGTTCCTCATGGGGCACGGAAAAAAGAAGCCTGGTGTGCTGTTTTCTTGGACCAGTTAGCTGAGGGATGGCATGAATGAGTGACAGTATTTATTTCTACAAAATTATTCTTCTCAGCTAGCTTCTGATTTTTGATTTGCCGTTTACAAATTCTCACAGAGTCCACGTCTACTTCAGAGCATGGCATATTTGTAAAAATATATTTTAAGTTTCCTTAATTAAGAATTAAAATGCTGTATTAGAAAATTTCTCAGTGAGTCTATTTCTACGTTATTTCAGAACTGGGGACAGATTTCAACAGACCTAGCTCTGAATATTTTGGGCTTGGAAAAAAAGTTAATATTAATGTAGATAGACATGGTGCAATGTAAGTGAATTTCACGTTGGGTAGAGAAAACTGCTACGGTGTGGCTCCGTGGGCAGAATGCTTCTGACACGTGCTGAAGTCCTGCTTACAATCATATGTTTCTATTTCAGAAGCTGTATGTGACTGACAATACACAGTAGTTGTTAATACTTCACTCATTTCTGCCGCTAAAATGTGCTGTCCTCTGTTCCCTTATATATACCAAACGCATTACCAAATAGCAGCCTCAGACCATTATGTTCTAGAGTGAAATGTCACAGACGAGGTGGCTTAGTCAGCAGGTACATTTCTCACAGCTGTGCAACTTGGGAGCTCTTTAAAGATGAATTCTTTCTTACGGGGCCTCTTTCTGCAGCCTGCATGAGACCTGCTGCATCCTCCCTCGCTCTTCTCAGGCACATGTTTCTGTCCTAAAATCTCCTTCCCATGAGGACTCCTGTCAGGGGCCGGGAGATGGCCAAGAGTGCAAAAATGATTGCTGCAGGAACCTAATGGCTCGAGCCCAGTCCTGGACCCAGCTGGGTGGGGGCACTGGTTCTCATCTGTAACCATGGCGCCCTGATGGTGAGATGCAAGGCGGAGACAGGACAGTCGGCCAGAAGCTCACTGGCCAGTTAGCCTGGAGTGCACAGCACAGGGGCAACACACAGCAGGACGCAGCCTTCCTTCCCAGGGTGGGAGGCAAGAACTGACTCACAAACATTGTCCACTGAGGGCAACCTGTATAATACGATATGCACATGTACATAAACGCATCTATTGGTTAACTTTAAATAATGGACTCCTCTTATATTAGAGTAAAGTCTATCTATGAATTAATTTTACTCATTTATCTCTTTCGGTCCAGCTGTACTGCAGTACAATGCAATGGGGCTTCGCTACGTCATCAGGGGCTCCACGATTAATCTAACCCTCAGCGCACGTATACAGTGACTTACTGCTTATGACTGTTTCATATATATCCATACATTTATATATGTACCATACGATAAGAGCACATTTATTTATATGCAAACACAAAGAAAGGAGGAACGTGAATGTTGTCATGAATATAAGGAACAAAAAGGATAATATTCTGATATGTACATGGTAAAAAAAAATGTGCATCTAGAACAGTCTAGATTTTAACACGTGAACTTTACACATACACATGACTTATTACTGTTTACATGTTAGGGACATGAAGGCCCGAACCGCCTTTGGAAGTGGGCACTGCCGTCCACGTGTGCTGGTGAGCTTGGGTTTCTGAAATGCACAGCTAAGTCATCAAGCCCTCTCGCTACTTAACCTCTTTAGTGACACTGCTAAAACTGCATTTCTATGTTCTTTTTCTCTGTGTGAGTGAGAGACAGAGTCTTTCTATGTAGCTCAGGCTGGACTAAAATTCACTAGATAGCCCAGGCTGGCCCAGAACTAACAGTGTTTCTGCCCATTCTCCCAGCTGCTGGGATTACAGGCCGGAACCACCCACCACCCTGACCAGACACTCATTTCTCATATCCATTTTGTCGCCGTGTCTGAGTGTCCGTGTATCCTTGATAATGGAGTATGAACAATGTTCCCCCTCTCTGCTTCCCTCCAAGGACCATCACTTGGAGAGCAGGAAAGTCTTCCCCTGACTGAGTGTTCTGATACAGGGGACAAGGCCTGCTCAGTCTGTCCTCCCCACCACCTGGCAGCCCTGTAGCCATGCTGGTTCCGGTCTTTCCCTTTAACTACTCTTTAAAGCCAAAAGCCTAGAAGCTCCCAGCCTTTAACTCCTGCATCCCTCAGCAGTGGCTGTGCGATTTAAATGTCCCGGGATACGAAAGATGAATGTACAATGACTAGGGACCCAGATTTGTTTAATTTTATTGTGTATGTCTCCCAAAGCACCCGACAGATTCCTAATCATATGGTGGATGTTGCAAGTGCTTATTAATTGATTAATTTACAACAGGGGAAGTAAATTATATAAATGAATTATCACTGTGAAGAGCAGCAGAGCCTGTACACGAGCGCTTTAGTTAATTTTAAGATTGTGCTCATTAAATGAGGAATACAAATGAATTACAATGTTGGGAGCATTTACATGATCGATTGTAATAACCATACAATTATAATATTTACCGTATTTACTAGCATTTAGCTAGTTTGCACAATTGTAATTTCAACTTTAAACATTCCACCTTTCTTCCATTGCAGCAGTGTCATATGGCTTAAAGAATTCATAATGCCAGTGGCAATAAGGCATATGACGTCATCTGCCCCTCCCCCTGTCACAGGATTGTCTATCTTTACAGCATGTTGCTCATTAGCAGACCAGCCTGCTATAATGTTTGCACGTACTTGTACTTGTCTCTTTAAAAAAAAATAAAGCTCTCCTGGTTACGCTATTTCTGCCTGCAGCAACTCCCAGGCTGTCTCTTCCAGCAGCTCTCAAAGCCAAAGATGCTTGCAGGTCGGCTGAAAATCCCATTCAAAGTTAAATTCTGATTCAGGAGTTGAACTCACCCCGATTTAACAAATTTTCCCTTGTTGAGTCTTTGTTAGGTTTAGGTATCAATGAGACTATGGCCTCATAGAATGAATTTGGTAATGTTCCATCCCTTTCTATCTTTTGGAGTAGCTTGAAGAGTATCGGTATTAGCTCGCCCTTGAAGGTCTGGTAGAATTCTGCACTGAAACCATCTGGCCCTGGGCTTTTTTTGGTTGGGAGACTATCAATGATTACTTCAATTTCTGTAGGGGAAATGGGACTATTTAGCTTGTTTATCTGGTGCCTCACCTTTGACCATGTCCCCTGGAGGGGGAGGCCTGGTGGCACTCAGAGGAAGGACAGCAGGTTACCAAGAAGAGACTTGATACCCTATGAACATATACAGGGGGAGGTAATCCCTCTCAGTCACAGTCATAGGGGAGGGGAATAAGGGGAAAATGGGAGGGAGGGAAGAATGGGAAGATACAAGGGATGGAATAACCATTGAGATGTAACAAGAATAAATTAATAAAGGAGAAAAAAATAAAAACAAAAAAACAAATTTTCCCGAAGCTAGGTGCCATAGACACCCAACCTTCATTCTTCTCAGGCCGTGGTGGGGCCTGAAGCTCAGGATCTTTGACATGGATTTGTCCTATGGTAGGAGCAGGTCTTACACATCCAGCATCCTGCTGGGTGGACAGTGCTTGAGGACAGTTAGCGCCTGCGCACTGGCTGGCCAGGGGAGAGTATGGTCTCTGGGGAGTACAGACTTCATGTGACAAGTGAACTTTTGCCAAGATTGTCCTATTCTGTGCATTTGAGAATAATCCCGCACCTGGGGTGAGCGGGGTCACGTGGGCCAGAAAAACCAGGAAGGATTTAAGAGTCATGGCGATTCTCCAAGCAGAGCCAATGCACTGGGGGTGGACTCTGCAACTGCGCCATTTCTTAGGTTATGTGGCCTCCACTCAAGGAAAGTCACATTTTAAGAAGCCCCCCACACAGCCACCTGCACCACCCTTTGCCCTCATCAGACCACACTGACTCTAAGTCAGTTTTCTCCAGCTTCTCTTCAGCGAGACCCCATCTTCTTTGCCTGAATACTCCTTCACTGCCCGCTGAAAGTTCCAGAATGTCTTACTGTCCTTCACTATTGCTGTGATGCAATCACCTGACAAAAACCACTGGGTAGGAGTTTACAGTAGCTCATAGTTAACAAGGTCTAAGTCACAGAGCAGTCAAGGTGGTTGGCTTGATGCAGTCAGTACAGGCAAAGAGCACATGAATGCCTGCTTCCTCCCAGCTCAACTTTCCACTGATAATCTAGGATCCGAACCCAGGGAATCTTACTATTTGCTTTTCTTCCCTTCCTTCCTTCCTTCCTTCCTTCCTTCCTTCCTTCCTTCCTTCCTTCCTTCCTAGATTTATTTATTATTATGTATATAGTGTTCTGACTGGATGTACACCTGCAGGCCAGAAGAGGGCATCAGATCACATTATAGACGGTTGTGAGCCACCACCACGTAGTTTCTGAGAACTGAACTCATGACCTCTGGAAGAACAGTCAGTGCTCTTACCACTGAGCCATCTCTCCAGCCCTAGTATTATTCATTTGTTAAACTGGCTCTTCCAACATCAGTTAATGTTGTCAAGATAGCCACACCCATCTCCACAAGCCAGCTTTTCTTGTCTCTCACTGAGACTTTCTTCCCGGGTCACATAACAATGAAAATCAAGAGTCACATGTTTACTTTTAGTTACCAGTGGCCTCAATGTTCTCTCAAGACTGTAAGTGTTAATCTATTCTCCAGACCTAGTCCCTGCTTATTTTGAGATTTGTTTTACTGTGTTTACTCCTAACTGATGTCACCAAGGCTTATGGCCTCATTAAGATGCATGCTTACCTCTCTCAAAGCTTGGAACACAAATATCCAACACAGATTTTCTCGTTCCTTCATGTAATTCCCTCAGCCTCCTACCTTAGTGTAGCAATTCTCACCCTGTTATGAGCTCAATAAACAGACCCTCTCTTCTCTCAGCCTTGAGAGGAACCCTTTGAATGAGTTCCTGCCTTGTCATGAACAGCTAACCTCCTTGTGGGTTTCCTCTGAGCCATCTTAAAGTTCCTACCCAGCCCAGCCCTTGTCACTTGCTACACAGAAGTCTGCTTCTGTGACTTCCACTAGTAAGTCACATTTCTTCACATTTAGGGTTGTCTTTCTTCTATGGGATAAACTTAGAAGCTTTAATATTTGTTGTTGAACCCTGAATAATATGTTTACTCCCCAACACCACCCACAATCCCATTCATCTCTGTTTCAACACCTGCTCTGTACTGCAGCCACCTTGGGCTGTTAGTGTTGACTGCCAGTTTGTTACAGCATATTACATGGGGCAAGTGTCTCAGTTGAGGAAGTATTCAGATACGATTCGGGCCCATTGTGGGCAGCTTTATTCCCTAGGCAAGGCCCTGAACTGTAAAGGACACCCAGCTGAACAAACAGGCAGACGGCATGGGTGCATGCGTTCAGTGCTCCCTGATCTTGTCTGTGTGACTAACCTTCTTGAGTTCCTCTCTTGATTCCCCCTCAGTGAGAGAAGGTAACCTGGAACTGAAGTCTAAATAAGTCCTTTATCTCCTAGTTGATTTTTCTTAGGTCATTCGTCATAGTAACAGAAACAAAGCTGGGGCATTCTCTTTAGAATAAAAGCATTAAACATTACATAAAATCTCCACCGCCAGTACAAAATTTGTATTATAACACAAAATCAGAACTAGCTATAAAATTAAGAAACTTGGTGAAACAAAGATGGGAACATGCAATTTGAACTTCACTGCATTCCTAATATACATTTAACATTCACCTTCCAGTGCCAAGCAAGAGCAGTGTTTGCCATTTACCACAGGTACTCAGTGTTTTAAACTGAATTATCTTAATATTGTTGATGCAGGAACACATCAACAGTTTCTTTCATGAATTGAGATTTGCTTGGTTTTTTGTTTTGTTTTGTTTTCTTTTCTTTGAGACCGGGTCTCACTGTGTAGTCCGCACAAGCCATGCGTTTCAGACCATTCTGCCTCAGTTCCTTGAGCGGTGGATTTATGGACACCTGCCCTCAATGTGTTCAATTTCCAAAGCCAGTTTAATATATTTGAAAAAATGTTCCTATAGTCATTACTTTCAATTTCTTGCTCTATCATATTTCCAGTGGTCAACTAGTGTGCGTTATTGATTACAGTACCAACACACAGGTGCTCTCTGTGCCAAGTTTCTGCCTTACCTCTTCTTATTACTTGCGAATAAATATTTCTTGATCTGCATCAAGAATACACCAGATAGTCCATGTAAATCCTGGTGTTTACATTTTTCTAGATAAGATAAGAAAAACAATATGAATTTGGGGCTTTCTTTTATAAGTACAATTTGAAAGCTCTATTTGTCTCTTTGTTGCCTTCAAAATATACTTTTGTCAAGGCTTATCTCCAGAAAATTAAAATGTCAATATTTTCTATAATGTCAAAAAGAAAAGAAAGAAAGAGCAAACATGAAATGTTTTCTTTACTCTGAATTTGCCCATGAGCTATTAAGGAGGTTATTTGCATCCATGCCATAGCACAGCACTCAAAAGACTAGCTAATGGCTGAGATCTTCGGTGTTTAGCTCGTTAAAATGAAAGTGAGTTTAGTTAAATTCTGTCTGCGATAAGCCTGGAAAGTTGGCAAGGACTTGCTATGCTCCAATCAAGTCTGCAGTGGTGTGTGTGTGTGTGTGTGTGTGTGTGTGTGTGTGTGTGTGTGTGTCCAAGTACAGCCCTCTGAACCATGCTCCCCCAACCCCCATTTTCCTAAATACATCATGAAAAAAGGATGAGGTTTCAGCCTTAATTGCTTGCTCCTTTTATTCGCATTCCTCTCTCAGCCAGGGTTGTGAAGAGTGTTGGTAAAAGGCTACACAATAGAGCTTTTCATTAGGCCCCAGCCAGGCACACAAAGGCAGGCTTTTGGAAAGAGTGAATGCCGGAGTTTAATTTGCAGGTGGAGAAGAGATAAAAGGTGCTGACGCCTCTATTATTCTCTTACTTAGGTGACCCTTACCCTGTTCAGCTGATCCCAACCACCATGGCAGCTGCTGCTGCAGCGACACCAGGCTTAGGCCCACTCCAGCTGCAGGTAAGTCGGGAGACAATGCAGGGGGAGGTAGGGGTTAAGTAAACGCAGAAGGCAGCCATTAAACTGTTAGCGCAAACTACAACTGAGGGGGGACTGAGATTTTTGGTCTCAGAGGTTTGTTTTGTTTTTACCTTTATTCCTTCTGGCCCTTGACCCAAAGATTACTTTCAATTTTGGTTGTGGGCTCTGAACTAAATATCACTTATATTTTCTCATGGCCTGGTAAGGTTTAACAAAGTGAGTTTCAGTTTTCCTCGTGTTGGCAGGCATCATGATATTTGCCTTTGAATGATTCCCCCAAACAACAAACAAACAGCCTGTCAAAGATATCTAACCTTACCTATGATTTAGGGAAGCAGAAATGGAATTTTATGTAAGACCATTGAAGATGCCTGGTGTTGTTACAGCAGTCACAAAAACACTTGCTTGGTCTCTTCGCTTAGTGGCAGATCATTTAAGCAAGCAAGGAAGAGTAGATCAAAGCCAGTGGGTGTCCATCTGAGCTCGAGTTTATCCCGACGTCCAGTGGGAGACCCTTTTGCCCTTTGGATTGTATGTTTCCAGCACACTCTGGAAAATCACCAGCCTTACCAGATGTCTGAGTGATCTTAGAAGCTGTGTCTCTGGGGTTGGAAAGAGAATCAATAGGAGTTTAGTAGAGAGAATTTCCCTTCTCTCTGTCTCTGAGTTGGTACCCCATAAAATATCTCATAGGCCCCATCACTGTGAGCCTCTGAATTATGTAGCTAACGAGAACAGATGATAAGCTAATACCCGGTCCCATCTCTTCCTGGAGAACTGTTTTATAAGCATGGAAAATGCACTGTGGGAAGCCAGATGTGCTGCAGCATAGTTCATACAGTTTGCATTGTATCCATGAGTGTCACTTGACATACTTGGTATTAGTCTAGATAGTTTATGGTCAGAGCGCCGAGAGCTGGGTACGACTGGTGAATGTGTAGCTGTGTCAAGCCCTGGATTCCTGCAGGAGGAGCAGCAATGGGACAGCTGAGAGAGTTGAGAGTGTTCTGGAGGCCATCACATTTGTTCATAGTTTATCTTTTCCATGAGAAACTACACCATGTCTGTTTCTTTGAGCTGGAAATACACTGCGAAGTATTAAGACCAACGACGGTAAAATTACTCTAACATTTGTTATCTTTTGCAAGGGTATCTGGGAATAGCAAAAATTACGGGAAAGGGACTGTAACAGATAAGACTCCAGACATGTAAACACGTACTCACTGTCTATATTTGTTATGGGTAAATTATTTTTTCTAACTTTTTTCAAATAATTCCTTACATTACCTGATATTAAAAACATGTATGCTTGTAGGTAATAGAAAGTGGTCTTGTATAATAAAGCTAGAAGAGAAGATAAAAACAAACAAGAGAGTGAAAGGAACCGTGGACCTAAAAGAAAGAGGAAGAGCAGCCTCCAGCAGCAGATTGGGATGTGTGAACCTAAGTTGAGGCTTAGGAGAGAGGTTAAGAGTTTCTGTTTTCCAGGAATCCCTGGAGAGGGGGCAGGACAAGGTGAGGGTACCCACGGAATCCCACTGCTGGTCTCCACTACAGAGCAGCATGGCCCAGCATCTCAGCTGCTTGTCCGGTGGAGACATAGGAGACTATTTGGCATAAATTACGTTTAATTTTCATTCCGATGGGTTTTCAGCTTTTCTCAAGATCTAAAGTATGGGTTTCTTCACTGGGAAACCAGGGAAGCCTTTGATCTCAAATAGGTTTGCTCTTTCTGTAAACAATGTAATCTTTAGCACGACAAAGTTCTTTCGTTTCTTTTCCCTTGATAATGGATGGTCTTGCTAAGTTGCCCTCCTACTCTTGAGCATGTAACCCTCTTGCCTCGGTTGCTCTGTCTGCTATTGAATGTGCCATCCTCATACCTGTTGCAGGTGTGTGCATCTTCACATCACCTTTGAAAGGTTTCCATGTAAGTGGTTTTGTATCATTAAAGCTTATAATTGTGGTTAGTATATATTAAAAAAAACCTTTACTGTAATATTATAAGAAAATTGGCCATTAAAACATCTTCATGGAAACCTATGGATTCTCATAAAATACAGTTACAAAAACACGGTCACATAATTTTGCAATTATGGGAACTGGGGGTAGGGTGGTCTTCATGGCAAACAAGCCCCACAGCTTGTGGTATGAGAGCCTCTAGGTCTTTGCTCAGTGGCTTCTGCTCAGTTACTGCAGAGCTTGTGAATCCCTCCCCATAACTTCAGCTGCTCCTCCTATTGCCGCCTCCTCACCTCCATGGGAGACCTACCCAGACGGCTTTGAGAAGACCATCCATGATGGTCTTGACGCTTACAGCACATCCACGTCCATTGGGAAGTCTGTTTCTGAAATGGTCTGCCTTAGCTGAATGTAAGATTTGAGAAAGTCTGAATGCTTTCCAAACTCTGCTTTTAAATATGTTAGACTCCACTGTCCTTCTCTTATGGTGGCCTACATAGACCCCCCTGTCCCCTCCCAGGGATTAGAATTCATCCTGCTAGAAATTCACTCAAGTGCCTAGCTCACATCTCACCATCTGCCTGACTGCTCTTAGGTCAGAAACCCAGTTCTAGACACCAGAGATGAAGAAAGAGGCCATTTACACTTTTCCTTCTTAACCACACATGTCCGCTGTGGAGCTAGCTGTAGGGTGGCACACTGGAGAAGCCACTTTCTTGGGCACTGATCAGAGTTTCCCAGAAAGCTGGGGCTGACTGGTCATATCAGTAAATGTGTCTGACCTTTGTGGTGGAGACACACACCTATTGATAGCAGCCACTCCAGGAACAGAGCCACTCAGACAACAAGAGTCCCACTCCTCGCTTTCTGCCCCACACTTCCTGCCCTTTGCCTCCCAACCTGAATTCCTCCACAGACAGCTTGACATGCTTGGCTGACATCCTCCTCTGTGTTCTCAATGAGCTGTGATGGTACCATATCCTGCAGCAAGCATCCTGCCCTTCTCCATCTCTTCTGTGTTCTCAATGAGCCGTGATGGTACCATATCCTGCAGCAAGCATCCGTGATGGTACCATATCCTGCAGCAAGCATCCTGCCCTTCTCCATCAAACCATTCCAACTCAAGCGAACTCCTTAGTCAAGCCAGGTATGCTGGAGCACACCTGCAATGCCAGCACTAGGGGAGGCAGAGGCAGGCGGAGTTCTGGTCTACAAACAAATACACGACAGCCAAGGCTACACAAAGAAACCCTGTCTCAAAAAAACAAAACCTCTCCTATAAAAGACCCCCCCCCAATCTGTCCTGCCATGTTTTCTTTGGAACTGTCTCATGTTCCTAGCGTGGAAGGTCTTAGGTTTTGTAGCTCATCCACCAACGAGTTGAGAAGAGGCATTTGAGTTTTTCTTTTCTTCTGACTTATCCAACTCTCGAGAATTCTGCCTTCTCACTTGGGGAAGGAGAACAGAGTGCTTTCTTTATAACCCAGGGCCATAACTCTTACAGCCATAGGCCCAACTTTGCCCCTATCCGTCCTGCCCACCGGACACCAGCTCACACGGACTATGCTCTGGGAAGATGGGACACAGAAACAGTCAGGGGCGGGAGGCTCATGATTAATGCTTGGAGAACCAATAGAGCCAGAGTTTAGGGAAGGGATCTGGTGAGCACAACGCTACATGTGCCAATTGCTGGTTTCTTTTTCTTTCTTTCTTTCTTTCTCTCTCTCTCTCTTTCTTTCTTTCTTTCTTTAAACCATTTCTTCTTTTTTATTTAATAGGATCGTTTACTTACTTTGTTTCTGATACTGTTTCATCTGTTTGTCCTGGGTGAAGAGTGGTAAGCCTGGGGGCGGGGTCTCTTGCCCCAGACAGCAGCAGCAGAGATCCTACGCTGAGGGGTGAGCAGGCAGGACAACTGGGGAGTAACTTATGTAACCCTGGTAGCCGTGCACCAATCTGAGACTGTGCTTGTTCCTTACTAGAAGAGGAGTGAACTCTTAAAAAAAAACCTACCCCCCTCGGGCTCAAATACAATGGCTTGGATTTAAATAAAAGGCCATAGCAACTAATGTTGCTAGCTGCTCGTGAGACCTTGCACACCATCATATGTAAGAATTTCCTTGGACTATCTCATTTAATTATTGTTGCAGCCCTTGGAGTTAGATATTAATAGCTCCCCTGGACAAGGGAGGAAGTTTGAGCATAGAGGCCAAACTCCACAGCTTTTAATGATTACAATTGGCTCACTGTGCCCAGGAGATTTTATTTGCAACTCTGGTGTAGGAGACTTCAGCAACTTTGTGAGTTCTTCTTTCTTCTGCCGTTTCTTCCATCCTTTCAACCCCCTAAAACTAGATAAGAGAGGAAAAAGGATGGAGAGGAAAGGAAACAGATCCCTGAGTAAAATCATGGGTCAAAAAGAGGGTGACGTTATCCTAAGATCCTTCCTGCCGATTGGGCATCAAGTTCCTTAAGGGGAAGTTTGATCTTTTCCACAAGAATAGCTCATTTCTTCTTGTTGTTGTTTCTTCTTCGCTCATGACTGCTTAGCAAACCATGATCAACAACCAACCAACAACCCAGCCTGAGTGACCAGTAACCACCGACCCCACCTAGCAAGGCTCTAGCATTTGTATAACCTCTGAAAATTTCCCAGAATCCCAAACATCACACAGTTGCAGAAACGGTGTGCAGCCAGCAAAATCACCACACCTCTACTAGAGCACGAGGCAAATCATAGTCAGCCGCAAAGCAAAGCAGCCCCCATCGCCACACCTGGGATCAGAGTGGATGCGCATCCTTACAATATTTCTATGATGTTTTTAAAGAAACGAAAGTTCCGAAGTTGTCACTGCACTCTGGAGTCCTTCTCCCTCAACAGGTTCTCCGGCTCAGAAAGTGAAAATCAAACTGTAGCTGTAGTTCTGGTTGGTTCGCACTTATTCAAATCCTCTGTGCTTTCTAGAGGCAAAGTGATCAGTGGGAATGACAGCGGGGAGATGTTTGCGTCATACTCTGAGCTTCCAGGTTCACACCCCTTTGAACAGATTCAAGCTCAAATACTTTCAGGACTGAGAAAGAATGAGAATTAATATGAAGATGTCTTTCTACTTCTGGTTGACTTGATTAACTCATCCTGTTTTCTTTTGAAGTAACCTTGTGTGTGGATATGATTCTTCCCACTTGTATAATACTATTTTAAAAAAGAACAGAACCTTTATTAAAGTAAAAACAGAGATGAGCATAATGACTTTAAAAGACTAATAGAATGGCACGGCTTTAAATGAAACTGCATTTTTTTTTACAACTTAACTATTATTTTGTGGTCCTGGAAATCACTACCATGTGTAATGAAAAGTATTTTATATGAAAACAGAAGTAATTGTATATTTTAGAATTAGTTAAAGAATTTCAGATATCAGCATATATTGTTTTTATTTTTTGAAAGGATTTAATCTCGATTATGAATATAATAAAATAAGCATGTTATACCAATTGCTTTTTTAAAAATTCTTTTTCTTAGAGAAAAATCTCTCTTCGTATCTGATGCCTCCTCCCACATCTTTTCTAAGGCTCTAAGCCTCATAACCCCGCATGCTGGCCATGGAGAGGGAAGATGATGTGGATGTTTACATAGACTATGGACGCATGCCCAAATGGGCTTCCCCGAGGATTGTATTCCTCCATGTCGAGGCTGCTTACTCTGTTTATGGTCTTGATGAGTGCCCTCATCCCGTCTCCTCCACTTAGAAGCAAACGTGCTCTCCTGAGCTATGTGACCTCTGCCCATTCATCTGTGTCTTTCAGTGTCTGTTCCTCTCTTCTCGCAAACACATGAAGAGTCCACACATTTCTTCCCATCGTAACTGACCGTGTTAAGTCAGCTCGTCATTCATTCCTACAGTAGTCACTCAGGCTTCATCTTGCCAGCTCAGTGCATTTTTTAATTGATTTTTTTTTTTTACTTAAAAAAGTCTCATGTCTTATTCCTGCTTAAGACCTCTGATTATTTCACTTTTCTTTCCACACTCATGAGTGCTATTGCTAAGTGTATTTATTATTCTCCTCATTGTCGTGACCAAGTAACCTACAAGGTGCAACTGAAGGGAGAGGATTTTTTTGGCTCTCTATTGAGGGGATGCAGTCCCTCATGATGGGAAAACTTGGAGGTAGAGCTTGTGCCTGTCATAGCAGGAGCAAAAGGCTGCTTTCTTATAGCTCTGCAGGCCACAAGGTGACAATGCTTATGCCTATCTCGCTTTCTCACTTTTCCTCTTTTAGTTAGTCACAGAATTTTTGTCACCTGTGTCATGGTGGGCAATCTCCTTATTTTTAATCTTCTCTTCGCACATCCTCAGAGACATATCCAAACGTACCTTCTAGTTGAACTAAATCCTATCAAACTCTCAGTGTAGAGTAAGCATCTCATTCCCCCAGCCAACGAGGATGTAACTTTCAGTTGTCATGTGAAAATGTTCCTGTTTTTTAGGAAAGACTTGATCCCGACTCTGGATCAAGGCACCTGTGGGCTATGTTCAAAATTATGCTCCCTGGTTGTTCTAGTCAGGGTTACTATTGCTGTGATGAAATAGCATGACCGAAGCAAGCTGGGGAGGAAAGGGTATGTTTAGGTTACACTTCCACAGCACTGTTCATCACTGAAGGAAGTCAGAACAGAAATCTAAACTGAGCAGAAACCTGGAGGCAGGAGCTGATGCAGAGGCCATGGAGGGGTGCTGCTTGCTGGCTTGCTCCTCATGGCTTGCTCAGCCTGCCTCCTTATAGCACCTAGAACCACCAGTTTAGGGATGCAGCACCTACAATGGGATGGATCCTCCCTTATCAATCACAATTAATAAAAGGCCCTATGGGCTTGCCTATAGCCTGATCAAATGGAGGCCCTTTCCCAATTGAGGCTCCTTCCTCTTCAGCGACTCTAGCTTGTGTCTGGTTGACATAAACTAGCCAGCACACTGGTTTCTGCCAATCAAAATCCAGATATCAGTGGCTTGCCATTATCTGAGCTTCACCAAGTGCTTCTGTGTATTATGGACTTAATAAATATTTAAATAGAAGGGAGAAGAATGAAAATTAGCATGACACGCTCAATAAAATATCTGATTTTCTTATATTACTGTCCCATGATACAATAAAATTAAGCTCAATGTTCATAAGCAGCTTCCTATACAAATCTCCATATTTAAAAAATTATCAATAACAAGAAATGTAAAATAATCAAACAATTTTGACTTGTGTAAGAATAGAAAATAGTTTTGATTTGATTCTATAATATCACATTAACATTTTATTAAAAAATATTTTTAGTAAAATGGTTGAAAAGCACTGTGTGTGACGGGCACCATGCTTGGCACTATGATATTTGCAAAAATTACTTTGTAACCTTTCCTTAACCGGGCTCAATCTGTTCTATCTGTACTGTCTCTCTGCTGGCCCTTGCCTTGCTAAGGCAGGCACTTAGCCTCGGGGTTTCCAGGCAATCCTTCCTTCTACCTGAAGGCTCTCTCTCACCTTCTTTTAATGCATGCTGTGCTTCCCTGTTCTGAGACCTACAGAGCTACACTGTTTAAGCCTTAATCCAACATTCCCACACACCCCCGACTTTAGGCCCCTCTTTCCGTTCATCTCCTTGCAGCTGCCTTCAAACATGTTCTTTTTTTTCTCCTTTATTAATTTATTCTTGTTACATCTCAATGGTTATCCCATCCCTTGTATCCTCCCATTCTTCCCTCCCTCCCATTTTCCCCTTATTCCCCTCCCCTATGACTGTTCCTGAGGGGGATTACCTCCCCCTGTATATGTTCATAGGGTATCAAGTCTCTTCTTGGTAACCTGCTGTCCTTCCTCTGAGTGCCACCAGGTCTCCCCGTCCAGGGGACGTGGTCAAAGGTGAGGCACCAGAGTATTCTTTATCCAATGCCTGCACCCCACCAGGACAGGATCTTCTCCTTTCTGCTTTAAACCTCAAGGAACCCTAGCAACTTCCAAGTACTCAGCACTTTTCGCGTGCTGAGGGCAACAATAGTTTTCAATAAAATAATGCAACATATGATTAATTTATGAAGCAAATTGTATTTAAGCACCAGGGGACTTTATAGTTATTTTCATCTCTATATGAAGACACTTAGGGTGTAAGAACACTCTAGCCAGCTCTGCCTTGCCTGATTGTGCCTCCATTTACCTTGGCATAACCATGGGTTTCTGCATAAACACTGCTTATATGAGGGGCAATTGTCTAATTCTTTTGAAGTCATTATAATTTACCAATGAGAGATGACACATGGCAACATTGAATCACCCCTATATTACATGCTAACATGTGCGCAGACACATAAGAATATGCATGCTGGAGGTGCTTTTATGTGACCCAGTATGGTTCATCTTGCCAAGGCAACACTGACGTAAACTGTGTCTACATAATAGGTGGATGTATTTATCCAAACAGTAACTAGCCAATTAGCACTCTCATATACTGACTTGACCTATTTTCTCTTTCTCTCCTTTGATTTTTTTTTAAATCCCTCTTTCTAAATATTTTTCCATGTGCAATTGTACAAGTTGGACATTTTTCTCCCAGATGTCAGTCCTTTTTAAAAAAGGTGTGTTTTGTTTATATAAAAAATGAACCCAGCTTTGTTTCTGTATTTAAAATGAAGTCTGAGTATTTACATAGAATAACGCTAACAGAGAATTTTTGGGCATTTGTGTCTTGATGAAATCAGCCATGAATTGTCTGTTCTTAATTAATAAAAACCAATGACTGCAACAGACTCCCAGCTAACATTTATTTTTTTCCCATTCATTCTCATTAATTTGCATTTTACTTAATGAGCATCTCAAATCTTTTAATAGTAGTTATACTGCACTGTCCTATTTCTATTTTTTAAAGCTAGGCTTCTAATATTTGAAGTTAGAAGGAAATATTTATCCAGTTTCTTCTCACTTTATAAATACTGTATCTGTCTTGGCCAAAAGATGGTTACCACCTGTTCTACCTATAGGAAGCCAAAAGTACCGACTCCAACCAGTGATTAATAGTGATAAGCAGAAGGAAACAAAACTTGGAATTTTTGGACAGTCGTATTTTGCTCAAAATAAGCAAGTAGTCCTCAATCAAGAATTCTTATTGAATTAATTAAACTTTAAAAAATTTTACTACAACTATTTCAAAAATTCAGAAGAATACTTTTGGAATGTCAGGGCTCAGAATTCTAATTTGCCATAAGCGAAATATGGAGCTCCTGTAGTTGTCTTAACTGTGATGACCATGAACAGGTACAAGGTTCGTTAGATAGAGAATCCCATGTGACAGGTGCTAAAATTTCAGTAGCTGTCAAGGCTGAGGCAGCATCAGTATCTGCCTGACAGAGCTCCACCGAGTAGATAGGGATGAAACCCAAACCAAACCCTGAAGTTGGTCCTTTTACCGAAATCCTGCCAACCTTTCAACGAAGTCAATGATGGTGAAAAGACATCCTCGGGGCTGAGAGGGCCTGAGCATGCCTTGTGGTGTTCATCCAAGAAAGACTGATGCAGAAAGACCAGGAAACAGCCAAACGGAGAGATCTGGTGCAGTGTAGACCCTTGTGTCTGCTTGCGTGAATCTTTTCCTGGGTTAGAGGGCTGGATTCTTGTGCTTCCTCGGCCTTTGACCCTGAGCCTGCAGGGCAGACAGACAGAAGCACAGGCAGGGTTAAGCAGCACAGCTGCAAGATCATCTGAATACATATTAATAGAGGGGGAAAAACCCACAACAATTAAATTATATACAGAGACATCCTGCATACGAAAGACATAGGCGAGGGAAAGTGCAGCTAGCATTGGCTCTGGCTTTTCCAGACCCATATGGGATCCAGAGAGAGCCCGGCAATTTTGAAGCCTCCTTCAAGGACAAACCTGATAGGTTGTGCTTCCAGAGTTATAAACCACCCCCAGGGTTCCCAGGGGATGCTTGACATTTGAACAGTGAGAATAGCGATTTCTAAGTGTATGAGATGCTAACAAAAATATCAGGGCAAGCGCTTCCCCAGCACCTGTTTTTATTATGACCAAGCAAACATGTGGCAATTTCAGATTTATAGTTGGATCTCTACCGTGGCTGGTTACATGATAACAGGGCTGTTACTCAGGGCCAAGGTTCTGGTAACAACTTCATGCCGGCGTCTTGGCAATCAGTACATGCTAGGTGACTCTCCAATATTTCAGGGTTATTACCTACGAGGATTTCCTAGGCTTTAAGGCACAGCCATGCAGCCTACACATCCCAGGCATCTGCTTGTATGTAACTGTACTTACAATTCGTCATAGTCAACAGTTTTGCGATACAGACCAGAGCCACCTTCAGCTGTTGGTTTCAGGATTCTCTGTCCTCACTTAGCCTAGGATGAGAGCATCCTCCTCAAGTTCTAGCAATTAAGGCAGAGACATATGGCCCCTTTATAATGTACGTTAAGGGAAAGAAGCATGAAGCTTAGAATTGCTACTGGGCCACACGGAGGAGCCATCTTGAGATTCATATTTCAGGACCTACACAGTCCTTACTGTAACACATAGTGACTCTGTGTTACCTGCACATTTTTCTCTATGTCAAGGATGCTCATGGATGAAGCTCAGAATTGGGCAATCCATCAAAATGTTCTGCACTTCATTTTCCTTGTCAATAAGATGTGGATAGATAGCTTTTTTGGTGAGGGATAAATGAGATAATGTGTGTACAGTTCTCAGAGTGATAGAAACTGTCACTATCTTTTACTGTGTACCATGTTATAGGCAAGATCCAATGATGGGTGTTTTTAACTAATTAATAGAGTTTTATTAACTGTTATGCCACAATTTTCAATGTACAATTTAAGCAATAAACAACATTTTAATAAGGGATTTTCTTATATAAATATACATCAATAAAACTGAGACAACGCACCTCATATATGAGAGAATACTACATTCTCCTGTGTGCTATAATATAAAAGTACATTGATAGACTATAGGAGGACTAGGGAGATGCTCAGAAGGTAGGAACGCCTGCTAGTCTTGCAGAAGGCTGACGTTTGGTTTCCAGCACCCGTGTCTGGTGACTTACAAACACCTGTAATTCAGGCCTCAGGGAATCCAATGCCCTTTTCTGGCTTCTGTAGGCATCTTTACTCACATTCAGATACCCATGCAGATATACACACATACACATAAATAAATAAAAAATCTTAGAAGAATAAAAAGAGTTCCACAAGAGGCAATGCATTTACTTATATAAAATAGAAACATCTGGATAGCTACTTGGAGTGTACTTTTTGCATATTTTGTTATTGTGCACTTTTGTTTCATTATTCATATCTATGAGATGGTAATAAAGGCTGCAGGCATGGCCTGCATTTCCATGGGTATAATGAAAATGAATTGTTCTGTGCATCACCCCCCAACTCCTTTAAATAAATATCGTATAAAATCTAAAATAAATCATTGTTATACAGGGCCTTTTAATATGATATTTAAAATTTAAATAACATAAAAATGTTTTCTGGTATTACCATTTGATACTTATTCATATGTGCTGTGCACGTTAGTAGAATTACGGTCTTTATCACATACCCTACCTGGTACCTTCTTTCTATCTTGTCTGCAACCAAAGCCGTTTTTCAATCTCTATAAACTTTATTTTTTATTAGTTTCTTTGAGGCAACTATTTTATTTCACACTCTAATGCAAACACGAATTATGTTTATAGAACCACACATCCTAGAGATATTAGCTATTCGGAGCTGTGGGTTGTTTCTTAGTTGAGGGCCTCAGAGTCATGAGGAATCAGGCACAGATCCACGTGGGTCGTAGAGGGGCCTGAAGAGAAGGAAAGTGGAAGTGTAAGAGAAGAGCAGAGTGTGAAGAAGGCGGGGCCTCTGCTTCTGACCTAGGCAGAGCAGACAGACAGTAGACAGGCTTGGTTTGCCAGATGGATTGATAGATTGAACATAGATAGATGATTACAAGCATGGATAGATGATTAGCTAGATAGTGGATAGATGATTAGATGGATGGATGAATCAACGTATAGATGCATGGATGATGAAATTAATAGATGATTGGCTGATGGCTGGATGGATAGATGATTAGATGGATGGATGGATAGATGTCTGGATGATTTGAGGGAGTGAGGGCGGGAGGGAGGGAGAGATGGAGGAAAGGAGGGAGTCAAATAGATGATTAGCTATATGGATGCATAGATGGTTAAATAAATGGGTGAATTCATAGATCATTGGATGGATGGATGATTGGATGGATGGATAGATAGGTACATGATAGATAGATAGATAGATAGATAGATAGATAGATAGATAGATAGATAGATAATAGACAGATGAGAGATATATAGATGGATAGATGATAGATGGATAAGTAGATAGATGGTAGATAGACAGATAATAGCTTGTTAGATAGATTGACAGATAGATAATAGATAGATGTAGATAATGTATAGATGAGAGATAGCTAGATAGATAATATAGATGAGAGATAGATAATATAGATAGGTAGGTAGGTAGGTAGATAGATAGATAAACAGACAGACAGACAGATGGTTGTTAGATGATGGGTGAACATGGATGGGTAAGTAGAAATTCCTGATTGGTGGAGAACAATTGGTTCCCACTATGCACTACACCCCCCCCCACACACACAGCATCATCTGCTTCCTTGTCTTGTGTGTCAGTGTGTGTGGGGAAATAGCTTGAACTGGAGAGTCTGCTGCTCAGTAGACTTAAAGCCCCATCTATCCCAAGCCTCCAGTTTTATAGATGAGGCAATTAAATAGTGACTGACATTCTCCAAACTGAAATGTATGCCTAACTCTTTCAAAATTTGTTATGGTATCCTTAAAAATAAACGCATGTACGTGCGTGCATGCGTGTGTGCGTGCGTGTGTGCGTGTGTGTGTGTGTGTGTGTGTGTGTGTGTGTGTGTGTTATGTTTTAGTTGTTCTGTTTAAAGTGGGGAGAGAGAAATTGCTCTGTTAGCACTTGGAACACTCAATTAAAAAAGGCTGAGTTAGGCAGTGACCAGCCTCTGTCTGTCAGTTACAGTGGTGACCCATGGCATGGCATGGCTTCCCTTTCCCCAGTTTCTGTGAGCTCATTCTCCTGTGAGACCATCTAGGAAGATCAAGCGGTTTATAAAACCAAACAGCAAAGAAACATGCTGTCTCCTGTTGTTTGTACATAGAGGTTTCTAAGTGGGTTTGTTTACAGTGTGTGTCTTGTCAGTATTCTGTTTGTTTCTCAGAAGAGGGGGAGTGCTCAAAAATGATTACACGATCCTGCAGATAGGGCTTGCAGTTGTGAATGAGGCATAGGAACAGAAGGACCAAGAGAAACACCACAGGACAACGCTGAAGTGTATTTGTTTGGAAAGTGTCTCGACAAGACTTGGAAATAGAACTCTGTTGGATTCAGAAAAGTTAAGCCCAGAACATTTGTGTTTCTGGTGAGATTCTTAGTACCAGACAGAGCAAGGGTGTGGCCAGAAGCGGATGCGGTGTGATGGAGCCTAGTTGCTCGTTATTCTTACCTTTGACCTCTCTGTGAAGGTCACACTCTTTTTCCACTTAACTGAACTGTGCCCTGGATGAAGCAAGCAGGCAGGAGGAAACAGCACAGATTCAGTGTGTGCATGCAGTGACTTGTGAAAGTAAGCATATATGGTGCAGGCCGGGCATACATGGTGCAGGCCGGGCATACATGATGCGGGCCGGGCATACATGGTGCGGGCCGGGTGTACATGGTGCGGGCCGGGCGTACATGGTGTGGGCCGGGCGTACATGGTGCGGGCCAAGCGTACATGGTGCAGGCCAGATTAAGGCTCCAGAATGAAAATTTGAGCAATAATCCCTCTTGCTTTCTTTTTTATCAGAAGTTAATCAACAGTCAATTTTTAAAGTATAGCCTAGGATATTATAATTGCCTTCTTTAAGAAGAGAGAATTATAAACAACGTCCACTCCAAGTCTACACTAGTTGTTTAAGACAAGAGATGTTCCTTCAAGGAACAATGACAAGTAGAGTCCAGTGAGCTGGGGTGGCTGCGCGGATGGGGCTCTCCTTTTCTGAGGAATAGGGGAGGAGGGAAGAGGGAGGGATGGTGGAAGGGGGCTATGATTGGGATATAAAGTGAGTAAATTAATTAATTAATTAATTAAAAAAGAAACTGACAACTCTTTGTTATAATGTGGCTTATCTTCTGGTTCTGTCACTATAACAATTTACTCTTCACTTCAAAATGCAAAATTTTGGTGTCCTGTAGAATATTATGGACCAGAACGGTTTTGACTTTTAACTGTTTTAGAGGAACATTTGCTATTGGTAATGAGCTATTTGACGACAAGACAAACTCACATCCACACACACTTGCACATAGACACTCACACATAAACATACATACACATAAGTATGCACACAAACTCACACACTGACACATACATACACACACACTCACACACACACACACACACACACACAGTGGAAGGGAGGGAGAAATACTGTAAATGAAAACATTTGAATGAAATATAGAAGATAAACAACTACAGAAATCAAAGAACCTTTGTCTTAGTTACTTTCTGTTGCTCCTATAAAGCACCATGTTCAAGGCAGCTTAAAAAGTGTTTCATTTGGGCCTGTGGTTTCAGAGAGAGAGAGAGAGAGAGTGACTGGCCAAAGGCAAGATGGCAGAAACAGCTGGGAGCTCACGTCTGGGTCAACAAATAGAAGGCAGAGAGAGTAAACTGGGAATCACATGAGTCTGTTGAGACCTTAGAGCCCCCCCCCCCCCCGTAACACACCTCCTTCAGCAAGGCCACACCTCCTAATCCTCCCCAAACAGTTCCACCAACAAAAGACCAGTTATCCAAATACAGGTGTTTATGAGGCCCATTCTCCATCAAATCACCGTGCTCTGAGTCTTCACTTTTATCAGCATCTTGGTTTCAGTGGTCATACTTGTCATTTTCTTCAGGAGCAACATTCAGTTTTTATGATTTCAACTTGCTGTAGACAGCAGGTGGCATTGGGTCCAGGCTGAAACCATCCATTTTGTTTCCTGCTTTCCACAGACTCAGAATTTGCATCTTCATTAATTGCGGCGAAGAAAAGATTTCCACAGCACAGGTCACTTGGGTTTTTTTTCCCCTTTAGAATATGAACATGTTCCTCCAGTCATTAACAAATGCTAATGCTTTATGTTCCTAATAGACACCGTTCTTATGATAATGTGTAGTGTAAGGAAAAAGGAATTGAGCTCTAGAGTTAAAAAAAAAAATTCTGTATACCTTTCAGTTTTAGAAAGATGTAACTTTTATTTGTCCATGTCTTAGTATTGGTTTGTACACCTGAGTTCAGATTCCTACGGGGGCTGGAGGGCGCATCAGATACGGGGAGCACGTTACAGACAGTGTGGACCCCATGGAGCCCCTGTGAGTGGGTGACCACAAACTCGGGTCCTCTGCAAAAGCAGCAAAGGTTCTCAGCCTCTAGCTATCCATCTCCTGCCCCTGGTAAAGAGAGAAAAATCTTTCCTCATCCCAGTTTCTTCACCCATGGCCTGAGGTAATCCACTCCTGTGTGGCAAGGGTGCTGTGAGCGTAAAATGAGGTGACGCCCACAATGGACTCATCTGAATCAACTTCAGCCATCGTTAGGGACTCCTAGATTCATGATCCCCTGGATCTCAGACTTTCAAGTGATCTAAAATAGGCCTGGCAGCCTCTTCTAGCTGGCAAGTCATTTTCTTGGATTGTATAATTTCTGTTCTGTAGGACAAAGTTAAATGAGTACTGAAGAGACTCATCCAAGTTCATAACGGACAACTTCACTGGAAACCCAGAGTTCTCATTTTTAAATTATCATCATCATCATCATCATCATCATCATCATCATCATCATCACATTTATGTTTATTTCTTAGTTTCTTTTTTTTTTTTTTCTTTTCTTTTTTTTTTTTTGAGTCAGGGGCTCATGTAACCCAGGTTGGTCCTGAACTCACTATGTATCCAAAGGTAACCTTGACCTCTTTTTCTTGTTGCTTCTACCTCCCAACCAGAGGTTCTGGGCTTATAAGCAGAAAGTAATTTTTGAAGGCACAGTTCTTCTTTATATAAAACATTTGCCTTCATTTCATATTACAAAAGCTTGTGTCTTCGTTCCTATTAAAAGTAGGGGCCACCTGCCTCTCTGTGGCTCCTTCCGTGAGGGCTTTGCTTTCATAGTGTCGTAATCTCTGGAGAAGCCAGCTTCCCCCGCGGAAGGGAATGCCACTGTGTGATTGGAACATGCTCCTGTTTGATGATGGTGCGGGGAATCCAACAGCAAGAATATGGACTCAGAAGTAGAACTATTACACCCCAGGGACAGTTTTACTGGTCGTTGTGGTTTGGTTTGGTTTGATTTCTTTTTTCTTTTTTCTTTTTGGTTTCTGCTTATTCATTTTGGGGTAATTGTGGCATCCCTCATGGGTGTGCGGCTGCAGCACACTTGGGTTTTTCTAGGCATTTCCCTAACTGCGTGTAGCTCTCAATGGGGCTTCTGGTGCATCCTCTTGGGAGATGTGTTTAGTGGGATATCCGGAATTGCCGAAAAGTTTTTATAATCATTTTTTTCTCTATATAGTCAAATCATTAGTGTTCCTTAAAAATTAGTAACTCTACTTCCAATTTTTGTCCAGGATATTTGAGTCATAGTAGCCACTAGAGTAGTTGACTCGACCAGTTTTTTGAATCTTCAAATGAGACTAAGTCATAGTAAGACTGGTGGTAATCCTCTGATAGGATTATGATGCAGCTTTCAAATTACAAAAACACTCAGCACAGTCAAGTGTCAATTGTTTTATTAAATTTTCCTATTGAAAATATATTAGTGTCATTATTTGAAATAATGCAATATATTTAATTATGATGGTAACCTTTCCTCGCCCTGAGTGTTTCTATCTCTGTTGGGTTTGGGATGTTCTTTTATATTTATCTAAAACATATTAAAGGCGGACGTCACAGGAACAGGCTCAGGAGCTTCGCAGGCATGCCTGTCAATGACTAAATGAAAGAGGGAGGATGAATTGTGTGTTTGCAGTCTCTCACACACAGGTTTAAGTTACATGTAATGACCCCTGCGCATTAAACGTTCCACTCTGTGGCCTTTCTCATTTCTATGGGTCAATCAAAAAATTCTTGCCTACTACTCTGTTAATGTTGACAGTTAAGGAGCTATTCATTCCCCCCCCCAAAAAAAGTACAAGTAAAAGGAAGGCTGACAGTTAAGAATAGTTCAGTTGGATCTATGCCTTCTATTGATGGCTAAACAATCTATGAACGTGGTCCTGTCTGAATTGTTTCTGATTTTCCTTCTGATTTTCCTTCTGATGTATCCTATGACACCAGCAATACTATATTTCTTATTATCTGTCAATAAAATCTTAGTAATGATTTTACTGACTAAAGTGATGAAATGCTTGCATTGAGTTCAGGAGACCTTTGTGAGTCTTTGTTAATATTTATAAAACCGTTACTTGCTGGAAGGGGCAGGGCCCATGGTAGGCTGAGAAGATGTGGACTCCTCAGTGGGAAAATGTGCCCAATTATCCCAGAGAAAATGCTACTAGAGAAACACATTTGCCAATTGGTTGTGTTTATCTGAATGCTTGGTCCTTTTTACATCCACATTGGCTGAGACCTGAGATTGGTGCACAGGGCTGGTGGTAGCAATGTGTCCATGAATAGGGTCAGAGGAGAGGCTCCCAATCAAAAAGAGAAATATTGGATTTTAAAAAAATAGCTAATTTGTCACTTCACTCATTGAATATGAACTGAATAGACTTCTAACCCTTAAAATCCTTTTTTCCCTCTTTTTATTGCCTGGAATCTTAAAAGCTTTATCATTTGCAGTCATAAAATGAAAATATACACCAAACCCTCAAAGGGTAAGTATGAAATTAAATTATATTTAGGCAGCTGTAACCTTTTAAAACGATCGGATTCCAGTTAATGTATTTCTTCCTGTTCCGAGTGCTGCCATGGTGTTTGATGGTGGGAAGCAGTCCAAAGGGCATTGGGAGATAATAAATTCACTGTAAATTTCACCCCAAGGCATGTCTCCATACACCAAGGCCTCCATTTAGCAAGGCTGACCTAAAACTCTTGTCACATCCAAAGGTCATTTAGGTTGGGGTTGGTGTGCCCCATCTATCTTTCCTTAATGTACAGAGTGACAGTGGGAGCAAGATGGAGCTCATAAACAGTCATCAGAATATGAACAAGAAGCCAGCTTTGGACTGGGAGAGCAACATGAGGACATAGCTCCTCTCTGCCGACTGGCAGCTGCCTTGCTTCTTGCAAAGCCAGGGAAGAGTTCACATAATTGTGGACTTCCTGTTCTGTATGTCAGAGCACTCTGTAACTGGAAAAGTCATTGGGGAGTTGGTTGATTTAGAATAAAGCAACTTTTCATCAATTTTATTTGATTTGTTTCCAGTGTAGTGGGTTAAGATGTATAGATATAGATAATAGATAGATAGATAGATAGATAGACAGATAGACAGATAGATAATAGATGATAGATAGATAGATAGATCATAGACAAATAGGTAGATAGATAATAGATTAATGATAGATGGTAGATCATAGACAGATAGATAAATGATAGATTATTGATCATAGATAAATTATAAATAGAAGGTAAATGATAGACTGATAAATCACAGATAGATAGATTGATAGATAGATAGATAGATAGATAGACAGATAGATAGACAGACAGATGCTGCATAGATGATACAAAGATAATGCATAGATAGACAATGCATAGATAGGAGATAAAATGGACAGATAAATAGATAGATGTAGATAATGCAAGATGGTAGATTATAGATAGATACATAGATAATAGATAGATAGATAGATAGATAGATAGATAGATAGATAGATAAATGATAGATGGGAGATCATAGACAGACATAGATAGATAGACAGATAGACAGATAGATAGATAGATAGATAATGCATAAATGATACATAGATAATAGATAGATAGATAATAGATAGATAGATAGATAGATAGATAGATAGATAGACAGACAGACTGAAAGATATCCATCCTCTGGTCTCTGCTCCACTATCATCTAAGTTCTCCCTGTAAGTGAATCAGACCAACTGTTTGTTCTTTTGTGCCTGGCTTACATCACTTAGCACATGGTGTTTTCAAGTTTCATGCTCCATGTTGCCACCTGTATCTCCCAATTATCCATTTTTCTGTGTGATTTTTATTTGTATGCATGAGGCAAGCTCTACCACTGATGTACAACCATCATAGTCCTTCAAGTTTATAGTCTCAAAGATGACTTCAGTGTTTTCAAAGGCAGCATACATTAACAAATGCCAGTCACTGTGGTCATCAGTAATAAACATTATCAGATGAAGAAAAGCTGAGCAGGTCTAAATACAGATAGTCTAAGGTTAAAGCTTTGCAAGTCTTCCTGAAAATTAAAATTAAAAAGCTCATGATGGCACAGGCTACTGTTCTCCGGTGTATCCCAACTATCAAGGACAATACTTGACACAGAACAGGCACCCGGTATGTGTCTGCTGAAGGAGGCAGCCATCTTAAAGGCAGTAGGGCAGAAATTAAAATAGCTGATTATTTCTCTGGGTGACTTTGATGTGATGAGAAATGTGCCAAGTGCTACTGAGAGATATGTTGGGCTCTGAAAGATAATGAAAATCTAAATACAAAGGATACAGGGTTCTGTTGTAATCGTGTTTGTCCTAATTAGTTTAAGTTACTCATGTTCTGAGCAGTGCAGATGGCTCATTTTTGCTACGACATTTTTTTCAAAAGTTATAGGAAAGCTAGGGTTTGTGAGCATGAGGTGAAAACAAGGACTGTAGCTTCATATGGTTAAATTATTGGTGTGAATTAGGCATAGAGACCAAGCCTTTAACTAAACGTGAGGCAGTACTGAAAATTTGACACACAGACTATCATACAATGAGTGTGGAATCAACTTAAAATCGTACGCAGCAATGGCCATACCAGTGAGGAGCGGGTTGGGGTGAGGCTAAAGTCTCCCCATCAGTTCTCCCAGCTCCCTCCTGGTCTTGTGGAGCAGGAGTGTAATCATATACTCCCTGTTCTCAGTCTGCTGCAGCTTTAGACACTCTTCCCCTTCCCCACCCCCACCCCCCACGCCATAGCCCCAGCTCAGGCTTCCCATGCACACTGTGAACCAGACAAGATTCCTCCTAACGGTGTCTTCTATCAGCTCACCCTGCTGCCCTCCATCTGCGTGCAGGTTCAGGGACACGCCTAGTCTGCTGACCAATAACACCATTTCCCCCTGATGCTCCTCTACCATGAGGATTTACACATTTCCAGTGTGACATGTTTTCGTGATGATTTCATTAGTGACTGCTTGTTCCAGTTAAGAGTTCTGGGAGCTAAGGAGCTGAAAATCATTTCAGTGATTAAGAAAATACAAAAACACACTTTTATAGTTTCCCTCACATCTATTACATTTCATTAGAGAATATTTGAACCATTTATTTTTAAATTTAAAAGTGAAATAGAAAAACAAGATAAAGCATTTTTGCTGGCAAGAGCCAAGAGAAAGAAGGCAGATGAGGGCTGGAGAGATGGCTCAGTGGTTAAGAGCACTGACTGTTCTTCCAGAGGTCATGAGTTCAATTTCCAGCAACCACATGGTGGCTCACAACCATCTATAATGTGATCTAATACCCTCCTCTGGCCTGCAGATGTACATGCAGGCAGAGCTCTGTATACATAATAATAAATAATAAATCTTAAAAAAAGAAAAAGAAGGCAGATAAAGGATGCTGGGAATGTTTCTCCTGGGTGTGTCCCTCTTTCCTGTCTTGTATCCTTAATTCTGGAGTGGTCCTCAGTGCAGTCTCCTCTGGACCCATCTCAGTTAGCCTTTCCTTCTCTAACATAGATGCCACCACTGTGTTTGAGTGATTACAGCTGTGGCTCAAAAGGTACAGTGAATATGTCAGAAGCTGGTAAAAAATGAAAATGGATGTAAACTCAATATTGTCTTTTACTTCCTGTGTCTGAAAGGCACAGATCCATGTCTTCTGTGCCTTCCGTCTTCCTCAGTGAATCAAGAATAATACCTAGTTCCTAAATTTGTTGAGAAATTTCAAATGATGGTGCCTGCCATGCCTTGGGGTGAAGTTTAGCTGTTTTGATAAGTATCCCCACCATTCCTCCTTCTGTGTCTACGTGTACCATGAAGTGGAGAGTCACTGAGAGCGCATATGCGCAGAGCCAGCATTCATTATTAATATGCATTGTTAACTTAGAAGCTCATAGGTGGGCAAAAGGTGAAGAGTCAAGTGAAAGGCGATCCCTAGGAGGAAACTTTTATTAAATTTAAACATGCTGTATGTTGTCTCTTTATGACAGAAGAGGAAAAAAAAAGGAAAAGTGAAGAGATGTGGGTGCAGGTGTGCCTTCTTGGGGCACAGAGGCATCCTCCCAGTCCTAAAGCATCTTTGTAGTCTCTCAAGCCATCACTTATCACTCCTAGCTTAAGGGAGAGCCCTTGGCTCCGGGGAGGATTCCTGCAGCTTTACATTTTTGTGTGGTGACTATTTCACTGACCAAGCTCCGTTGGCCTTCAGGAAGGGAACCCCACTCTTGCCCCCCCACAACAGAGGGAAACCAGCCCATCATGCACAGGTGTGCATCCTCACGTGCTTCTTCTGCCACGTGCTACTTATCACACTGGCAACCACACTTTTCATTTCTGTAGTCATTTCGTTGAAGATTTTCTTGTTCCTTGTCAGATTTCTGGAGCTAAGGACCTTGTGTGTGTGTGTGTGTGTGTGTGTGTGTGTGTGTGTGTGTGTGTGTGTGTGTGTGTAGGGCGTTATTAAGACTCATTTAAATGAGTGAAAACATCAATGATAAAGACAACAAGCTAGGCCTGAAGAGATAGCTCAGCAGTTAAGAGCACTTACTGCTCTTGGTTTTCATCACCCATGCTGGGCAGCTCCTTATAACATCCAGCTAGCCACCCAAGCCCTGTTCTGGGCTCCATGGGCACCAGGACTCACGTGTACATTTTCATACAGAGAAACACATGTATACGTATAATTAAAATTTGAAATTAAGGAAACAGACAACAATATATACCATATTAGAGTTTTCCCAAATGAGCTTTGCTCCCATTTCGATGAGTTAATGCCACCTAACAGAAATCCAATGTAAGGATAACTTAAATTTTGGTATCTCGAGTTGTTAACATTTGTGGAGTTGTTGAAGTAGTGGGAACTTTCGCCCCCCCTCCCTCCATAGCAAACATATAAAATCTTTCAGAGATTCCAGAAGTAGCAAAACTCATCAGAAGGAGACAGAGTCACTGTTCTTAGACTTCTGATCCCTGCATGTGTGCTCCAGCATGCAGCCAGGACACATTGTAGAAGAGGTGGTTCTTACATTATGCAGAATAATGTAAGTAACATAAAATAATATAAACAATATACAGTTTGGTTTAATATAAATGGGCACAGATATTCCCCTTACATTCAGCTGGAATGGTGGCCTTTTTTCCACCATCTGCTGGGATAGATGAGAGATGGTCATAAACATGGCCGAATGGAAGCAACTGTCTGCCTGGTGACCCTCGGCTTTCCCATTTGAGAGCCACAGAATCTTATTTTTCTCCAGTGAGCAAGCCTATGTGTATGCCTTCCTTCCTTTTTCTGATGCTTTGAGAGGAATTTCCAGTGGCATTTCTCACAAAATTAAACTAATTAAAGATGAAGTGCCATTGGTGATGTATATAGATATGAAGAGCCCCTGGCCAGCAACGTTCCTCCCGTGCCAAACGGAGATGTATTTACTGGTCTGTGACCTCGGGGATGGAAGTGGAGCTCTTGTCCTCAATCAGTTACGAGCAGAAATTCTGGAGCGGCATAAAAAGGGTCAGTTGGATAGGTCGTGCGTCATACGGGGAGGCAGATGTTGGAACATATTGCAATGGGTTATGTGCAGAACATGAAGGTGGTTTGTGGCGCAGAGCGTTGGGGGGGGGGGGGAGGAGGAGAGGGAGGGGGAGGGGAGGGAGAGGAAGCAAACAGATCAGGTGGCATTTCCTAGTGTGACTCTTACAAAAGTTTATCTAGTTCCTAAAGGAGCTGCTTCAATTATAAAAGTCAAAGTGAGTGTTCTCCTGGCTGTTTGAGATTTATTCCTGTGTAGTAAAATGAGGCAAGCAGCCTTTAAAGGAGACTGCTTTCGAAGCCCTTGTGTGTAAGCATCCTTGCCTGCAGCGAGGCAGAAGCAGAGTGACCCTCCCCCTCCCCCTCTGACTTGTGACAGAGGTCCTGTGGCTGGAGGAAGGTCAGAGGCATCTGGAATTTCAGCAGGATGCCATTTGGACACCCACACACCAGTCTACTGTTCATTGGTGCCTCCCTTTTCCATCCAACTCTCACAGCTCATAAAACTGGATAAAATAATAACAGTTGGATACGTATCACTAACATTTAATGAAGCAGCTTTATATAAATATTATTCATGAATTTGCAGTGTCATGTTCTTCATATGTTAGTGATATGGTTTTGCCATCAGATCTATTTGCCTCTGCCTCTTTGGTGCCGCCCTATCCAGATTCATAAGAGGTTCTTTTTTTTTTCATCTTTGAAAATTTGTTTGTTTGTTTGTTTATTTGATTACTTTATAGCCTGAATCCAGCACCCTCCCTCCTCTCCTTCCAGTCCCATCCTAGGGCTCCCTCCCCACATTTCCCTCTCCTTCTAAGCATTTCTTAGTCTGAAACCTCTCTACAGGCAGACAGAATCTCTCCTGTAAAGTATATCTAAAGGGAGAAGCTTTGCCTCTTGTGGTGAATCAAGAGAGAAAAAGTATTATCATGACTCACTTCTTTAAAAAGGAAATCACACCTGGATGGTATGTCTTAGAAAAGCTGAGATACAGCAGAGATTCTACCTTGCTAGAATAATCCTCCTTAGGAAGATAGCCACAGAGCTGGAGAGATGGCTCGGGGCTGTTGAGAGCAGTTGCTGCTCTTCCAGAGGACCAGAGGTCAGTTCCCAGCCCCCTATGGCTGCTCCTCACTACTTGTAACTCCAGTTGCAGCCCACTGAACCCTCTTCTGGCCTTGAGGGTACATGCAGGCAAACACTAACATACACAAATAGAAGTAAATGATATTTCTAAAAGACCTAAAATAATATTTTTAAAAATATTTTTAAAAATATTAAGTACTGATGAAGATGTAGAGTAACTGCAATCCTCAGACACTGCAACATGAACACAAGAGTTCAGCCACTGTGAAAAAAAAGGGCACTCTTAAAGTAAACATGAGCTTACATGACTCATGTGCATATGACTAAGCAAATCCAATATTAGAAGCAGGGTAGCCCAGAGTAATAAAAACACACAGAGAACTGGAATGTTCATGGCAGGATTATTCATAACAGTCTAAAAATGGGAAATAAAATTCCAAGTGTCCATCAAGTGGCTAAATGGACAAACAAATGTGGTATGTTGTGATCTATCAAGGGAAGGAACCACTGATTCGGCCATCACAAGGCTCAGCAAATGTTCAGAGGTGCCGGAAGCATTGTGCTAAGCGGAAGATGCTGACTCCCTCTGTCTTTAGTACCAGAAGTCATAACTGCGAAATTGACAGCTGGCCTGGCACAGGGCTAAAATGTATTCTGCTGCACACAGAACAAAGTTCAGTGTGGATTAACGTACCCTGTTGTTTTAGGTGGAGTGTAGTCTGACTTCTTCACGGTGCTTGCCAGGGGTAGCTGGCTAATGAGACTGTCAGATCCTAGCTCTCTCCAGCCAGTCCCAGCCAGGAAAGTATCAGGCCATCTTCCCAGGAGCATCCTGTCTCCTACAGGAAGGCTCGGAGGAGGACGAGAAGAGAAGGCTCTAGGTAGCTCTACCCCTGGAGTGTGAATCTTGATCCTCAGCTTGACTGGATAGAGAGATGCCTAGGGGATTAATAAATCGTGGGCTACATCTAGGGAGCACTTCCAGAGATGGTAGACCACAGTAGTATCGATGCATTAGTTCTTGGTAGGTGGAAATATGACAGCATTATTGGAAAGTCCTGAAAGATGAGCCTGAGAAGTAGGGGGAGGGGCCGACTGTGAGGAACCACTTCGGGGGGAAGGGGGAGCTGTCTCTTACCCAGGCCTCTCCCTGTATCTTCCCTCACCTCCTGCTTCCTGTTCATTGTGTGTGTAGAAGCCTCCCCTTCTCTGATGCCTTGTCCACCTGTGTGAGCTAGCAGCCATGCCCTGTGCCCTCTGAAACCATGAGTCAGGGTAAAGTCTTCTCCCTAAGACAGCTTCTGTCATGTCCTTTCTGATGCCCTACATAGTGACAATGAAGGTAATTAACGCAGGACATTTTGACATAGAGCTTACAAGGATGTCCATAATTCTCTCTCTCTCTCTCTCTCTCTCTCTCTCTCTCTCTCTCTCTCTCTCTCTCTCTCTCTCGTGTGTGTGTGTGTGTGTGTGTGAAGATATACAAGTAAATTTGCCTTGTTTTGTCTCTATAAATGCACATTGACCTGTGTGTCACCATCACCTTAGTCCCCTTCAAAGCATGTTCAAACCCGCACTAGACAGAATGCTCACATCCCTCCCTCCTTACCCTGGACACCTTCATCCATCCCATCTTTGTGTTGATACCGAGAGCTGTCTTTCTAAGCACTTTACATGGGTGGCATCACAGCCTTTTTCCATTTCCTCCGCATTATTGGCTTGGCAAAGCTGGAGCTCATCAAGGTGCATACGTGCTGTTCCTTGCTGAGTAATATTCCATCCCATATCTCTGCCACAATTTTTACCATTTACCCTTGAAAAAATCTGGAGTCATTTCTACCTTGGACTATTGAGACTAATTCTGTTTACAATATGGTTTTATATGTATGTTTTATTTTTTTTAATCCCATTTTCATGTATTTTTCTTAAACAACTAAGACTTCAAAGTCACATACTAGCTCTTCTTTATCTGCCATGGAGCTGTTGCAGTCTCTGTAGTAGGAAGGGACATTTAATATTCCTACCAGCAGAGTGCAAGTTTCCAGTTTCCTCACACCAACAATGTGGTGCTCTCTGAAATTCATGTCAAGATTCACCTTCTTTTAAATTATGTGGGGGCGGGGAGGTGCCATGTGTGAGGAGTGCCTGGACCGAAGAAAGCCCAATCCCTGAGCCTGGAGTGCCATGTTATTGTGAGCCTTGTCACGGGAGCTGTGTGAAAGCAGCAGGTGTTGTTAATGGCTGAGACATTTCTCCACTTCCTAGCCTTCTGAGAGTATGCCCAGTGTGTGGGGACTCGTATGTCCTGTGCTCCTGAGTCCCTCAGGGTGGGAGAGTGGAGCATAGCTTCTCAGCCAGTCCATCGCGATGCATAAATCCTAAGTGTTTATCCACTCAGTGTGGGACTCTCTCCTGGGACTTCCCTGACGCTGTTTTACACATAATCTACTTATAAATAGGCTAAAGTTGCCAGTGTCATGGAAGTCCATGCTTAACTGATAATGTCTGGGGAAACATGACAAATGGTAACGCAGAACGTACATCTAGTCACGCTGGAACCTGCTGGCAAGTTCTGAGGGTTTTCTCTGTACATTAGTTCCTCGTTAAACTCCACGTTGAAGTCACATTAAGAAGCAGAAGTCAGGCCGTAAAGGTAACACTTGTGGAGGCTTGAAATTGCTTTTGGTTTTTGGTTCTGTTCACAATGCCATTCCATGTCCCTTCACTTAAGAAAGAAAAGGAAAGAGAGAAAAGGTGAAACACTGTTCTTACATATCACATTTAACTTAATGCATCTTTTCAGGTTTAATTTACACTAGGTAGGAATGTATTCAGAAACAATGGACCACAAAAAAATCGATGAAAATACTATTGGTCAAAAGTCCTGTTCTAAGTATGTGGCAAATGCATGAAATGTTAATATATACAAGCTACATATGTATATATGAGTGTGTATATGTGTGTGTACATGTGTGTGTTGTGTGAGTGCACATGCATATCTGTGTGTACATCAACATGTACCTGTGTGTTTCTATGTGTATGTATGAATGCACATATGTAGGTGTATGTATGTATCAACATCGTTTTTTTAAAAACTCAAAATTTCCCATTCCTATATACATATTTGCCTTGGAAGTCAATCTCAGAAAAGTTTTCTTTCTATGTTAGGTTTGAAACTTTAAGTCTGTATATTTGTTTCTATTCAATCTTTAATTGAGTAGTACTTGTTTGGAGTAATGTTTTTGTTGATCACCAAGGACCACACAGGATGACAGTTTTACCCTTGTGTGTGCTTAAAACTTTGAGGAGAATAAAACAACTTCATTGCTTCTATTTGAATAAATATTAAAGCATCAAAAATTCATTTATATTCACTTATATTTCTCCAAATATTGGTATAGAGGAAAAATGTTACTCAGAGAGGAGGATGGGTCTTTGAAGGGCCTAGGAGATGGCTCAGCATGTTATAGAGCACCCAAATTGTAGTCTCAGCTCCAGAGTTGGGCAGCTCACAATCACCTTATTCTACCCATCTCCGAGGAGTCTGACACCCTCTCCTGGGCTCTGCAGTATGTGCATTCACATGTGCATGCTCCCCAACACACACATAGGCACACATAATTAAAAGGAAAATACATTTATGAAAGGACTTATAAATATTCGCTTAACAAAAATTCTCAGGGGGCTCTAACAGTCTTAGGATCATCACTCATTTCATGGTCATCCCAGAGTTCACAAATAACCTTCAAGTGCCACTGTACCTTATACATAGCATTTGAGAAGTCCTGCCCTCACAAAAAGAAGCAGGGATGTTTTCTCTGTAGTATGATATTGAATTTGGAGGAGCCATACAGAGAGAGAAGAAAAATGAAGAAAAAATTGGTGCTGCCCAGAGCTTATGTACCTCTGCTTTCCTAAGCTCTGCCCACCCCACCCTTGTCCCCACCTCCACTCTCTACCCCAGCCCAGACCCCCCACCCCCCGCCCGTCTGTCTTCTAACCCATGTCTGAAGTAGAGAAAGGTAGTTGTTTCAAAGCATCCATTATGTTATGATGCTTGGTCTTGGTACAGGACCGAATGCAGGGTCCTCTCTGTCTCACTTTACCTCCATCCAGATGGTCTAGATGCGTAATAGGGAACCTAAGTATACGAAGAGACCTCTACTCGTTAACAGACAGTGACGTCATTTTACAAAGCTCTTGCCTCTGGGTCTGTGCTGCTGCATTTGATGGTTTTATACAACAGCAGAGGCAGAGGCAGAGGCCCTGCCCTTAGGGGGGTTTAATGCTCAATGAGTAGGTTTGGGACAACAAATCCTGATAGTTATTTTTGCCAGTGCCTAGTGTTTCAAATCCAGATACTCCAGATGGCAACTAGACACCAGGCTGGTAGCCAATGGAAGAAGCTGTGTTGTGAGCAATTTGGGGAAAATATGCTATTAGAGGGAAGTGGCGAGAGCTTCCTATCTCCCAGATGAATGTGATAATCCAGGTTAGAATTTAAACTGGTTGTTATTTTCTCAAGCTACTCTATGATGAGCACTGGAAAAAATTAGTTTAACATGTCTAAGTAAAGTGAATATCATCATTTAAAGATTGTAAATATGTATTGTATATAACCATGGGAAAAAAAACCCAGATTGTCCAAAAGGGCTAGACTCTCATTTTACCCAAAAGATTAAGTTAATTAGTAGAGGTGAAAATATCTGTCTTTATCCCCTCACCAAATTCTGGCCTAGTACTGGATCACAAGAACTTGGCAGGAAAATAAAATGCCTCTAAGTGACCTGTCAATGAAATACTGACCGTGATCCCATATATGTACATTGGTCCATAGAACAAAGTGGTGACTAGGTTTGGCTGGCTGGGGTGGATGTAGTTCCCTTGCTTATGCTGTCATGTGGAGAAGCCATCACACTCTTCACACTAGGAAAAGTGCCTGAGGCTGGACGTGGTGCTCAGTAAGGGAGCACTGGCCTCTGATGTGCATAGACCCAGGGTCCCTGAGTAGTGCTATAGGAAGAGGAGAAAGAGGAGGAAGGAAGGAGAAGAATAGAAAGAGGGAAAAAAGGGAGGAGGAGGAGGAAGAGGAGGAGGAGGAGAGTCTGCCCTTTTGAGGAAGTCCCCAATGAGATGGTCAGCATTTTGCCTGTCACAGTGCAGGTATGGGATAGCCTTTCAGCCTGGTTGACATCTATTCCCTCCGTCCCCTCCAAAAAGAAGTGTGATGCATTTTGGCTGCCTCACAATGATTTATTGCTCTACCTAAGCATATGATAAACAGTTGCACATTATACCTTTAAAATGAAGACTTAAGTAGATTTTGGTCTTGTGCCTCCTGTGCTATGACACTCGGGTAATTTCCTCTTGTTAATTTTCTCATTAGTGATAACAGGTCAGATTCTTACCATCAGAGCTGTCACTACTAAATTCTGATGACGTCGCAGCATATACTCCTGCCTTGCATTTGTCCCAGTTAATCTGCGTGTGTGCTGTTCTCACTCCCGGCATCCCCACGCCTGATCTTTCAAGAGCAATAATTGAGCCTCTGAACCCTGTGCTGTTTGATTCTCAGGTAGATCGCTCGGCTTAAGTCGCTGGCTTTGCTGTCACACTATGCCTACTACCCTCAGGACTCCCCGTACAATAGGGAGTACATTCCTACAGAGATTTAAACTATACACTTAGACTTTGTAGATATATGTAGAGGAATTTTAATCCAGCAACATGGCTGCTCAAAAGAGATTGTATCCAAAGACCTTCTCCGCCTATGTGATCTGAGTGGAATATAGATATGTCCTATATGACAGTATGGTCTGGCTGGAATACAGACAAGACCTGAGCACACATCTTTAATCCCAAACAATGTAGGTAAAATTAGTCTGTAGATGTCTAATTGAGGAGCAAAGAAAGTGGCAAAGCAGAGAAAGATTTAACAGACTAGGATACACCCGACTCTCATGAGAATAGCACAGGAAAAAGAGGCTACTTAGGGAAGTGCAGGGAGCAGCAGCTGAGTGGACTTGAGTTCAGTCAGCTGACAGTCAGTGAGGAGTCAGTTGAGAGGAGTGCAGTGGATTGGAGTTCCTGGCAGTTTAGCTTGTAGAGTTCAGATATAGTTTTTACCAGGACAGTTTTACCGTGACAGGTTGCAGAGAAAACAAGCTAGACACAGGTGGAGACAGAGTGAGACAAAGAATGAGAAGGAGCCAGAAGATTTCAACAGATCTCTGGCCAAGCAGAACAATTCAATCGGAAGCTGAGAGAAGCCAGTTTGAATCAGTCAACATGGAGAGGAGTTTAACCCAGAACTCTTGTAGAAAATTGGGTATTGATGTTTACTCTTTTTTCATAGATTATTATGGCAGTTATTATTTAACCCACTATCATGTCAGTAAAAGACACAGACACCTGTTACATTTTTTAATAGCCTTAAACCACTGGGGAAGGGCAGATATAAACCTCCTACCTTTTACTTTGCATACCCACAGCCCATGCCACTTGCTTTAATTATTTCTATCTGGGATACATTGCATCCATAATTCTCACAAATACCTGCACATGCTTTTCACCTGGGCTGTTTCCCTCCATCACTGATCCTCAGAGCCAGCTCCTTCTGGTCACATGGTTCCTCTTAACACTAACCCATGGCTGTCTCTGCTTCCTCTCTCCTGTGATCCTCTGTCCTCCAAGCCCTTGAAACTTAGCTCTGCCTATCTCACTTCTGTCCTGGCTGTGGGTAGGCATTGATTGGCCAATCGAGGATAATTGGGAGGCAAGGTTACACAGCATCACTTTGACAAGTCTGAGGGGTCTGCTCACAGAACAGTAAGAATCTCAGGGGGCGAGCAATTAATTAAATACAAAGCACCAGCCATGCCACAACCCAGAACAGCTGAGTTGAACCAGTCAGCCAGACTCCAGGAAGAATCAGAAAGGGTGAGCTCACTCAGCAGGAAGTCTCCAAGACACCAAGACAACAATTACATTAGGTGGGTAAAAGAGACTTTTACAGATTCCACCCAAGTTTGCACTTTTCTTCACAAGGTAAAATGAGGTATATGATGGCACTTGTTCTAACGTGAAGACAGCTACTTTCTTCCTTCTCAACATTAGAAATAAACGGAGAGAGACTGTGCACCTACCTGAAAGGCTGGCGCTGGAGGCCGGCTCTGACACTCCTGGTTTAACAAGGCTATAGGTTTTTTTTTTTTTAAACAACCCTACAGAGACCCATTTGACTTATTTTGAAAGTAATGGTGAAAAAATTTAAGGCCATTACAACTTCAAACTCCACAGAGCATTAAGAAAATTTAGGATTAAAATATTAACTTCTTATTCCTCTTCCTTCCTCCCCTCTTTCAAACTCCATCAAAAGATGATTTTTAAGGAAACACTAACATAACATGGGCTTTATTTTACCAGTTCTTTATTTCCTGTCTTTCTGGCATCCATGGTTTCCTAAGTCTGTCTGCATGTATGCACATGCCCCTCCACACGTCTCTGAATTGTGTCTTACGTCGTCCAACGGGTCCTACTTGCTTATGTAATTTTTTTCTCCAGCTCCTTCAAGGACCATTGTCTCCTCTGCTGGAGCTGTGGACTAAAGACATTTGATTCTTCACTGCAGCTATAAGCCATCTGACTTTGGGCAACTTTTTCAATTTCAATTCAAAAGCATGTCTGCAGATAATTGAACCCTGATAAACCCCAACTCCATTTCTAAAACAACGGTAGACTGAATGCGTGTATGAAGTGGGTGAAAGATGTGTGCTTTTAATTAACATCAAGTATGTGACATCCCCAGCCTTCAGACACAGCGCAGTGTTTGAGGGTTCTATTATTTTAACTTTAAATACAGATCCTGTAAATTTTCTAAGAATTGCAAATGTGCCTATTGTGACCACTAATCATTGAATCACCTTTTAGGCATAATTGATAGAGTTATTTAAGTATCTACACACCAACCATGCTAGATTGAAAGATAGCTAGATAGGCCTTTCAAATATAATGACAAATCTCAGAACTGAATTTTAAATCATTGAGGTTTTTCAACATTTTGTTATTTGACTACTATGTCTAGATGCCCCATGTCACCTGACTTAATTGGCAAGAGCTCATTTTTACTGTATACTCAAGCTAGGAACGTGTTATTGTTAACACGTGTCTCTAGTAATAGCAACCAATGCAGTTCTTGTCAAGGACACAGTAAGAAGTGCAACAGAAAAGTCACAGAATATAATATTGCCGTGCGGCTAGACTGAAAATTTGTGTATTTTTCAAATCTGAGCATCTACATATTTTACTGAGCATGTGAGTAATTTTCTAAGCCATGCCTGGAAGACACAGTTACATGATAAATAACCTCATAAAGCTAGAAATGATAGCAAGGGGGAAAAATCTACTTTTCAAATCCCAGGAAATAATATGCAAGTTTTCATCAAAATTAGAAATATATCAGCTGGGTTTTTTTTTTCAACTGTATATTCTAAAGTCTTCAGCTATGAAACAAATTATTCCTTTACTCTTTATATAACTTAAGACTTTAGGGATGAAATCCTACATTTCCAATGGTTGAAATAAGAAATGTTATTATTATGCCAACACATGTAAATATGATGGGGTGATGAGTATTGATGATGTAAATGTGCTTCAGTAGGGAGTTTCCCACTTTCTCTGAGTGTATCTTATGTTATCTCACGTGTAAGTAAGCTGTAGTCTTTGCCGCCACCTTTGCTTTTCTGTTTAAATTTGGGCTGGTAGGATCAGGAAGTACAGACAATGCATGGGTATCTGCATGGGACTGATGCCCTTGGTTTTCCGCATGGCACTTACAGTAGGATGCCACTTAGCAGAATGTGTTGTTTCTGGTGTAATTTTCCATGTTAGAATCACTCTCCCCTGTAACGCCATGCTGGAATCCTTCCCTTGGAGGGCTTCCCTTCCTTACAGTCAATGCATAGGGAAGCTTCCCTGCGGATCTCCGACAACCACAGGATAGGAAACTGGGATGTGCATAACACATACACACACACACACACACACACACACACACACACACACACACACACGAGCATGTGCGCATTATGATGGTTGCTTTCTAACCCAGACTGTTAATGTCTTAAAGAACACTACACAAAGACTAAAGAGTGTTAACCTCAATGTTTGATGTCCTTGTTTAAATGTAAAGCGTTGCTCTGAAGGTGGATACTGCAGACTAAGATATTATTAGAAAAGTGAAATGGTCCTTTAAATTCATCAGTTGTTTGCGGGACCAGCTTTTCTTTACTGTTTAGTAAGAATGTGTGTGTGTGTGTGTATGTGTGTGTGTGTGTGTGTGTGTGTGTGTGTGTGTGTGTGTTAGAGAGTTTTTTGAGGTGTGCCTGCTTGTGTCATGAACTGGATTAGCCATCTCACGAGCATAGCCAGTCAAGTAGTTTCAATGTAGGCAGAATGATCATGCATCAGCCTCCCAGAGTCCTCTCCTTCCTTGCTTGCTTTCCATGCACTTAATTCTCAGACAAAAACAAAAACAAAAACAAAACAAAATGTTCCAGATGCCCAGTTCAGTAAGTCAGAGATTGAAGCAATGAAGATAAGAGAATTATTGTGCATGCGGGGCTGGACCGTTAGTGATACAAGGTCAAGAATTGACCGGCAAACAGGCTGGGGCCTCGGGCAGATGATGCACGTTTGCCTCCCCAGCTGTTGGACAGAAGCGAATGCGGCAACTATGTCTGTCCAGTGCCATGGCCCATGCCATCGCCAAGGCCTTGTGTTCGTATTGCCTGCCATCGCTCTCCTGACACGTCAAGTCATGGAACTGAGGTGGCATTGTGGTTCCTTAACTATCTGGGATGTAACCAGAAATACGTAGCAAAGCATGGCACATCCACCTGTGGTGCTGCTGAGGGGTGCGTTTGCATTATGACTGACAGTCTCTCTTTGTCTTTCCTTCTGTAGCAGTTCTATGCTGCCCAGCTAGCCGCAATGCAGGTTTCTCCAGGAGGGAAGCTCCTAGGCCTACCCCAAGGCAACCTTGGTGCTGCCGTGTCTCCTACCAGCATTCACACAGACAAGAGCACAAACAGCCCACCACCCAAAAGCAAGGTACCCTTTTCAATAAGCTCATCTTTCTTTGCACTTAAGCCTCTTCTACTTTTCACTCAGTATTTATTGAAGGTCTCGTAGATTCCAGTTACTGGGCTAACTAAACTCGGGCTGTACGCGGAGGTAAGACTTTTAGAAGCAGTGATAGCTCTATGTATAAATTTACATTTCTAATAATTGACTTATTCACCCAACAAACATATCGAGAGTTACAGTGAAAACCTGAGATGGGCATCTTTGAACCAATGAGTTTATATAGCCTTAAAAATAGATATCTATAAAACAATAAAATAGCCACGCTTTATAATCAAAAGAATAATTGATAATAAATTTTGTGAAGCCATGTATGTATAAAGTTCATTAGAAGTTATTAGGAAGGAGAGATTGGTTTCAGCAAGAAACACAAATGTTTGCCAAGGCATAAACAACTGAAATAGAAACTTAAGTACGAGTAGAATTGAGACATATGGAGTGTTTCTTAAAAACTATCAATAACTGTTATAATGCAGTAGGGCAACGGCATAGTTGTAATTTTAGATATGTCACCCATCCACCAAGATTATCATGTAAAGACATAGAGATAATAATAGGACTAGGAGACTATTTAAACACAGTTCTGGCTTTAGAGCTATGGAAACATTTCCTAAGAACACGGGAAGGGCTGGGGGGCGTAGTGAAGATGAATGCTTCTTAGCGGAGAGCAGAGAGTCTCGTGTGAAAAGTCTTTTGTGTGTGCAGACTTCACATGTGTGCTGTTGTGTGAACACATTAAGCTTTCTGTGCAGCAAGCAAGGCTAGCCAGAGGGTGATGTTTTCTGTGATTATTCAGGAAAAATAAGTATAAATATTTTAACTCTACTAGAAAATACTAACCAAAAGTCTGACACTGCTAATAATTTTTCCACCAAGCATCTTTTAAAAATTCTCTAGGAATTTGCTTCTGTCTTCCATCCCATGAACAAGGTATGGAGCTGTCCTAGGGCGGTCCGGGTGGACCAGGCATGACGGATGTGAGTGAAGTGCATGAGAAAGATTAGAAAGTATTGAAAGAGACTTTGAGCTTAGAACATCAGCTCAGTTCCTGTAGAACTCCAGGGGTGGACTGTGGAGAAGGGACCATTGGGTCAGTTGGGGAAAGATTTCCAATTACTTTTTTTTCTAGAATTCCCAGTGCCTTTTCTGTATTGCTAAGCAAAGAACACATTTGCAAAGGAGAACAAGTCACAGAGGAGCTAGGACTGTGGCTGAGGGAAATCCTTGCACATTGGGGGACCCCAAAGTGGGGACATATGCCACTTTCAAATCGCTTCCTCTGTTTGGCAGACCTCACATGCCATTAGCTTACTGTCTAAGGCCCAACCTGCTTCTCTTTATAATCTTGGACACATGCAAAGCTTAAAGCTCAGAAGTAATTATAACAGCTACGAAATCAAGTTTAATTCTAAAGTGGTGGTATTGTGACAGCTCCTGGTGATAGCAGTTTTAAAGTGTTATATTTGCAGATACATTTTCACCAAAATAAAGATGCGTAGCAGCAGAGTCCTTGCTTTACACAGGTCCCTCTGTGAAGGGTGATTCTGTTTCTCCCGCTTGGTACGGTCCCCTTCACATCAATGACTCGATACATGACAGTGTGTTACATTAGGGTACTGCCTTTCAGCACTGCAGACTGCTTTCTGTGATTAGTATATTTTCAACAATTTTACTTATACAAATAATGAGAAAGTATGTAACACCAGGCGGCCTCGCCCATCTTTGTCTTTGCTTAGTCCCCCAGTCATCCATCCATCTGTCCATCCATTAGCAGGCCGGCTGGGCTCTTGATGCAGTGCTCCTTTCTTTCGTGGGTAACAATAGCAAATGCCAAAGCCACGGCAGGTCTTTTTTGTTGTGACTGAGGGAGGCTTAGTGAGCCAAGTGGGTGTGTGTACTCATAAAACCCAATGCAGTCATCGCAAAGAACATTGTCTTAGCAGTGTTAAAGTGCTTTTACATCTCACAGTTTTGTGTGTGTCCCTCTATTTCACAAGAGAGAAGGAGTAGATTGTGTCTTAATTACCATGATTGACATAATGTAAACATATATTCTACAGTTTATCTTTGGAGTGTAATTACTTTGTAAGAGTTAGCCTTCATGAATTTTCTGTCACACCAAGCTTAACCAATGGGTGCCCTTCTTCCCACCCACAGTTATAGCAACATATATAAAGATTTAACATTTTTCTCTTTCAGTATCAACAATTTAATAAAGCATATGTTCCTTGCCCAGTGTCCTCTAGCATGCTTCCTGTCACTACTTTCATTGTTAGGAAGAATTCCCAAATATGCCCATGTTGACTTAGTTAATGAGAAAAATACAGTGAGTTAAAAAGAGCCAAGGCACTAAGTTGCTTCATTTGAATGCAGCTCCTACAGAACAACTAGTAATAAATAAATAGGACCCATTTACTCTCTTGTAGCTTAGAAAGATGTTTGCACATAACATGATGAATATTGTGTCTCCACAGAGTAATTTATTCATGAGCATTCATTTATTAGCATATTTATGTTTTTAAGCCATCAGCTATTAGTACCTTAGGAGATATTCTCCTCCCCTCCCTCCCCACCCCTGTGTGTGTGTGTGTGTGTGTGTGTGTGTGTGTGTGTGTTGCTGTTACTGCCAGTGTCTGTGTTTGTCTTCTTACCACACAATAATAGAACGGCTTTGTATGCATATCCACTTGGCATAAATGAAATTGATGGCTTATGTTACAAGTGAGTTTACTCTTTGGAGCAGCGGAGTCCCATGTCAAATCATGGGGTGACAGATGGACAGTGATCTTACTGACAGCTGTCAGAAGTGAGGGGTGTGCGCTGAGGAGAATCAGCTCCCCCCGACCTGGATGTACCATTGCCACTGACTCCCAGCTCCAGAGGACACAAGCAAAACTTATTTGCAATTTGCAAAAAGAAAAAAAAAAAGAATATGGAAGGGGGGATCAAAAGGAGGGGCTCCAAAAGACTGTAAAATTGTGCAGCATGAGTCCTCTGATGCATGCTGTTTTCAATCTGCTGTGTGCCAGTTGGAGGCTCGGGGAGTGTGTGCGCGCGCGAGAAGGGATAATGCTGAGAAATGATAGAGTGGCTGTGACCTCCAAGCTCAGCCTGGAAATCCAAGACATTGATTTCACTTAGCATTCCTGCTGAGAGATCTGGCGGAGTTCAGTTGTAATAAAAGAACAAGATTCCGTTCTAATGGTAATGGCGTATGACAGACGTATCACTTTGTCTGTCCTCAGCACCAGAGAGAGCAGGATTGGAGAAAGGTCACCTGACCTGCCTGCGGTGTTGTACAAGTGCTGGACTGAGCTTTGAACTGCCGCGTAGGAACGTAATTATTTATAATATTAAATGATAAAGAAAGCTTTAGAGGACTCACAGTGCAGGTCTGAAAACTGCATGTGGGAATTGCATTTTGTAACGGAGAAAATTCTAGACAATGTCTGGTCTATTCAAAGTCTGCCTTTGAGAGACCTGGTTTCCCTGTCCTTGATGTCAGTGCTTATGGGCCGTCCTCATCAATGCTTGAAGTGGTGTTACTGCGTAATTTTTTTAATGTCTTGGCTTAATTAGTAACTTGCCAAATATATAAATTTATGTTCAGTGTCTAATCTGCCAAGGACTGTATAGTAGAGCGTTAAGACTGCAGGCAAGTTGTAGCATGTCCACAGCCCATCGGGTCTTTCTAGAAACACTGGCTCTCGTCTTGTATCTATGTTTTGAATTCTTCCCTGCAGATCCCACAACACAATTGTCTCTCACCTGAACCAGTGAAGGCAGATATATTTAGCTTCGCAGGGACATTCTCTCAGCTTCTGTGGAACTTTATAGACCAGTTTAAATGGCTACAGGTTGGCACATAACAAGGAATAAAATGATGAAACTTTTGTACAAGAGATTCTGCCTTCTCATACGAAGGAATGTTTAGCATACTGTTGCACGATATTGGAACTTGAAGTTTGCTTCAAATATGCTTGCATGCCTTAACGAATGTTTAAATTTGTTTACAGTCTAGGTTCTGCCACAGAGCAGACTGATAGAGGACGTGTTCCACATCTCCCTTGTTAGTGCCACACGTTGTTTATTTAAATCACTTTCTGTGTATTCTGTAGTCTTTTGAGATCGCAGCCAGCCTCTCTACCAAAGAACCTTTCTCTGTATTAGTTGGGCTAAATGTCGAAGCTTCATGTTTTAAGTGTTTTTTTTTTCCTTGTAAAAGCAATCACCTCTTGCGGTAATTTAAGGGGCAACTTGTATGTGCTGTGATTGAGTGTCTCTTGGTGTTTGATGGAAACGTATATACTTCCAGCAGCCATGAAGAACAGTTAGCTTTAAAAGCTGATGACAACAGAGAACTCCTGGGTGTTTTTCTTTTAACCTCACTGTGACCCTTGTCACACAACACCCCCACTGCCTCAGTGACAGCCTGTGTCCATGGCAAGAACACATAGATTGTCTGAATCAATTTTTTGTTCTTTTCAAATCCTTCTGGCAGTGATGTCCCCATTTGCTCAGCAGTAGCACCTGAGAGTTGTGACAAGGGAAAGCAATGCTTGTCTGCCAAAGCCAGAAACGGCTCCAGCCAGCTGACCAGATACAATCAGCTCCCTTCTGCTGCAGTGTCCTTGTAAATAACGCTTCTGTTTCCAAAGCAAGAGCTACAGCTTTGCGGGTAGCTGATCCACTCTCACAGAAATGGAGCCATCTCTTCTGACGTGGTGGCGTGTGCTTGAATGGGCTGTATCTGTGCTGCCAGTGACTTCTATGAGACACCATTTTTTTTTCAGTGGTACCCATTGTGGACTTTGAAGCTATCAAGTAAACATTGCCCCATGCACTGATCTGCAGAGGCGAGCTTCTACTTTAACTTTCTTAAGTCACAAACTACACATATTCCCAAGATGAGTTGATGCTCTGCTGAGAGGGTGACTCTTGATTGAAGACTGGTTACCATGCATTTAGAAAATGACAGCATTTTTAGTGACTCAAGATAGCTTTTTATAATGCCAAGTGGGAGGAAAAAGAAAGCATGAATGTGAACTGATGGCATCCGGTCCAGCCCTAACCAAGTCTAACCAGCAGTACTGCAAGCTTTCAGAGTTGTTTGATGCTCTTACTTGATTGCTTGTTTAGCTTTTTGGTTTGGGGATTTTGGTTTTGGTTTTGGAACTGGGTCTCAAATAGCCCAGGCTGGATTTAAACTTACTTTTGTAGCCCAGGCTAGCCTTGAACTCCCGATCCTCCCGCTAGCACCTCCCAAGGAGCAGGGAATACAAGCATACACTGTCAAGTCAAAACCAACCTATTTCATTTCTTTTTATTAGAGTTTGTTATCTTCACTAATATGGCAGAAGCATCCTTTCAATATTTAGCACAAAACCTCAGGAGAGGTCCTGAGTTTGAGATGGACCGCAGTATGACTTCTGTGGGGAAATACTCAAAACACCCTACTCAATGTGACTGCAGCTGCCTTTGCCAGCTTTCATGCCTCACATGGAAATGTTTGAGTAGTAATCGTTCTGGAAGTGTTGCCCTGACGATGTAGAGAACCTCAGAATCCTTGCAAGAATATAGCTCCTGTGCTTAGATTCCTGGATTTCCAGGTCATTCAGTATCTCAGTACATCACCACCCAGTACACAGAGCCAGCATTGGCCTGGGCTACAGTATCAGGAGGACTTGCGTTTGCTGCAATGGTCTCCCTAACTGGGGGACTGTGATTAATCAATATATATCGGTGTCAAACAATGCCATGGAACCATCTTCAAATTGTTGGGCCTGAGATGTCTGCATATTCAATCTCGCCTTCAACTTCAGAGCAGAATAATACTTTCGCATCAGCTGATCAAGGCAGCATTGAAATGGACCAAGTGTTGTGTCTACCCCCATGGAAAGCCAGTTAAATACCACAATCTCCCTGGGCCCTTGCTCTGGAGAGACACATCATCTTCCATGGAATAGCTGCTAAACATAGCCTCCCTCTGCATTTCAATATCTGCGACTGAATTGTTCCCCGAGCTTTTGAAATATGCCATGGATGTATCATACTTGCAAGGTACATTCATTTAACAGTCCCCCTGTAGAGCTGAGATGTCAGTGTAGCCCTTATCATTAGCACTTCCTGGGTGGGACAGATTTACAGTAGACATAACATCATCACCCTGTGATTTTAAATAAAGTAGTTTTCTTTCTGTGGTCTCTTGTTACTCAACTGGAACATGTGAAGTGAAGTGTTAGCATTTAAGCCCTGGGAGGAGCCCTGACCCTCCCTCTTCAACTGTGTTCAGTCATAGGGAATCTTCCTGCAGCTTAATGCTTAACCACAGGCTTGATCAGCTCCAGGGCCATTAATGTCCAAACAGGTTACCTGGTAATATATTCTCAGGACTCGGAAAAGGGATAGCAGCTATGTTTGTGGTAGAAAAAGAACACAAATTAAAGGAAAGACAGAGCAGTTACAACCTCTGCATTAAATATAAAGGGAAAACATCCAGGAAGGGTTGAGGTCATGCCCTTTGCATCCCTCCAGCCTGGTCACTGTTGGTATTCTGATTTTGCTTAGAGTGGTTTGAGCCTCAAACACAGCATGGCGACACATGCCAAGTCTCTTTAATGACACAAACCACAGGAAAGAATGGCTCTTGGGTATGTGTCCACCTAGAAAGATCTACTGGGCAATATTTTATCAATGACAGTTGTCCTGTCACTCTGGCTCAATCCATAGGAGAGGCTGTGACAGAAAGGCAGCGTGTTTAAAGCAACTGAATATAAGAAAGGTGGTAAAACCTAAATCATTTAGGGAAGGAAAGATGGGGGCATGTAAGAGAGCAGGCTCACAGAACAGTCGCTCCCCCGCCAGAGACAGCACAAAACACAGTCCACAGTCACCTGTGTTCCTTCCTTTGGGAAATTCACATATGGTTTCCACTCCTAAGAACATACTTTAAGACTGCTGAAATGGTTTAGACCCTCCATAATTGATCAGGCCCTCACAAGAGACTTTACCATTGGCCCCTGTTCATCCTGTTCAGACAATACAGACAGACTGTTGGACCAGAGACAGAGGATGTGGAACTTCCGGAGTTGGTCCCTGTTGGTCAGTGGGCATGCTGCTTAGACATCCCCTTTCATAAGACATGAAAACGTCGGTGGCCTTGTCACAGACAAGCACCTAAGCAGAACTTTAGTATTAAATTGGCACTTCCTGGAAAATAGTGTACTTGTATATGCATTTGTTAGATTGTTAACTGAACTGTCCCCTTGAAAGAACAAAGATTACTATTCATGCTTTCAAATGTCACATAACAGAGAACAAAAATAAACTAATATGGCCATTAAATAGAGGTAAACATGGGGGGTGTCAAACAATAGAAACGGAGCTCTCTAAGTGTAAGGCAGAGAGAGGCCTTGTTAGGAAGCATGACCACTTACTTAGGCAGACTACGGGCAAAGGTCCTGCAGAAGGCTTTTGGTCCAACACACACCCTCCCAGGCACAAGGCCTCTCCACCTCTGCCTGGACTCCTGGGAAGAACAGGGAACCACTACCCCACCCAGCAGAATTACCTAACTCAGAATGACTCCTTCACCATAAGGTATCTTTTTCAGTGGACCCCAGCCAGCTTTCTGAGATTTTCCTCTTTCCTGCCCGTTGAGAGACAGCACAGCCATTTGAGAGTGACACAGAAATTCAACTTGAACTGGGTCAAGCAAGGGGGAAAGTGATCGCTTGCATTAAGTAAATAAGCCACCTGGTCATTCTGATGTCTCTGTCAGGAGTCGAGGCATTACAACGTGGAGGTGGCTTGTGTCCCTCACCTGTTTTTAGTTGTCTCTAAAGGTCTCCCTCTGCTGTGTTCCTTTGCTCGGGATGCTTGCAGGGTCTCCCTCTTCTGTGTTCCTTAGCTTGGGATGCTTGCAAGGCCTCTCTCCCTCTTCTGTGTTCCTTAGCTTGGGATGCTTGCAAGGTCTCTCTCCCTCTTCTGTGTTCCTTAGCTCGGGATGCTTGCTTGGGTCATATCTCTGGATACCTGTGGTCTTACACTTTTGGCTCCAGGAGATACAAACAATGCCCACTAATAAAAATACTTTGTTCTCTTAACACTCTTGTGCACTTTGGTGGGCAAAGACAAAAGTTAAACCACTGAGCAAGTTGGTAGCTTCAGTACGGTCTCAAAGAAAGAAAGCATGGTCTGGAGATGGCTTTGGGATGGCAGAGGGGACCTCTTGATAAGTTTGGTAGAGGACGGCACCTTTCAGACAGGCATTAAGAGAAGGAAGAATTTGACAGTGGAGGACCAGCCATCACACAGATCCTGTGTCTGAATGCAAGGCTCAGGGAAAAGGCCTGAAAGGCTACATGTAGGTCTAGAAGCAGGAAGGACGGTGATTTAAAATTATATTGGGAATTGAGAAAGACAAGACAGGCCAGAGCATAGTCTCAGTGAGCCTGAACTCACCATGTAGAGCAGGAAGCCCGGGAGCTGACAGCGATGTCCCTGGTCAGGAGCTCTCCGGAGAACAGAGACTGCGGATACATGGTGCCAGCCTCGGCTGGGGAGAGATTGTGAATGACATTCTGAGCACTTTTCCCTCTGTTCATTCTGCTGGGGTCACAGGTGTGTGTGTGGCATCTGCCTTGTGATGTGGATTCCGAGATGCAAACCCTTACTGTGTAGCAAGCACTCTCAACCACCGAGTCATCTCTCTCGCCCCTCCATTTTGGTCTCACTATGTGCAGCTCAGACTGGTCCTGAACTGCAAAGATCCTCCTGCTTTTTGGCTTCATGTGCACTAGGGTCACGGATGCTCCTGGCCACGTGTGACACTAAGCTCTTGATTTGCAATCACTAAGTCTCTTATCAGTTTCCTTGTCTACAGCTCTTAGTTATCAGTTCCCTTATTCCCTTATATTCATTTTTTTTAATTTTTTTTTTTTCAAGACAAGGTTTCTCTGTGTAGCCTTGGCTGTCTTGGACTTGCTTTGTAACCCAGGTTGGCCCCAAACTCAGAGGGATCTGACTGCCTAGAGAAGAGGGATGGGGCTATGAGCAGGATGTAAAGGGAAGAAAGAAAGAAAAAAGAAAGAAAAGAGAAAACAGTCCATAGTAAAGCTAGTGTTACTCATATAGTCACAGTGAGCAACCAACGCTTAGTGAGAGGGGGTGGTTATAAGAATTAAGACGATTGTTGTGGAGAAACTTTAATCCCTATAACGTTTCTATGAGGCACAAAAAAATAAAGTGCATGAGTGCAATACGGAAAAAGAATTTCATACGTACACACACAGTGTATTCGTGTAGTCATTCCTTCCCCATCTCTCCCCCTCCAGCCCCTCCCGTGGGCCCCGGCTCCATCTCATTTACATGAATACTTTAATTATTGCTATTATGTACACATATATGTAAATATAAATACATATACATACACACATCTGTATTGTAGAATCTCTCTAGTTATTTTAGTGCTGTTCATATGCACACAGGTCTAGGGCTGACTACTTGGGACTGGACGATGTATCAGAGGTTTGTCCCAGGGGAAAAATCACCTTCTCTTCGGGTCTCAGCAACCAATGGGTGCCTGCAGCCCTTCACCTGGAGATGGAGTCCTGGGAGACTTTGCTCATCCACAGTGGCACGTCAAACGGTGTTATCACTGTGCAGGGCTTGTTCAGGTAGCCATATTGTTGAGGCTTCTCGGCTGCAGCTTCCCAGTCCCGTTGAGAAGCCAGGATCTTGCAGCAGATATCTCAGTCCTCCGGCCCTTACTGTCCTCTGTCTCCTCGTCTGTGGGTTCCCTGAGCCTTTGATGAGAGGTGGCACACTTCCTATTTGTCACAGTCCTCTTCAAACCGACACAATCATGTAGACGTTTGCCTTTCTTCGGGTAGTCTCAGAAAACTTGACGCCCAAGGCAAAGTTGCTTTTTTAAGCTCTGAAGGCCAATGAATTAATGTTTGAATCATCTCTCCAAGACATTCTTAGGAACACTCTGGAATGTGAGTACTACTGACATCCATTGCCACTGGAGGGACAAGACAATTTGACTTGACAAATATGTATTGATTGACACATCATTGTCCATTAGAGGTGGAGGAGCTGAAGATGGGCAGTGCCAATGTGACAAGGATACATAGAAACCATCGCATGCTGCCTACAAAGGGAAACAGGCTTCTATTTATCCCGGAGAAGTTTCTATCTTTACTTAAGGTTGAATCACTTTATCAAGACTGCTTTTGTTGCTAATATTTTCAATTAAAATATAATTGATGGTATTATAGCCACCTCTATGAAGCAAATTACAAGGAGTTTGTTAGTAGTAGTTCAATACTAGTGTGAACCACAGTCAACAGAAAAACAAGCCAACAACAACAACAAAAACTCTTTGCTGCTCAGGTGCCATGGTGAAACTCTGGTAGTGCTAGCACCTGTTTGAAGCAGGAAGATCATAAGTTCAAGGCCGCCTCAGCTACAGCATGAGGCTCAGTATAAGCAAGGGCTGGGGATGGAGCTCCCTGGTCGAGTGCTTAACTGGTAAATGCAAGGTGAGGCTCTGAATACAGTTTTCAGCACTGGAAACAGTGGAATTGCTGTAGATTAATGTGTACTGGGCTTTAGGAACACTCTTTCATAGTGATGGCTTGTGGAGATGCTCAGCATTTAAGAGCATGTGCTGTTCTTACAGTGGGCCTGAGTTCACATTCAAAATCACAATCTACTTCCTAAGAAATTTTATTTCAGACAGATAATAGATATATAGATAGAGCAATATATTATATATGCTGCTAATGACATATATTAATTATATGGCATTTGGATAAATGAAAATTGTGTATATATACATCACATATATATTAATATTATATATACATGCACACACATATATCATATATATTTACCATATATATGATATGTGTGTATATTTGCTTTAATTTGGTACTTATTCAAAGCTTTCTGACTTTAGTATGATTTCAATAACACCCGTGAAGTATTATTGAAAACTTTTAGGTATCCATTTAAAAATCAGTGAGAGACTGGAGATGTGGTCACCAGTTAAGAGTATGTACTGTTCTTACAGAGGATCTGATTTCCGTTTCCAGGCTCTAGGGTCCTAAGACCCTCTTCTGACCTCTGTGGCACAATCACACACATGCGCATATCCAGACACGGAGCAGCAGCCGATGGTGCATAGACAATGCATGTATGCATTCACACATATACATAAAAGAAAATGAACCTTAAATACAAATATATTTGAAAGAGCTTCTGTAAAGTTTGTATAAAGTATCAATGAAAAAAGTAATTTTTGTGATCAGGAATTAGTGGTTTGCTTTATTTAATCATGTGCTTTCAGATGTTCTCATTATCTACTTTTTCTCACTGATATTTTATGTATAAAATATATCAATGCCATTTTTATCATATTCTATAGCATAATGTGAATTCTTCTCAGATATACCTGTTTTCATATCTGCTGCTAAACCTACAATGTGGAAGTGACACTAATTGTAGAAGGTTCGTTTAAGGAGATATAGAATCCTTTTAACTTTTGTGTAGCCCTGCCTGCCTTGGAATTCTCCCTGCAGGCCTGGCTGACCTCAAACTCACAGAGACCCTCCAGACCCAAACCCCCAAGTGTTGGAACAGACCTCACCATGGAAACAGAGACTATCTTAATCCAGAGCCTGAAAACTTGAGACATCGTAGTTTTGGATCAACATATGCCATTTTTCATTATTGCTAATATGAATGGAAGGACGCTGTAATTCCCAAGTGTGTGTGTGTGTGTGTGTGTGTGTGTGTGTGTGTGTGTGTGTGTGTGTGTGTCAGTCAGAAAATGTATGGCTTCCTTAGCATCAGATGTGGAGAAAAAGATGTCCCCACCAAATCTACACAGGATGGTGTGCAGCCCAGGAAGTGTGATGTTAAAGTCTGAGGAGTCTGAAAGGTCAATGTTCATATCTGAAAGTTTCTAAAGTCTGAGACCCGAGCACACATACTGTGCACATAGGTAACTCCTGGGTACCTGAGATTTACAGGGAAGAACATGCCCTCCTTGTAAGTAACTTAATTGGACCTTGTTGGTCAGATCACCTCCCTGAAGAGCCACTGGGCTTGAAAACTCAATATTCCACAGCCTCAGAAGTTACTTTTCCAAGTCTGTGCCCAGCCACCGGAGAAGTGCCAGGTCTCTTATGTTGGCAGGTAGGGATGGCACAGGAGGGGACTCAGGTCTCTTATGTTGGCAGGTAGGGATGGAACAGGAGGGGACTCAGGCCCCTTGTTTCCTCTCCCAGAGGACTGAGTGGGATGGTGAGTGTTGGTGAGCCAGCCTCCTCCTATGATGTCTGGAGGCATGTACACTGGGAATCTCTTCGGAGCGAGATCTCAATTTTATTATGGTGGGTTTCTCTTATACAGAGTATAGGGAGTGGGTGAGGTATAAGGTATGGGACCAATCAGTTCGTGTTATGTAGCTGTTGGTAGGCGGGGCTCACACCAGGATGTGCCAGATGGACCTTGCTGAGTCATTTTTATGAGGAAGTACCCACCAGAGACTATTGCTGACAACCGGGCCAGGCTCGGTCAACACCTCAGAGGGCTGACAGATTCGACCATGGGGTCCAACAGAGAAGTATTCTTACAATTCTGTTTTTCAGGCAATAAAAATGAGATGTTTTTGTTATCTAGTCATCAGTATAAAAGTTCATTTTTCAAGTTATATACTATCCAAATAATAATAAAAACTGTGGTCACTTAACTAGATACAAACTTTTATTCAAATTAGTTGCTACTTCCAAACCTGTACAATAATATCATGTTCTCCAAAATCACAAATTTTGTTTGGCTATAGATCCAATGCAGTATGTAATGAAATGTATGACTTCCAGGACTCAGATACCACTGGAAACCCGCATTTAAGTGGCCTTTCCAAGAACCGAGGCACTTTAATGTTTTTAGTTTATCTTTTAATTTGAGCTGTTCTGTTGTACAGTTTTGATGGCTTTTTTGTGGATATTTCATAAATAGGGGGGTAAAAAGAAATGGGGAACAGAAATAGAATGGATGAAATGTTGCAAAAAAAATCTTTCTCTTGTGGTATTTTATTTCCAGTAGCACTTAAAATAACATGAGAAGAAATGCTGTTGTGAAGTGTGTTTTAAAAAGCATTGTGACAGTGACAGGAATATCCATAAATAGGTGCAGATTTGTGTTTTCTGTACTTCTCTATGCGAGTCTTTGGAGGATCAGAGTTTCATTTTAAGTCAGCAGGAGTCCAGGACTGAGCTCAGCCTGGTGTGTAAAGGGCAAGACAGGAATTTTGGGTCAAAGGATAGACTGTCCCGGTGCCAGTTTTCATATAGATTTTGCTACCACGTATCCAGAAAGTGATGATTCTGACTCAGTTGTGAGAAAACAGCCAAGAAACTATGACTTGGTATGTGTTGGTTGTCATTTCACCTTAGAATTCACCGATTTGCACCAAACTGGAGTTCTGATCTGAGGCATCCAGGAGAATAATTTACACACTTGGAATCACATCAAAAGAGAGAGACCTAAGTGTGGCCTGGAGAGCAGGCTTAGGGTTTAAGAGAGCACTGGCTGGTCTTCCACAGGGCTCAAGTTCCATTCCCAGCACCAACAGGGGATCTGATACCCTTTTCTGACCATTACAGGCACCAGGCACATACATGGTACACAGACTTTTCACAGGCAAAACATCCATACAAGCAAAGCAAAAATAAAATGTCAGAAAACAAATAAATAAAAGCAAGTAAACAGAGAGACGTAACCCATCAGATGGAGCAGATCGCTTTCACTTCATCAAGGTCTTTTTCTGTGGCTGGGCCTTAATATGATCCCAGGAAACATTTACTGGGGTTTGCGTTAAAACAATCCGGTAATAACAACATCTGAACCATTCGCTACCACTATGTGTGGTTTGAGTTTTCACCTTATCAGTCTTGGAAAAGTTATGTTTATTAGTACAGCCTGAGTTAAGAGAAAATGCCATTGTGTGGATGCTTTCTAAATCAATAATGTGGCTTTTAGTTATTCAGATGTGAAGTTTCTGGCCTTTGAGTAACCATTTTATTTTCTAGAGTTTGAAGACATTGAGAATTTGATTAGACAAAGGGAAATATTAAAAGTATTTTACAAAAACATGCTTTCAAAATCTTGCTGAGTCTCAATTAAAAAACAAAAGTCTCCTTGCGGTACATAGTTAATAGCACAGGACTTGTTTTAAATGAGACGGCTTCTAGTGGGAGAGGAAGGAAGGGGGCGCCTAGTTTGAAAGAAACACTGTCAATCTGCTTCAAGCAACAGACTTTTCCTTAAAGAAGCAATATGTCTCTCCCTGGCTTAGATAATTTTTTAAATGATGTCATGAAGTGTTTTTCATAGATGTGGTTTCTAGCACTGCTTTCAGGAGATGTATTGTGATCCACTGGATAGCAAACAGGATGAAAGAAGGAGCAATAACCAAGCCTTCGTACAGTGTAATGGGGAAACCCACAATTAAAGTCCTTTGGGCTGAGTGCTACACCAGAATGGGGTGCGTGCAGGAAGAATGCTTCGAAGGGGTGAGTGGGGTGGGGGTGGGGTACAGGACAATAAAGAAACGACTTGAGGGCAGCACAGAGGCCACAGAGAACAAGCTGCCTTTTCTCTGGATTGTGAAGAATAAAACATGACGGACAGGAACATCTCTCTAGAGCACTGAGTGAATTTAAGAATCAAACCACAAAGATAGAATGTCCAAAAGAAGTGCTCTGGTGGCTTCCCATGGCCCCGTTTGGTGGACCAGCCCCCTTTCCTTGGTCCCCTGTCTCATCACTTCTCTCCCCCAATGTTCCAAATGTGCCATTGTCTCCTTTTCCTTGTTTTCCTGCGGTTTTATTTGGATTTGCTCATTTCTGAACTCTTCCTTTTTACAGTGACTTTCTCTTCTTCTTCCCACTCTTCCCTCCTGACAGCCACGGAATATACTATCTACCCCAAACACCTCTCTATAAAGCCAGCGTGACCTCATTGTGAGTGACCTCCCTGCACATGGATCGGTGCTTTCCACAGCAGCTCAGCACTTACAAAAACTTTACCACCCTTGCTACCCTCCTGTGATTCTAAGTCCCTCAAAGTTAGGATTTTATATTCCCACTAAGCACAATACTTACCTGCCCCTATTGCATTGTCCCTTTTTGAAAAATTAGTAAGTAATTCAGTGGCTTGGATCACTCACTGCAGGAGCATTTCCAAATAACATAGGCAAAATGTAATTTTGCTCAGAAAAAAAAAAATCAGTATTTTTGAGCTATGTTGAAAGACTTGTCCCTAGAAAGATAATGGAACCAAGAGGTAGGCCAGCATTCCCCTCTCTAGTCTAGGAATGACACTGTCCAGTTAGAAACTTTAATGTCTACAGTCCGTGGGAAAGAGACTGTGTGCTGTAGAGTGGATGTACCTGATTTGCAGGCCCTACTGTGATAGGAAGGAAGCTTTCAGACTTTGGCACATTTTGCCCTTGATTCTGATTGGGAAATTAGCTTTAGGGATGTCTTGAGGCTAGGGAAAGCATATCATTAAAACTTGATGGAGGGACTGGATGTTGTAGCCCAGTACGTAGCCTGTTGGCCTGGCATGCAGAAAGCCCAGCGTTTGATCGCCAACACTACATAAAAGCACATGGTAGCACATGCCTGTTACCCCAGCACTTGGGAGGTAGAGGCAGGAGGATTGGCAGTCAGAGTCATCCTTGGCTATGTTTTAAGTCTGAGGATATGATGGGCTATGCGAGGCCAGAAAAAAAAAAACTAGCCCAAGCAGTATTTTGATGAGATACAGGTTAACTAACTGGCTTTCTGCTTTATACATTATCTTCATTGATTCATTAAGAATACATATTTAAGCAAGTAGCCTCCCTCCCATAGGCAATAATCAGGTGAATGGACGTATGGGGATTTACCAACTAGGTTACACTGTTTAATTAATAGTCCAAGAGGAATTTTAGAAGATAAATCTTACCTGTTTGCTGATCTTTTTGAGATTCTCTTTCTCTGCCTCCTGTGTACTAAACAACCCTTTAGGATAATAGAAAAGCAAGTCATCCATTTAAAGAATCACACGTCAGTGACGTTGTTGCCTAGATTGTGTACAGCATTAGCTAATCTACCTCAGTGAACATAATGTATTATTATAACAGTATATACTGTAATATAGTTAATATAATTTCACATAGATACCACCTCATAGCATGTATGAATATAAAATACACTGTGTGATACATAGGTACTTCTATGGAGAAGGACGTTGTGTGGATGTCACATCTATCCTGTAGCAGCCAAGGGGACAGATCTGTCTTAGGTGGTAACCTAGTTAAAGTAACAAACTGCCGAGGCAGAATCACCCATTGTTTTCTCCTTCATTCGGTCCAAGCAGAATGAAAACAGGAAAAGCTTTTCTGGCTCTAGAAGATAGTTCATTGGGTGAGGAGTCCGCTGCAGGTGCCAGTGTGAGGACCAGAGTTCAGGTTCTTTCCATACATTGGAGGACCCCAGAGATTGCGAGATACACAGCATCCTGGAATTAACAAACTCCAGGTCCAGTGAGAGACACGGTCTCAAAAATAAAACAGAGAAATGATTAATGAATATGTCAGTGTCCAACTCTGGCCCTAACACTTACCTGCACTGCACACACACACACACACACACACACACACACACACACAGAGAGAGAGAGAGAGAGAGAGAGAGAGAGAGAGAGAGAGAGAGATATTCTGTAATGATGTCATTATAACTGATAAATAAAATCTTTTATGCTATTCAGACTGAAAAAATATATCATTCTTCTAATGGTATGGGCTGTGAAAAATTAAACATAAGGCACTACAGCTGAGTTCACTACACATTAATTATTTTAATTGACTATTTCTTAAATGAATATCTGATAAATCACTCTTGCCATGTCTCACATCCCACGACAAGCTTAAGTAGAACAGACACTTGAGAATCGTTATCTTCTGAGAACACTCCTACAAAGCCAAGACCATTACAATTAAAATCCGGCTTTTACCTGATACGCATTTCTGTATGCTAGGTTTATAATATAGAAGCAGAATATGTGACCCCACAGAACATCTTCAGTATCTTGAGAAAAATAAATATTTTCTCTCCAAAATATTTCATAAAACTGACCTTAACTGGCATTCTCCATAAATACCTGGTTCCTCAGGGAATTCCTTAAAAACATGTGGTTCCTCCTGACACTGCCATGAAGGAGAATGTACTGATATTGTCACTAAGATGAAGGGGTTGCCAGTTCTAAATCACTATCAACTGGGCATAGCCCTGGGACCCACCTGGGAGGACGTTAGCCTGGAGTGGACACTTGGTCTAACCAGTAAGTGGCTTGAAGTTCCACAGCACCCTCTCAGTCTCTTGCAGTATCACTCTGTGTCATCGTAAACGGATATGTGTCTTATATAGAGAAAACAATAGGTACAGCAAGTAATAACAATAATGATGCTGAGGATAGTAATAACAACAACAACAATAATAATAATACTCCTGTACCTGGAGAGGTAGCTCAGTGGGTCCCTTGAAGAAGTTCCAAGTTTGGGTCTCAGAACCCACATTGGGTTTATTACAACATTCTGTAACTTCAGCTCCATTGGATTTGGTACTCACACTCACACTCATGCATGTGCATGCACGCACGCACGCACGCACGCACGCACGCACGCACACTAAAATTAAACTAAATATTTAAAAGTAATCCCATCGAAATAATGGTATTTGGAACTTTTATAGTGTTTATTTGCAGTGTTCCTATATAAACCTTAAGTGTGCAAATGCGTTTGGAACTTTCATCAGTTTGATTATTTCATAATTTGACAAGTAAACATCTCACAAGGGCCCATAACCAAGTTACCCAGATTGAGGTTGTGTTCTCTTCCACACTGGATATAACTTTTTAATCTCCAAAATTGAGACAAACATTATGTGACTTAAGTTGTCAGGGTTTGTGTTGTTCGACTGTCTTGAGAAGGACTGATGAGCATTCCTCTCCTCTTGGGAAGGTTGGCTCCTTAGACATAGACAGTTGCAAATCCCTCAGCTCAGAGGCACTGTGAGGGAAGTGGGGCTGATGGGCACAGGCTCAGCAACAGGAATAAGTAAAAGCAAACAAGGGGGCTTTGCAGCTCGTAAACCATAGAAGGGAAAGAGGCTGAGGCTATGGGCAATGGGATCCCACAGTGGTACAGGGGTTCCCTTGAAATGCTGTGAAGATGATCAATTTGGCAGTCAAGAAATACAATGAATAGTAGTTACAAATCAGCAATGAAACCAGACAGCTATATAATTTTTAAAAAAAACTTTAAAATCTTATGAGTATTTAACATATAAAACTCATTATATGTTTTATAACCTCAAGATAGTCCTCCAAATGGTTATATAACAGTACATCGGGCTGTGTCAATTTACTTCTCAGAAACTAGCTTTCTCTGTAACTAAATGGAATTAGAAAATTCCTCTAATTTCCTAAGGATAAGGGAGAAATCAGTAAAAGTGCACAGTTAGACTTTTGTTTTTATCTATTTTCTAAGATGTTGGTTATAAAAGGAAAGGAATAGAAAAACACTTTAAGTTAGTCATAGTAGGAAAATAATTGCTTCTGGCGAGTGTGTTAGGGAAGAAAGAGCAATTTTAAAGAAGTTTAGTGTTCCTTGTTGGGGCTCTGCCTTGTGTTGTTTTGTTAGGATGGAGCTCAGGGCCCTGCGACACGTAGTATGCAGAACACAGAGTTGTAATCCAGTCCCCCTTGAAAAAGCATTTTAATAAAAATTAATAGAAAATTCCTAAGAACATTTTTGTGGGACTTAGTGATCTGACCACTTAGGCTTTGACATATATCCCCTTGTGCTTTCAGAATCCTAAAAGTGTAAGAATTAGCAGATGAGGAAATTGCAATTTTTATAAAAAGTGTATTTAAACAAATGGATTTGGATCGAGGTTGTGAACATCATGGTTACAAAGAATTTGTTACAAATAATTCAAAATAATAAAATGTAGGCATTTTTTTAAAAAAGAACTCCTTCTTTTGTAGGTTATTCATGTTGATGTTTCTTTAACCATTAAAATCCCTTACAGTTCATGTTGTCTTAAAACGTTTCATCTTTTAATGTCTGGAGCACAGATCACTTTACTCTCCCATGATGCATCACTGTGTTGGGAGTAGTGATGACACAGTTTAAAGACTAATTCCCACATGAAGACTACAAAGTTGTGTCAGGGCACCCTGCATAATAACCCCTTTGGCTAAGGCCTCCAAGCAGTGAGCCAGAGACCTCAAACCCACTCCAGGCTTAAGAGAAGGGACGGGACGGAGGCTGTAGAGACTGGGACTCCAGAGGGCTGATGGGAAGGGGATGAAATGTCAGAGGGACATGCTTTCTAGCTTGTATGGCTCCTGCTCTGTAGCCCCCAGAGTGACATTTGCTCCCTGAATATTACAGACATGCAGATCTAACCGCTCTTACTATAAAGCATCTTTAAACCGTTCTGCAAACAGAGAAACAAAGACTTTATCAGGAGTTGCTCATTGTTGGATCTCAACTGTTTCCCTAAATTACAGTTAGTAACACCCCCTTCTTCTCCTCTTCTGTTTGCAGCCTTTGTGAACACTCAGAAAGTTGAAATGCTAATACATAAGCATAGATAAAGTGTCTTCCTAGGCATAGGGTACCTGGATAAAGAGAACTCTAAACAGAAAAGCTTTCTGAAATACTTGATTCTAATGACTTTTTTTCAACACTATTACAGTGATGTAAAGTGATATTGCCCCCAGGCTTCCTGGCCCTCTTACCTGTGCCCTATTCTCTCCTCCTCTGCCCCCTCTCCCCTCTTCCCTCTCCCCTCGTCCCCTCCTCTCTCTCACACAGTGTGTGTGTGTGTTCCATTCTTCCCCAGGGTTCTCTGCCTTAGACAATTTGATTCTCATGAAAGTCTCCCAACCTACAACACATCAGTTAACTGTCATAACTGCCACTAAGCATTAAGCAGCTAGTCACAGTGGCTTGCTAGGCCACTGGGGATTGTTGCCCCGAGGATCCACACATGCACGTACGTGAGCCCTGAATAGAAGGCCTTCCATGGATCTGACTGGATTTTTATCAAATTGTTGGTACATGATTATGTCTGTTCCCCCAGGTTGCTACCTAATATTGCTGTCTTCTTATACCTAAATGCCCCCAAAGGTCTAGAAAAATCTAAACCACAAGAGAGTACTGATAACTTCTGAAAAGAAATGGTTGAGGCTTGTGAGCTTATTCCTGATCCTATAGTTTGCTTTGTTTCAAGACCATAGCTCATCCACATGTAAACTGGATGATAAATCAGCCCTCCATTCATATGGTCATATTTAGCTCTCTCAGGTCTATGGATTGGCCTGATACTCATTGGATGATATTTAGCTTGTTTTCCTGTCTGTCTGATATGAATCCATTCTCTAGATCCAGTAGTGATATCACTTTATACCTTCAGGCACAGCGGCAGATTCCAATGCCCCAGTACTGACATAGTATTGGAACTGACTAGTGTCCCTCCTGTGTCTTAGAGTTTGTTTTGTAAACCAGTGAGCTCACCAGGCGTTATTGGCTACATTTCTATTCCTGTCCTTGCCTTCACACATGGGAAAAGATGCAGACTTTCTGTGGGGATAAAGGAATCCTCGTAACATTTTTGGAAGTAGATGTGTTGAAATTATGTGTATACAGTACTTTTCTAGAACATTTTAGAAGTTGAGATGTTGGATTGATAGAAATTCAAAGTTTCAAAGTTCACATGGAAAGTGTAAAAGAGAAGGATTAAAATTCAAAAGGGAACAAAGATGTATAAACAAATGATACCTACCTTGTCTACAAAATGATATATCTAAAACTGAGGGAGTTTTCTCAAATAAAGTGGGATGTCCTTATCATCGGTCAGCCAGCTTCCCAATTAGAAAGTTTAGTTTCTAGTTCGGGGTGATAGAGTTCCCTAGAGTGAGGTATTTGACTGTTGAAACTCAAGCAGGAGTGTTAGAAAGGTTCAGACCCAGGATAGTGAGAAACATCCTACAGTATACAGGACAGCTGCACAAATCAAAGAGTTACAGTCCAAAAGAGTCCTACAACTAAAGACGGTCAAGCAATGCGTCTGGCTTAGTACAATAGAAAAAAGAACATTGTAAGGTCTTTTATTTCCTAGGATCTGAAGTCATACTCTACATTGTGTGTGTATCACCACCTCTTGTGTGTGTGTGTGTGTGTGTGTGTGTGTGTGTGTGTGTGTGTGTGTGTGTGCATGTGTGTGTGGGGGGGGGCGTATGTTCAGCGACGTATTCCTCAAACCTCTCTCTGAACACTCAATGTCTTATTTTCTTATACTGCATAGGAAGTTTAGGTTGCTGGGATTAAAAATATTCTGGCCAAAATCAACTTAGTGGAATAGAGGGTTCATTTTGGCTTATACTTCCAGGTCAGTCTGGAAATCAGGGCAGGAACATGACTGAAGAAGAGACCATGGAACGGCACTGCTTGCTGGCTTGCTTACAGGCTCATGCTTTGCTAGTTTTAGTATATAGCCCAGGACTGCCTGCCAGGGAATGGAGCTGCTTACAGTGGGCTAAGTCTTTCTATATCAATTATCAACTGAAAGACTCATGCATAGACATTCCCATGGGCCAAGCTGATGAAGGAAATTACTCGATCAAGACTAGTTTGATCTTCTGGAAGAAGGGAAGGATGACTGTAGGAGCTAGAGGGTCAGGTTCCCACAGAATCAACATGGCCCACGGAATCAACTAAACAGGGCTCCTAGGGGCTCACAGAGACTGAAGCCACTATCAGGGAGGCTGTAGCAACCAGCAAGGACCATGTATGGACCTGACCTAGGCCCTCTGTATATATGTTACGGGTTGTGTAGCTTGGTGTTCTTGTGGGACTCCTAACACTGGGGGCAGTGACTTCTATGACTCGTTTGCCTGCTTTTAGGACCCTTTTCCTCCTTCCGAGTTGCCTTGTCCAGCCGTCATATGAAAGGATGTGCCTGGTTTTATTGTAACTTGTCACATCGCGTTTGGTTGATATCCTTTGGAGGCCTGCTCTTTTCTGAAAGGAAACGGAGGAGAAGTGGATCTGGAGGACAGGGGAGGTGAAGGGGAGAGACTGGGAAGAGAAGAGGGAGAGGAAAATGTGGTCAAGTGTAACATATGGGAGAATAATAATAATATTAATAATAATAATAATAGAGTTCTTTTCAAGGTAATTCTGTAATATGTCAAATTGAAATTAATAGATAGAAACCTTATATTTTTCTCTACAAGTAGTCTAAATATAATATCAACATTATGAAGTATTTTATGTAATGGAGCATCGACAATGGGGAATCACAGAAAGTCACTACATTGAGGAGCTTGGTGGCATAGCAGGTACGCGTGTGCCTTGACTCTCCCGCATTTGCACAAGTCTTTGTGTGATTGTTTGACCTAATTCTCTAGTGAGGCCAGGGTTTCAGAGGATGTGCTCAGGCTGCCTCTTAAACTTTAGGCTGAAAGTGATCCTGCAACTCAAAAGAGTATGCTGAAACCAGAACCTCAGTTTCAATAGACTATCTGAGCTTCGTCCAATAAATTATTGGTTACTTCATAGTAGCAAAGGTGATGGCGAGAGCGTGATGACTTGCATCTGTGACCCCAGCACTTGAGAGGGAGAGGCAGGAGGATCAGGACGGCAAACAAATAAAAATCATCACGGCATTGAAGATTAAACAAGCGATTCCGCCTATCTCTGATGAGCTCTGCAAATGTAAATAACGCTCTTTCATGAGCTGGAATATGTTTACCTCAGCTTACATGTCTGTTTATGTTTAGAGGTTCATAAACCATTTATCATTTGGAGCTATTCAAAAAGTAAATAAAATCCCTGGGGGCTATCATTTTATGTATAAAAGAAATAATTACAAAGTAACAATGTTTGCAGAAGTTTCACCGTGGCAACCTCAATCAGCCATTGGTTGAGTAACATAAAAGAAATTGCTTTCTTCTCTGCTTGATGGTGGCTTGATGGTAGAAATGTTTTCCTGACCTTGGAAGTTACTTAGAATCTTTTATATGTAGATTATTTATTTATATCTTAATGTATGCTTTACTGGTAAGAATAGAGGTTGGCCATGATAGGTTATTCAATTGTTTTTGGTCTAAATAAAATACTGCAAGTGTAGAATGTAGAAAATGTTGTGCCTTCCATGTTTATGCCCATATCCACAGCTCTGAGTACACACACCACAGGCAAACAGGTCAAACCCATCCTACAGTTAAGAGCTGTAGAAGTTTCATATCGTCAAATAAACAATAATTAATAGAAAATTGGAAGTGTTCAACAAGTTTCCTGTTCTTCATGGATAACGACCCTTCTTTATGATCTCAGCTGCAGTCAATTCCTGAAATGGACCAAATTGTGAGAGGTAATATAATGGGCCAAAGTTATTTATGCAGCTTCTAGCATTATGATCACGCACTGAGTTCTTAAGTGTACCACTAGCCTGTCACACAGCGCAGGGCAGTCGGAAAGGGCAGAATCGAATGACATTTCTATCACATTGGAACTGTCGACCTGTCACATGTCCTTAGGGCCCTGCACTCTTTCCCTTTCAGACATGTGTGTTGCCTTGAAGGAAATATTGAAAGGTCCAGTGCATCTTTTGTTTTCATGAGCTATTGGGTCACCCATAATCATGCACCTGTAACAGTTGTTAGTTCTTGCTGCTCGGACATGTGACATTTCACCATGTCAGGAGCCCCAGTCATCTCAAATTCACCGGTCCTGTCAGCCCTCCTCTATGTCCACACACACACTCTGTTTGCCTACCCCAAACGTGAACTCAGACTCTGGGAATGTATCCTGCACTACCCTCCCATACATTTTCTACACAGTCAAGGGCAGCAACTGCCTTCCCAGAAATGTTTTGCAATAGTTTTTGATCCTATCCTAAGGATGCGCCAGGGCTGTCACTGAAGTCCCAGGTCTCACACAGAAGGTAGACACAAGTGTACCATGTAGCAGGGAGAGAGGCATGATGGGATATTTATAGCTACACAGAAGTAGCATTAATAATCTACCAGGCTATCAGGATACTAGACTTAACTAATGGAAAAGTACAGATTTTGATCCCAGAATGTCTCACCCAGCCCCTACACCTGGCCCCTCTCTGCAGGGCTGAGTTCTTATACACATAACTGTTTCTAATTATATATCTATATCTACATATATAGATATACACAATATATATATATCCAAACCAAATTTTGAAGACTGTAGTCATACTACATATTTTAAATTATGTACTCTTCGATTGAAGAAGCTTTCTGAAACCCAGTATAACTTTTTAAAACATTCCTTCTTTTATAAGTCAATAGCTGCCCACCTTTATAGTACATTAGAATCACTGGAAAGTACTCATTTAAACCAAGGTGGCTGGGAGCCACCTCCAAGCATCTGCAACAGTTGGGCCTGAAACCAGGTCTCAGGCTTTACAGGCAGTGCAGGCCCATGAACAGCCCTTTCAGAACTTCATATCTATGGGAAGCACACACGTTACTTGAGATTTGTGCCAACTGAGGTATCCTGTAGGTTCCGTCTGAAGAGCTCAGTTGAGCATTTTATATTGAGTAGGATGGGGATATTTTGGCCTCTATACCTTTTTAAGTGTAAAAATAAATTTCTCCAAGTCATATATCCCCATCAGTAAGGGAACTATCTTATTTTACTACTTAATCAAGAGTCTATTAGTGGGTAGAATTTTATATGAGAGCTATTAACCTACTATGTATCTCTAATGATACCAGATGGTCAATTTGAATTACTTCATTGATTTAAAACTGTGTTTTTCTTTGCAATACAACTCGTAGCTTAAGAAAGAGGATCTAAGGATACACTTTCCTAGTCTGTGTACAGGAATCTATAACCTAATTATGAGCTCCTTTCAAAAAACAAGCTCATAGTACACACCTTTGTGTGCTATCGTGATTTTCTTTATGAAGTGATTTCCTTATGAAGTGATTTTAATAGCTTGTTGATGTAAACACACACATGTATGTATGTATGTATCAGTCAAAGTTCTACTAAATCTGAAAATCTAAAAATTCCAGTTATATTTATGTTTGAAGCCTTTACCTTTCAGCTTATTTTTAAGGTATAAATGACTAATTATAATGAGAAATGGTTCCAGAATTTGCTAATATATAAATATGTATGTAAATCTAGGTGTGTATGTATGTATATTATAAAGAGTTAAATTTTTTAGAGATTAGCTTTTGCTTCCCTGCTATCTATTTGCCCTATTCGATTAAAGATAATTTCACTTTAAAACAAACTTTCTGCTAGCACAATCATATATACTCTTGACTCATGAAATAATATTTAAAAGGACATCTTTATTCTACAGTTAAACTTCAGAACTACTGAATCTGATATAAACAGTTGTCCCATTATTCCAATTTTAGAGCATAGCAGAGGAATAAAAGAGTTTGCAATAATGAGCAAGCAATGTAGTGTTGCTGTGTCTGATTCTCATGATATAATAGAAACCCAGCAGTATTGTATCCATAAATGTTATGCAATTAGTAATCTGGGTGCTAATAGAGAAGGGTATAAAATCAAGCTACACTCTTCAAGAATAAAATAATTCAAGTCATTAGCTGTACTGAACTGGATTCATACAGATGTTTGTGCCATGGGATTTCCCAAGGACTATTCTGAGCATTTCTCTGGATTTTATGTTATAAGCATGGTGATATTTATTTAGGTGTTTAGATAACACACATTAGTGTAATGTTAATCTTGTTTATTGTCATTGCTTTTGTGAAGTATTGGGTAAATGATTATTTTCTTAGAACGCTGTATTTTTTTATTCAATCGGAAGAGCAGTTCTGATCAGAGCCACACACCCATAGATAGTCCAGATGCTACCTCTGTGCCTGGACAAAGATTCTTAAAAAAAAAAAAAATGACTCGCCTGTTCCAGATAGCTAAACAGAAGGAACAGAAATAGCTGATCAGCATCATAATTTTATATGAACTGTGTAAAACATTTCACAATGAAAGTGTGTAGCAGCGATCAGCTTTGGGCTTTCTGTGGATGATAGAGGGCATGTGTGCTTTCTGTTATACAACCAGGTTCCGTAGAATAAGTTGAAAGTGACATTATGTCAAGAGCTAACCAGACACTGTAATGTTGAGAGCAAATGTTCAGATCACCGATGGGAAATGACAGGCCATGCACCTGTGTTTTTCTAGATGTTTCTGATTAGCCTTTCCTTGTCACAGCTCATGTTCTAATGATCCTTGCAGGATGAAGTGGCCCAGCCACTGAACCTATCAGCTAAACCCAAGACCTCTGATGGCAAATCACCCACATCACCCACCTCTCCCCACATGCCAGCTCTGAGAATAAACAGTGGGGCAGGCCCCCTCAAAGCCTCTGTCCCAGCAGCATTAGCTAGTCCTTCCGCAAGAGTTAGCACAATAGGTAAGTTATGTTTCTCTTGTTCTTATTGACTTTCCATTTATGGCAATTGAATGAAATAACCTAAGGCGGCCTGTAACACACAGGCTGTGCGTGGCCTGAGCAAATGACAGAGATACAATTTGAGTTATTATCATAAGGTCCGATTTAAACATGCAAGTGATACTTCTTTTTTTTTTAATTTTTGTTAATTTATTTATTTAATCAATTTACAGCCTGATTGCAGTCCCCTCCCTCTTCCCCTCCCATGACCCCCTTCCAACCAAAGAGCAAGTGACATTTCTAACTCAGTCAAATTTCTACTGCCCTGACAATCTAAAAATACTTGGTATAGTTATGTGTGACTCTTTACTTGTTAGTTTATTTTTTTTTAAAGAGTCAATAATGACTGATTATAGCAAAAAATGGTTCCAGAATGTTGCTCCTAAAGGGCTTGCCTTTTCTGTCACTGAGATTTTTTTCTATTGTTGCAATGCATACAGATATATAATGAGGAATATATCCTGTTTGAGTCAACTGTCCACCATGAAACACGAAGTGTGTTTCTGTTCTATTCTGATCGCACGTTCCAACTGAACACAACCAGGGCTTGTGAGGAGTGGTGCCTCTGGGTTTCCTGTCACTGCAGTTTCGGATGAGTTAACCAATACTGTTATTTTTATTATTTTTTCATGCATGAATTGAAGCATAAAGAATTCAGCACATATTCATTGATAGATTTATTGCTTTTGTCTGATTGGGAATACCTCTAGCACAAGCTAATACACTAGCCCCTGTGTATTACATGATTATTTGGGGAGGTGCTAAAATACAGGTCATAAATACTGAAGGCTACTGCAGGGCACAGCTGTGATCCTGTAGTCAAAGAGGAGACTGCTGTGTTGTGCTGGGAAGAATCCAGGTGGACTAAGCAACAAACAGCAGTTCTCAACCATGAACTTTGACGAACCAATATACACATAGGCATTATAGGCGTAAGACAAGAGGGAAACCCCAGAGGAATGTGTGGCCGAGAAGTGCAGGGACTCGGCTAGGAAGTTGGATGGCACGTGGCAGAAAGTGGTGGAAGCTAGCGGAGAGATGTGGAGGGGGCGGGAGGAGATGTGGAGGGGGCGGGGAGAGATGTGGAGGGGGCGGGGAGAGATGTGGAGGGGGCGGGGAGAGATGTGGAGGGGGCGGGGAGAGATGTGGAGGGGGCGGGGAGAGATGTGGAGGGGGCGGGGAGAGATGTGGAGGGCGTGGGGTGGAGCATTCTCCTTCACAGAGCCAAGTGACCGGAACTTAAGAGTATTGACAATTGAACAAGATGGTTCAGTGGAATCCCTGTTTCCACATGGTAGGAGTTATTCCATGACAAAGAACGAAACAAAGGGGACTCTGGAGGAGGGCGGCCATATTAAAGGAGACCTGACAGAGTTATCTGCACCTGAGTGGAGACAGGGGAGCCTAGGTGTCTCGGCTCTCTATGAACAAGAGAAAAGCAGGACAAACTTGGAAGATATACATATGAAATTAAGTATTATTGAGTTACAAGCACCAGGGAGCCTTTCGCTGCAAGTGCTCAGGAGGAAACTGTGCAGCTGACTGTGAGAGCAAGACTAGGACGTTAGATACAGAGATTAGTCCTTGACTAGAACATTCCACCAGATCGAGTGTGTCTGGTTAGAAATAAAGAGCCACAGAGGCCACCAATTGCCTTAGCTAACTGAGGTATAAAAACAACCCCAACCCTCGACCTTTACTGTACATTTCCTCCTTTTCAAAGGGGAAACTCAACTAGTTATCACTACCTTAAGATGTTTAAAGTGATAAGGGTGGAGATGCTGGCCGAGCAGCAGACCCCTGTGTACGTCACCATAAGAAGTGACAACTCATTTGCACAGCTGGTAGCTGGGGGCCCCAGTTTTTGATGACACAAACCTTCTCTGTAGTTGCTTATCACATGGCAGGAAAACTTTCCATTGAGTGCCCCCCAAAAGGAGGACCGAGAAAACCTTGGCATGTTGCTTGTGGCCTGCTCACCAAATTCCCACCACATCGTTCTTCTAGTGAAACCCAACTCCACAAATAGGGAGTTAGCCTCTGACTTTCTGAAGGGAAAAGTCTCAATTATTTCAACATATTTTAGATCTATCACACTTTTTTTAGGTAGAAGACTCTCTAGAAAGACTGTTTAAGACTAATTAATGGTTTATGCCATGTACCTCAGTTGTGTGGGGGAAGTCTTCAGCTAGTGCCGGAACTATTAAAAACACAAGGAAGTCACACCGGAAGCAAGCCTATAGTGTGAGCACAATGGGAAAGCCTTCATTCAGTCGGCAGAGGTAAAACCATGAAAAATCTCACACTTGGAAGAAATCCTATTTATGCGAGCAGTTTGGGAAGGGTGTTATTACTCCCAGGCACCCTTGAACTCATACAGGAACTTCCATGGTAGAGAACCCCTCTGCGTGCGGTTCAACAGTCACCTCCTAGACAAATACAGCAATGGGGCAGTGTGAGGTAGGCCCTGGAAGAAGTGTCACATAGGAGGAGTCATTTGATGGTGGCACACTGGGCAGAAGAGCAGAAGGACGGACATGCTTCAGAAAAGCCACAGAGAGGTAGACTCTGAAAACCAAGTCGACTGATCTCGCCGGACTCTCCATTATAACAATCTGGACAATGGGATAGTCCAGTGAATGACGCAGTTCAGTCTGCAGTGTGGCCTCATCTTGTAAATGCGCTGCTGAGAAGTGACTGGGGTGACTGGGGCAGTTGAGTAGACATAGGTTTTTGTGGGGATAAATAGGTGATAAATGAGAGAGAGAGAGAGAGAGAGAGAGAGAGAGAGAGAGAGAGAGAGGAGAAGAGACAGCTAGATGGGCAGATAGACAATATTCCTCTTCAATGAGGAAGAGGAGAAGAGAAATGCATGTCCCTGAAAGAGAGGGAGGTGACAGTATTATAGCACAGAGAAAGGAATGCTGGAGGACTTGCCTTAGGAAGAAGAGAATCCGAGTCGTCAGTCTGAGACAGAAGAAAATAGAAAATTGGCCCAGATTCAGAGAAACTGCAAGCTAGACAGAGCAAACTCATTTCCAAATGCTTGAATGTCTACAAAGCAGAAGGCACAGTGAATTGTTAGTTGTGATGCAGTGTCAGGCAGGGCCAGCCCAGCAGTCAGGTGCAAACCAGAGAAAAGTGAATTTTGGAATCTGCACGCCCCTCTCACCATCGCTCATTGTGCCCAGTGCCCTAAAGGACACGAGGCTAGAGTGCTTTCTGTACACTGAGTGTGCAAGAAGAGATTTGATTTGGCAAAAAGGATTCACTTCCTTAAACAAATGGAGCTCATAAATATTACAGTGTTGACATATGGCCTACTTTAAAAATATTATTCAAACCCTGCTTTCTAATAGAATGATCATATATATTACATAGATACATATACATAATCATATGTGTGTAGACAGCCTTTCTCCAGCATTTCTAAAGATAAGTACAGCCAAGCATTTTCTACAGCAAGAGTGTACTTAGTGACACTTACCATACAGCTTCCCCCATTACTGTAATAAAGCGTCTTCCCCCACCCTGCACAGTCCTTTCACCATATCTACAGCCCTCATATTTTCCAAGGGTTTGAGGCCACTACAATTTACTTTTCTCTTTTCAACAAATGTAGATGTTGAAAGCTGAAACTGTAATGAGAAATAATGTAGTCGGATAAAAGCTGGGAGGATTAATGGTGTTGTAAAGGTCACCCTGAAAGAAAAATTAATGTGTTAGGCCATTAATAAACCATGGAAAACTGTGGACCCAAAGATAACTTTGAGTTATCATTAATGACACGGGGCTCTTTGCTATATATCTATTAGCTAAATGTACAGAAAGTGACTTTTTAGGGTTGGTGGCCAACATGCTTTAATGAATATATTCTGTAAGAATACTTTTGATTGGTAGACATATGGATAGGGATCTACAGGAAACAAAGCAACAACAACAAATCCAAAACAACAACAACAAACAAACGAAACCCAGAGCCTTAGAAAGCATATGTAGTCCCTAGGACGGGTGGATAATCTGAGCCTCTGGGCAGAAGTCCCTTTCCATGCATTGGGTCTTTCTACTTAGCTTGACATGTTTTTCTCTAAACACTCTTCAAAGCATTTTCCACCCATTTCTTCACTGTGCCTATTCTAAAAGCATAGGCCCTTAGAGGGGGCCGGTGCCCATGCTACCTACCCAGGCACTCCTGACATGGGGCACTGAGGCAGACAGTCGCCTCTGCAGGCATCTGGAGTAAGCTCTTTGGGAGGAGAAACAGTATGACTTGAATTTTATTGCATGTGTCAATGACAGTGAGCTAACCCAGAGTCTTCCAAATACCAAATGTGTACTGTATCACTGAGATTCACTCCTAGACTCCCTTCTCGTTATCTTAAGGAAATTAAGGAAATATATGTGCATGGTAGCCTAGAAATTAATTTATCCCTACTCACCACCATAGGGCAGTGACGCCCGTTGAAGCCCCTGAAGTCCCTGAATTGGCATTCTTTCTGATCGATGTTGCCCGTTGATGGCCTCTCTGGTTAGATAACTTGTCTTACTGGTTTATCTTCTCTCACTCATGTAGGTGACAGTTAAATACCTTCTGTGGGGGCCACTGCAGTGGCTGAGCCAGGTAAAGGTGCTGCTGCTAAGCCTGATAGCCTGAGGTGGATTCCTAGGATGCACATGGTAGAATAAGACACCTTAATCCTACAAACAGCCACCTGACCTCTGCACTCTCACCCTGGTGCTTACAAATATCTGCATATATTCACAGAGATACACAGGCATGTGCACAACAGACACACACACACACACACACACACACACACACAGGAAAGAAAGAAAGAAAAAGAAAGAAAGAAAGAAAGAAAAATTAAGTGAAAGAAAGAAAGAAAAAAGAAGGAAGCAAAGAAAAGAGAGAAAAAGAAAGGAAGGAAAGGAGGAAGAGGAGATGAATGAAAGAATATACATTTATAAAAGTTTCTCTGGCCATTTATTTTCACACCGTGGGAAACAAGAGAAGCACCGTGTACTAAGGCTTCTGACCTAACATAACTCTGTCTCATGTTAGAACATGTTACTATCACCCTAAAGTTCCTCAGCACCCCATGAAAACCAGAGCTGTACTTACATTCTCCTTGATAGTCACAGTGACCCAAACCAAGGTGAAAGTAAGTGAGTTCAAGTGCACTGCCTGCATCAGCAACGTAGCCCAGGAGGGTGTCGGACTGTGGACCATGACCTTGCTGCCCCCTCCGAGGCGCTGGGATTGCAGGCATGAAGCACTGTGGTTAGATATTACTTTACATCTCCAATGGGAAAACGTTCCACAAGAGATAGGATGAGACACACTGCACGTTTGCATCGGTGACTAACTGAGAATATTATAGTTCACAGAAGGCCACCGCCTCACCAGGACATGAACAGTGGCCTTCTACCACATCTGGAAAAAGATCATATTTGCATGGCACCTCCCATTTTATACATTGTTGTGTTTATGATCTAATTCTGACCTTCTCAGATTAAAAAAAAATGCATAGTGTGCATTTGGAGGCTGGTATTTGATAAATGATCTCAAAGACAGAAAATTCATTTAAAACTAGGCCATTTAAAAACTGAGGTCAATGAGATGGAATAGTGGGTAAAGGGATTTCCCCTAAGTTTGAAGACCTGAGTTCAGTTCTTGGAACCTATTTAATGGAAGGAGAAAACTTCCTCCTGTAATTTATCTTCATACCCCCACCTATGTGCTGTGACATGCAAACATGTGTGTGTACATACAATCACACATGCATACACACTAAATAAATGTAATTTTAAAGAATCAAAATGTTTACCCAAAAATGTATACATAATAATTAAGAATCTGTCTTGGCTTGACTCATCTGCTAGCTCCATAAACCTTTAGCAGTTCTGTGTCATGCAATGAAGCTTTTCATTGAAATGAACTTGGAATTATATAAAGCAGCTACTTACAGAAATATGTGCATATTTCTTTAAAATAGTCTCGTGATGGGACAACAAAATGAAAGATTAAAACTTTAAAAAAACCAAACCAAACAAACAAACTAAACCTACACATGCCCCTGGGGCTGTAGAGATGGCTCAGGGGTTAAGAGCTTTTGCTACTCTTACAGGAAGCCAGAGTTCCATTCCCAGCAGCCACTTCAGGAGGCTCACAGCTGCCTGTAACTCACACTCTAAGAGAGCCAGTGCCCTCTTCTGTCTTTTGAGGACAACTGCATGCATGCATAGTCACACACACACACACACACACACACACACACACACACACACACACACACACACACACACACGGGAGGGGGAGAATTGAAAATAGAGTAAAATATTTTTAAACGGCCTCAAGTCCTTCATGAACTGACAAGCTGAGACCGCAGTGTGAGGAGAATGCACGCCTGTGTGATGAGGAAAGCATTTCCAAGGCTTCAAAGGCGTAGATAAGCAGGCGGCACAGAACCTGCCTGGAGCCTGTCTGGGCTATGTCATGGAGGTCCTCACAGACGGAATAAATTCCCAAACACAGCAGAGAGGGAGAACATTTCAGCAAATGGGGAATTTTATGGAGATAGGAATCAGCAAAGCCTTTGGACTGGGGCGATGTCCCTTTGCATCTCATGCATGAACTCCTAAGAGGTAGATGTAGGGGGGGATGAAACACACCTGGCTCCACAACACGAAGAGGCTTTGAGGCCCTGATAAAGTGCTGCGGGCGTACCCCAGAATGATGATTTGGGGAACATTAGAGAGCTCTCCAAGTTATAATGTGAGCAGGCAAGGCTGAAGTCGGCATTGCCTGTCTCACGGTGCAGGCACAGCCACAACTCTGAAGGCTTTAACATCACTCAGTTACTTTGAACATGGATTTTTTTTTTCCTACAATGACAGATCGTCATTTCATGAAATGCTATTTGAAGCAGAAGGGTACCAAGAGATGCGTTTTTAAACAGAGGTTTTCACATCCAGTAACTTAGTCTGGAAGCTGAGTAAAGACAGACTCTGGGAACATAACTATGAAGCTAGAAAAACAGAAGAAAAAAAAAAGGATGGGATTGGTCAAAGGGTCTAAAAGGATGAGGTGGCTGTAGTGAAAGCAGGGACCACGAGGCCTGGGGGAGAAAGTGAAGAGGCCGGGGAATGAACACACAACAGTGAGAACTGACTGGTACCCAGGTAACGGATAATCCAATCTTAGATGACGTCCATGGGATGGGATGGGAGATGTCCCATTCCAGTTTTGTGGAATGTAGAAAGGACAGCCTGAGGCAGGGGGATGATGGTGAGTTCTGAGATACACAGGTTGCATTTTAGGGCCTCATAGGGCATGCATGTAGAGATATTGAGTGGGAAGATATGCATACACACATATACATGCACACACACAGACACATACATGTGTACACACACATGCACACACATAAACATGCATACACAGATGTGCACATACACATGCAATATACCCACATATATGCACACACATACATATAGACACATATGCAGACACATATACACACATACACATGCATATATACATATATGTACATGCATATACACACATACAAATACACATATACATACTCCACACATAAACATACATACATACACTAGGGTTTGACTAATAGTTGTTTGTTTTTGTTTTTTGCATATAAACTATGGAGAATAACCTTTCAATTCTTAGAAAAACATTTAAGAATATATGTTGAGGGCTAGGGAAATGGTTCAGTCAGTAAAGTGCCTACCTTGTAAACATGAAGACCCATGTTCAAGCCCTAAAATGCACATTGGGGAATGCCATCTTCACCTTGTAACATGATCAATGCCTGTGTCTGAAAAATTAAGGCAGATGGCACCTGTGGAATTGGAATGACCCTAGAAATTGAGCTGTGACTTCTACCCCCATATTTACCCCAGCACACCTACACACCCACACATACACACACACACACACACACACACACACACACACACACACACACACACAAATACACGAGAGACAGACAGAGAGAAGGATGAGGATACAGAGAGAGAGGGAGAAATCTTTCAGGGTGGTTTTGAAAGCAAAACACTAGTTATTTCATTTGAACTATTAACTAGAAGCCCTCACGTTTCCTGCCTGTGGTTTTTTGTTAAACTTCTATACATGTGTACTCTCCCCAAATCCTAACTATAGATGTGAGCACTGCCTAAATTTGTAAACAACAACACAGAAAACAATCATTTATCAAGCGGCCATTTTTGGTGTGTCATCTTGCACTCTAACAGACAGCCTTGCATTTAATTGAACTTTGTTTACTTGAAATTTGAAAATTGAAATTTGTCTACTTATTTGCTTAGTGCCTGGGGATCACACCCAGGGCCTGTGTGCACCAGGGAGGCCTTCTCCTGAGTAACATCCCCCATCACACATGAGCATCTGTACCAACCATGAAGTGCTAGTCCTTCACAGTGTTCACTATCATGACCAAAGTCCTCCCCTGAGGAGCACCAAGAGGGATCAGAAAAAGCAAAGGAAGAGGAAGTTATTGGGAGGAAGTGTCTCCTCACAGGCCAAGCGGTTCACTTAGCCTCCTCTGAATGCTGCCTTGTGTTACAGTAGAGAAGACCAGGAGCCACAGCTATTGTTACAATTTGCCAACTATCACACCTCCCATAAATAGAAACCCAGATCCATCCATCGGAATCCAGTCTGCCAATTCCACATATTTCAACCTTGTTGTAAACAAAGTGACAGCGAATGCTGTCGTGGGGCATTTGTTAGACCTGGTGACTGTACCTGACGCACTTGCCCTTGACGCAGCTTGCTAAGGTTGTGTCATCCACGTTTAATCAATGAAGCAACTGAGAGAAAAGCAAGACACCTTGAAGGGCTGGTGTGCTGCTGAGCTACAGTTTTGTTTCAAGCTTATGCAATGTGTGTCACATTGTCCCCTTATTGATTAGGAAGTGGCACCAAAATTTAAGGAACACATAAAGAAATTTTCTGGGGCAAAAATATGGAGGTGAGGAGAGAGGAGAAAACAGTGGCAGGATGAGGAGCAGGCATCCTGAGAACGTTGAGGGAGGGAGCGCCACACTGTCAGGTCGCCCAGGGAGATCATTCTGCAGAGAAGGGAGGATGCCTTGAAACTGAGCTGCTCACAGGCCAAGGGAAGCAGCAGCTGGATGCTAGCTCCAGGCAGAGAGTGAAGAGAGATGGGCAGACACGTGGGGCCTCTTTGGGAAACTTGACTTAGGAAGGGGAGAGAGAGATTTAAAAACCAAGGTCAAGGAAGACCTTTGCATGTCTGAAGGGAGAGGTGACCTCTCATACTTAAAGCTGGGGCAAGGGCAGGAGATGATCTAAATATATGAAACATAAACGGGGAGCAAGAAAAATCTGGAACTTAGGTCTATGGCATTTTGAGTGACTGGGAAGAAAAAACGTTACCAACGTCAATGAAATGGGAGAGAGAAATAAAGTTAGGAAGTAGAAGGGGTGAGGGTTGGAAGGTTATATGTTGTTACCCACATTTAAGGTATATACATACCACACATGAGCGCACTCGCGCGCGCACACACACACACACACACACACACACACACACACATGCATACATGCCATATATGTGCATATATCTGACACAACACATCCACACATTCTGTCCAGAATCTGAGGCAAGGACGTGGCTTGATAGGGGGAGCCAGCAGGGGAAGGCAGGCATCACTTGGTCATGGTAAGATGAAACCATATAGACACAGTGAATCAAACCATGCTATGGTTAAACTCTAACCAATAAATGGCTTTAAGATTTAGCAGAGCAGATGCCAACTTTAGAATCTCACACAGCATTTCACTGAAACTTAAGGGTGTCTACAAGCAATGTTTATTTTCGAGTGGTATCTATTTGAACCTGAACCCACCCTTCCCAAAGCTGGAGTGGCCTTGGTTGAACACAGGTTTGAGTGACTCACCTCGGCCATCATTTAAATTCTGCCTGGATCCATATTAACTGTTTTCCTACACAGTACTATCCTGGCAGTCTGTAAAAAGCTTAAAGAATTCATGCTTTTATTCAACACCATGTGCTAAACCGTTTCAAATGTATTTGTGTTCTGGGGAGGCTAGACAGACCATGGAGAGACTAAATAGAGTGTATAAGGCACACATCGCCAGGCTGAGTAGGGGCAGGGTCGGGGGCCAAGACAAGCAGGCTGGTCCTCTGAGGATGTGACTGAGCAAACACACCTAAGCTTATCAGAGAAGGCTGGAGCTCTACCCAGAGTACTGCAGGTCAGGATGCACTGAGGAATAACAACACCTGGGAGAGGGTTTTAAGGGATAGTGGGAACAGGTCCACCTTGGCAACAGCATCACCCTCAGTAGTCCTCTGTCTAAACATTGTGTGCATTTGAAACAACATTTTGTTCTTTGGATCAATTCCAGTGATTACTTCTGAAAAGTATGGTAATCACTCTCAATAACCACCCCTCCCCATGACCTCATCTGAATCATACTCAGGACCAGGAATATGACAGGACCAGGAGAGCTGGGGCCGCCGAGGAACTGTCCTCACCAGAACACTACCCTGAGCTCACATCAGCTCTCTCAGTGGCATTTTTAAGCAGCAAGAAAATATTTGATGTGTTTTGGCAATCAGCGGGGTCAGACAGAAGAGCTATGCAATGAGGGTGTGTAATCTGACATGATTAGACAAGGCTCTTTAGTACCAGAACATACATAACGACACAAAGAAAGAGTATTAATAACACTTTCGTAGCTCGGCAGCTAACCATTTTATATTTCCTTTCTTTAATCTTAGTGTTTTTCAACAAATCGTGGGATTTAATAGCGTGTTTTGGCAGATTAGAGGATTTATGGCCCAGATGTTTTTTGTTCTAAAAATGGATTAGGGTGTAAAGTTTGCTGGAATTCGTGGAACATGTTGAGGCAAGCCGGTCATTTTATGTGTGATTAGTGCCTGCCTTCTGTCTCACAGTCCCTCCATCTGTCACAGCTCACCAATGGATCTGGTTAGATTTAGCCTCATGTCACAAACAAGTCCCTTTTCTGGGCAATTTCATATTACAGATCTATCTTATGCCATTTTATGCCCCAGTTAAAAGATGGGGAGAGAGAACCACCAAATATCAGCCATCCTTTAAATATCTGCAACATGCACTGTTTTTCCCCCTCAATTCTCTTCTACCCTAAAACAATGCAACTCTGCACAATAATGCACAGCAAATAAATAAGTGTGCAGCAGCGATTCAGGTGAGAGCGAGTTCAACTCGCTGTAGCTCTCAGGGACTTTCATGCCCAAGCTGCCACTCAACCCTCTTATGAAGACGGAAGTAAAGTGAGAGTGGGCTGACAGGACCCACGATGTCTCATCACTTGTAGGTTCATGGTCACCTTCTGAACTTCAAGCCTAGTCTCTTCACTCTTTGGAGCTTAGATCCACAGCAAACCATTGACACATGTAGCTCACTTCCTCAGCACGTGGATTTACAGGGGAGAAGGCGCCTCTTCCAGCCGGCTAATGATGATTCATCCCATCTGTCTGTCAGGCCCGGTTGTACTAGCCACAAACTCTGATCTGAGTTTTCTGATCTCTGAGAGACTTGGCAATCATAGTGGCAAGTACCAATGCACAGATCTTATAGCAGAGGGAAGATGACCTCTGTGCGTTGTATTTTTAAGCTTTAGAATACTTAGTCTTGGGGCTGGAAAGATGGATCAGTGGTTACGATCATATACTACTCTTGCTGGGAACCCAAGTTTGCTTCCCAGTGGCGATGTTACATGGCTCACAGTGACCCGTGAGTCCAGCTGCAGGGACTCCCATGACCTCTTCTGGCCTCTGTGGGCACTGCACTCACACACATAGAGTCATACACAGACACACACAAACACATTCATGCACAATTCAAAGCAAATCTAACCTTTAAAGGATACTCAGATATTGACTTAAAAACTTAGATAAATCTTTATTTTAAATTTGTAAGTATTTAGAAACAAGCAGACATGGCATAAGCACATTTTAATTTTTTTACTGTGGGTGTTTAGCGGTGTTTTCATATATGGCTATGTGAATCAGTCATCAACAATTATGTGCTCGCTCGTTCCTTTATTTCAGATGACTTTGATGAAGACATTAGGACCTGCCAGATCCTAGTCACCATCCCTGCCCCCCTTCCCCAAATAAGTACCGGCCACACCAAAAGTGAGCCTCTCCCCCTCCCGTGCATTCTGTACATCTGTTGTGTCTCATCCCCAGGTTATTTAAATGACCATGATGCTGTCACCAAGGCAATCCAAGAAGCTCGCCAGATGAAGGAGCAGCTCAGGCGGGAGCAGCAGGCACTGGACGGGAAGGTGGCCGTAGTGAACAGCATAGGTCTCAACAACTGCCGGACGGAAAAGGTCAGTGCAGGCAGTGCTTGCTTTCCTGGAGTGCTGTAAGCACCTGGGTGCTTTCCTTTCTCCTTCGTGTCTTCAGAGTGACAGTTCCTCCTTGCCCCTTCGTCCCTGAAATGGGAACTCCTGGACCCATCCAAGAGTTAGGAAGGCTATGTATGCATCACCAAACCTTACTGGGGATAAACACAGCCCTTTTCGCTGCCAGTGTGTACTGAAACGAAGTGGCATTTGAAATGCTGCATCTAGGGGAAAGGTTTGCCTTCCAGAGATGCTTAACTTGTATTTGGGGATCAGCTGGATTTGAAAACAGAATCTTCTTCAGTCGGCCTAAGCTTGGATGATACCCCAGCTCCTAAGCCTGTCATAATGTTGCCACAGTCAAGTGCTAGGGACTGCAGAATTGGAAAGTTTGACTTCATCATGACAGAAAATATGCTTTGACCTTCTGTACTCAACCCAAAGCCAGCAGAGCTCCTGAACTAGCCAGAGACGCGGTGGCTTCATGCCTTCTATTTGTGTGTAAGCTTTGTTTTGCTTAGGGGGAAATGTGATTGTAGCTTGGAGTGGTAAACTTCTCTAGGTCGTCTCCAAATGAAAATGTTGACTAGTGACTGAATTCTCATCATGCTACTGATGCAGTAGGTGGGGGTGGGTGGGGTGTAGGCTGGGGGTGGGGTATAGGCTGGGGGTGAGGGGTGGGGTGTAGGCTGGAGATATAGGCTGGGGTGGGGGTGGGGTGTAGGCTGGAGGTGGGGTGTAGGCTGGAGGTGTAGGCTGGGGGTGGGGGTGGGGTGTAGGCTGGGGGTGGGGTGTAGGCTGGGGGTGGGGTGTAGGCTGGAGATATAGGCTGGGGGTGGGGGTGGGGTGTAGGCTGGGGGTAGGGTGTAGGCTGGGGTGGGGGTGGGGTGTAGGCTGGGGATAAGCCATAAGCTTACAAGTTCATTCTCCTGAGGAGCACACAAGCCCCACAGAAAGGTGTTGAATGAGCAGCCTGCTCCTGTGGGCAGTCCTTCAGTTTGCCATGTTTTCTATGGGATCAGGTGGGTAAGCACCCAGAGTACAGTGCTCCTCTCTGGCAGCAACAGGGTCAGGATGCAGCATGCAGGCCAGCAGCACGCGCAAGTCTTCTATCCTAAGTGAGACGTTCAGACTAGAGGCGACAGCGGAAAGTAGCCAGGTGGCAGACCTAAGAAGGAATGATAGCAAGCAGAAAAGGATTTATACTCAAATATTTAAACATTCTTGAAAGGACGCTCCTGCAAGAAACCCTTTCCTCTGCTCCCTGCGTAGAAATGAGTTTAACACTCGGCCAGATGCTAACGCAAAGTGACGGGAGCTATTCCTCGCAAGCATAGCTAAATTGCCGCTATTTGTTAAGCGCTTTGAATTCAGCTGTGGGTGCAGCAGTTGGTTGCATTCCGTGAACATCTGTAAGCCCCCCCCCCCCTCTTGATTTTAATCCTCCAAAGCAGAGACAACTCTACCTATCCCCCACACACACCATTCCCCTCCCCTGTGCTGGCTGGGAATTGTCAAGTGACAACCGACCAAATCCTTTTGGACAGGAAGCCTTCATTCCGAATTCTATATACTTGCAAAATAGGCCTCCTGGTTGGATCCGGGCGCCCATTAAAAGCACTTTGATGGTATGGAAATCCATCTTCATGAAGTTCCCGAAGCCCCTAAGCAGCAAGCTGTTTAGCTGTGGTTACAGATCAGTCATTCACATCGGAGGGCAATAATTGTGCTGACGGCTTGTAAGGCAACAGGAGTACATAAAATAATCCTGGGCCCTCCACCATGGCAATGTGAGTTAATCTTCCCTAATACAGATCAGCTGTTGCTCTCATGCCTGCATCTGCACTGGCTTAGGTGACTCCACAGCCTTCTGATTAAGCAAAGGCAGCGCAGCCGCCTGCCTGCACTCACTTTAGTCCAGGCTCATCCCTGGCATGGGGACCTTTGCTGCCACTCCTCACCTACAGGTGTGGTTAGCGCCTCTGCCTCCTATGTGAGAGACAGGCAGGCAGGCAAGGGGTTGCCTTTTTGGGGAGATGAGAAGCTCCTTCAACTTTCCTTCCCCTTTATTAGAGTTGTACCGTCCGTTCAGTTTTTTGTATTTTGTCTTTAATCTATTCTTGAAGTATTTGCCAATTCCTGTTGGCCAGCTGCCACCAACCTCACTGACCAGCTGAGTCCATGCTGCCAACCTCAGCATCATTACCGATGGGCTGCAAAATCGTCTTAATGTTTTTATCTTTTTAGATTTATTTTTTAAATTTATAATTAGGCAAGTGTGTGTGTGTGTGTGTGTGTGTGTGTGTGTGTGTGTGTGTGTGTGTGTGCAAGTGCACACAGAGCCCTGGAGGTGGAGTTACATGGAGTTGTGGACCACCCAACTTGGATCCTCTGCCAAGTGTGTGCTCTTAAGCACTCAACCATCTCACTTTGCCTATATTTCAATCTTAAACTTGTGTTTTTATTTGTTTTGAAGTGGAGATTTTAAGTTTTGAAAATGAAGCCTTTCCATCTAATGAGATGGTGTGTGACACACTCTTTCTATAAGAGAACACAGCCAGAGGATCTGAGTCAACTTCCGTATGGGACTACTGCAGGAGAGTGCCAGTGTGCTGCCTGCTTGGCAGCAGGTAGCATCATGCTCTCTGGCTGTCTTTTCTGCTGGATAAGCCTTGGTGTCAGGTCTGCACTGATCAACCTGGGTCTCTGTAGCCTATGGGAAGGTGATGAGGATGTCAAATTTGCATCCTTGAGTATGTGATTATTCAATACTTGCACACCTACTGTGTGTTGCAGGATTGGCTCTGAACCATAAAATATGAAATCTGGCAGTTTTGGGTAAAATTATCAATCCATTAATTGCACCTTTTTGTGTGTGAGTCCAGAACGTAGGGTACTTATATGTCCTATCATCTATTTATGTGTGATGACAAAAATGAACACTATGCTTCATGAAGAAATAGCATCCTGTACTTCATCCATCTTCCCCCAGTCCCTGCCCTTCTATTAGGGTCTCATAATCATGTAACCTCACCACGGTCAGTTCACCTGAAGCGTAGTAGGTAGCTTGGAATTTCTTATTTTAGTTCTCAAAGAAAGGCATCAGTACAATGTGGATGGGGTCCTTTGGCATTTTTTCGCTAGTATTTTCCCATGCCATTTGAAGTCCCCAGAGAACACTATTTCCTGTCTCAAGAAAGTGTCCTTGGGCTAGAGAGATTCCACCATGGTTATGAGTGCTTGCTGCTCTTAGAGGACACCAGTGCTGGTTCCCAGCACACATCAGATGGCAACAGCCTGGAATGCCAGACCCAGGAGAGCTAACCCTTCTTCTGCCTCTAAAAGGTAACACACACACACACACACACACACACACACACACACACACACACACACACACACACACGCCCGCACTCACATACACACAAAATCTGTGACAAATAAGAAGACGGAGGTAAGGCAGAAGGAAAAAGGGGCTACGGACAGAGCAGAGGGGACTGAAAAGAACAAACTCCAGCCTCATGTTGAGTGTGGGACTATAAGGAAGCTGGGATCTAGCCCCCAACATCCAGATAATTCAAGTCCTGTACTGGAGCTCTGTTTCCTCGGGTGCACAAACCTTGTGTACTTTGACTTTCCCTCACATAGGAAAAGCAGGGTTGTCCCAAGGAGAAGGTCTCAATTCTACGTAGCTGTAATTGGCCAGTGAAAACAATTAGAGGTGTGAAGACGGGGACAAATGTTTGCTGGGTGATATGTACCAAAACACATTATGAAAGTCGTTTTTACTGAAACACATTTTAATTGAAGACTTCTAAAAGATTTTTCACTTCTTTACTTTTCTTGGAAGTGTTTCAACATACCCAAGAACTGTGTGTGTCAGGTTTCTTGGAAACTCTGGGACACAGTGTTATTTATAATTGTCATTTCTGGTTAATTATAGACTGATTGTATATTCAAATAATGTTATCTTCTGCCACAGATCTCTGCTACAGATGACACTGTAGCACAAACCCCAGTGCTAAGGGTGGAAAAGACGGCATCTTAGGTAGGGAGGGAACAGGAAGGTTTGAAGCTGTGTTTCCTCAACCCAGACAGGGCATAGTCTTGACCACCCAGGCAATTGGATAGTGGGCTCCTGTTCTGGGCCTGGCACTAACTGTGTGTGATGCACATCATAAGAGCCTGGTTTTGTGTAGTGCTGGTCACAGTCTGACTACAACAGAAACTTGATCACACACCTTAAAGTAAAGCTGACCAGAAGGCTGCCATATTGTTTCTCTCCTCCCAAATGTGGTTTTCCTGTGAGGAGTAAACACCATGCTGTCATGTGTGTTTGGTACACGTTTCTCAGTACACAAGAGGAAATTCAGTACAGGAACATAAACAGTGTTTAATTATTATTAAAAATATGACTGTTCAAACACAAGGTTTTCTCACTCACTGTTGCTCAGCTCTGACATCTGGGTTGAGATCTCTGTGACTCTTGATATTTCCCCTTGGGTCACAGAATAGTTGGTGTGCTTACAATAAGACCATCCATCATCCAGAGGGTTGACAGGCTCAGGGAGGGTAGCGTTTTCTCTTTGCTAAGCCCACTCTCCATCCACACAGGCCTCCCTCTGCTAGCTACCTTCCACGAGCATCCTGTTGCCTAGAAGTGGGTCTGTGAATTTAAAGACATTCCTGGCCAAGAGCAAGCACTGCTTTACCTTGGTCCTGAACCCTTTTCTGAAATGGAGAATCTCTCTCCCTCTCTCCTGAGATCAAGGGACATTTGACACCAAAGGTGATCTTAGCAGAATGAAAAAGAAGTGTCCAGTAGGTATTGGATGGGAAAAGGCAACTGTCAACCCAGACACACCATAGGAATGCCATGGGAGGTCTTGGACAGTCATCTATTGGGCCGAGTTGCTGCTCATACTCATGGCCCTCCCTGCCCTTAGCCCTTCCAGCACTCCACACCTGGCCCACCTGTGGCTCACAAACAGTTAATCACATCAAAGCATGAACCCAGCTAGAAATCACTGCTCAATGATTGGTCAGGATTCATGCTTCTATACCTTTTACCACAGACTTCTGCTTTTCTCATATAAAGTAAGGAAAGTAAGCATTTGTTTAAGGTTGAAAATTTACTTACCACTCAGAGCCTCCAGTGCCTGTACTAGCAATATCCATACTTGCTGGGAATTAGTCTATAGCTGCAAACAGCTTCTAGGAGAGTAACTCTTAAGCTCAAGAAAAACGATTGGTCACTTTCTATAGTGCCAGGTGAATATGAAGGTCAGTAATGTGCTTATTTTAAATAACAATTCACTTGAGAGCGACGGATATCAAATCCATAAGAAGCCCTCCCTAGAAGACACGGGGTAATTGGCAAACAGGTTAATGTCATATGGTGGCACTCAGAACTCTCCCTCTCGGGGCTCCTTTTCTGCTGTTGCCGAGCCTTTTCTTTCCCGTTAAAGGAGTAACAAACCTGAAATGACAGTGACCAATGTCGACTTAATACAGAAGTTTAATAATGAAAAACAAAATGTGTGGCTTGAGAGCACCAGTTACAAATGGCAATAAATGCATCCGATGGCACCCCAGCGATAATTTTATACCTGTCATCCCTCATGGGTGCTTCGCCGGCCAGCTGATGATGGATGGGGCGGGCAGTGTTAGTGCTTCAGAAACTAACACAGAGAATCTAGCAGAGTTATCTGGCACAAGCTCTTTCTAGAGGCAGGGAAAAAAGCCTGCGAGGACTCGGAGCTGGGGTCTTTCCTTTGAAACAGTGAGCTAGCGGGAAGGATTGCATGAGCATCTCCATTCAGTGGGAGATGCTAAGATGCTTCAATTAATAGTCTCTAGATGGCTGTTGTAAATATTGCTGTGAGCTAAAATGAATCATAGAGGCCAAATTGGGACCGCATTTCTCAATAGTCAGAGAATAGCTTTGCAAAGGAGGTAGGCATGGCTGGTAAGCCCATCGGAGGAGGAAAGAACGGAGTGCCTTCTGAGCCTCTAGCTTTAACTCAGGATCCTGAGTTTATTACGTGTGTGTGTGTGTGTGTGTGTGTGTGTGTGTGTGTGTGAGTGTGTGTGTGTGTGTGTGTGTGTGTGTGTGTGAGAGAGAGAGAGAGAGAGAGAGAGAGAGAGAGAGAGAGAGAGAGAGAGAGAGAGAGACTGATCTTTTAATCCTGTGCTTAGAATTTGCCAAAGAACCAATTAAAATAACAGAAGTAACATAAGCAATATTTTTCTTGTATGAAAGTATATCCATGTATCTCTGCTACCTTATTCTTCACATTTGTATTTAATGACTTAGTGACTTTAATTAAGAGATACATAGAGTCTGAAGGTGAATATTCATTTTTTTTTTCTGATGAGAATCTCAGTCCTCTGCGAATGTGTAAGGCACGGGGGACAGGGACATACCATCTAAGATGGGCATGTGACCGTTAGAGAGTCCAGCCCAGCCTTCTATGTGTGCGGCACCATCTGAACCTCAGGTTCTCTTTGCTTTTGTTTTTTCCTTTAGAAAACCTTCTGCCTCTCAGCGTCTTAGCCAGAGAACCCTTCTTATGGGACAGGAGTGGGGAGGAGACCCTTCAATGAATATTATCAGCGCAGAACAGCCAGTTTTCAAAAGAAACAGGACAAAAAAAAAAAAGGCAAATTGGTATTATGTCATCGCCCATCCATCATCTTATGTGTCAGCCTTTCAATAACTCTGATCGACATCCTTGACAGGCTGGTGTCAGCCAGAGGGGCTGTTTGCCTCAGACAATCGAGTGCAGACCATCTTCCAGCCTTTTGTTCCAGACGGTTTTCTTCTTCTGCATCTTTTCATTTCTTCCTCCCTCTCCCTCTCCCTCTCTCTCTCCTTTCTGGGGGTATTTAATTGAAATACATGCCGAGTTTACAGACTGCAAAGATCAGAGCTGTTTCCTCCAGCAGTGGTAACTATGCATTAAACATTTTGATTTGTTTGAGTTTGAAGTTTGGTCCTTTTTTGCCATTTGCTTCATGGAGTTTGTGTATATTTACAGCCTCTGCATTTAATGGCCACATGCCTTATTTTCACAGATGGCCAGTGGAAGACTTTTTCTTTCTCTAGTGAAGCCGGCACTCAGTTTTGATACATTTGTCACTGTGCCACTACATGCAGCTAGCAAGTGCCCACGCTTGGTGGGGAGCAATTATGCTGGGAGTTTTAAAGGAGCTTTTTAAAGGTTTTTTTTTTTCAGTAAACTTTTTATGGTTTAATTTCCAAGCCTAGAAAAGCTGTGCATGTTTTCAAACAGAGTCTTGTGTTCTTTACATCATTCTGCTTAGAGAGGTTAGGGCAGAGTGGCCCAATAAAAGAAGACTCCCAGGATGTGCCAAACTGGGTTTTCAGAGGGACTCTCACCCGGCCATCCTGGTGATTGAAACTGTCTTTTCATTTTAGGGGATGAGCAGATGCTAATAATAGCATTCCTGGCAACACTGTATAGAAAACATTCTAGATATCACAAGAGTACATGAAATAATACATATATAAAAAGAATATATAGCAAAATAAAAATAGTATCTGTAACAAGGTGATGGGATTATAAATGTGCCTATGTAGATTCCCTGGGTTTTCTGAGCAAAGACTGGCTCTTGTTGCTGCCTCCACAGTGTTATATTCTACAACCTGTCCATCCCCTTATCCTCCTAAAAATCACATTTTTCCTTAAGCCACCTTCACAGGAAAACATGGAAAAAACTAAACACTCATGCATGTAGTAGATTCATTCCCCATCGATCTTTTAAAAAGGATCCTGGCAACATGAAGCAGAGCTTTCAAGAAAAAAAAAAAACACCCAAGCTTTAGCATTTATTGCCAAGATACCCTGAGATCTCTTCTTCCCTCTTTTGCAAATGAGAAATCCTTGCTTACTCCCATGAGTCATGGAGCCAGTGATGGCGAACGGCTATTGATTTTGTGCCTTCACATGTGCAGTGTTTCCATATACACTCTTTAAACAAAAGAGAGAGAAGAGCATATCTGAGGAGACTGGAGGGACTGAGATGGTGGAGCAGCTCTGGGGCCTCTGTCCTCTGGCACTGATTTTAATCTCTTTTTTCCCAGTGGACTCCCAAGGTTGTTAGGAAAGCAAAGCACCGGCTCCTTCATGCTCAGCTTGTGCCCTTTGATGGGCATGTGTATGATACATACTCTAAATCATAAGGGACTTCGTGTACTAAGTTGGCATCTTCCCAGTTAGCAGCCTCCCCAGACCTATCTCTGTTTCTCCTGGCTCCTCTCACATCTTAGCTCTTCCCTTCTCCCTACACCAGCATCTTTTGTAGGGAGTGAGAGCTGTAAAACCAGCAAGTATAAACCCACTCTTACTTACAGTGCATCCCCAGCAGTTCTGATAAAATATACAGGAAAGTTTTTGCTGTTCATTAAAATGATATTTTAAGAGTTTATTCCAATCTTTGTTTTCCTCTCCTACTAAAACTACCCTGTATAATTGAAAAGTGAACTATAACCACAGAGTGCGTGTTTCCATTTATCAGAGCCGGCGTTTCTGAACCAGCCCCATGACTCCATAGCATAGTCTAATTCAATTTATCTAGCTGAAGTAAGTTAAGTGCTGGCTACTCAGGTCACATTTATAAGAATACCGACAGCTTTATAGCTTTCATTCCATGCAAAGAAAAAAATTAAAGAGAAAACCCAGCTGTTTCCGAACTGACTGAGCAACACATTGTTTATAAAAATGATTATCATTGCACAGCATTATAATTCTATATGTGCACTTGTGCACCCCCAGTACACACACGCACCAGAAGTCTTACACACATTATGAGTTACATTATTTTTCTTCGTTGGCCGCCTGTATGTTTCCCACTAGCCCTGCTGGTTAGATGCTGTGAGCATCACAGGTGTGCCTGCAGTCGGGGGAAGAGCAGCAGCTCTCCTCTTAGGCATTAGCTGTATCCTGACTGACACAGATATCTGAAGTCTTGGGTCTCAGTATTTCCTCTCTTCCTCCTCCTCTTCCTCACATACACACCACAGGCTCCAACATGACAAGTGAGCAGTGGTGTGGTTTTGAGTGGCAGTGCTCCTATACAGCTTCTTTGTGAATCGTTTATTTTTGACATAATCCTCAGAGCGACTTTTCCGTGAGTGGCACACTCGGCTACCATGGCGCTTCCCTCTCTCCGGCAGTCGGCTTTTGTGTCAAAGAATAAATTAGTGCTGTTAGACTTGGATATCCAACTGTGTTTTTTATGAAGTGCCTAAGTCCATAAGTGCCCTCACAGAATAGATCTGAATAACCACTCTTTGTTTTGCTTGTAACCTATTCCTGGAATTTAAGACAATGATTATAAAACTTAGAAACTGCGTTTTCATCCAACATTTCCATCCATATGGAGTGCCTGCCTATAAGGCTGAAGTGTATTACCAAGTAGCTTTTGAGAAACTATGAGCCTTCAGAGAAAATGGACAAACATATACATTTGTTTAAAGGACCTTACATGAGCCATACAGAGTTAGGCATAGGCTTTCGGGATTCAAAGATGCGAAAACAGCGTGAGCTTGCCGCGTGACCCTGGATGCCTCCTTGGCGTCTCCGTTGTGCAGGTAGTCACAAGGCCAACATGCAAACCCCTCTGCGGAGATGGAGCATCCCGTAGAGTCACACTCAGGGGACATGGCTCCATCGGTTAGGTAACTCTTTGCTCTGCCACTTTCACTTAATGACTGATGATCTTTGGTCCATGTTCTGAGGCCAGATCTCTGTGCCTCACTGAGACATGTTTCAGTTCTCCTACAACAGGAAACCTCTTCAGGCAGCTCTCTCCTCTCTCTCCCTCCCCTCTCTCTCGTCTCTCTCGTGTCTCTCTCTCTCTCTCTCTCTCTCTCTCTCTCTCTCTCTCTCTCTCTCTCTCTCCTCTCTCTCCCTCCCCCTCTCTCCCTCCCTCTCTCTCTCCCTCTCCCTCTCTCCTCTCTCTCTCTCCTCTCTCTCCCTCCCCTCTCTCCCCCCCCCTCTCTCCCTCTCCCTCTCCCCCCCCTCTCCTCTCTCCCCCCTCTCTCTTCTCTCTCTGGAACTTCTTCAGGGCCTTTACACACTCTCAACCACGACAGGCAGGATATTGACAGAATGATCCACGCCTGAGCTAGGTCCAAGAATCGACATCCTTAGCCTCAGTTTCCCTCTATTCCAGTCCTTACATAAACATGATGAGGGCACCGTTACACTTACCTAGCACACACACTCTAGCTCCATGCTGTTGCTGTGTTGTCTACACACAGCGGCGGGTTCTGAAACACGCATCAAGAGTGTGTAGGCTGAATTCCCAAATGTTTGTTGTTCATGAAAATCAAGAGTTAGTTGTTTCACATAAAGCTTGAGTATTCTTTACAACCCTTTTAAATATGTCTCACATTTTCCAGATAATTTTAAAATTATTTAATTGGGATTATCAGTTGTCTCTACAAGTCGTTTTACCGTCTTGCAATTTTTATTGTTAAGCTGAACATACAAGCTACCATAGAAACTGTGATTTTTTCCTCTGACTTTTCCATCGGCCTTCAGCCCCATGTCACTTTGTGAGGAATCGTGAGACTTCCCACTGGGTTTCCTGTTGACCACATTACCAGGTGAAACTGGGCTCCCGGGTGTAGAGGTAATTACATGTCAAGAAACTTGTCCTGAAGCTGGCTACCAGATTTCAAGCCAGGAGATCATATGTACAACAAAATCAAAGCTGAATCTCAAACTAAACTGGGAGGTTAGGGTGGGCTCAGTTAGCTGAGGCTGATGCTCCACCTGACTGTACCCGAGCACACACAGACACAGCTCTGACCTCCTGATTGGCAGGCCCAGATACTTCTACAGTTCTCTTATTTGCCAAGGGTTCCAGAGTCCACGATATCCAAAGTGTCTGTACATAACCTAACAAAGATAGAAGCTGAAGAAATTGTTCGCAAATTTTACAATAGTTTATAAAATCTATCTGTTGAAGTTGGAGGAAAGACTTGTTTCTTAATGTGTATTGTGTGTGTGTGTGTGTGTGTGTGTGTGTGTGTGTGTGTGTGTGTGTGTGTGTTTATATGTAATTTATACACGATTTGCAAAAGGCCTTTTCTCCCGTTTGTGTTGTTGGTTATTTTATAGAGCACAGAGCTATCTATAAGCAAGAGTGGAGCTGAGGGCTGAGGGGGTGGACACTCACATAGCTTCTTCATCTACTTCAGCAAATGAAAACATCCCCACCTTGATAAATCATGACACTATGAAGAATCATCTACTGTCTCTGGTGGGCTGTGAAGTTCACATAATTGGAGGGTTAAATTTCTTTTTTCTTTTTTGCTACTTCTTTATTCTCAGTGTCATTAGGACAGTAGGAGACCATTTTAAAAAAAGGAGGGGGGGGGAGTGCAGCCAGAGGGGTTGACCTGCTACCAAGTCACCATGTGACAGTCACACTCGGCTCCGTCATTACTTGCATGTGCCTTTCACGAGTTGCATAGCTCTGCGAGCCACATCACAGAGATACTGATATTGGCAGGGGATCACCTAGCTCACTCCTGATGTGTACCTGCCTGGCGGGAAGCAATGCTCACAGTGGGCCGTATGAGTCCCAATCTCAGAGAGGGATAGGGGACCTCTCTCTCCATGCTCCATTTAACTTAAGACCAGAGAACTAAAGAAGAGACTCCACCTTCACTCAGGTACAGCTCCTGCTCTCTTCCCCCTTGGTCCCCACCATGAAAGATCAACAAAGATGGCCACTCTGTCCTTTGTGCTTCCTGTGAAATTTCAGTTGTGTGTAATTTGGTGTAATAGTAATGGAAGAAAACCTCTGATTTTTTGGCTAAGTACAGACATGTAAATGACTTCATTCCTAAGTATGAAAAGGGAAAGATTATTTATGTATATATATATATATATATATATATATATATATATATATATATAAACAGAGAGGGAGATAAAAGTATTCAAATTTTAATTTTATTTTATTTATTTCCTGTTTTTACCATAGGGAACTGAGGTTTATAACCATTCCTGTGATCCTTGCATGTTGTCACTGTCTTTTTTTTTTTTTTGCTTAGTTTCCCCCACAGTTTTCCTTTTAATATTCAAAATATAAGTTTCTTAAATGTTTTCAAGCAAATGAGAATCTGTGTCACACTTATAACCCTGACTTCAAAATGGGATTTGAGACAAAGATCCCTTCAGTGACTTATCTAAAGATTTTCTCATCTTAAATCTGTCCCTTTCATTGTCACTTTTTGCCAGTCCAACAGAAAGTATAGGTATTTTGGCTTCCTTGTTGGGTCCCAAGACTGTCTGCTGTCATATGCAAGGAACTCAATGCTCTTTTCCCTTATGCTAGTTAAAGAAAAGGCTACAGAGCCAAAGGCCAGCTGCCACAGCACAAGAGGAACACGAAGGTTCTAAGAAGAGCTTTAAAAATTACTCACGTCAGCCCCTGGGGCCATCTGGTCTAGAGGGATGGCTTTCTCAGGCCTTTGGTTTTCTGAGAGCCAGGACTACTTCATGGTTCCACTGGCCCAGTACTCACTGTATTTACCAGGCTGTCCTTGGCCTTGCAGAGTCCTCCCCACCCCCCTCCCCCAACCATGCACTTCCTCCTCTTCTGGCTAGACTTTGTTCAGGGCAGCATGCGACCAGAAGACGACTCACAGACTCTTGAACTGGCTTGACATTTCTCCTTAGTCTTAGCAAACCTGAGACCTGATTAGGCAAATAGGACTTTGTTTCCAAAAGAGATCTGGCTGCTGTCCAGTTGCTCATTTTTAATCAAGACGGATGTATATGGGTCATTTTGTTTGGCTCGTGTTTGCACCAAGTTCTGTTTGGACCACTTCATTGGAACTGTTTCCATCTACTCTGCGACAACCCCAGGAGGAAAGTCCTTGGTGAGCATTTTTTTTATTATTAATTTATTCTTGTTACATCTCAATGGTTATCCCATCCCTTGTATCCTCCCATTCTTCCCTCCCTCCCATTTTCCCCTTACTCCCCTTCCTATGACTGTGACTGAGGGGGACCTCCTCCCCCTGTATATGCTCATAGGGTATCAAGTCTCTTCTCGGTAACCTGCTGTCCTTCCTCTGCTTGCCAGTCTGTGTCTCCGCTGCGGCTCTTCCCACTGCAGGAGGATAGGGAAGGTTTGGATCCCCCTTCTAAATAATATTAAGACCCCGAGAAAGCCTGGGTACCCTGCATTTGTGCTTCAGAAAATGCTCACAAAATTGAGGCACGTCATGGCAAATTCTATAAATGAATCTGATCCCAGTGGAAAAAGGTTTATGAAGTTGGTAGGAAATTATGATCTTTGTCCATCACCATTTCCTTGTTTCCCAAATTTCGCTGTGTGTGATTTCTAGCATCTTCCCACCTACTTCTGTGCTACCTGGTCAGTGTGTCTTGTCTTTGGTTTGTTCAGACAAGAGACAGGGCCTTATTCTACCTCTGGATACGTTCCCTCCTCCCTCCCTCCCTCCCACTGTGTGTCCCCAGACAGCCTCAAACTCACACCCTGCTGTCTCAGCCCCCCACAACCTGGAACCCCAGGCCTGTGCCACCCCACCCTGTTCCCACGTGCTACATTTACTTCCTTATTCTGTTGAAGCTGATTCTATTTAGGCAAGATTTAACTCGAGGATTGATCATCTCCCTATTCTTATTCCATGCAATATTTGAAAATATGAATCGAGGATTATGTAAAATGAAGTGTTTTTAAAAAGGTATAATCTCAAATGACTAGCTCTTAATGGTTCTCAGCCTTCCTACTGCTGAAAACCCTTTAATACAGTTTCTCATGTTGTGGTGACCCCCAACCATATATTATTTTTGTTTCTACTTCATAATGTAATTTTGCTACTGTTAAGAATCGTAATGTAAACATCTGGTTTCCCCCCCCCCCCATGATCTTAGGCAACCATGGTGGAAGGGTCCGTGGACCCCCAAAAGGGTTGTGACTCACAGATTGAAAACTGCTGCTTTAGAGGGCGCTGGTGGGGATATGGGAAATTGAAAGAAAGACCATGTGGAGCCTGTATCACATCACCAGTGCCTACGACATTTAGCTGACTCTCCTCTGAACCCAACTCCTTTAGTGATGAGAACTATTTTAAATGCAGCTGTTCTACTGACTTACCACGCTCTCTCCATGCATATCTGCCTGGATTCCTGAGGAATGTGTGTAAACTTTAACGGTGGTATTAGATTCCATGTGGAATTATAGACACGTTGCTTTCCCGATTGGGTTTGTCTTCAATGTTTGGCCACACATTCTCTGGTCCCTCTAATTACCTCTTCCTTTTCCTCGTCACATGTCTAGGAATCACGATACAAAGAGGGACAGTGTGCCTACCACGCTGCTTTCCGCTTTCTCTTGCTGACAACTTGTTGGCCTGTGTGAGGGGCTCCACTCCGGGAAGGCTAATTGCGTTGTCTCGATAATACCCCATGCAGGAGAGGCAGCTGGTTGGCTATAACGTACCTAACACACACAACATAAAAACTGACCGCACTTCCCTCTTCGTTTAGTTTTAGCATCTTGGTAGGAAGGTCATCTACAGAAGTGGGCTCGGTGACTTAGAATTCTTTTTCTAATATGATTGCCTCTGTTTTTGCTATTTTTCTCTTGAAAAACTTTCCATCCAAATGGAACACTACTTAGACATTATACAGTTTTATTTCCCTGCAGACTGTTAAATCCAAGTTTGAAAGGTATTCTGTGTACAGAGTCCATCTTCCAAAACAAGGGCACGTATGTTTTCCTTGACCAGGGCATTCTCAAATGTTGTTGATGGAGGCCAGTGCGTGCATGTGTGTGTACAACTGTCTTTTAATGGCTACATTTACTATGGCAATAGTTTGTAACACTAGTGTCTGTGGCACTCCTCTGTTCTGATGAGTGCAAACAGAAGACTCCCTCAGGCCAAAAAAAAAAAATTAAAAGAAAGAAAGAAAAGATAAGAAAAATGAAAAAAAAAAAGAAAGAAAGAAAGAAAGAAAGAAACCCAGAGGTTACAAAGCAAGGAAAAATACCAACCACAAACCCAAAACAAACCGGGTCAGAGTCTACTTACTTGTGCTTTACTACTGTGAGATTCTGTGGGAGTGACTGTAAACTGGGTCCTCTCGGGTGCTGATAGACAACTGAAGTTTTTCCCATCAAGTCAGATACAGACTTTGATGAATAGAGTACAGAGTTCCAAGGCCACAGACTCAAGAGAAATTTTAATCTAGTTCTTACAATTGTACTATTGTCAAAGGTTTGCCAAGATAAAGCCTGCACTGTATTAAGGGTTTCAATGCCCCATTAGTTCTTTGTGACTACGTTTGCTGGGCTCCTTCCCCTGGAATACAATGATCCTCAATAGCTGTTTATGTTCTGTGAACATTTTACTGTGGGTACCGGTTCTGCAATGAATGTGATCCACCAGTGTCGTTCGTGACACTCTCTCTCCAACAATCTGGCAAACTGTCAAGAGACTGAAGCAAAGGCTGCAGAAGCCAATGGCTGCCTTTCTCGAAGCTGTCTTGGAACCACATCACCAAAAGAGCATGGCTGGAAAACTTGAGGAGAGCCTCTCCTTGCATGCTTTTTTTTCTGTTCTCAAAGTCAACTGGTTTCCTAATTTGGAAGCAATTTAATATATCTTGTGTGGGTGAGATTAAGCATTATATTTTTCTTGAACATCATTTAGTTTTTAACACCATGTTCTTCACAAATGTAAGCCACATACTGCATGCTTTTAAATGACTCGATGACTTTGAGATTTAATTTATGTCTATTTGTATCTCAAATAACTTGCCAACTCAATATTTTGGCTGAACAATCCAAATCAAACTGTTGTCCAAGCAACAGGCACTTCCATTGGATGTACGAAGCCTTGACAAGCAATTAGTGGTGAATATTTAAGTGGCTTCATTACCCTTGTGTGATGCAGATGGCATCTGGGAAGGGGAAAACCAGGGGACACTCCTTTGAGTTCTGCTTCTGTGGGTTGATTACCTGACTATTGGAAAACTTTGTCAAAGCCTTACACACCACCCCTACACCTCCACTGTCTGTGTAAAGATGAAACAGGCTTTCCAAATACGTTGCTACTGGGAAATCTCTATGTGCACTTGGTGACCAGGGAAGTTTGTCTCCCAGGATCCCAGCCTACCTCCTTTAGGTACGCAAAACCCAAATGCCAAGACTTTACAGGGGTTTGAAAGAGTCAAAGTTCCTTCAAACACCCTGCTGATTATTTTCCTTAATTGCCTTAGTGTGCTGTGTTGAACACGCAAAGGTGAATAAAACAATGCCCCACGTCTCCTAGAAGCCGATTTTATTATATATGGCCCAAGGGGAGAAATGTCTTTGAATAATTATAGGTCCAAGATTCTCATTTTAATTTTTTTTTATTTTATTTTAAGGAGAAAACAACACTGGAGAGTCTGACTCAGCAGTTGGCAGTTAAACAGAATGAAGAAGGAAAATTTAGCCATGGAATGATGGATTTCAATATGAGTGGAGACTCCGATGGTTTGTGATGCTTACTTGTTCATAATTCAGGGTGGAGTGGGAGGGTATATTTAGAGGTGCTAAAAACAGCAAAAAGAACAGGCAGAAAGGTCACTGCCCACCTGACCGTCACAGTGGAGTTAGTTCACTGGGCAGTCCCCACGTGCCAAGCTCTCCTCAGTCATTTCCCATGATCACCTTTACACCCTGAAAGCACCTGTCGGTGCCACTGCAGACAAAGAGGTCAACCCTAGCAGTGTGGAGTCACTTCTCCACCATCAGGGTGCTGTAAGTGCCAGAGGCAGGACTGAGATCTAAGATGACATCATTTCAAAGCGAATATCCTTACCCAGCAGCCACCCTGCCTCTCCTCCTCATGTCCTGTGTGCCAAACTTTGTAGAACTACATATCTATCGGCTCATTTTCCAGCGGGTATTATCAGCTAACCACACAGTTCCTAGCACACGGCGTGGACACTTTTTTTTTTTGCATTTTGGAGCCTTTCTACCATGCTATCGACACACTGGAAGGCACCGACTGTAACCCAATGTCTAGACCAAATCTAAGCAGCACTCAATCTGGGCAACTCCACACAGCCCTCCTATGGCTCAGCTCGTGTCACTCCAAACACCACAGCCAGCAGCCAGCAGCCAGGGTGATACCCAATTTAGCAAGGAGGGCATAAGAAGAAAGTGTGGGTTCTCTTTCCAGTACTGGGCAACATGCATTGTAGGATTTTAGGGGCCCAGCCTTGCTGTAGGCCTGGAGAAGACGGAATCTCAGCAAACCACTGAGATACACACTGCAGAAGAGAGGGGTCCCTGAGACTCCTCAGCACACATCTCTGGTTATCAAGGCTCTCACTAGACTAGAGGTAGCCAGGCTTGAATATCTAATTTCTTTACGGTCCTGTTGAAATTGAGCTTGTTCAATTGGAGAGCCAGAAAACACACACAACACAACACAACAACAAACAGACAACTCGCAGCATCGCCTTCTGTTCCTTGCTACGGTACCAGGAAGTATAAACCTGGCCCACGTACATACAAAGAGCCTATTTAGAGTTGATGGAGTCCCATACTGTTGCTCTTGTGGCTTATGTTGCTGTAAGGTGTAAGAACCGGAAACAGCAGATGTGCCACCATCATTCCCTAGTTACAAACACATTTCAGAAAGATGTTGTTTTGCATTAGCACTGCTGTTTGTCAATCGAGAGGCAATTACCAGTCGTAACACATTTCATCAATTTTAAGTTATGCTCGCATGACAAAATACATTCTGGCAATAAGCACTACAGCAGCAAAGTCTGCGTTGCCATTGTCTAACTCAATGGTGCTCATGGGCACAGTAGCTTCCGGTGTACACTGAGCAAGGAGCATGTGAAGAGTGAGGAACCCGGAACCATGCAATGCACTGGAGAGGTGCTGAGCTATGGGCCGCGCTTCCAGAGAGATGCTAGTAGCTGTCGCTGTTGTTAATTTGCCAATTGTATAGAGGCAATATTGACCGCTTACTGCTTCTTCAAATTAAGAATATAGATGACTAGGAGGGAATTCAAAAGGAAAGTATATGATTTTGTTGGTGGCACAAGCACTAGACACCCACGGAATCTGTTTCATGTTTTGTTTTGTTTTGTTTTTTTATAATGACAACAGTGAAGATTTAGCTGCAGACTGCCATGTTTTCTGGCTTCCCTTGTTCTCATCGCCTGAACTCAAGCATCTCTGCTTCTAGGCTGTGGGTTACTCTGCCAGAGATGTTTTATGAAGTCACATGAGGCCAGATAAGGCAGTGTGCAGCTTCCTGAAACTCAGTGTGCCTCCTAAGGGATGGGGGTGCCTCTGATCAGCAGTCACCCTTGACATCCAAAATACAACCATCAGTTGCTCTCTTTTCATAACACATTAAGAGAAAAACATCCAGTGAAATATTTGCTTTTTTAAGAACCAATAGTGATATACTCATTAATTGGCCCTTTCTCTGACAACTACCCAGTGACGTTTATGGGCAGGGTACACTGTTGTTACTTACATTGATACAAGATTGAAAGGAAACACAACATGAAAGGGAGATACTTACATTGTTTTGACCAAAATTCTTTCTAGCAAGTTTTTACTAATGTGTTCTCAGAGACAAACAACAACAACAACAACAAATGAGATGCAAATACTCCCAGTTCACTCCTTGTGCTGCCCACCTCATCCTGCCACACCCTTAGTTTGTCAGACTCTTCACCTCTGTACTATTTCTCAAGGACTGGTCCACTCAGAGGCTAAGCCCATAGAATCCATACAATATGTGCCTCCTTTCTCTGGGCCCTTGAAAGTAAATGCTGAAACTGTCCACAGTCCTTTGAAAGCACAAGAAGAAATGAGAACTGGGTTAAAAATACAAACATTTGCTGCCACAGGCTTATCACAGACACTTCATAAGCAAGCATCTGCCTTAGGAACTGGGAGTACCATTATCAGAAGTACTTTTTGTTTTCAGATATTTTAATAGACTAAGAAAACAGCCATCAGGGAAGAGCCCTGCCAAAGTCTCAACACTATTGACATAAGTGGTGTGTTCCCTGTTTCTAGGAAGTGCCGGAGTTTCAGAGTCAAGAATTTACAGGGAATCCAGGGGACGTGGCAGCAACGAGCCCCACATAAAGCGTCCAATGAATGCCTTCATGGTGTGGGCGAAAGATGAACGGAGGAAAATCCTTCAGGCCTTTCCTGACATGCACAACTCCAACATCAGCAAGATCCTGGGTAAGGAGAGTGTGGGGGCCTGAGCGAGTGCCGGGGAGACCTGCCCTGCTGTCTTCTGCTTTCAGAGGAAGACATGGCTGTGGAAGGCAACTGCTCCTCTGCTGCTATCTTCCGCTTTGTCAAAATATTAGCACTGAAGGCCCCTTGTACAAAAAAGCACCCCCTGTTCAATGAGACATGAGCCTGATTTGTAAGCCCCCCTCCCCAAGGAGTGACACACCCATTATTGTGAAATCCTCTCTGCTTTGACATGGCACAATCATCTTTAGTTATGACAGAAGTCATGTTGCTTTCACATGAGCCATTCACACTTGGTAATGGCCTTCATCTCTTCATTCCGTTTGTGAACTACTAGACATGCAAGTCTTCTCTTTCTCTCTCCTCTCTCTCTCTCTCTCTGTCTCTCTCTGTCTCTCTGTCTCTCTGTCTCTCTCTCTCTCTCCCTCACTCTCTCACACACATCTTCCTTTGCAGAGGCATAAGAGTTTTGTTTAGTATGCATGGTGTGCTTGGGAAAGGAGAAGACTTCCGATCTAGAAGACCCTTCTCTTTGTCTCCCTACAGACTAAAGGTGCTTTTGGTGACTCATCAGAATGTGTCACAGCTTTGAGTTTAACTGAGAGGGTGTCTTACCTACCACCACAGCTCCCAGTGTGCCAGACAGAGGACAAGATGCACATAGACCCCAAAGCACAGACACTGGGTCACACAGAAAAGATGGGGAAGGAGGGAGGTCACTGAATAGAGACCCACTGTGAACTGATTTAAGACAAGGACCAGAGAGAGGGAAAGAGAATTGAAGGTTCTGTTCTCCATTTGTTTGTTTGTTTGTTTGTTTTTTAACCTCATCTTTATCACCAAGTAGTATGATGCGTTAGAATAGCTAGGGATATTTCACACCGGCCCTTCTCCAAGAATAAGAGTTAGGATTGAAAGCACATAGCGCCATCAGAAAAAAAATGAAGCCTTGATAAATAAGTAGCAACCTACACATAAAGCACTTCTTAAGCTTTATTAAAATTGAATGATGCTCTTGGAATTACATGTCTACAAGTAGTAATACATTCTTTTGTATTTATAATCCCAGATCAGATCCTCAACAAAGACAGTAGATGCCACCCAGGTCATAAGGTGTTATAATGTGATCAGACCACATAAAAACACATGCACTTAAGCGTGTGTTTTAATATTTTCTTCTAAAATAGTTTCCAGATAAATATATGCATCTTGTCTGAAAAATTAGAACAAATGGCACTGAGCTGCAGAAATAATAGGATTTCAATAGGATTTCCACTTTTGAACACACAAATTTGTACATAGTAAAATGCTGGGAGTGATAAGAGTGAGGTAAATATCTCTAATATCTGGCCTCAAAATTAAAGAGATACACCTCCCAAATGCCAGGACTAAAGGAGTGTGGCTCTATTTCTGGCCGCATCCCCCTAAATTTAGAACATGCCCACCCCTGCTTCAAGTGGAACCACTTGATAAGCAAGCTTGGTGCTAAATCCTCACTGGCTAAAACTTTATTCTACGTAGAAGAGCAGAAGGCGTGAAGAAGCTTCTGTGGCAGCAGAGGGGGGCTGAGCGGCTCAGGACTCCTGCAGGCTCAGGGTATCCAAAGCCTTGATCTGCTCTCCATAGGCAATCCGCGCGCGCACACACACACACACACACACACACACACACACACACACACACTTAAATATCTTTAAAAGTTTTTTAAAAAGACAATATTGCTCTAGGCAATGCAACAACAACTTTACGGTGCATCAATAACTGGCTAAGACACCCCCTTTCTGACTTAAGGTGAGGCTCACCATATGATCTCTGCCATTACAGTATACACACAAGACGGCTCCAGCCCAAGTCTTTCTCATACAGCCATATTAATTAAACATACAGCATTTTTAGTCACCCAGAAATTAAACACTGAGGTGTGTGTGTGGGGGGGGGTGGCCCACAATATTTAGTTATAGCTTTAAATAAATGTAAAATCTTCAAATAGTCACAAGATGGTTCTGAATGGCCTATTTTATACAAAAGTACAAAGAAGGCTTGATGTTTTTCTCTTTACCGATTGTTTTGGATAACAGCCTCCGACAGCATGCTGCTAATTCATTCTGCTTAAAACAGGCGCTTGAGCTGGGTTGACATTTTACGTAGTCTCTGGGGATCCTGGTTGACATTTTAAAGGGCTTCTAAGCATTTTATAATACCCTAAAATCTGGTTTTAATAAGCCATTCTGCTGAAATTGTTAACATAAGGAATCACCTTTTACTGTTTGGCGCGAGATCAGGGACTGGGGACATCTTTTTCTGATTAGATATACAGTAGTCGGAGTAAAATGTGCAAATTCATTACATGCCCCATGGAGATGACATTGCTGCTCAGCTCGCACTCTCCTCTCAGAACCAGGCAAAAAGAAAAAAAGGGAAAAGCTCCTTATTTTCTCATACTTTGAGCATCAAATATTTTTCCTTGCAATGTTCTCTTCGGTTATCAGACGGGACTCCCAAGAGTCTCTTCATTTTTCTTTACAAACAACCCACCCTTTGAAAACAGCAAGCCACTTCCCCATTGTATGTGGCTGTGGGCACAAAGCAAACCAAGTAACTGTTTTCATCTGTTTGCGGGGAGGACGCACTCCCACGGGGCCTTTGCCACCATCCTCGTGAGTGCAGTTATGGGATCCACAGTGAGCTGCTGTGGTAGCTGGGCAGCCACTGAGGCCAAAGCCAACTTGCCATTGGCTGTCCTCACCCACGGGAATTAAGTAAGCTGGACTTGCCTCCAAACTGAGACTGTGCAGTCCTAAGGTAGATTGGACCGCTGCATCCAGTTGGTACTTCTGGGTCTTAATTCATAACCATGAACGACTAAGTGTGTAATCTGAGTAGTGGGAGTGTACGTGCCTGTAATCCCAGCACGTGCAATAGTATAAAGCAGGAAGACCAGGAAGACCAGCCAGCCGGAGCTGCCTTGAGAGAGCACAGCTCTAAAATAAAAAAGGTATTTGTATTTGCAATTGTTACATGGCCCTATTTTTTAGACTATAGCTTAAGACTGGGTGCTCTTAGGGGAAATATACTGTCAGAGGTAAAGTAGGGAGTTTTAACTCTTAACCTACCGAACCAGCATTATGCACATGGTAAGAAATATAAAGATGGCTGTCAATCCAAGGCAGGCCACTTCTGAGAATAAGTATTTCCTTTATTTTATTTTCCTTTATTTTTGGTACAGGGTTTCTCTGTAGCCTAGGCTGGCCCAGACTCACTTTGTAGAGCAGGCTGTCCTAGATATCTCACAATGATCTGCTTCCCTCTTCCTCCCTGAGTGCTGGGATTAAAGGCATTTGCCACTATGTCCAGATAAGCATTTCCTTTCTTTAAAAAAGAAATATTTTAGAAGGAATTTGGATAGAATTTTCAAAACTTTGTAGGTTAACTGAATTTCCTTATTTCTGTATTCAGTTTTGAGGTAGGTTTTGCTCTCAGTCAGTGGTCCTCAACCTTCCTAATGCTGCGACCCTTTCATACTGTTCATGTTGTGGTGAGTCCCCCCACCATAAAAATATTTTGTTGCTACTGTTCTGAATCATAATATAAATGCGTGATATGTGACCCCTGTGGGGTCATGACCCACAGGTTGAGAACCACTGCTCTAGAGTGTGTACCCTGAGGTGGAGTTTGGGGCTGTACTTAGAATAAGATGACCTGGTCAACCAACCATGTCGCTCAAACAGAAGTGTTAGAGCAAAGTACAAGCACCTCTGCTCTCTGAACCCCAACCCTCACTCTGTTTGGAATAAATGAAACTATACAAGCTGTCTGGACTGGCAGGGGCAATCTGTCTAAACTACTTCTGACACTTGCTGGTGTTCTCACTGGATCATAGTAGGTGCACACGTGGGTCAGGAGAATGATGTTTTTGGGCAGTGATCTCATGCACGTGAAAGTCAATTCTCTCATGTATGAAAACATCTTCAGTGTTGCCTATCTCCAAGGACTCTGGAGCCTAAAAGTAGCAAGATGGCATAATGTTCCTTTTTAACATAGTGTAGCTTATTCTGTGAGCCTAGGGGTGCCCCTAGTGGGTCAGAAGACAACTTGCGGGGGTCAGTTCTCTTTGTCCACCACGCGAGTCAGGCCTGGCTGCCAGCGCCTTTACCTGACGAACTGTCACGGGACCCAAGATGAGCCAGTGTTCTCCGCACAGTTCCCACACAGGACAAACCCTCAATCTCACACCTCGTGACCATAAACAGCCATTCAGAGCTGATTGTAAACCACAGTGTTCTCTACGGATGTGGTTTCTGAAAGCATGTGATGTCTGAACTTTTGTGATAAGCAATGTGCCCTCACATACTACTCACATACAAAGACTCAGTAACTTACAGCTTCGCAACATGCGATGAATTCACATGGAGCTTTTGGCAATTTAACTGCATCATATGAAATTCTTAAGCATTTCAGTGCATAATAAGCAAGTTTCGCTAAACTGTTCATTCAAGTCAAAAATAATGCATTGCCCAGCGCTCCTGTCTTTGGGTGCATAATTTCCTTGCAGACACCTCTGCTCTTGTGAAATCTCGCCTTTCAAGTTGATTTTGCTAATCAGAAACATGTTTATATAGTTCTGGATTTTGTCCAACATTTTTTTTCCGACTTCTTTCTTGTTCTCCATGGCATCTCTTTTTTTAGGATTCTTAGAAACACTGTAAATTGGCGTCCTAACCTCCTCCTCTCCACAGGATCTCGCTGGAAAGCTATGACCAACCTAGAGAAACAGCCATACTATGAGGAGCAGGCCCGCCTCAGCAAACAACACCTGGAAAAGTACCCAGACTACAAGTACAAGCCTAGGCCAAAGCGCACCTGCCTGGTGGACGGCAAGAAACTGCGCATCGGCGAGTACAAGGCCATCATGCGGAACCGGAGGCAGGAAATGCGACAGTACTTCAACGTTGGGTATGAAAGCTCCCTCCGTCCCTGTACTGCACAGCGCCACGTCCCTGGTGTCCAGAAGAGAGTGCCCCCTTGGCTACATGTGTTTCTGTGTTTATAGGGGGATCCACGGCAAGCTGCTTGCTCTCCTATTAGTTTTGTCCCAACTTATTTGAAAGCAGTTTCGCTTCAGTAGCAAATGCAGTCTTTATGCTTGCTGTTACGAACTTAGAGGTATGACCGGTTCTTAGCAATTCTTTTCCTGCTGGCGGTTCATGACTCCAGAGTTTCACTACTCGCAGCTTAGCCAAGATAGCACAACCTAACAGGGGTTGCAAACGAGTCAGTATTTTCTGAATATTGCGAAATTGCTGAGCTAAACACGTATGAGTACATGCACGCATGCGCACATACACACACATGCGCGTGTTCACACACCACACACACGTACACATGTTCTGTGTGTACATCTCATACAGCAGAGGTTTCTTTTAGGACACACAAGCTCAAGGTCAGGAGGGCTCCATCCTGTACATAAAGCTTGCCCCAGGAATGCTCTCCTCTGCTTCCCACAGAGAGGCCATGCACAGTGATGCTCTATGCTGCTGCCTACACTGGCACTGCAGAATTCTCAAGATACACGGGAGTGAGGCCACCCCATACTTGAAACAGTAAGATCCAGAGAACTTAGGGTAGCAAACCCCACACTGAATAGTCAGAAGGAGGCTTAACAATCAAAGAAAGGTGATGACACCTGCCGTGCACCCTCCCCTCCCTTGAAAGAGCCACATGTTCTGTGTGAGGTTCTGGGAGGTCACTGTTCCTGGAGTACATGGTAAACCTACAAATAAATAAAAAAAAATAAAGCCCAGATGGAGGCCTGTGAATCTCATCCCAATGGGATCAGCTTAATCAATCAGAGTAAATCTGAGACTAGGGAGTTCCCAGGTTAAAGGTTTTAAAGAGTCTCAAGATGGGGACAGTGGAAGCAAGTGTGAAACTGGAGGTTACTTCTGGGGCGGCCCTGCCTCTTATCCCCCAAAGGGCTAATGCCATTTTCTCATAGCAGTTAAATAACACAATAGCTTTACCTCCTCATGTTTAGGGGATCATAACATTATTTTGAAGGTTCTAAGTAGTTTAGAGATTTTCTAGTTTACTTGAATTGTTTTTAGGCTTCACTGTAGGAAAAACAAGCGAAAACTCCTTCCACCTTCATTGTGGAGGCAAAGTGAGCCATGAGTCAAGCTCTTGGGTAATTTCGCTTAATCTTTCCGTGCCAGATAGTTTTCCTAATAACAATAAAGTAGGGTTATTTTAATTATCAAATGACAATTGTAGATGTCTTCGTATCTATGAAGTACAAGTAAGGCATTAGAATCCACATAGGATGCCATTTAAGCACGTTGGGTAAGTGGGTAAATGCTGGTTCGAGTCAGATGGTGCTGAGCCAGAGTGAAGCTGCAACCTCCTGTGTACACTCACCATCTCTCTCTGCGACAGGCAACAAGCACAGATCCCCATCGCGACTGCCGGTGTTGTGTACCCTGGCGCCATCACCATGGCAGGGATGCCATCCCCTCACCTGCCCTCAGAGCACTCGAGCGTGTCCAGCAGCCCGGAGCCTGGGATGCCCGTGATTCAGAGCACTTATGGTGTGAAGGGGGAGGAGCCTCACATCAAAGAGGAAATCCAGGCGGAGGACATCAACGGAGAGATATACGATGAGTACGACGAGGAAGAGGATGACCCTGACGTGGATTATGGGAGTGACAGCGAAAACCATATCGCGGGACAAGCCAACTGATAAGGGCCAACAGACTGCGCCGAGCCGGGGACTTAAAAGAAGCCCTCGCGGGCTCATCCTTACCAGTGGCCAAGCACATTAACTTTCTCATACACTGACTGTTATTTTAACTGTTAGTCTTAAAATAGTTGGGACATCAGCTGACAAATAGACCTCAGCCTCAAAAGGCTCGGAAAGGAAAAATTACAAGCAAACAACATCAACAAGAGATTGAAATAAGCTATGGGTAAAACAACGCCAGTACTCAGCTGCTATACCCAGCACTGAAGTCTCACCCGTCAACTTTTTTTTTTTTAAATAAACTTTATGGCTGTTTGTTCTATAACTAGAAACCCTCACTCAGGTACACAGTGCCAACAAGTGGCTTGTGAATGTGTTTTGTTGTTTTGTGCTACAATTTTTAAAAAGAAATAAGTTTTGTTTCTGTTTTGTTCTGTTTGGGGGTGGGTGGGTTCTGGGCTTTGCTTTTACTTTCCTTTTCTCTTCTTTTTGAATGTTATCTTGCACCTGACAAAAAGAGGGAAGATGGGTGTATGTTCCCTCTGCCCTCTCTAACTCTCTGCTTTAAAGATGGAGGCCTGTGTGTGAGGGTCGGGGAGAGAGGAAAAAAAGCGCCTGTTTTTTTGTTTTTTGTTTTTTGTTTTTTTTTTTGCCTTCTTTGCGTCTACGCCACAGAGTCAGCAATCGTTTTCCTTGGAGACCTCTAACCCTTGCACACGACACTACATCTTTGAGCAAGTGCCAAATTCATACTGAAGCGATCACCAACTTCATTTTGTACCCCCCTTTTCTCCTGTTCCTTCTTAAGTTAGGACAGTGTTAAACCTTAGGCAGTCCTTGGAAAGAGCTGATACACCAGCAACTGGTGAGATTGATTTTTTTTTTCTTAATGGAAACTGTAGGTGCCGTTCTCAGGTGAAATGAGAGAGAGAGAGAGAGAGAGAGAGAGAGAGAGAGAGACATAGAAATTTAGACAAAAAGGTATTTTCTGATCTTGGATTTCTGTGTATGTGTGTGTGAGAGAGTGTGTGTGTGTATGTGTGTGTGTGTGTGTGTGTATGTGTGTGTGTGTGTGTGTGTGTGTGTGTGTGTGTGTGTGTGTGTTTATGGTACATTAGATACATTCCTATTAGGGAATAATGTTGGGCCATTGTGAGCAAAACCCACGTGTGGAAATAGAATTCCACCCCTCCTAAGCAAGTGGTCTAGAAGCAACCGTGGCCTTGACTTTGCATCTCTAGTGACAACAGAACTAAGCATAGGGCTCAGAAATTCTATTTTTCAATTTCTAGTACATTGGGGGGACCCGGTGGCCCTGTGTCATGGAGATGTGCGCAGCAAATGTGGAAGCTACCAGCCCAAAGCTTCTTGAGGTCCCTTCTCCCTGGACTATTTGCTTATCCTAATGCTTGCTACTTAGTGGTGTGTGTGTGTGTGTGTGTGTGTGTGTGTGTGTGTGTGTGTGTGTGTGTGTGTGTTCCTGTTGAAACTTTAAGTAAAACAATCATTATTTGAATATATTTGGCCATTTTTCAGAAATACAGACTTAACTTATGTCCCCAACATCCAACCTTTCCTCATGAGGAAACAGAACTGATGATTTTATAAGAGTTTCTTTTTATCTCTTCAGGCAGTGAGGTCGGAGACTGTTTGCATTTCTCAAGTGTGGGCTGTGTATTTGATGCCCTAAGATTTGGTTAAAATTCACCGCAGGACCACAAAATGGAGCCTTCGCTGAACACAGAGACCCTTACCAGCATATGGTCCTTCACTGTAATTTGAATCTGCTAAAAGGTCAATTGCTGGTGCCTGCAGAGTACAGGCTCAGGGCAACAGCCAATGGTGACGGGACTGCTGGTTCTGATCACCAACCAAAAGGCCAGGACAGTGGTAGGGCCTGTACAAACAAACACAGAGTTACTTCAGGTCACTCACCATTGTTTGTGTTTAAATATTAGACAGTGAACACTGCAGCCAAATGCCTAGATGTGTTGGGTTAGGGTATCCCATCCCATTCTCGTGTTGCGCTGCCAAACACTGCCCTCAAATTTGATTTTCACAAATGAAAAAGCAAAAAAGAAAAGAAGAAGGAGGAAAAGAAAACTCCTTTTTGTTTTTCTCTCTCTCAGAAGTCTTGCTCTGGGGTTTTGCTTGGAGGAGCTGATCATACCTGCATGTCAGAGGTTTGGTTCTCTTTTCTGTTCGTGGGTTTTTTGTTTTTTGGTTTTTTTTTATGACTGTATTTTCATTTGAATTGCCTCTTTTTGATAGTGTTGTAAAATTATGATAAAATAATAATAATAATATTAATAGTAATAATAATAATAACAGTCAGCTGTTCCAAGATTAGTAAATTATGTATAATTTATTTTATTTCTCCCTTTCTATTTTATTCTGCTCTGATTTGGAAGTTGTTAGGTATTTAAAACTAATTTCTATTTCCAGCTCATATATACACATACACACATGTGTGTAAGTGTAATACACCCATACTCACGCACACACTTGCTTCTCCATCCATAACTTCTTCTGTGTTAACAGTTTTGGCCCCAGTAGCATCAATTCTGGTATTTAATATGAAGGAGTGAATTAGTAGGAGGGTCGTATTCAATCCTAATTAACTTATGCTCTTTTCTCTCATTTTAGTTATTTAATTACCAATTATCTAGAGCCAATTTTTTTTGTTTTTGTTTGTTTTGTTTTGAAGCACTCTGAATAAGAAAAAAAATAGACACTTGTTTTTATACCGTTCTAATGTACAATGTGAAAACAGATTTATAAAAAAAAAAATGTTTCTCTGTGTCTGTTAACAAATTTCTCCACTCACATGTGCTGAGTTCCTGCCTCACAGCACATTCTAGACAAGCTTGGTTTTCATTTCCTGACCTTGGACAACAAGAATACTTTGTTTTAGCTCCAGGTAGATGCTACTGAAAGGCATCCATGGCCAAACCCACCCCAACCAACACAGCAGTGGATCTGAGCACTCTCTCTTTGGTTTGTGTTATTTGAAAGGAAACCAAAATTGTTCATGGTAACCTGTAGCTGCCTAAATTCTCCAGTTTGGTTGAGTTTATGTCCATAATGGAACTGTGCCCAGACAAAACTGCAAAGCAAGTGCATAGTGCTATACCATACTCTGTCTGGACATTTTCTTCAGTAGATGTTGGCTTTACTTTGCCTAAGAGTTTTCCCCAGGAGACAACAAAAACAAAGGTAATTCTATTCATGTCTAAAGTACACTGAATTGCTTAGAGAGAGAAAAAAAAAAGGTGCTTTGACTAGCAACTTAACTATATTAACGCATTGCCCTTTGGGCTTTTGATTGGGTGATGACTTTTGTAAAGGATCCTAAAACCTTACATTCTTTCTATGCCACATAATGACAAAGTAAGATATTGTAGAGAAAATAAGATAAAATGGAAAGATAGAAGTTAGCAATCAGCACCTCTCCGCCCCTCCTTGCTTCTCTGTTTAGGCCTCACCGACATGTCTTTCTGCCTGCTCCCCATCTGCCCTTTCACACTCCTTTATACCAACACTGAAGAGTAATAATTGCCAGTTTCTTCTTTTTGCATTTCTAATTGGACCTCTAAAAATAGCCATGTTTGATATAAAGCTAAGACAAAATTTCACTGGAGAAAATGGGTTAAAGGTTTTTGTATGCTGATAATTTGGCTGGTTATTGCAATCAGGAAAACCACATCAGTGTATTTTTACTCAAAGTTCGTTTGATATCTAGCTAAGAATTATCTCGGGTAAAGCCCCTCCCAGTGAACACACTTATCATGGTTGGAGCCAAATCTTCCGATGGGGAACGGGTATTAGCGTGTACAGTGTTCTTTAATGAGGACACTTCCTGTATTTGATTTTTAAAGTACAATTTACTTTAGTTGTTTTTTTTTTTTCAAGGAAATTCTCTTTACCATATCGTGGTGCATTTTCAGACAGTTCCATAATGCAGAAGCTGATCGTGTTCTCAGAAGAGTTCTCTTCTACGTCACTTAAAAACTTAAGAGATAACTACTCTACTTTCCTTACTCTAAAGGGTAAATTATTGAATTGTAATAACTGTATATTTACAAACAGGTTTATAAAAATATTTGTCTATCAAATTAATAGTGAAATAAAACTTTTATGAGCTCTGCAAGGGAAAAATATGAAACCCACTGAAAGTGGCCGGTCTAGCTCTTTGTCCCGTAGGGCACACAGGCACTTCTCTAGCCAGGTTGACACAGTATTTAATTGTGAAATTCCGCAGGTTGAAGGTGACAAGGCTGAATCTCCCACTGACCTGACGGGAGCCTGTCCTCCCCAGTGTGTCCGTCACTGGCCCACTGAGGCAGTGTTTAGCTCCCCAGGCTCTAAAGCACTTACTCTTTCTAACAGTTTGGATTTCACAAGTGAATAAGTTTTGTTTGTTTGTACTTTTTTTTTAATGATTAAAAAAAAAGAAATAGAAAAGAGACAATCAATGCCTGGAGCTTAAAACAAAGTATGTGCAAACTACCATCTCACTTGAAATTTAATGAAATAAAAAATTGTGTAAATATAACATAGAGTTATAGATTTCTATTTTGTTCATAACACATAGTGTAATATAAGTTGTATATTTTCATGTTTTTTGGTTTTATGTTATCATTCATGCCACAATAAGAATGAAACAGGAGTGTGTGTACTCTTGGGAAAAAAAAGAAAAAAAAAGAAGAAAAAAAAACAAGATGTGGGTTCCCACCAACCTGTTTTTTGCTTTCCTGTTTTGTTTTCATTCTGTTTTGTTTTTTGTTTTGTTTTGCATTCCCTTTTTCAGTATTACTGCCGTGCAAGGCACCAATAAAAACAGCAAACGTGTTCTTTATCTATTATACTGTGTTTCTCTGCACAATTTGTTTGTGAAAGGGTAACTGCTCATTGTGAAGAGACCAGGAGAAGTTCGGACGACTCGTCTCCTTCCATGTGAATATCATGACACTGACTTTGAACTAAGGATTACAGGCTTCATTCTTCAACATGGCCCCTTCCTAAGACAGGAGTCCATGGCCGAGTCCGCGCCTGTGTCACTGACTCGGGGACAACAGTTTGGAGAGCACTAGAACATTTCACTGGGTGAGGGTTGAGATTCTTACACCCCATAGTTACACTTACATCCCATAGTTACACTTACACCCCATAGTTACACTTACATCCCATAGTTACACTTTACCCCAGTGTGTGGTGGCTCATCTCCTCCTGTCAGCTCTCAGAACACAGAGGAGCATAAACCATATTCCCTCCAGGAAGTGCAGTTGGAATCACACCCAGTTTGCTTTCTGAATGGCTGAAAACACACACCCAGCCTCTAGACTCACTTCTCAGGTTTTAAAGCTGTTGCTAAAGACAAGTGTTTTTTGTTTTTTGTTGTTGTTGTTGTTTTGTTTTGTTTTTTCCTTGAAGGGCCATTTTTGCTCCCAACAGCTTGTACTTTTTTGTCTTGGTAGTTCTGTGTGTCCCACTTCACTCTGAGGGTTTAGAGTTATTGTTTGGGTTGGGGTATTGTTTGTATGTAAGCAGTATCTGCTGAGACAAAACTTTCTGCAAATGCTTGTGAAACACACTCACTCGTAGGTAGAGCAGTTGCTGATCTGTGATTGGTCACTAACAGCCGTATGCTACAAAGGCTGTGAAAACCCAAGTGCACAGTCCCACGCCCAGCCCAAGATGCCATCAGTCAGAATCTGGGGACATTAACCAAGCTGCTGCCGTGGCTCGGCTCTAAATACTTTCCTAGGCAGTGATATCCCCAAACCACCTGTTTTGTTTAGCAGGAGAGGCTCTCTTCCTCTCCCTGCACCTACTTCTGTTTTGCATGTGGAATTTGGTAGTTAGAGGCATCTGCACAATGCTTGACACCTCAGGCAGAAACCATCCCTGCTTGTTGCTCCATGCATGGCTTTGAGGATGCTGGAGCCATCGCTACAGCAAAGGCCAATTCTCTCAGCATCTAGGATTCCATTTAGCCAGGGAGCCGGGTCACTGAAAACATCACAGAGTCACCTGAGGTTTGCAAAGCAAACCAGTGTCATTCTGAGAAGAAATATCCCTTGCAGGACTTGGGAAGTAGACGTTCTGTTGGGACAAGTGGAACATCTAGGGCTGTGGTAGCTGGACTCACCCTCAGCCTCTCATCAGATTTCAAGTGGGAAATATGAGCTGATGAAAAAAATGCATGTTCCCCATCTCTCTCTCCCCCAAATACAAGTCCCCTGGGTGCAGCCTACAGAGCTTTAACTCAGAGCCCCTGATGCCATATTCTTCATGGCTTATGACTCTTCCCCCTGATTGCCACAGTCCCAAGCAACCAGAAGAGGCTCAGCCACTGAGGAAAAGGATTCCCATTTCTGTAGCTTCAACACACTCGGTCTGGCACTTCCATTTACCAAGATCTTCACTTTTTCTTTTAAAGATGCTGTCATTGTTGCCAAAGTTATATGTCTAAGTGTTCCTTGTAGAACTTCTCCGTGTTACTGCAACCTGATACAGTGACAGAGGCAAAGATATGCAGGAAGCAGATCCACGTATGAGCTCAAGAGAAATGGTTTATGAAAAAATCCAATTTTTTGACATTTATGAAGCAATCTAAAAGCTATTGGAGATGACTGGTCATAAACACTGTAATGGTTATAGAACGCACCTGCAATAGTATTCTTGGGGGTTCTGGAAAACGGATACAACTTCTTAAGCAGGATAAACATCTGTCCTATAGTGTGTCACTCTACCAATTTGTGTTGCAAGTTCTTTTTGCACACACACACACACATACACACATACACACACACACACACACACACACACTATTTGCACACTCAAACTATCAGAGCCTCAAGTGCTCCTTCCTTGCTATTTAATATGCAGCTTGGAGGATGGAACTCAGGACTTCATCCTAATCAGTACGCATTCCAGTTAGAGGAAAGCATGATACACTAAAAGATCAGAAAAATTGTAGGAATTAATAGGCCCAATTACAAACATCTATTCTGTACCCTGCCTGTTCAATTTATTATTAAATTTCAGAATCTGGAAAGCGATCCTCATTACACACAAACTGTAAAGTATATTTGAAATAAAGTCATTATTTAAAAATTCACTGTTGGGATTTTTAAGTGTATATTTTAATAAATATAATAAACGCATGCTGTCTTGTTAGAAGGCAAGTATGTTGAGGTAGGGTAGGGGATAGAACAGATTTAGAAAATTCCTGGGTTTTATCAAATTGTCATTTAAAAGTAACCATCATATATACCCTTTGCATCAATTATAAATTTTAGTCTAACTTAATACACAACAGTGATACCTGTGTACTTTTGCAAGTGGCAAAGAAATACAGAGGAAAGATTAAAAACATTAAAAAACCATGTATTTAACATTATACAAATATGCATATGTGCATACATGCATATGTGCATATTTGTATATAAATGTGTGTGTTTTAAGTGTATGCATGTGTGCGTGCATGCATGGGAGTGTGTGCAGAGTCATCTTGGACACTCTAATCACTAAACAGCTGCAGCTCTTATTTTTGAAATAGAGCAAGCATGATGGCCAGGATTAGAACACTTATTACTTAATTGAAAGAGCCTTGGAAGTTTATGATGGGAAACAATCCTCTTATTGTCCTAAATTCACAGATGAATCTCACACTTAAGGGCTCAGAAACAATGCAGAAAGCCACTTTTTCTGTAAACAGATTGGCATAAGCTGTAGATGTGTTTCCTGCCTTCTTGCTCTATCAGTCCTCGCAGAGAGTTTTATAAAGACAAATTGCAGGGGGTCTGAGGAGAGATGGTCCACATATGAACAGATAACAGGATACACGGATTAGACAGGGATTTTCAAGGATAAAGCTGGAAGAAATGTGTTATGATGAATATTTATCATGTCCCTTAGAATAGCTTTTTCAACTATCGATGTTTCAAATTGGCTTTTAATTAATGTTCATTATAAAGAGTCTATACAAAACAGAAGACAATATTCCTTCAGTTAAAATGTAGAATTTGCAAGGAAATAAGATCAACAGACATTAAGAAAAATTCAGGAAAGTTATTAATGAACCAGAGTTGTAAGTGATAAAGATTTCAAATGAAAATTAAAACGATTTTACTGGTTACTGAGGCATTCCCCTTTCAAATAGTACATAACAGGCATTAAAGGGATAATCTGCCAGAACCAGAGAAAGCTGAAAAGCTTAGGCCTTTTAAACTTTGTTTTGTTTTCATGTGTGAGATTAGTGTTTGATTGCCAGTGACACATAGATCTGGAAGTCCTATGTGTGCCTTTCACAGTCATGTACCTCCAAACCTGGTCCTCAAAATTATATTTTAAAGACAGTGAAAAGCTTAGGAAGATATGCAGGCTAGACGATGAACCATAATTCAAAAAAAAAAAAAAAAAGAACCCCCACGAAAATCCATCCAAGGTAAATCTGAAGAGCACAGGCATCTGTATTTAGAAAAACGTAAAACAAAATTTGAACTTTACCATACAGTGAGGGGTAACAGCTCCAAAACAGAGTAAAGGGCAGAAATTAAGAGTGCACAGTGCACTTCCTGTACACAGAATGACAGCACAATCAGTGTGCGCATCTAAAGAGACGAGACGGATAACCCCTCAGTTAATGAAGTTGTGGGCTGTGGGAAGGCAAACATGATTTTTACGGCATTGCTCTCTAATAGAAATAGATCTCCTACTGTCATTTAGCACTCAGAAACAAAAAGGAACCCAGGAAATGGGACCGGCTTCAAGCACACCTGCCCCATCCATCCCGGGCTTTTCTGCTTCTATCTTCATAGGAAGAGATACTGGGGAGATGTGCCAGGAAACTTGAAAAGGCAGATGATGTTTCTGTATTCCTCCATGGCCTAAAGTGCATAAGAATCCTCACAAAGAGGGGGCTGGAGAGATGGCTCAGTGGTAGACTATCTGTGTAGCACGTATGAGGGCCAAGGTTCAACTCTTGGTACCACACACCAAAGAAGAAATTTGCAACAAACCAAATGCCAAGCTATGGTGGTTTGTGTCTCTGTTCCCGGCTACCTGAGGCCTGACCCTTCAATGCCCAGCTAAGGTGGCATACTGAGATGCTATCTCCAAAAAAGATTAGCTGGGGAGATAGCTCAGTGGTTACAATGACTGCTGCCCAAGCAAGAAAACCAGAGTTCAAATCCCTAGCAGCCACATAAATTCTAGGTGTGTATAGCAAGTTACAGGTTTGACTGAAAGACTTTAACTAAGCCAGGTGTGATCTCAGTACTCTGGGAGGCAGAGGCAAGCAGATCACTGTGAGTTTGAGGCCAGCCTAGTATACAAAATACCATATTTTCCAGTATATAAGACAACCTGCAAATTTAACTTTCACTTTTCTAGTTAAAATATAGAGTTTGCAGCCCGAGTCTGCTGCACAGGGTGAGCGTTGGCAGAGGGGTGAGTAAACTAGTCCATGTAACGATAACTAGTCCACCGACCAGTCCAGCTGGTCAGTTATTGGGGGGCCGAGGGGGGTCGCAACCTGTATTTAAAGAAATGGGCGAGAGAGACGTAGAGCTCAAGCGAACAGTTGCTTGTCAAGAGCCATTTATTGAAGGTAATGGCAGGCTTTTTAAAACCTGCTTTAGTGAGGGCGGGGGTACGCAAGGAGAGTAGTGGAAAAGTACAAAATCTTCTGGGTTGAGCCCCGGGAACATTTGCAAGGGGAGGGGTCTTCCAGGTGAGACAAAGCAGGATGTCTCTGTGGTTATCTTAGGATCAGATCGCTGTCTTCTCAGGGTTAAGCCGGATGCCTTGCATACCTAATGAGTGGCCCAGCAGGATGTTGGCTGCAAATACTGAATGGGTGGGGGTCGGCCTCAGGCCTTTTGGTCCCTGGCAGGTGAGTATATTGCAAACTCTGTTTTTTAAGTGGAAAAAAGTTAAAGTCAGGGCTGTCTTATACTCTGGAAAACGTGGTAAGTCCAGGACAGCTAAGGCTAAGCAGAGAAACCCTGTCTCAGAAAACAAACAGAAAAGAAAGCAGAAAAAGGAAAGGAAAGGAAGGAAGAAAGATAAGACAGACAGACTCTGAATAAATGTTTAAGTTGGAGAGAGGTAGAGGAACATTCTAGACATCAATCTCATGCCTCCATAGTAGCATCGGAACTTGAGAGAGAGAGAGAGAGAGAGAGAGAGAGAGAGAGAGAGAGAGAGAGAGAGAGAGAGAGAGAGACAGACAGACAGACAGACAGACAGAGAGACAGAGACACGAGGGGGGGCAGACACACCACATATAGCAAGTTATTCCCTCTGTTCTTCCCCAGATGGCTGAGCAAATCCTCTGAGCAGGCCCACAGACCCAGAAGACCCAGATTCCCACTACATTTCATAAAAGGATTGGCTGAACTGTTTATGTTCTGGGGTCTATCAGGAAAAAAGAAAGAAAGAAAGAAAGAAAGAAAGAAAGAAAGAAAGAAAGAAAGAAAGAAAGCTAGCTGCTCATTACGTCACCTCTGGGCAGGATTCTCTCCTCCTGGAGTCCCTGCACACTGTCACTGTTCAGCAGGCTTACAGCACTTTTTATGATCAGTTCGGCCTTGGAGTTTAACGTCATTGACTTATTGCCTGCTTGACCACCTGGTACCTTTGGAGCTGCAGTGTGTCCTAAGGCTTGGTTGTCACCCAGTGCGGGGTAGAAGCTTTAAGAGATGGAGGCCTAAGAGAAGGAAGTTGGGACATCACAAGAATGTTCTTGAAGGGGTATTCTAGCTCTGGCCTTTTTCTGTCTCACTCCCTTTGGCCATCATTCGGTGAAGTTTGTTTCCGAATTTCTGCCTCAACATGGGCTGAGATTTGGGGACAAACAAGCAGAGACAGAAGCCTGTGCACCACATCCTTATGTTGCATGGTTTCTCTGAGGAGACATAAGTGAATGTCAACTCATCACAGATCAAGCATTGATGACGAACCAAAGATACCATCCCACCCAAGTCCGGGCTTATTAGACTAGGTTTATTAGAACCAGTGTGTTTATTGGAGTTACTTATAAAGACAAAGGTGATGGACTATTTACAGGAACACAGTCCACTCAAAGGCAGCTTCACTGTCAGGCAAATCCAAAGACCACATGGTTGATAACTCCCAAAAGCTGCCTTCCTGGCACGGCACTCCCTCCCGACTCCCTCCCCATCCTGCAGGCTGCTCCACTACAGCCTCCTCTGCCCCAGCTGAGTGCTTTCATAACCCAGTGAGAGCCCTCCTGGGTCTCAGAACGTTTTGACTTTCTAGAGTCTTGTGAGCTTCACTCCTCCCCACGGGAGGGAGTGTTTCAATCTATAGAAAATAGCTACACAACACTAGAAGGCCAAACCCCTCCGCGTAACACTACCATTACAAGTATTTTTATCACAGCTTTGCTAACATGAATGGTACACTTCCCTTTCATCCCATTCCCATACGTGAACCCGAGTCTTTCTAGACTTATTTTTCCATATAAAAGCCCCTCACCTAACCGCCGGGACTCATATTGAGCATGGCTCACTAAAGGCAGCATTAACATCAGAGTTTTCTCTTTTGAAGAGCTTCCCTTCTCTACTTCAGCAGTTGGCTTTTTTTGTTTGTTTGTTTTTGGTTTTTTGTTTGTTTGTTTGTTTGTTTGTTTGTTTTTTGTTTTCTGTCACTATGACAAAATACCTGAGACAAAGAAGGTAAAAAGAAGAAGAGGCTACTTTGGTTTACGGTTTCAGAGGACTTAAGCCATGGTTTCTATTTTCTGCACCTGCAATGATGGAGAGAAAAGTGTGACTGGGGAAAGCTGTTGCCTTTGTGACAGGAAGAAGCAAGAGCAAGAAATAAAAAGAGAAAGGTGTGTGTGTGTGTGTGTGTGTGTGTGTGTGTGTGTGTGTGTGTGTGTGTGTAGGGGGGTGATGGAGAGGTGGGGGAAGGAGGAGCTGGGTACATGATAGAGCTCAAGGGGCATTCCTCCAAAGACCCACGGATCCCCCCGGGGTTCACCATTGATGTCAAATCCCTGGCAACCCATTCACCTGCACAAAGGGCACCGTGTCTTCCATACAGGAGCCTCTCCTGCCTCACCCCTCCCTTCTCATATCCTAACACAACTTTTCCTATTGAGTCTGCAATTAGATGGTGCATCCAGGAAGAACACTAACTCCTTCCCCTTTAGTTTTCATACTGCAAGGTCTCAGATTCTGTGGATAATTATAACAAATTAAGATAATAAAAAAGAATTAGGTCTTGATTGTTGAGTGCAACTTAAAATTAAAGGGTAGAGCTTACATCTATATTTCTGAGGAAAGATTAAAGAACATATGTGAATTAATTATTCACATTAGATTGGTGACTTAATTAAGAATGGCCTGGAAGGGCACTGGAATCAATGGCGGAAGGCAGGGTGAATCTTGTCCAGCTCTGGCGTCAAGTTTATCAAGTTCAGTATCTGTCACACTATGAACTTAGTAATGATCCTGCTGATGCCATTAAAATCCTTTGTCACTTAAATTTTTTCAAGGGATTGCTCTTATAAGTAAGAATATGAAATATTTACAGAAAAAAGTTAAGTGGTATAATAATATTATGAAAAGTACATGCACCTTACAGAAAGAAGCAAAAGCAAGAGAGACGGGTTCTCTTACCAGGAGGGAGTGTCAGCACTGATTTCAGGTGGGGCATTTACACCAAGAACCATGGCAAAATGATTCTGTGATCTTGAACCCACTAAAAGGAACCTCAAGATTTGAATATTCCCAATTCCTGTGAGAGTTAGGAAGGAAGGAAGGAAGGAAGGAAGGAAGGAAGGAAGGAAGGAAGGGAAGGAAGGAAAGAAGGAGGAAGGAAGACAGAAGGAAGATCAGCTAGCCTGCCGTAGAGACGATTTTTAACTCATGCTACTCTACCCCAGATGCTGTTTTCTTTCTCCTCCATAGCATGGTCCAGTCACACGCCATTAACTGTGCACTCACTATGAAGATTTCTCTCAACTTCTTAGCTAACATCTTTTCCTGGTCATTGAATACACAGCCTTCCTCACCCCCTCCTTTTCCCTCTTCCTCTCCATTCACCTCCTCCTCTTCCTCCTTATTCACTCTGTCTTCTTCCTCCTCCTCCCATTATCTTTCTTCCTCCTCTTCCTCCTCTTGTACCACCTCTTTCCTCTTTACCTCCTCCATTTCCTCTTCATTCTCCTCCTCCTCCTCTTCTTGCCTTTCCTTCTCTCTTAATTTTATCTTTTCGATACCTTTTCAATTTTGATCAAATGAATATAGTATTACACACTAGAAAAGGAAAAGATATTTGAAGCCATCTAAGTGAGCAACCAGCAAAAAGGAAACACAGAATGACAGCAATATGAACAAGGCTGTCCTGATAGCCATTGGCTGATAGCCCAGAGCCTAGCTGCACTAACCTTAGTTTAAGGCACTTTCTCTGCACCTTCCTTGAGGGCTCCTTATGTCTAAAGCCTATCCTCATTAGGCAGCCTTAGGAAACGGAATGTCTGAGGCTTTTCTTCCAAAACATATACAAAGTAGTAGTAGTAGTAGCAGTAATAGCAGCAGCAGCAGCAGCAACAGTAGAAGTAGAAGTAGCAATTACAGTAGTAGTAGTTGTTGTTTTGTTGTTGTCTTTGTCATTGTCTCTCCCTCTCACTCTATCTCTGTCTCTGTCCTCCTCTGTCTCTCTGTCTCTCTCTGTCTCTATCTCTGTATCTCTCTCTCCTCTCTCTCTCTCTCTCTCTCTCTCTCTCTCTCTCTCTCTCTCTCTCTCTCTCTCCCCTCTCCCTCTCCCCCTCTCCCCCTCTCTTTCTCTGAGCTTGGAGGCCAAGAAAGAAAAGACAACATCAAATCAGTATAGATACAAATGCCCAAGTCTTGGGCATGACAGGAGAAGGAGAGAAGTGCAGAGCAGAGCCGCCAAGCTAGAGGCCTCTGTTGTTGAGGCCCATGGACGAGTTCACTGAATCCTGCAACTTGAATGTTTCTTTTTTTTTGTCCTCTTTTTTTCCCTTCTTCAATTATAATTTTATTCAGATTACATCCTAGTTGTTATCCCTTCACTTGTATCTTCCCATTCCCATCCTTCCTCACTCTTCCACCCTATGCCCCGCCCCTAGACCTCTGACAGAAGGGGATCTTCTCCCCCCTCCCCCCACATTACCACAGCCTATTAGGTCTCATCTGGATAGCCTGCATCCCCTTCCTCTGTGTGCTGCTGGGCCTCGCCACCAAGGGGAAGTGATCAAATTGGGGGCACCAAAGTTCATGTCAGAGGGCCACCCTGCTCTCCCCCACAGCTGTGGAGAATGAGCTGTCCATTGGCTAGACCTGAACAGAGGGTGTGGTTTACTGCATGCATTGTCCTTAGTTGGTGCAACCATTAGGCAAAAGAAGAAAAGCGGCTACCACTGAATGCACAGGAGTTTCTGTTACGGAGATTCAACAAAACGCACCGGAAATGGCTCCTGCGTGCACTGTCTCTGGTGCCTCCTCCTCCTTCTCCGGAGCAAGGCTACTTCCAAATGGCTGGCCTTTGAGAGTCAGTCCACAAACGTTGGAGACCTTACTGTTCACCTTCCTTCTAGAAGTCCTACGTGAAAGGAACACTGGGGAACTGAAGTAGAGGGATTTTTTTTTTTGGTTTGTTTGTTTCTCAATGGTTCTTTTGTCTTTTTCCTGATAGAAATGAAGCTGTGTGTGGGAGGTGGGTAGTGCCACCTTAACCTGCTTTATTCTGTCTGAATGAGGAAGGCCAATATATTATCCCACGAAGGGGGAGGAAACTGCACAGGCAACTCCGGGAATGACAATAAAGACATCCTTGACAGCCTGTGGAAAACAGTGCCACAACTTTCTCTTTTATTTTTCCCAGAGGGGGGAAAAATCAGTATTTAAATGACAGATGAAGTTAAATGATGGACAAAATGCTTTATGTATAAAGCATCTGCAAGTCTTTCTGAAAGAACCGTTACATTTGAAGACTGAATTCAAATGGTTTTAATAATAATGATGATAATAATAATATATTGGTTTATCAATAAGAGTGTGGAACTGTTCTTTATAGCCATGTTTTTAAGTTTCCTGTATTGTTAGTTGTGCCTTTGCAGAGGTAACGCTGCAAAAACAACTGAGAATAAAACAACTCTTATATCATTTTAATATAAAAGTTTTTTCTTTTCTAGAGTTTCAAGTCTAACTTCCAGAATTACACATTTTTAGACATTTTCAAACTGGTAATGACTGTTCTCTTGGAGAGTTTAGTTTTAATAAATGCCTTTGCTTGAACCAATTTTGTGGGCATTTTTAAATTGTTTATGATAGTTCTACAAGCTGCCAGTGATCCTGCCTTGCTCTAGGGCAGCAGAGTCCCACTGGTCAGCCCCCATTCTGTCTCTATTACATCAGAACAGACCTAACTCAAAGTACACACTCCCAAAATAAAGGGAAGACTGAAAACATTAGGACTTACAGTTTAATAATTTCAAAGTGACTGTACAGTAAACATCACAAACAACAACAACAACAACAACAACAACAACAACAACCACAACAGGAGGTAAAAGTTGGGCCAGTGAGATGGGCCCAAATCCTACATGGTGGGCAGAAGATGAGTGTATGCACATGTGTATAAATGCACATGTGCACACATGTACCTGTGCACACCAATGCATAAAATCATGAAAATATTTTTTAACCATTTCAGTATGGTTTGGTTTGGTTTTGAGGTGTATTTTGTCCCGTGTGAATGGGTGTTTTACCTAGATGTTTGGCAGTATACTGTGTGTGCTTCCTGTGGGAGAGACTGTTAGGGCTCTTGGAAAAGGAGTTACAGAAAGTTGTGCGTACAGCCTTGTGGGTGCTGGGCACCAAACCTAGGTCTTCTTCCAGAGCAGACAATTCTTGTCGCTGCTGAGCCACCTTCCAGCCCAATTCCTCTCTGGTTTAATAGTTAGCTTCCCAGAATACGCTAAGTTTAACACAAAGGGCAGAAGTAAGATAGTCAGGCTGGAGATGTTTCCTTTGCAGATGGACTTCCATACAAGAGGGATGGGAGTGGGTTTTTAAATCTAAGAATATAATAAGTGTAATAATTTATCTACTTCTTTGTAAAGCTGTAATATTCTAACTAGACATGTCAATAATTTTCAATTTTGCCTTATAAATAATTTTGTTGTGAACATTTATGTATATGAATCTTTGATGGTACTTTTGTTTCCTTATAAATATTAACAGGTTCATGTCTTTAAAAATTCACAGGTTAAATTTCTTCCCAGAATTTATATGGATTTACATCTCTGCTTTAGTCCATTTTTGTGCCTTCTCTGCTTTAAGCCCACCAGCGTTCCTGGCCCCAGCCGCTGTCCTCTTTGCTTTAGGAGAGATTGCTCACATGGAGAAGGTAGGATGCACATCTCCATCTTCGGAGGAAATAGCTGCATATGTAACAAATGATTTCATTCCCTGCTCAAGTTCTAAGTTATGACCCAAGTAAAGCAATCCCTTTCTGCTTTGGAAAGATAGAACAGAAACAACAAAGAAAGATGGAAATAAAACACACACATAAAAACCACTGCTAGAATTATAATAATTATTGATTTGTATTCTATATTCAACTGATAAATTAGATTATCATCATTTTAATTAAAAATATATTCAAAAATTGAGTGGTATTTTTTAAGTTAACCCAAGATGCCCAGAAAGGAAGTTTTATTTTTTTACCAAGTCTTTCTGAATAATGAATTTGAACTGAGTACAGGGCTAATTTCTTATATTTCACATTTTGTTGTTGTTGAAAACATAGAGGGGACCATTGTTTATTGATTTATCCAGTTTAAAGTGCCCTTCCACTAGATTCTTGTATTATCAAAATAGTTCTCAGTAAGGCAGGGTGTGTGTGTGTGGCTCCCTTCACTCTCAGGAGCCTGCTGTGAATAATAACCCAGCTCTTTTGAACCTTGACTTGATCTGTATCTCAGGCAAAGGAGTTTGCACCCTAGTAAGAACTTTAAACTACACCTAGAACCCAGAGTCATGTTGGTAGTGACCAGGTCAGAAGAAGGTGGCGGAGAAGCTGGACCAGCTGCCTCCTCAGGTGACACTGACTATGTTAAAAAAAAAAAAAAAAGATAAAACAACTGTAAAAGAATGAAAGATTGACGCCTCATAAGTAAATGTATTTGATTTGAGTCACGCGGCTTCTCCTTTCCTGAGAACAGTACCCACTACAGCCCCTGCCTCCTCTAATGCTGAATGACTGTGACACACTTGCCTGGCTTAAACTATAGCTACGTTTTGCTCCATTCTTTGCTGCTGAGATAAAATACCTGACCGAATCAACTCAGCAAAGGGAGGTTTATTTTGCTTTGAAGGGTGGCAGGAGCTGGTGCGGCCTCCATTGCCCGTGAGGAAGAGAGCAAAGACTGTTGATGCTCAGCTGCTTTCTCCTTCCTGTTCAGTACAGGGTCCGGGATCCAGGCAGTCATGTGCTTTGGGGTCTTAGAGTCTTCCTGCCTTAGTCATGACAACTGTCCTCCCCACCAGGCATGGCCAGAGGCTAACCTAACCTAGATCATTTCTCACAGGGACACCTAGAGGTGGGACTCCTGCAGCACATCACTGTGGGTCCTGTTGAGTTGACACTAGGTATTCATAACCATGGGCAGCAAGTGCTTTTCAGACAAGAACACTTCCCAGTGTGCCAGAGTGACTCCAGCGAAAGTGCTGGTGACTAAAAACTTCCTGGTGAAGAATCAGATGCCCTACATGTACGGTACTCAATTTCTCTGACATATTTGAGCTTGACACATGGATGTGCGTTACATCCCCCCTGAGAGATCGTCAAGCATTCAGCTCTAGGTATCTGAAAACGTTTCACAACTTTTAAAGGGCATTATGGTCATTTCTGCTAAATAAAAATGAGCCCCGAAGAAAATACTATTTTCGGGTGACAAAGTGATAATGAAAGAAATGTGCTTAAAATGGACAACAAATATGCCTTTCAAACGGAAAGAAATGAAGATCTGTCTGAGGCAGTGACTGCAACGGGCTGTTCTGCAATCCAGGGCTGCGCTCAGACCACCAGAACTGGAATTAGCATCAGCAGTGTGTGCCAGCACAGTCAAACTCCATTTAAAGTTTTCTTTAAGAATGTCGTCATGTCAGTGACATTCTGGGTGCGAGGGCCATGCCAGCATACAATCTAACAGAAGCTGTGTACAGCTGATTTGGAAAAGAATGCTATGGTTCACTCTGGTATTTTAAAATGTGCCATCCTTTCTTGTATTTGGAATATTTCTGTTCATGAAAATACGCTTCTTAGTTTTTGAAGAAGAGCATTTCCTTATGACACTTTGATCCTAGGCCAAGGGCCTTTTATAAGACCAGAGGCAAGGGAAGTGTAGCTCCAAAGACAGGTGGTGGGAAGAATAACTTCACTTCTGTCTTTGGCAATGGAAGGTGATCAATGGTCACAGACATAAAAACTAAAAGGGAAGTGATGGGGAAAAGCATGCCTGAATATGAGGCAGTCACACTCAGTGTCTTCTTAGTGGTACAGCATTTTTAGTATGACTGCTGCTGTGATGTTAAGTGCACACTTGCTTTTTTTTCGTATCCTTACATTTCCTCCTCAAAGGTCACAGTGACAGAATCCAGTGAGTGTTTGCCTGAGTCTGGATAGAGCATTTCCACTGCACAGTATGACAGGCCGACTTCATTTCCTCAAAAAATCCAAAGAGGATTTTAAAAAATACGTGTGTGTGTGCGCGCGCGTGCACTCATGTACTTGTGTGAAGATAACTTAGGAAGCCAGAAAAGGACAGCAGTTCCCCTGGATCTGCAGTCACAGGCTCCTGTGAGCTGCGGCTGTGGGTCTGGGCCCTGGACTCTGCTTCTCTGGGAACTCAGGCAGCATTTCTCTCATCCCTCAAGAGGCTTTGTAAGGTCTTCTCATTGAAGACACCTCAAGGGAACAATAGGAAAAAATGAAATAAAATGCTTATAACGTGTTCAAATACTGTTTTTTGAAACCACAGACCTCGAGTCTGATCTTTATGTGGAAGAAAATAAAATGAGACCCTCCATTCCTGGTCACTGATCATCCAAGAGCCGCCCCGTGCTAGCTCAGTCTTACATTAAGTTCTTACTGTGTCTACAGTTTTGCTGCTACTGTAACATGAATTTTAAATATTACCAAAATGCAAATATTAAATGTGAGAGTAAATGCATAGTCTATGTGCGGTGGGCTTTTTTTCTTAATCAGGATGGTTGGTATCAAAAACAATAAAAGGAAAAGCACAGTTCATCTCTCAAAAATGGAATTTTCATAGGAAAAGATGCTAAAGGTGTGCTAAAGAAAAGCATGACAAATTTTGGTTCTCTCCTTCTATCGTGTTGGGTCCTGGGGCCAAACTCAGGTCCCCAGGTTTGTGCTGCAGCTGCCTATACTCTTGGGCCATCTCACTGGCCCATGGGTCTTTATTTTTGTTTTCTGTATTTAGTATAAACATCATTTTCCACAACACCCAGGTATACAGGACTGGGTCAATATTTGCACACAACATTAGAATAAGACACAAGGGGTCTTATTGACTTACAGGAAAAAAAATGGGAAAGGAAGTGAAAAAAAAAATCAAACCATGTAACACAGTATTGATGATAACCCTGCATATGTATATACATATATAGGTTATATAAATAGTTACTATATATATGGCATGTATATGACTGATGAGTATTGTTATGTAAGGTAAATGTATACAATATTAGTTCTCATACGTGCTCTTTTGGTCACCTCTTTGTCCCTCTACTAAGTGTATTAAAATGCTATCAGCATACAGAGCAACCCTGATAATAGAATTTTATTTGCTAAGCTACTGATTTGTAGAAGTTACTCTTATAGAAACAAAGCCATAACCTGACAGCGATTCAAACATAAATACATTTGTAAAAGTCCTGTGCACCTGGGTGTTGTGGAAAATGTTCCTTCTTTTAAAAGTGCAAACAAAAACCAAGTCTTGTGCAGTGAGATAAGCCATCAAGTAAAGGAACCTGCAGCACAAGCCTGAGGATTTAAGTTCAATCCCAGGACGCCACATGGCGGAAGGAGAGCAGCAAATCCCACAGGTTGTCCTCTGGCCTTCAAACGCGTGCACGCCATGGCACCGCTGCCCCAGCCCCGAAAATAAATAAATGTAAAACAAAACAAAAGGCCCCTTTGGAAAATTCATCAAAATAAGTATTGTCATTTGTCAGTTGTTAAGAACAACAGCAAAAGCAGTTCTGCCACATATAAAATCTATTCACCGAGACTGAGAGCTTAGGGCAAGGAGTAGCAACTGCATTGACATTTTGACTTTAGTTTGTTCACAGTTTTCATTCAGGTACCTGGACAGACAATACAGGTAGGACTTCTGATCAAAGTTTCTTCCAACTTTGGAAAGCATGCTGCCCTCCTTACTAGTTTATCCAATGCTTTCCCAAAGCTAAACGCTCTTCCTTTAACTTATAGAGAGGCTGCTGCTGTTGCTCCCCGAGACCTCAGTGGCCTGAGTGAAGCCCAGAAGCACTCGCACTCAGGTCAGAACAAGGCGTTACCTGAAGCCGAGGGTGGTGGCTGTGTGGCCACCACTGCTCTCCGTCTTACTGTTCTTCCACATTGCTGTGATAAAACAGACCCAAAGGTCTGTTTGGGGAGTAAAGGGTTTATTTCAGCTTACAACTTACAGTCCATCACTGAGGGAGGTCAGGCAGGACCTGGAGCAAAGGCCATGGAGGAACACTTCTTACTGGCCTTTCCCATATGGCTCGCTTACTCAGTTTGCTTTCTTATACTCCCCAGGACCATCAGCTGAGACGTGGCACTACCCACTATGGGCTGGGCAAGCCCGCAATAATCATTAATCAAGAAAATGCCCCATAAACTTGCCTAGAGGCCACTCTGATGAAGACATTCCCATAATTCCCTCTTCTCGTCCAACCTGAGCCTGTGTCAGGCTGACAAAAAAAAAAAAAAAGCCTAATCAAAACAATTGACCCTCTGTCAAATTGACACAGAAATGTATCACTAATTAACCACAACCTTTTTTCTATTATTTATCACCAATATCTCCTGTTAATATAATAATAAAAAGTCAGTGTAGATTTTTAAGTTCCCACAACCTTTAAAAACTTCACTTTGAGAGTTCAGTCATAAACAATGCACCCCCACATTCCAAAATGCCACCCTAGATGAATGAACTCAGCAGAAATCTCTACCATAGTCGAAGGATAAAGAGAAACGTTTTGTGATATAAGTAAGCTAAAAGAACCCTTGTCCACCAGCCCAGCCCTACAGAGAACTATGGAAGCAATCCTTGGAGTGAATGACAGAAAGAGCACAACCAAGAGTCTGTAGGGGAAAATCAAATGAAGCTATAATTCTCCAAACATAACAAGGCTAAGAACCCAAACAAGAAAACAATGAAAGTAGCTGAAATCAACACATTCCTTTCAGGAATAACTTTAGATTTTAATGGCCTCAACTCCCCCATCCAAAACAAAACAAAAGAAAACAACAACAACAACAACAACAACAACAACAACAAAAAGAGGTTAGCTAAATGGATTGAGAAACAAAATCCTTATTTCTGCTGTTTACAAGAATTTTACTGCAGCTTTGAAGAGAGGCTCCACCTGAAAGACAAAGGAAGGAATGAGGGTGTGAAGCACACAGACAGTGCTCTGCTAACATCTGACAAACCAGACTTCAAATCAAAACTAACCAGAAGAGATAAAGGAGGACATGCCATTGGGGTCAAGGGGACAATACTCAAGAATCTTTGACAATCATATAAGCACCAACACAGAACGTGACACACCCAGTTCTAACAGAGGTAGACTGGACTACAGTCACAGACTAACTCCAACCTAGAAATAGTAGATAATTCCAATACTCCACTTTCCCCGACAGACAGGCCATCTGGACAAAACATAATAGAGGCGCCTCAGAATTGAATGGCATTGCATATTAAATAGACCTAAGAGACATACACAGACTAAGGTGTACATTCTATTCATCCTGGGACACAAAACAGATCTTTAAAAATTCAGAAAAATTAAAATAATTCCACGTATACCATCTGAACACAGATCAATAAGAGTAAAAATCAGCAGTAAGCAACCTGTACTAGTTATACAAACCCATGAAGATTAAATAACTCACATTAATGTATGATAAAGGAAGGGGTCAAAGAAGAAATCAAGAAAAAAAACCACCAAAACACAACTCTTATGATTTCTGAAATTAAATGAAAATGAAAAGACAACATAACCTCTGCATCACATTCAAAGCAGCTCCACACCGTTTCCCATGGCATCTCCTGGGCCACTGGCTGTGTGACTCAGGAAACAAAAGACACCCGATGCCAGAAACTCACTCATGTGGATGTAAATACAAACTTTGTTCTCTCTGAGAAGAGTGCATGGCCACAGAAGCAGCTGCTGATGCGTGGGTGAGGAGTGGAAGGGTTATGTGACCCAAATCAGAAACAACAAGGTGCTTCTTGGAAGCAAGGAATCTTGACCCATGGCAGAGTTCACCTTCTGTTGCATAGGGAGCAGAGAGGCAGAGGAGAGCTGGAGAAAGGAAGGCCAAATCTGCTCACGGACGCGTTGTGAATACCACTCTGAGTGTTCTTAACTTGGATATTGTTAGAGACCGACTGCAGAGACAGAGACAGACAGAAATAGACAGAGACAGAGTAGGATGTTCCTGGACTGACGGGTACTACTGAAATCTTAAATCAGAATCTGAAAGCTTTTCAATCTCTCTAAAGAACATGATGTCCAATACATTTGTCAGAAAACTCTTGAAGGAGATGAGAAGCCTAGGACCAATGCACGTGTGGGAAGAAGCCATGCCAAATTCTGCCGTGTCAGAAATCCTGTGCTTAGGCTGTATGCTGGTGACCTTCCAGTTGCTGACCTTTACCTCACAAGGGCTTGTGTTCTAGGCTATCCTTGGACTATTTACCTTTGAAAGAAGTAGAGAAGTCTCAACTTGGAACCACCCAGAGGATCTAGGAAGTTCTTACAAGGAACTACTCAGAGAACTAGAAAGTTCTACAGGGAGCGATTTAGGTTATTGTATTCTTGCCCGGGGGCTAGAGTGAGTGAGATTAGAATAGACCCTATTGACCTTGCTCTATATATGATCCTGCTAGTCAGCAATAAAGTGAATCTCGATCAGAAATTTCCTGACTTGATTCATTATTTCTCGCGTCTCTTTATCCTACTTTCAATCCCCACTCCCTCGAGTTTCAAGTGAACCCTGATTCAATTTTTCCCGCGGGCTGGGACCTGACATGCACGGAAGAGCTGACATCTTGTTACTGCACGCACAATCCTGCAACACAAATGCCAACAAAGTGTTGAAGAAACAACCTAATATGGAAAGGAAGGAGGAGGCTATAGAATGTGCTAGACTTTTGGTCAAGGCAATGAAGAAAGCCAAAGGAAACACTGGGAACAGTCTGTCAGGAGATGCCGCTGTCTTCCTCAAGAGCTTCTACTTCCAAGTCAGAGTCCAGTAAGAAAATAGGTCTTTAAGAGGAACAAATAAATTATCACATCTTGAAAAGGCGAAGCAATTCGCAAAGGGACATTTGCAACTGAGAGTCTATGTTTAAAAATTAGAAAACACACAAGTAAATAACATTGCGAACTCAAAAATTTAAAACAAAACAAAAAACTTGCCAGTACAAACCAAACCCAAATCTAAAAGGTGAGAAGAAATAACAAAAACCAGAGCAAAAATAGAATATTAATAATAAAAAATTCAAATAATCTATGTGCTGTGCACGTCTTCCGTTAACCTTCAGAAGAAAGAAACAGAGATAGAAGTCTCAAAGTCCCCCACAAAGGCAATGCTACTCTAGTACCCAATGCAGGGAAAGCCACAACACAGAAAGACTGTAGGCCAATAGCCCTGATGAGCATAGATGCCAAAATATTAGTACACTAATAAAATAAATATGGGCAGAAATAAAAAAGAGATCATGCATCATGATCAAGCTGGCTTTGTCCCAGAGACTTTGGTCAACATGTGTAAAATAGTACATTACATGCAAGTACTTAAAGAGAAAATGCATTGTTATCTCAATAGACGTAGAAAAGGCCGTTGAAAACTCCAACATGCCTTCATGATAAAGGTCCTGTGGAGAGCAGGAGGGGACAAACCTCAACATAGGAAATGAAAGGCCAACTCCATGAGATGGAACCCATCCTGACACTGACTGTGTCATCAAGAGCCTGACGCCAGATGCTGCCAGGAGGTTACCTGTTTCTAAGAGAGTCTCACTAGGGAAACAAACTAGTCTTAAAGGTGGCCCCCATGGCCAGCACAAAACGGACTCAAGGGCATCTTTTGAGGTTCTTTGTTAAATAATGTTATGTCAAGGCATCTTCTTTTTAAGCCTTGCAAGTCCTTCGTGTAACTATATTATGACTTCCTGTTTTGTATTTTTGTTGAATTCCTGTGTGTGTAAACATGTGTGTCTTTGTCTCTGTACATGTTTCTTGTGCTTTCTTTGGCTCTTCTGTTTGTTTAGCTCTATTCCGATTTGTTTTTGTTGTTTTATCTTATCTTATTTTACTTTATTTTGATTCCTTAGATACTTGGTTTTTTCCTAACAAAAGTTGGAAAGGGGGTGGTTCTGAAAAGGGGGGGAGGTGGGGTAAAACTGTGAGGCATTTGGAGAGGGAAAACCATAACCAGAATATATTGTCTAACAAATATTTATTTTTAGTAGAAGAAAAAGGCTATGTATGACAAATCCAAAGCCAACATCATCTCAAAATTTGAAAAACTTGAAAATTCCTCATTAAAATTTAGAATGAGACAAGGCTTTTCACTATCCTTACTACTTTTGAACATAGTGCTGGAATCACTAGCTAAAACAATAAGGCCAGAGAAGAAAATTAACAGAATGCAAAAAGGAAAAAGAAGTTAAAATGATTCTATTTATAGAATTTATGATATTATCCATGAGAGATTCCAAAAACTCCAACAACAACAACAAAAACTTGTTGGAAAAAATCAATAATGTAAGCAATAAGGCAGGATAAAAAGCAATTTTTAAAAATTAGTAGCAGTTCTATATATTTGTGCTGCACAAATGTGCTGAGAGAAAGGTTATCAACAAATTCTATTTACAACAACCTCAAGATATTTCTCAAAGTAAACTTAACCAAGTTATTGAAAGACCATTACAATGAAAACTTTAAATCTCTGAAAAGAGAGACTGAGGACAACACTAGACAGTAGAAAGACCTACTAAACTCATAGGTTGGTAGAATTAACATCATTAAATGATCGTTCTACCCAGATCAACTAACAGATGCAATACCATCCCGATAAAAATCCCCAAAACATACTACACACACACACACACACACACACACACACACACACACACACACACAAATCCTGATATGGAGCCACAAAAGATCCAGAATATTCAAAGGATTCTTAGGTAATAGGAAGAATGCTTGAGGGATCACTTTCCAATATTTCAAGGTATATTATAAAATTATAGTTTAAAAAACAGTATGGTATTGGCACAAAAACAGATATGTAGATTAATGGAACAAATTAGAAGACCCAAACATTAATACATATAATTACGGTCATCTGATATTCATCAAAAGTGCCAAAGACAGCATCAACAACAAATAGTGCTTGGAAAACTGTATGCCTCGTGTAGAAGAATGAAATTAGACCCTTTATCTATCACACTGTTCAAAAATTAACTCCAAATGGATCAAAGACCTCAATACGAAACTTGAACACCGAAACTGCTACAAGTCAACTTAATATCCTACAAGATAGAGTTGAAAGAAAGGACTTTCTGAACAGAAAACCTTTTGCTCAGAAAAGGGTACCAACAATTGACAAGAGAACCCATTAAACTAAAAAGCTTGTGTATAGAAAAGGAAGTCATCAGGAAAATGGAGAAAAAGCCCACAGAAAGGAAGAGGATATTTGGCACCTACATATACATAACAGAGAATTAAACTCCAGAATATATAAAGAACTAAAACAACAAAAAGGTTAGAAAGAAAACATCTAACTAACAAGTGTGCATTGGATCAGAACAGTTCCCAAAAGAAGAATTAAAAATGGCTAAGAAATATCTTAAAACGGCCTTAGCATTTAGGAAAATATACATCAAAACAAACTTTGACTTCGTCTTACCTCAGTCAGAATGGCTCCCGCCAGCTCACTCCACAGCTGCTGCTGTTCTTGGGGTGATCCAGAAAGTCCTAGAATCTCCACGCTGTAGGCCTCTACCACAACTAGGCTGCACTTTCACCAATAGTCTCCCTGAGCTCTCTTCAGAGATTCTTGAGTCTGCTACATGGCGCCACACACCAGCTTCTCTGTAAGACTCTTCAAACACTGGGCTCCTCCTCCAACAGCGGCTGAACTCTCACCAGCGGCCTCTCAGTGTCAAGACCCCGCAGATCTCCACGACCCCTCCCTTCCTTTATGCCTTTGAAACCAGTGCCACCTGGGAGGCTCTTCTACCATAGTGAGCTCACAGCTGGTGTGTGTGAGACACGACTGCAAGGCAGTGTGAGCTCCAGCCTTGAAACTCTCTGGCTCACAGTTTCTGGGCGCTGACTGTGAGGAAGACTTCAGTGCAACGTTACTGGTCTCATCTTAACCACGGCAGACGGGCTGCCCAGCTAAGTAGCATCAATCTGACCGGAAGAGCAAATGGTTCATTTCCATGGTTCTGAGCTCTTATCACAGTTCTTCAACCTCAGCTGACCGGAAGACATGCATTCTCAATCCGTTATCATCACACAAACAGCCCAAAGGTTCCAGCGTCCCTCGGCTGCTTCACTAGCCAGGCCGCCATTGTTTTCACGTCTCTTAGATCTTGTATCTTCCAAGCCCTCACAGACGAGCCCATTAAGATCTGAGCGCTCAATGGCTGTCCCGGCATGATGACAAAGTCCTTCCACAATCCTCAAAACAACATGGTCCTGCCTGTCATGACGAAGACACGCCACGAGCCCCATACCTATTTCTGTCCTAGTTTGCTTTTGTTTTTTGTGATTTAAAAAAAAAAAAAAAAAAAAAAAACAGTGACCAAAACGACTTGTGGAAGAAGAGGTTTGTTTCATCTTGAGGTTCGGGAAACAATTCATCTCCAAGGGCAACCACCGCAAGAACTCAAGGCAGGAACTCAAGGCAGAAACTCTCAGGCAGGAACTGAACCATGGACCATGACAAAAAAAAAAAAAAAAAACCCACGCCGCTTATTAGCTGACTCAGCTTGTTTCTATATTCACTGTAGGCCCACCTGCCCAGGGGCGGCACCACGCACAGTGGGCTGGGCCCTCATGCAACAATCACTGATCAGGAGACTGCCTCACACCTGGCCTACAGCCCAGCTTGGTGAAAGTGTTTTCACAGCTGAAGTTTCTACTTCCCAGATAACCCCAGAGCTTGAGTCAAGTTGACAGAAAACCACCACATCCTACTGAATGTGTCCATTACATTTGTTGCTTCGTTTTTGAGATAGTATCTTACTACGTAGTCAAAGCTTTCCTCTAAACTTCAATTTCTGCTCTACCAGTGCTGAGATTAAAGAGGAGTGTCTCCACACCTGGCTAAATTTCTGATTTTTTTTTTTATCCCAGTGGCATAATATGACATTTCACACCGTGCATATTAATCAAACTCCATTTAGTAGCTAGGCAATCTTTGGACAAATTCTATATTTTCCCAAATTTCAATGTTTCCATGGGTAAAACTGATCCTGTTTCATTCTTTCTGGCTAGGCCACTGTGAAGAGTCTATTAAGGTATGTTAAAATATAAGTAATTATGCACTCAAATAAGAAAGAATAAAGAGAACATTCTATAATGGCATCACCGTATATTTTCCACTCTAGGTAGCAGAATCTTAACTGATATTTATTGCATTCCAGCAAAAAAAATAATAATGCACGCTATTCATTTTAGTGGGTTTTTTTCCCCTCTCTTTCAGCTCCTAAGTTAACATTCTTTCAGTCTTCTTCCTCGTCAATCATTTCACTCTTAATTTGAACTATCAGGCAGAATCGCAGGTATCCATGTAAATTATTTTAAACTGGGGGATGTTTTTTAGTGTAAACAAACCTATATTCATGCCCCATTATCACACGGGTGGGAGACAGAGCTGCAAAGTTCTGGGGCTTACTTTCTTCAGCCGTGAGGTCCTCCCGTTGTCCACGCACACCAACTACAACAGCCTTGAGTTTAAGGGGGAGGGGAGGCGAAGCTGGTGGAACAGAATCAGTCCCTCTATTACAGTTTCTTTAGAGTGCTGGATCTCTCAAACTGAGTGCCAGAGCATTGTGGAAGAGTCTGAGCTCACCCATCTTACTCAAGCTCAGTCAGTTCGGACAATGACCGCTGCCTGGGTGGGGGCAGTTTTCTTCCAGACTTTGCAGAGAGCATGCAGCTATAGTAGGATTCTGGACCCTGCGGCTCCTCCTCTGTCTGATTTGAACAGTTCCAGTACGTCAGAAACCCTGAGTTTCCATGAGACTTTGCAGACAGGTCAGCAATCTGCAGTCTGGCAAACACCTGCCCTTCCCAGTCAATTTACACTCTTTGCAACACTGACATCATAAATCAAGCAATTGAGTTCATTCTTAAGACACGATAGCAACTTTTGCTATTCTGGAGGAGATGAACCAAATGTTTCCTGCTGGTTTCAGATGTATGTGCCCTGCCATAAGCATGGTGCTCTCAATAAAATGAAAATCAGAAAGCACAAAGGTCATCTGATCTTGAGAGAGTAGCTCACAGGAGGTAGCAATGGTGGCCAGGCCCAGGAATTGTGGATCCTCAGTTTAATAGCCACTTAACACTAGGGGCACCCCAATAGTTGTTACCCAAATTTGGCCACATCTCCTTCCTCACAAATCTAGCCAGAATGTCTTCTCCTTCAGGTGTGTCTGAAATCAAGGAGGTCTCAAGGAAGTGGAGGCTTCAATTAAAGCTTCAAAAACAGTTGATTGCCCCAACAGTGATTTAAAATGGGACAAAGTGATAAATAAGAGATCTGGTTACCAGGGAACTACTGAAGCCTCAATTATAAGTTTTTCTAGTGGTTAAGAAACTATTCCTGTAATGTAGTTACACTCCACACCCGAGCACACACACGCACACACATGCACTCCAGCTGGACACATGCATACCACCTGGCAAAAGTGAGGTAGAACTTAAGATGAAACTATTTTTACATATCTGAGTGAGGAACACTGATAAACAGACCTAAGAGAATATTTTGTTCCGGAATTCTAACAATCACACATATTATTTTGTACACTTTAGTTTTACTTATCAGTTCTAGCTTGGTAAGTATCTCCTCTTTGCTAAACACAAGCATTATAATATATTTCAGTATTTATTTCATGTTGTCTTATGAGAAAGAGTCTCAGTATATGGTACAAGCTGGCCTAGAATTTACTAGACAGTCCAAGACAAGCCTTCCCACGTGAGCTTCTTACCCCAGGGTTTGCAGATATAGTCACTGAGTCCAGCTTCGTGTGGAAGCTTCTGCATTTGAGAGCAAAAAGAAACCTTTCCTGCTCATAGGTTTTTCACCACAAGCATTTTGTTATATTAAGGAAAAGCTAACCAATACAAATTATAGACTATTTTTCTTCTAATTTTCTTCCTTTTTTTTTTTTTTTTTTTTTTTTTTTTTTTTTTAGTATACTGACTATGAAGTTAGATTTTTCTAGCAAAAAGGTAATCTGCATTTTGGGTAGAGAGCATTTTTGCCATGAACTAGGGTCCTTCGAGGAGTTTGAGTGCTGACTTATTCTTGAAGTGATCCAGAAGCAGTGTGAACTTCCCTTGCCAACTGAAACTGGTGGCATAAAAGAAGAAGCAGAGAAGTGTTCAGACATACTCCAGCCAGGGGCTGTCGTCACCTTTACTGTCTGCCCGAGGCATTTTAAGAAAAGTATTTCAGAGCTTGAGTTCACATGGCCTTTGTCGAGACTGTGGCAGATATCGTGTGGAAATTCATTAGAAATCAAAATACTTGTAACTTACTATTGAACTGTGTTGGTTTGCAGGGCACAGGCTTGTGAGGACCGCACAACCATGTGTTTGCCTGCCATGGCTCAGGACATCTTAGTTCTAAAAGGGAGTCGCTGAGATGCTGAGATAACGTCACATCTGCGAAAAGGTCTTTTGTGTAAAAGAAGAGTAAACAGGGAGTGGTACAAAGTAGTTTAAAATATTCCCAGATTGTGGGACTGGAGAGGTGGTTCATAATTTATGAGGACACGCACCGCACCTCCCAAGGACCATAGTCCACTCCCCGGCACCCACCTCAGACAGCTCGCGACTGAAGGCAACGGAATGTAACTCAGTTTGAGGCGATCTAATGCCATGTTCTGGAACCTAAACTCATATGTACATACCTCCACACAGATACACACACACACACACACACACACACACACACACACACACACACAATTGAAAATCAAGTAAGCATTTAAAAATGTACTCCCAGATATATTAAGCATGTACAAAATAAACAACTAAGCAGAAAAATGAAACCCATTGCTATATTTTAAGATTTATGTAATGAATTGTATGCGCCTGTGTGTGTACATTAGTGTGTATGTGGGCTCCCAGGCACACTTGTGAATCTTTGTGTAGAAGGCACCGCATTCATTCACCTTTTTACTTTTTTGAGATAGACTATATCATTGGCCTGGCATTCAAGAAATACCCTAACCGACTGGCCAGCGACCCCCCAGAATCTGCCTATCTTCACCTCCCCAGTATTGGGATTAAAAACGCATCCTGCTGCACCTGGCTCTTTCAATGTGGATTTTTGTGGATGAGGCTGAAGGCAAGCACTTTCCCCATTGAGCTAGCCTCCATCCTTTCTTTTCTTCTTCTTTTGAGACAGTATTTCTGCATAGTCATGGCTGGCTTAGAACTTGTTATGTACACCCAGCTGGCCTGTATTAGGAATGGACCGTCCTTCCCTAGTCAAACAGGCCCTGGGGTCAAGCTCTCGCCTGAGGAAGCAAGTGCGACACAGTCTCATGAGCTCAGTCCCAACACTCAGTTAAAGCCAAGACAATGGCTTGCCTGCTTTGGAGAGCCATGTGACCATGAAGACGTGAAGTGGTGACCATCTCCTGCTCTGACAGGGACATGGCCTTCACAGGGCCAGAGGCACAGGATTCTGATGTACACATTTCTCAGTGACTATATATGCTTTCTCATTTTGTGCCTCTGCTTTGTGTCTGTGTCTAGTCTCTGCTTTTAAAGAGGGAAGTGCTTTTGCCCCAGTGAAATAGCATGACCAGTTATTAAGGCTCAAAGGGAAAATGCCATAAAGCGACAACGATCTGCTCATTTGAACTTGAGGCCCTGTAGAACTCTCAACTTTCAATACCACTTAAAAGAGAAACGAGTCTCCATGATGTAACCTCACATTCTATTTATATCATTATTCTTCATTCAACATAAACACAGTGTTCTGTGATGTTACTGCATGTCATAAATGTCATCATAATTTGTCTTTACACATCATAAATCTCTTAGTTTGTGACATTATTATACCTTCGGGTGTCTCTTTCCATATTTATGGTAATTACATCAAAGTATTTACTATAATTATGTCATTTGATGAAATTACAGTAATTACTTCAAAAAATGATAGCCCATGACTAATGAATTAAAATAGCATGGAAATTCACATTAAAGATGACGTTAAAATAATGCTAAGGATCTCAGAGAACGAAGGAAGAACATCCTTCCCTGGGTTTTCAAGCCCAGTTTTGTCTTTACTGGTTCCCCTATGGAGGAGCTCAGCTTTATTTGAGCCTCTGAAGTACTTTGGAAGGGCACAGGAACCCAAAAATGGAAATTCATTTGGCAGCATAATTTTCAGTAAGTTTAAGAAGCCAAATTAGACTTTAAAAAAAAACAAAAAAAAACTCCTGTCATGGAAGAAAATCCAAATCCTCCTCTGTCTGTGTTGTTATTATTTTTTGTTTTACAGTCCTATTTGTGTTTTGTCAAAATCAGGCTTACATAACCTCTACGGTGTGTGTTGGGAAACGAACGGAACTTGAGAGGAACTGATTATATAAATATCACCAAATTAAGAAAAAAAAGTATCACTATGAAGCTTATGTACAAAGAAAAAGATAAAATTGGAGTTCAAGAGAAAAATTTCAGGTAGATATATATTTATACAGTAGTATATAATGTGTGTCAGCCACTATGTCGTCACTATAGCAAAATAACTGAAACATCCACAGTACAGACAGTAGTCACAGACACGTTTTGAGGAGCAACCAAGTGGATACATAAATAAATAATAGTATAAATCTTATAATAAATAAAAAATATTAGTTAATTTTCTTCTCTGGCCTTATTGTTTTAGCTAGTGATTCCAGCACTATGTTAAGAAGCAGTGAGGATAGTGAACAGTCTTGCTTCATTCTAAATTTTAATGGGGCAGTTTCAAGTCTTTCACAATTTAATAGGACGTTGGCTGTGGTTTGTCATATACAGCCTTTTTCTTTCGCTAAAAATAAATATTTGTTAGACAATATATTCTGGTTATGGTTTTCCCTCCCCAACTCCTCACAGCCTCCCCCACAACCACACCCTTATTCTGTCTTCTAAAAACCCAAATATCTAAGAAATCAAAGTAAAGTAAAATAAGATAAAGGAAGAAAAACAAATACTTACAAAGACAACTTTATTCTAAGGAAGTCCACACATCTGCCTTCCTCTGAGCTGTTTCTTCACAGTTTCCACTTATTTTAAGTGTGATAACATCTTCTTAGACTTCTCTCCATTATCCCTAAAATATAAGTTCCTCAACTAGTATTTTAAGTTGAACATTCCTTAAAATTGCTACTATCTGAAACTAGATTAAACGATTCCTTGTCCTCTGCAGCCACTCGGGCCAGGAAACCATTCTTACACTAGGTTCGCTTAGAAAGCGAAAGAAAAGGGTCTGCAGGGTCTCATCTCTGGGGAGTATGTTAAAAATAAAGTATATCTTTCACAATTTGTCTACCATACTCTTTCTGCACAGCTCTTAGGAAGATCTGCAGCTTAACATACTGATTTGTGCCCAGAAAGTCAGTTCGGGAATCAGAAACTTTTCCAGTCACTCCTCACTCGCAAATGGGTTAACCAAAGTTAACCCACCACAACACCAGACAGCCTTGACCATCAGAAAGGTAGCTCTGTCTACCCCAATTCTTGGAAGAAAGAAAACTAAGCAAGAACTCACTCATATTTGTGAAAAACGCAATTATAGTAAATATGTGCCAGGTCTGCACTCTTCTATCAAGCACAATGGGACCTTGAAAACTTTTATATTCCTCATTGACACCAAATACTAGAGAGATGGCTTGGAGGTTAAGAGCAGACCTGGCGGCACTCAGAGGAAGGACAGCAGGTTACCAAGAAGAGACTTGATACCCTATGAGCATATACAGGGGGAGGTAATCCCCCTCAGGAACAGTCATAGGGGAGGGGAATAAGGGGAAAATGGGAGGGAGGGAAGAATGGGAGGATGCAAGGGATGGGATAACCATTGAGATGTAATATGAATAAATTAATAAAAAATTAAAAAATAAATAAAAAATAAAAAGAGCACTGGCTGCTCTTCCAGAAGATCTGGGTTCAATTCCCAGAACCACGTGGCAGCTCACAACTTCCTGTGACTTCAGTTCTGTGGAATCCAACACTCTCTTCTGGCCTCAGTGGGCACTGCACTCATGTGCATACAGGCAGACAAAAACACACCCATATACATGATACAAAAAGTAAATAAAATCACTAATAAGAGTTGGCACAAAAACAGAAAGAAAACAAAAGTGATTGTGTTTATTTGGAAAGTTAGATATCAGAACATAATGTCCTACACTGGACTACGAGCCTGTTTGTTTGCTTGCTTGTTTTAATGCATCACGTTTTAGTTGCACAGCTCTGGGAATGTTGTGAGTGTAGTAATTATAATAGCTATTTCTATTTGGGGGTTAACAAATCAGGGATGCAAACATGGACTTTTTTTTTTTATATCATTTCTTATTCTAGCCCTTTTAGATATAGGAAAACATAAAGGTTTTCAAAAACAAAATCATGTTTTGTTTTATTTATAATTTCTGGTTCAACCTCTGATTAAAATGGTTTTTGTTTTCTGATTTATTTTACTGTGGCTTCAGGTTTGTTTCTACATGAATGGTGCATTTGCTATCATGTCTTGGAAAGAGAGGTTAGTCTGAAAGGATTAGAAGTGAGACGCGGAATCTGGTCCCTTTAGGTCATTTGTTTGTATCCAGCTGAAGTCAGCAGTGGCTAAAATTCATTACCATCTGGCAGTTTTTCCATGGCGTCTTTGACAGAACGTGTGGTCCTAGTCTCGTACATACTAGACAGATGTCCAGGTCATAAAAATCACAACGATGCTCGGCATGGTGTCACCCCGTGTTGACAGAATCATCAGACAGGCCAGAGATCGAAGCAGAATAAAGGATGAGCTGTCTTCATCGCATCCAGTGGTCCATTGGCAGACAGATTCCCAGTCCCTAGGCATCCATGGGGCGGGGGGGTGGAGTTCTTGGCTATACTCAGAGGAAGAGGGAACGATGCTAATGAACGCAGCGTGTCACAGCTCGGCAGAGTTAGGCCTCTTGCTACACCTTCATGCACAGATGCAAACTCTTACGGAATGGCTAAACCTTCGAAGCTTTCCTTTCAGTGGCAAACAGGACTTGGTTTACTCCTCCGTTCCAAACCATTTTGTGAAACCACAGCTACGTCTGTGACTGCAAACACAGCTTCTAAAGGTACCCAGCCATATAAACACCATACACAAACGCTCTGTACGCACCCGCCTCCTCCTTCTCCCAGCCGTCAGACATTCCCCACGGCAGACATATGATGTACCACAGATTTTGAAAATCCCTAAGACCCTTGTCCTTTTCTCTGAATAACTCCTTTGCTATCTTTGCTAACTGAAATCTTCAGTTCCTCAGCACAGCTCTGTCCTTTAGATCCGCAGTGTAGATCACACTTTCCTCTTGCTGGCCACCTCCCCACTGTTATTCTACGATTTCTGCTTTTCCTAGTGTGAGCCTTTCATGGGGGTCCTCAAGTGCGGCTTCATCATCTTTGTTACTCCCGTTCCATGTTAACTTCTGCCACCTACTCAAGGCTTTACCTCTTCCTCCTCCTCCTCATCCAACTTCCCAGTTTAAACCACTATATAGCACTACCAAAAATTATCCCAGTTTACAGTCTCTTTATTTATTTATTTATTTTTGAAGCCAAACCAGCACTTTTGATTCCCTGGCTCAGTAGCTTTTCAATACCAGTCCCAGCTAAATTTAAGTGTTTTCATCCTCAGCCACCACTGCTGTGTCTTTTGCATACATCCCTGTCTTCTTTTCTTTCCTCTCTGTGTTATTACACGTGGGGAAAAAACCAACTATGTTAAATCCCAGCTGCCCCAGTGTGGAATGTTTGCCACAGTCAAATAACTGTGTCATCTGAACCCAAACTGAATGATGGCCAGAGACTGCAAATGAGGCTTGGAACTATCTGCACTCTTTATCTGGCTTTTCACTCAGTTCATTTGCATAGTGTCTAGATGATCATTTCACATCTGTAATTTGCAGTGTTCACAGCATTCCTTCTTTTCCTCACACTCAGCTCGGGAGCACCCTCCACACTCCATAGACAAGAGCAGAGATTAGAGACTTCCTACTGTTGTCTCTACCCTCCCTGCCCTCGCTGCTCCCTTCCTTCCTAGGTTGTGCTTCTACCACTCCATACAGCATGGTGTTCCCTATCTTACAAACCCTAGCTTGATGTGGGTTTTTTCCAATGTCTTTGGCACTGTTCTTCCTCTTGTCATAATAAAAGTCCTTTGGGAAGGTCTGTAGAGATGGCTCAGCTGTTAACAATCCATGTTGCTCTTGCAAAGCACCCACATGATGGCTTACAAACATCTATAACCTCAGTTCCAGGGACTCTGAAGCCCTCTTCCGGCCTCCATGGACATCAGACATATACATGGTCCATAATGCACATGATTATAAAGCACTCAAAAACATTTAAAAAATCAAACAAATAAATCTTATTTTTAAAATGTTCTTTAGGAAACTGGAAACTGTTGTCGTATCCTTCCCGCAGACTTCCCTCTTCTCTTTTGAACTCAGACAAACTATTTAATCCTAACTCTATTAAAGTCCTGAATCAATCAATGGATCCAGCAATCCATTTTTAGTTCTAGTTTCCTTTCAGAGCATTGTTGTAGAGAATCGTTCAGCTTTCAATCTCAAATACCCTCTTTGCTTAGGTATGGGTAGTCTCATTCTCTCCTCAGCTATTCACACTCTTCCCTTAGCTATGAATATTCACATTACCCTTAGCTATTCACACTCTTCTCCTAGCTATGAGTATTCACACTCTTCCCTTAGCTATGAGTATTCACACTCCCCTTAGCTATTCACACTCTCCCCTTAACTATGAGTATTCACACTCTCCCCTTAGCTATGAGTATTCACGCTCATCTTAGCTATTCACACTTTCCTCTTAGCTATGGTTATTCACACTCTCCCCTAGCTATGGTTATTCACATTCTCCTCTTAGCTATTGACACTCTCCTCTTAGCTATTCACACACTCCTCTTAGCTATTCACACTCTCCCCTTAGCTATTCACACTCTTTCCTTAGCTATTCACACTCTCCCCTTAGCTATGGTTATTCATATTCTCCCCTTAGCTATAGTTATTCACACTCTCCCCTCAGCTTTGGGTATTCTATTCTTTTGTGAACATCATACTTGACTGACTATTCCATCTATGAATGAAAACATTTCACCAATCAAGACAAAAACAAAAACAAAACAACAATAACAAAATGAATTGCAGATGCATATCAAGGCATAGTTGACTATCAAGCATGCTGTGCTAAGTGGTAGAAGCTCTCTACCTAATCAATTTAGATTTTCTCCAGGATTTGGAAATGCAAATCAAGGTTAATGTTTCTCTGAATTTCCATGTGGAAAAGCATGCAGATACATATTTTTGTTGGCTTTGAGTATATGCATGCAACTGCTAGATCATATAGTACATACATGCTCAACATTTTATTTTTATAATTTTATTTTAAATTATGCATACATGGGGGGTGCACATGAGTTGGAGCACATGCAAAGGCCAGTAGAGCGTGGGTTTTTTGCAAGACCAGCAAGAATCCTTAACCACTGAGCCATCTCACCAGCCCTAACCCAGTGTTTTAAATGAACAAAGAACATAGTTAGACAGTTCCCCAAAGGAGATATGCAAGTGGCCAATGACCACACGAGAAGGTGTGGAGCATCACTGGACATTAGAGAAATGCAATTTAAAACTGCAATGAGACTCTGCTTTATACAGTCATAGGACAGCAACACTCAAAAAGACAGACTGATGTTGCTAAAGATGCGGAGGGTTCGACTCTAATATGCTGCTTGTGCTAATACAAACTGGAGGAGTGCCTTTGGGACATAGATCAGTGGTTCCTCCAAATGCTCAGCACAGGGCCTGAAGAGATGGCTCAGTGGTTAAAATCACATGCTTCTCCTCGTAGGACCGGAGTTTGGTACCCAGCACCCACATTACAGCTCACAACCTCCCGAAACTCCTGCTTTAGGGTTTCATGGCCTCTTCTTATATCTGCAGGCACTACACACACCTGTGACAGGCAGGCGCATAAACAAACACATAAAGTATAAATAAAATAAATAAAGTTAAAACACTAACTTAATAGTCTTTTTGAGTTATAATAATCTGATTTAAATTTTAATTTATCTATATTATAAATTCCATTTAAAATTTTTGCATATATAGTGAGGTTTAGGCTCCAGTGATGCTCTTTTGTGAGCGTTAGAGAAATGGTTCTCAACCTTCCTCATGCTGTGACCCTTTGATACAGTTCCTTGTGTTTTGGTGGCCTCCAAACATAGAATTATTTTGTTGCTATTTGATAACTGTAATTTTGCTACTGTTGTAAATTGTAATGTAAATATCTGGGCTTTCTGAATGGTCTTAGGTGAGCCCTGTGAAAAAGTCACTCAATCCTCAACTCACAGGTTGAGAACCACTGTGTTAACACAAGCCTCATCGATAAGATTGTGCTTTCGATTTAAGATTTAATTATCCCTGTAACTGTATAAAACTCAAGGACTGGCAAATGTGACATTATAGTAATGGATTACCTCCTTCACATCATTGATCTCTGTACTATCACTGCTAGTGCCACACTTTGATGACTTCTGTAGTTTTTGGCTATAATTTTAAATTTGGGATTTTTAACCTTTTGGTCTTTCCTTCCTTTTGTTTTGAAGATTGTGTGGTTATTTCTGGTCTTTTGAATATCAGCATAAATTTTAAGATCAATTTGGTAAGCTTTTGTAAAGAGCCAACATTAAAAACAAGAAGACTGCCAGTTGTCCGAGAAGGAAAAAAAAAGAAAAGAAAAGAAAAGAAAAGAAAAGAAAAAGAAATGTGAGAAAAGGAAAAATGGAGTCTTAGTCGTACTTTCATTTCTCACACCACCTGACAATGACGGGGAAGTTTATCTGCTTAATCAAAAGAGGGACACTAGGAACCTCCCAACTGAGGTGTGCATTGAGCAATCCGTCCAAGTCTCAAGAATATTTTACCACGGGAGATAATTAGTATAAAGTATGTAAAACCACAGGTAGTGCTAAAAGGTAAAACATGGTAAATGAAAAAATGCTATGGCAGCAAAAATATAGCTTGTAAAGGTTCCCCAAATCTAGGGTGGGAAATCAGGAAGACAGGAAACCAGGCCCCCCTGTCACCTGGCTCCTGCCAAGGGCAGTGTTTCTCTGCGCGTGCTTTGACAAAGGTTAGAAAGTCACAAGGGGATGCCCTTGCCACACAGAAGCTTTGGTAGCTCCTACTTTCTTCCTTATGATCTTTCTCTATCTACAATGTGTTGTGTAATTTATATCTTTGATTAATGTACTTGAGACAGAAAATCTATCTGTAGGATCAGCATTGTCTAAGTCAGTGTCAGGTAAGTAACAATGGAGGTGATCAATACATAATTATTAATAAATGATTGAAACTCACTGGGATCCTGTACCTCTGTGTGCATTTATGTGTGTGTGACCAGGTATGCAGTTGTGTGTACATATGCACACATACATGGGTGTCTGGTTGAGTATGTACAGACCAGGGACCAAATTCAGGTAACATTCCCTGAGAGCTTGTCTTTGAGTCAGGGTCTCTCAATGAACTGGGAGTTCACTGATTCAGCTGGGCTGCCTGTCAGTGAGCTCCAAGGATCCTCTGGTCCCCATGTCTGAAGCACCAGGACTACAGGAGCAGCCCCATGCCTGGATTCTTATGTGAGTTTTCGTGTGGGATTGACCTCAGTCCTCACATTTGCCACGCAACTTTTCTATGCCCTCATACTTAAGAAAAACAACAATACAACTGGCTGAACTCTATGTATTTTCACGCCATTAGTCAGAGTTAGAAAAGCAGGCTTAAGTAACCTGGGTAGCTTAGGAGAGGGGTCGAGGCTCCATTTCATTCTCAGCCACCTTTCTGTCCATTTTAGAGTCAGAAGAGGAAATGACCGGAAACCAGAGGCAAGCTGCGTCTCCGTTACATTTAGACAAGTGTTTTCTAGAAGAGATCTCGGCCGTCTCTGCTCCTCTCCCAGTTCAATTTCCCAACCGTAATCAGGCTAACGTGCAGAGTCTTCCCACTTGGATGAAGCCGAGTATTTTATTCATGCAGTCATAATCCAAGTTATCATGAATTAAATCATGTGCCATTCAAGAATGTCATGTGCACATTACAAGAGAATTAATATGTGCAGCCCCACTGCCTTTAACAAATTATGATTAGGCAGGGCCTGAAACGCATTGGGAAGAAATACTTAACAGATGACACCATGACAGTGTGCTACTGGGCATGTTTCTGCAATGTCAATATTATTAAACCTATGTACCCAGCTAATTCATGAATAGAAATTACTTTTGTACTCATCACATTTTATTGTGTAATAGGATCCATATGAAAGTTTTTAACTATTCCATTGAGACAAGCTAAGGGAAGGTCTCCTTCAAAACTCCATCCTTAGAGAACTACTGGACTCAGAACTTATCTAATGCAGGGACTATTTCTCTACCTTTTTATCAAATCGGATGTGACAAAAAGACACCATTGTTTTCTAGTGCAAATTAAGACAGCCACAGTAAGTTAACTGTATCTGTCGTTTGTTACAGAATTTCAGTTACCTAGTACTTTTCACACATGGCTTCTGGAACATTGGATCTGCCAAGTAAGGGAAGGAGAAGCCATGGTTTTAAAACATCAGGGTGTAAACATCTGGAGGATTAGTGCCTTAGCGGAAATATGTGGCTCTGAATTCACCTGAGTTGCCTATCACAGGTTTTATGTAGGACCAATCTGGGTGCTAAACCACAACATTTGGAATAATTGGGGCTCTTACCTTAGTGCTGTCTGCTGATGCTGTGTTTCTCTCAGTTCCTCTTTTTGCAAACAGAAATAGCACTTGATTAGAAAAGTAGTGGCATACCATAAGTACTAAATTATTTTAAAAGGTTTCCCACAAAACTACCGGAACTGGCCATTTGGTTTTATTATCTCCATCAGAAAGAATCTGGTAAAACACACAAGATCATCTGCCTACTTTCAACCGTTCTTATCCCCAGTCTAATGCTCTGGTTTTGAGATGAGAACCACTCTTTACTTAAGACTTGTTCCCTTCTGTTTCCCAGTATTACTTTTGCCAGCAGTTCTTGCCCACTTTAAGATACTTTAGGCAACTAAATATACATGCTCATATTACCCCCACATCGGCATCACTGTCAGATGCTGAGGGAAGGTAGGATGAAGGAACACATGAGGCCAGAGAGCAGCTGCCTATGTGAGGGAGAGCTGGCCCAGTCTCAAGATCTGCAGGCTCTCTATGCTCTGCCATTCAAACAAGAGAGATTGCAGCTGGAGGTCTACCTTTTTTTGTAAATCTATCACTTTCTTGAAAAGGAAGACAATAAATAAATAAATAAATAAATAAATAAATAAATAAATAGCTCTCAGACTCATTAGCATCCATGGACGTCCCCAGTACTTCCACTATCCTTTAATGTTCAGACTGGTGTCACCACTACCTTGAACAAGAAACAACTACAGATTCTTAGAAGGATTCATAAGCCGCTGTCTGAACACTCTCCCTCTTTCTTTTCAGTTCCCATGAAGTGTGTATATTGTGAGCGTTATTCTGAAGATGAAATTCGGGCACAGACTTGGGACACTAGTTTACTACTTCTTCCATCTCTACACTATTGCCCTCTCCACATACCTACTCAGTGTTATTGCTACTCTAACATGGCTCATTATGTAAGGCCAAAAGTCAATTCTAAATGACATAAGAATGAAAGTACTGCAGTGGTATATGAAGGAAGTCAGAAAAGACTCTGTGGAGGAAGTGACCACCGGGAGCAAATTTTGAAATAAAGGAAATTGTACTTGGTTCAATTAACAGTCAAGTCCCCATGGAATTCCACAGTTCTGGTGTTGGTAGTTGTGCTTTTAAAAAACTTGGTTAATGTCAACATTTCTTTAACATTGTACTAGTATGTGACTTTTGCTAGAAAGGCAGAAGCAAAGGTCTCTTTACCCCAGATAGGACACTGGCAACAAGCCGAAATCCAGCTTCATGAACCAGGGAGTTACTGGTATTACTTACAGGAGTGTAGGTGGCCTAAGGCAGCTGCATTCCTGAGAAGACCATCCTCACATAGGCAACAGCTCATGAAAACCACATCCCTAAAGTTCCCTGTACAACTTGTAGGCAGATCCACCCAAGAGTCCTCCTGCCTGGGGAGGACCCTTGTGACTCTTACATTTTCTGAGTTCTGTAGACCTCCTAAGTATTATATGTGTTCTAAATCATGTAAGCATCCTCAGCATTCTGTGTCTAAGAGCCTTCTTTCTTCCTCTAGGGGAGAAGGTTTCAGATCAAGACACCCCTACTCAACAGACAGTTCTAATTCATCCAGGTTTTGATAGATCTCAAATTAAGCTCAATTAGAGCACCATCCTTGTCAACACATGAACAACAGTGATCGTGGAGTTGAATGTCACTTTCATCAGCGAGTAAAGCAAATAGCTCTGAAATGAATGGAAAGGAAGACTAGATTTGCTTTTGTATTTGCTTGAGTTATGCATAATCGCAGAAACTTGAATTCCATTTTACAGCATTTAACCTCTATTATCAAGGATAGAAAATGTAGTCTTTGAGTGATTCGTTGGACATTTCTTCATTATTACAGACACCTGCTGAATGGTAATTCCTTATCAGTGACTGTGAACTGGATGGGGGCCTATGTAAAGGAAACTGATCCCAGACAGTCTCTCAGAAGTTGGCTTTGTCTCCTGGTTTCTTCCTCTCACTCTGGCTGACTTTTAAAGGCACTTGTATCTGCTTTGAAACTAAAATATCTTTGTTGATTATCTGTTGGGAACCCTGATATTTCAGATGGTATCATCTCCAAAGCATCCAGCAGTACCATAAGTACCCAGTACTCAATTACTGTTATTGATATTAGGACTGCTTTGAGATGACCAGAAGAAGCATAGCTATAGTAAACATATCTGATGCTTGTATCTTCTAGATTCAAAGTCCATGGGGGGTGGGGGGATGGAACTGTATGAAAGTGTTGACGTCAGGTTTTAGGTGGAATAGGGCCCCCCAAGTAAGACTCTCGGACAAAAGGTTTATTAGTCAACAAAGCAGCAGGGTCTAAAGGAATGTTTCAGCTGCCCAGGGACAGAGCACTTTGTCCTTTGATGTCCCTTGGTGGTGGTGAGCATTGTACTTCAAAAAATGGGTCCAGAATTGGTGACGTCACAAACCTAGACAAAGAGATTCTATTTCCAGAAGAAGCAGATAGTTAAGGGTCCCAAGGAGACTTCTGGAGCCTCTGGGAGAACAGTGGGCCTGGTTCAAACAAGCTGGCAGTGGTCGTGTGCTCTGCCCTAAGCCCAGGGGAGTGGCTCTCATAAGACCTGCAATTGGGAAGAAAAAGAGAAACTGGGAGTATGTTCAGCCAGATCTATGAGGTGACAGTAGCCAGGTGAAATGCTTCATTTGACATATAAAAAAAATCCCACTGACTGTTTTAAGTGCTACAAAGTTTACCACAGCCCTGAGCACAATCTTGGGACTTCCTAGATTATATGGTGAAAAATCCTGTCAACCATACTAAAATTTTCCTCTCACATCCCGTTTTTACTGATAGGCTATTAGGAATGGGTGAACTTAATTGATGTGGTTATGTTTTTTATATAAACAAATTCAGTTTAACTCAAGCTTAAATGTGAATTTGTGATCTGTCTCCTGTTTTATAATTTCTCTTCAATGTTGCTATCCATGGATTTATTTGCTAAGTGGAATGAGATGGTGCCTGGCCAGCCACTACCTCAATTCTTCATATAACTACCATGTCTTGGTTAAATTTGCTATACTCTGAATTTATCATAATTCTTTATTATTTCAAGCAGGATTTAACTATATCATGTTCTATTAATAGGAAAAATATAGTCCCATCTAGTAGGAAACCTTGACTGTCTCCTTCAGCTCAAAACTTCTTCTATGAGAGACTCAGTTGAGAAAGTGTAGCTTCCGTGCTACCGTGCATCTCGCTCACTGCTGGCTCGGGGCTCCTGCTGGAAGAGGAAGATGCCTTGACCTCTTTGAGCTGCTGTAACAAAACGGCACAGTCTGGGTGAATAGAAACAACAATGTGTTGCTCACTGCTCTACAATCTAAGAAGCATGAGATCAAAGCAGACTGTGCAGGTCTGGAGAGGACCAACTTTCTGACTTATAGGTGACGCCTTCTTGCTGACCCTTCACATAGGGGAAGGGACTGGCTGGCCCTGTGGGAGCTCTTTCAGGAAACCATATGTAAGCAGGAGTACAAGCCTCCTCCAAGAAAAGGAACTTCACTTGGAAATTATTCTTGCATCATAGGAATTGGGGTGTGAGGGTCAAGCACTCACCAAGGCAAACTGCTGTGAAGATGAGCCCTACAGGACAACAAAGAGCAAGGTAGAAAACACAGAAAACGGATTGTAGAGAACAAAATATGACCAAGAACAGGACGGTGTGACTGCAGCCGAAGTAGTCAAAGTAGCGAACTATAGCCATGAAGAAAATTTCTGTATATTGCAGTCACATGAATCAAAACATTCATTTCACAGGTAATCCAGGTTCATTTCAGAAATAATCCAAACGTCTTAGGAGGAAAAGCCCAGGGTTTAAGCCTTGCTTTTTGTTATGTTGCTCATAATCTGCCTTAATCCAAAACATGTTAACGACAACTTACAAAGAGGCATATAACATGGTGAGATGTAATAAGATAAAACCACAAGAAAATGTGGGAGAAATGTTACATAGATTGAAGTTAGTGCATAAAATCTAGACCCTCTTGTGGGCCATGACTTTGGTTCTGTCTCCTTTCAGCTCTTCCACAAAATATTTCTCTTTCACACATGGGTTGAGTCACTGTGATTTTTCTAGGTAGGGATGTAGCAAGTAGAAAGCAACCAAGGTCTCACAGGATTTAGATTTTACTGGGATATACAAAAATAAAAACGGCATATATGTAAGGTAACTTGGAGCTGTGCTTACAGAGTGCTGAGGAAAGTACAACACCTCCCTGAAGAAAGTGCTCTACACAGAAACGTCACTGATAACGAGCACAAGGGCCAGGGAGATGACCCGGTGTGCAAATGCTTTACACAGAAGCCTGAGCACCTGACTTCAACAGCTGGAGCCCACGGAAAGACAGAAGGAGAGAGCTGATTGCAAAGTTTACTTCTGGTGTCCACATACATGCAGAGGTCCTATGCTCACATACAACTAAACATAGGGAGAAAAGGAAAGCAAACACATAAGATCAGACACTGGTCTTATGAAAGGACCTGAGCCATCTATCTGTCACTAACAAATGCTACAGTATCCATCTCAGAAGGGCAATATTTCCTCTATTACAAACAATAACAGAAACTAAATAGATTGCTGTAGTTAGACTTTATACTGTTGCGATGAAACAGGGTAACCAGAAAGCAGGTTAGGCAGAGAGAGCTTTTCTGGGTCACACTTCCATATTGCTACTCATTGTTGAAGGAAGCCAGGTCAGGGCCTCTAGCAGGCAGGAACCTGGAGGTAGCAGCTAATGCAAAGGTCATGGGTGAGTGCTGCTTCCTGGCTTGCTTCTCCTGCCTTGATCAGCCTGCCTTTTTTTTTTTTTAAATAGAACTCAAGACCAGGGGTAGCTATACCCAAAATAGGCTGGGCCTTCCTCCATCAATTGCTAATTAAGACAATGGCTTCAGCCTCTGAAGAAAGAAATTGAAGTGGAAAGATCTCCCGTAATCATAGAGCAGTAGGATTAACATGCTAAAAATGGCCAGCTACCAAAAACAATCTACAGATTCAATGCAGTTCCTATCAAAACGCCAACACATATAAATACAAATAAAAACTCAAGATAGCTAAAACAATACTATACAGTAAAAGAACTTCTGGAGGTGATTTCAATTTGTACTATAGAGCAATAGTAATAAAAACCACATGGTATTGGCATAAAAACAGACTGACTGATCAATGGAATCAAATCAAAGACGCAGAAATAAACTCACATACCTATAGACATTTGATTTTTAGCAAAGAAGACAAAACCATACAATGGAAGAAAGAAAGCATCTCCAACAAAGGCGCTGATCTAATTAGATGTCTACATGTAGAAGTATGCAAATAGATTCATATTTATCACTCCGAATAAAACTAAATTCCAAGTGGATCAAAGACCTTAACATAAAACTAGATACACTAAATCTAATTGAATAAAAAAGTGAGGAATAACCTTAAAATTATTGATACAGGAGACAAATTCCCGAACAGAACACCAGCAGCTCAGGTCCTAAGATCAACAATTAATAAATGGGACCTCATGAAACTTATAAGCTTCTGTAAGGCAGAGGACACTGTCAACTGAACAAAACAGCAGCCTACAGACTGGGAAAAGATCTTCACCAACCCTACATCTGATAAGGTCTAATATCCAAAATACACAAAGATCTCAAGAAATTAAACATCAACAAACCAAACAATCCAATTAAAAAGTGGGGTGCAGAACTGAACTAAGAATCCTCAATAGAGGAATCTCAAATGGTTGAGAAGCACCTAATGAAATGCTCAGTGTCCCTAGTCGTCAGGGAAACACAAATCAAAATGACTCCGAGATTCCATCTTACACTCACCAGAATGGCTAAGATAAAAAATTCAAGTGACAGCACATGCTGTGGAGGATGTGGAGCAAGACCACGACTCCGCTGTTGATGGGAATGCAAACAGTACAACCACTGTGCAAAGCCGTCTGCAGGTTCCTCAGAGGTTCTACCTCAAGACTCAGCTACACCACATCTGTTCAGATACCCAAAAGATGCTCCACCATAACACACGAACACCTGCGGGTCTCTGTCTTTTACACTCTACTTTATTTTGGGTGTTGAGGCCTCAACCTCACTTCCAACCTCCCAATGTTAAGTAGGAGAGAGAAGGATAGTGGGGAGAGGGGGCCCCTTTACTTCTCACTGCTGTTTAGGGTCAACTGGGTTCCTTCGAGCTATACCTGTCTCCACCCACAGCAGATGCAGCCAGCAGTCTCTCTCCTTCAAGCTGCTGAGCCCCAAAGTGTTTCTCTCTGTCTGCTCCAAACTGCGACACTGTCTGTCTCTGGTGTCTTTAAACTGCTACATGTCAACACTATAGGCCACACCATGCCTCTGAGCTCTCTCTGAACTCTTATTTATATCCTCACAACCCTAGACCACGCCCCTCTCCTTGAGGCAGGAGGAAGGCAGTTACCAGCTGGCAAAAGCCACATCCCTCATGAGACAATTGACAGGTGTGGACAAGCTAAAGCTTGAACTAAAATCCCACATTTGGGATTAGAACAAAAACATATTTACATACCAAAACTTCCATTATGGACACCTGCTCAACTATGTTCACAGCAGCCTTATTCATAATAGCCAGAAACTAGAAACAACCTAGATGCCCCTCAACCAACGAATGTATAAAGAAAACGTGGCACATTTATATAATGGACTACTATTCAGCTATTAAAAACAAGAAAAGCATGCACCTTGCAGGCAAATGGATGGAACTCAAAAATATTATCCTGAGTGAGGTTACCCAGACACAGGAAGACACACATGGTGTGTACTCACTTATAAGTAGATATTAGCCATATGGTACGGGATAACCATTCCACAATCCATAGACATAAGAAGCTAAGTAGCAAGGAGGGTCCAAGGGAGGTTGCTTGAATCTCCACACTGCCCCCAGAAGGGGAAATAAAACAGGCATCACAAGTGGATGACGAGAGCTGGGTGAGAGAGGGGTTGGGGGGGAACTAGAATGAGGATCAGGTGGAGGGAGAGCAGCTGGCTCTGTTTCTTAACAATTAAACTTTATTTTACAACCCAACTAGCTTACACAAGAGAGAAAAAAGGTTAAAGGTGAAAGGGAAAATTTTTAATTAGCATTAAAGCAACCAGAACAGCAGAGCTCTCTAACTCATAAGTGCAGGTCGACAGGTATGCTAGCCCAAGGTCCCAGATGATAAGTCACAAAGAATGCGGAGATAGGAGACAAAGGCCTATTGAGTGTTCCAGGGACCGGCTGGCCGTAAAAGATAGGGAGGATACACAAGGACGGATTCCTGAGAGAAACAGGTACCGGACATGGTCGAGTGAGTAATGAGCCAAGACCCCTCATCCGATCTTATGGTGTCTGCTTAATCCCCCCCTTGAGGCCGGCACACAATGTTCCAGGTTTGAGTTTAACCAGATGTGTCGTTAGCTCAGATAAACATTTACCCTCGGGTTCCAAGAAAGACAGGAACCAAGGACTGTACCCATGTGATCAAGTCTGAGCTTACCCCAGATCTGCCTATGCAATTTGCTGATGTTCAAATGTTTGAAACAACCAATCGTGTGTTGCTGCACCAAAACTTCCCACTCCCCCCGACCCTTGCCCATATAAACCCCTAACCCCTGGGCTTCTGGGTCGACCCCTCTGTCTCCTGTGTGAGATACGTGTCAACCCGGAGCTCCACCAATAAACTGCCTCGTGTGTTTACAGCAAGACGGTCGTTTGTGTGTCTTTGGGTGCGCACCATCCCTAGGCTTGGGTAAGGGTCTCCCTTCGGGGGTCTTTCAAAGGGAAACAAGAATGAACCTTCCAGTATCCGTTCCATGGGACGGGTCCCTAGGTGTCTCTGGCCTGCGTGCTGGTCCGGCCTGTTCGCTTGATCCTCCTTCCGATCCAAGTACGCTCAAGCTTGGTCTGAACCTGCTGCTGCTCTCTCCTCTCTGCCTGCCTGTCTCACGTGCCAAGGGCGGTCTCATTCTCCCATTGAGGGTTGATTAGAAAAACAATAGTCCAGGTGGAGTCCCCAGGTCTGCTTCCTGAATTACAGGCCCAGGATGGCTCCACCCAGTCCATCTCAAGGTTAATCTAAGGGAGTATCCATGGTGTGTCCAAGGGTAAAGCCCGCCAAGATTGCTTTCACCTGTGACAAAGCTTACAGTCTTTCCCACAGGTGTGGATGGTGAGAGGATTTGAGAGAGAAGGGATAAGGGGGGTGGGGGTGGATCTTTGGGACAAGCTGGAGACCCGAGGCAGAGTAGGCTCCTGGGAAAATATGGGCTGAAACTCCTACCAGCGGGGGACATGGAGACTGAAGTGACCACTTCCTATAGTCAGGCAGGACTTCCAGTGGGGGGAAGGAGACCAACCTCCCCCCACCCCCAATAAAACCTTCAACCCAAAATTTACCCTGCCTACAAGGTGTGCAGGGATAAAAACGGAGCAGAGATTGAGGGAAGGATCAAATGAAGACTGGTCCAACTTGAGACCTTCCCCCTCTGACACTGCGAAAGATACACATAGCTGTCCTCTGAGAGGCTCCACCCAACAGCCGACTGAAACAGCTGCAGAGGCCACAGCCAAACAATATGCGCAACTTGGGGAGTCTTGTGAAAGAGTTGGGGGAACAATAGAGGAACCTAGAGGGGACAAGAACTGCACAAGAAGATCAACAGAGTCAACTAACTGAGGATCATGGGAGGTCACAGAGACTGGGCCTCTAACCAAGGAGAAAGCATGGACTGGACCTATGTCCCCTACGCATACAGAGCTGATGGGAAACTTGGTCTGCATGTGCGTCCCCTGACAACTAGAGCAGGGCCTGACACTGACACCAACTCTGTTGCCTGCTTTTGGATCACATTCCCCTAGCTGGGCTGCCTTATTGTCTCTCAGGGGGAGAGGCTGTGCTTACTCCTGATGCAAGTGGATGCTCCTGGGTGGGCTGGTAAGGGTGGGCTCCCCTTTTCTGAGGATAAGGGGGGGATGGGGAAAGAAGGTGAGAGGGTGGGACCAAAAGGAAAGGCGGGAGGGGGCTGCAAAAGGGATGTAAAGTGAATAAATAATTAAAAAAAAAAAGAAATAAAATGCTTTACAGATGGATCTTATGGGAGCATTTTCTCAATTGAGTTTCCAGCCTTTCAGATAACTGTAGTTCGTGTTTCAACTTGACATGAGAGCAGCTAGCACAGAGATTAAAATCTCCTGTTGGCACATGAGTAGAGTGGCTTAGTGTGGGCATCACTGCAGACACCACTCCATGGACATAGCATCCTTCATGCTTCTGTATGTGCTTAATTTCTGACTACTTATTTTGACCTTTTCATGTGTCCACATATATGCTTTATATTACTCTGGTCAGGGTGCTATAACAAAATACCATAGACCAAGTGATCCAGGCAGGAAAAATTAAAATTTTCACAATCCTATACTTGAAGTCTGATGATGATGATGATGATGATGATGATGATGATGATGATGATGATGATACTTTTTTTCTGGCTTGAAGAGTCTTGCCTGATCATTGCGCTCTTATGATTCTGAGGAAAAATGAAGAGATCAGTGGCATTTTCTATAAGGACACTAATCCTGTTGGGTTAGGGCCTCACCCTTAGGACCCCATTGAAGCTTATTAAATCATCCGCAAATAGCAGTACTCTGACTTCTTCCTTTCTGATGTGAATTCCCATGATCTCCTTTTGTAGTCATATTTCCCTAGCTAGAGCCTCAAGTACTATACTGAAGAGATATGGAGAGAGTGGGCAGCCTTGTCTAGTCCCTGATTTTAGTGGAATTTCTTTGAGTTTCTCTCTATTTAACTTAATGTTGGCTATCGGCTTGCTGTATATAGTCTTTATTATGTTTAGGTATGTGCCCTGTAGCCCTGATCTCTCCAAGACTTTAAACATGAGCAGGTATTAGATTTTTGTCAAATGCTTTTTGGCATCTAAGGAGATGATCATGTGGGTTTTTTTTTCCTTTCAGTTTGTTTATATTTGTGGATTACATTGATAGATTTCTGTATATTGAGCTATACCTACATGCCAGGGATGAAGCCTACTTGGTCATGGTGAATGATATCTTTGATGTGTTCTTGGGTTTCTTTTGTGAGTGTTTTATTGAATATTTTTGCATCAATGTTCATAAGAGAAATTGATCTGAAATTATCTTTCTTTGTTCGGTCTTTGTGAGTTTTAGGTATCAAAGTGAATATGGCCTCATAGAATATGTTTGATAATGTTCTTTCCATTTCTATTTTGTAGAATAGTTCCAAGAGTATTGGTATTTACTCTTCTTTGAAGGGCTGGTAAACTTCTGTGCTGAAATCATCTGACCTGGGCTCTTTTGTGGTTCTGAGACTTTCTATGACTGCTTCTATTTCCTTTGGAGATATAGGACCATTTAATTTGTTTACCTGATTGTGACTCAACTTTGGTAAGTGGAATCTATCAAGAAAAATGTCATCTCTTTAGATTTTCAAATTTTGTGGCACAAAGGCTTTTGAAGTAAGACCTAATGATTCTTTGCCTTTTTTCAGGTCTGTTGTTATGTCTCCCTTTTAATTTCTGATTTTGTTGATTTGGATAGTGTCTTTCATTGTCTTTAATTATCAATAGGGCCTAAAAATATGGGATACCTGCCCTAATCCCATGCCATCTGCTTTTAATATTTTCTATCAAGCTACCTCCCATCCATAATCCCAAATACGCGCTAATGTTCTTCATCTGGGCCAATTTTTGATCCATGCCAGCCATACATTTCTCTTCCATCTAACCCACTGAGGTCTTCACCTCTCCTTGGGTTTCCCTCCTTCTTCTTTCTTCTTCCCAAGATTTTTCTCTGTCTCTCTAATCCCTGGAACCTCAGCCATACCTATCTCAGTTGCCCTGCCTAGGTGAATGGCCTTGTATTGGTCAAAAGGTGGGTCACAGAGACAGCAAGCAGTAATTAGCATAAAAATACACCAGACCATCCTCCAACAGTCTCTCTGCCTTTTAGTTAGTTTGGCTAAGGGTTTGTCTATGTTGTTAATTTTCTCAAAGAATCAGTTCTTGGTTCTGTTGATTCTTTGAATTGTTTTCTTTGTTTCTAATTTATTGATTTCATCCCTGAATTTGATTTCCAGTTGTCTACTCCTCTTGTGTGTTTCTGCTTCTTCCCCTCCCCCCAACCCAGGACTTCCAGATGTGCCTTTAAGTTGCTTGTATGAGATGTTTCCAATCACTTTATGAAGGTGCTTAGTGGCATGAACTTTCCTCTTAGCACTACTTTTATTGTATCCTATAAGTTTGGGTATGTTGTACCTTCATTTTCATTGAATTGTTGGAAGTCCCTAATTTCTTTCTTTATTTCTCTCCTAATCCTATTTGTCATTGAGTTGAGAGAGAGTTGTTCAGTTTCCATGTATGTGTAGACTTTTTGTTATTTCTGTTGTTATTGAGGTTTAGCTTTAGTACATGGTGATCTGATAGGATACGGGGTATTATTTTAATCTTCTTGTATCTGTTGAGGCTTGCTTTATGACCTACTGTATGGTCAATATTGGAGAATGTTCCATGAGGTGAGAAGAAGGTATATTCTTTCTGTTTGTGTGAAATGTTCTGTAGATAGCTCTTAGGTCCATTTGATTCATGACATCTGCTAGTGCCATTGTTTCTTGGTTTAGCTTCTGTTTTGTTGGACACTGCACCCAAGATGGTGCACCAATCACACACTGCATCTGATTAGCAGGAAAACCAGAACAGCACAGTGACATAAAGACCAAACTGAAGCTACGAAATGCCAGAGCGACTGATTCCCAAGTGAGAGGGATCCACATTGTGTGGGGCATGGGTGGGTTCGACCCATGACCACCCAGCTAACCCACAACAAAATCCCAGGGAACAGCCCACATTAGCTGCCATCTTGGGGAAGCCTGTGGGTTATCCTTGCAGCTCAGGGCTCTCATCGACCCTCTACTGCTTGCTGGATCCAGGACAGGGAGCAGCAGATAGGCAGAGCTGAATACCAGCATTGGACACAATCCACATTAGCTGCCTCCTGAGAAGGAGCGCAGGAGCACCCAAAACACCTTTGAACTCCAATCCCTCTCAGCTCCCCATCTGCTCGCCTAGCTGGGTCACAGAGCAGATAAGCATAGCCCTGCCATCTCAAGAGGGCCTGTGGAAGGCACCATTAGCTACCATCCTATGAGCAACTTCGGGCCTTGGTCTGTCTCCTCCCACTGGCCTGAAGCTCTGCTCAGACAAAGCAACAGGCTGAGCAGAGGCTTGCTGGGCCAGAATCCTGCTAACAGCCTCTGGCTCTGATCTCACCCTGCCCACCTACAGCTTATTGGGCTGATCCAGCTAGGTCACAGAGCAGAGACTTGTGTGGGCCACACCCCACATTAGCTGCTGCTTCAGGAGCAGATTTGAGCTCCAATCTCTGTCTGCCGAACTTACTGCTTACTGACCTAGCCCATCTGGAACACAGCAGATAGACAGAGCCGTGCCATCTCAAAAAGAACTGTAGGGCACCTCAGCAACTCTGGGCTTGGAAATCTATCAGCCCACTCCTCTCCTGCCAGACCCAACTGGGATATGGTCAGGGCCCCCAGCTGAGCTGAGTTGAGTGCAGGCTATAGCATCCACTGTCCAACATCCTGAAGAGGCCTCAGGGGAGCCCTAGAAAACAAACTTAAGTTTGGAGCTCTCTTTACTTGTTTCCAACCTGCCTGACCAAGGTGGGAAACAGACAGCAACTTCTTTAGAGGAACCTCTAGGCCTATCAAAACCAGAGACAACCAGAGGCCTAGAGGACAGCACAAGAAGACTAGCAACAAAACTCAGAGCCATATAACACCACCGGAAACCAGTGATCCTAAGACAGCAATCCCTGGAGATATGAACACACATGAAGCACAAGGAGAAGACTTTAAATCTGAGGTGATGAAAATCATAGAAGTTTTGAAAGAGCTTCTGTTTTGTTGACCTATCCTTTGGTGAGAGGTGGATCTTGAAGTCTTCCACTATAAATGTGTGGGGACCAATGTGTGGATTAAGCTTTATTAATGTTTCTTTTACATAGGAGGATGCCCTTGTATTTAGGGCATAGATGTTCAGAATTGTGATGTCATCTTGGGTGACTTTTCCTTTGATGAGTATGAAGTGTCCTTCCTCATCTCTTTTGATTAATCTTGGTTGAAAGTCTATTTTATTAGATATTAGAATGGCTACTCCAGCTTGCTTCTTGCATCCATTTGCTTGGAAGACCTTCTTCCTGATTTTACTCACAGGTAAGCCTATCTTTATCACTGGAGTATGTTTCTTGTATGCAGCAGAATGCTGGGTCCTGTAAAACATCCATTCTGTTAGTCTGTATCTTTTTATTAGAGAGTTGAGACCATTAATGGTGAGAGAGATTAATGACCAGTGACTGTTAGATCCTTCTATTTTGATGTTGGTTATGGTAGTGTGTTTGCATGCTTGTCTAATTTTTATTTTGCTAAAGTGAAGTTATCTATTTCCTGTGTTTTCTTATAAATCCACACACCTATTGACACTTGATTTTTGAGAAAGAAGCCAAAACCGTACAATGGAAAAAAAGATAGCATCTTCAACAAATGGTGTTGGTCTAACTGGTTATCTACATATAGAAAAGGGCAAGCGGATCCATATTTATCACTCTTCATGAAACTAAATTCCAAGTGAATCTCAACATAAAACCAGACACATTAAATCAGTTAGAAGAAAAATTAGGGAAGAGTCTTTAATTCATTGGCACTGGAGACAATTTCCTGAACAGAACACCAACAGCCCAGGCTCTAAGATAAATATTTAGTAAAGGGGACCTCATGAAACTGAAAAGATTCTGTAAGTCAAAGGACATTCTCAAAAGAACAAAATGGCAGCCTATAGACTGGGAAAAGATCTTTCCCAAAACTACATCAGACAAAGGGCTAATATTCAAAATATATTAACTCAAGAAATTAATCACCACCAAAATAAATTATCCAAGTAAAAAATGGGGTTCAGAGCTAAACATAGAGTTCTCAACAGAGGCACATCAAATGGCTGAGAAACACTTAAGGAAATGCTCAACATCCTTAGCCATCAGGGAAATTAAAATGAAAACAACTCTGAGATTCCATCTTACACCTACCAGAATAGCTAAGATGAAAAATTCAAGTGACAGCACAAAGTGGCAAAGATGTGGAGAAAAGGGAACACTGCTCCATTGCTGGTGGGAGGGTAAACTTGTACAATGGCTTTGGAAACCAATTTGCTGCTTTCTCAGAAACTTGGGAATAGTGCTACCTCAAGACCCAGCTATACCACTCCTGGGAATATACCCAAAAGATGCTCCACCATACAACATGGACATTTGCATATATTCATAGCAGCTTTATTCATAACAGCCAGAATCTGGAAACAACCTAGATGTGCCTCAACTGAAGAAACTGTGGTACTCAGCTATTAAAAACAAGTAAATCTTGACATTTGAAGGCAAATGGATGGAACTAGAAAAGATCATCCTGAGTGAGGTAACCCAGACCCAGAAAGACGCACACAGTATATACTCACTTATAAGTGAATATTAGTCCAACACAGACGTTCTCTGAGAGACCTCACCCAGTGGGGGATCCGGATATATGCTGAGACTTGCAACCAGACTCTGGGCAGAGTGCTGAGAGTGGTATCAAACAGCGGGGGGTGGGCAGAAGGACCCGGAGAGGTCAGGAGCCCCACAGGCTGGCAGATCTGGACCCAGAGGGGGCCTGCACAAACTGTTGCACCAACCAAGAACAATGCATGCAGAGAACCTACACCCCGTGTCAGATCTAGCCAATGGACAGCTCATCCTCCAAGGTTGTGGGGGAGCAGAGACTGCCTCTGACATGAAGTCTGTTACCTGAGAAACATCACTTCCCCTTGCTGGGGAGGCTCTATGGGCATACAAAGGAAGGGGATGCAGGCTATCTGGATGAGACCTGAGAGGCTCTTGTCAGAAGGTGGGGAGAGAGGGGCCCCCCTGTCAGTGGTCTAGAAAAGGGGACTAGGGCAGAAGAGGGAGGGAGGGTGGGAATGGGAAGATACAAGTGAGAAGATAACAACTGGGATGTAATGTTAATAAATTAGAATTAAAAAATAAGCTTATTAAAAGCTCTAACTCCAAATACGGTTGCAGTGTGGGGATCGTTAAATGTGTCAAGTAACAAATTGTTGTTACCATGGGTAACATGACCACAAAGATCTTATACCTAAAGGTGTAAAAGAGTTTCAAAGATATGTGTGTATACATGTGGTTTCAGATAGTTTGGAAAAAAAAAATCTAAGGCAGTGGTTCTCAACCTGTATGCCATGACCCCTTCAGAGTCTAATAACCTTTTCACAGGGGTTACATATCAGAAATATTGTATATCATGATTTATAACCTTAGCAAGATTACAATTATAAAGTAACCACAAAATAATTTTATAGTTGGGATCATTACAATATGAGGAACTTTATTAAAGGGCCACAGCATGAGGAATATTTAGAACCACTGTTCTAAGGAAAGGAAGATTAAATTGACAGAGAAATGCAAGACCATCCAGAATTCTATTAATCCCCTGCTCAAGTAATTTTAAATCTGGAGCTATGAATCTCTTGACTGAGTGCCCATTTGTCTTCCATCTTTTATTTTGATGGAACAAATTTATTGGAAAAATTAAAAGAAAGCTGTGATCCATCTGCATGATAAAATGTTCAGCTTGCTGATAGAGATATCAATAATGGAACTAAAAAAAAAAAAAAGGAGAAGTCATGTAGCATTACTATCAAAATATGCCCAAATCCAACCTATCACCATATGTTCTGCTTCTAAGCTGGTCCATGCCGTCTCCATCTCATTCTCAAATGATTAAAACAGATCACTCAGCAAGGCCCTCTACTCAGCCTCACACAGCTTCTAGGGGTTCTGTACAAAATAAGCCAGACCAAATTAGTAAGTTTCCCAAGACTCCACACCAGCATCTTATTTTGCTAACAAGAATCAATCTCACAAGAACCTTGAACAGGCGCTCATGAACCATTGCTAAGTCAGCACCCCAGCTAGGACTTTAATAGACCACCAGCATCTGTGAGGAAATTTATGGCAGGGCATGGGTACCCTGAGTCCACCAAGAGTTGGTCCAATATAATTGACTTGCTACTAAGTGTCTTGCTGGTGAGTTAAGGGATGACAGCACGGCTGGTCAGACTTTTATACTAGCAGGTGTTGATGAATGAGAAAGTCAAGTTGTTGAATGCATTCATAACCTGCATCCTTATGTCATGGCTATTTGGTCCTTTGGACCACTAGAGAAAACAGAGGCAACTGAAGATGGAGTCTGGTTGGATCATCCCGTCTACTCATCTCTTGTATAATATTTATCTACCTATATTTTCTGGGAGGATATGATGGAAGATATAAAAGCCTGTACAAAATGGGTTCAATGTTCTGCTTTGTCACCACAACCTTTTTTCTTTTCAATATTTTATTTGTGTTCTTAAAGGATGTGTCTGTATGTATATATTAAAGTATGGTTTGTGCCAGAAGGTGTCAGATCCCCTGGAGCTAGAGTTACAGATGGTTATGAGCCACCCCACATGGGCACGGGGAATGAAACTTGGATCCTCTGCAAGAGCAGTAGGTGTGTTTAAGCACTCAGCCATGTCTTCAGCCCCCAAATGTTTTTCTCCTGCTACCACTACACAAATACTGTTCATCAACCAGCCCAGTTATTTGACCACCTAGGGACCTCTTTGCATTTTTATCTATGGTCATTTCCATCTCCATACCAAATTAGTGAGAAGACGCATTTATTAAATCTTTACTATTAAGAGAATTTCATCTCATTACTGATTTTTGGCCCATTGGAGCCCTGATGTGTAATACAGTTTCTGCTTTTTGTTTTGTTTTGGTTTTTAGCTGAATTATCCTTGTGCCAGTGCAGGGATTCTTTTTTTTTTCTTTCTTCTCTCTAAGAAATAATCATAAAGGCCTAAATATGAGAAAGGAAAAAAGGAATATGTCAGACAAGACAGACACTCAGATCAAGTCATTTACTTGTGTTAGTCGCTCCTGTGCTCAGCCCACCCCAATGGTCTGTGGGATGACCAGTGCTTTACTTATGATGGGCATTCTGACTCCTGTGCTCAGCCCACCCCAATGGTCTGTGAGATTGCCAATGCGTTGGTTATCATGGGCACTCTGGCTCCTGTGCTTTGTCCACCCCAATGGTCTGTGGGACTGTCAATGCCTTGGTTATCACGGGCACTCTGGCTCCTGTGCTCAGTCCATCCCAATGGTCTATAAGATGGCCAATGCCTTGCTTCTGATGGGCACTCTGGTTGCATTTGATCTTTCCTGGCCAAATGCCCTTTCTGTGTCAGGGCCCAGAAAATTCAACAGATCCTTTCTGAATGGCCAGCAGCTCCCCAACTCAAGACAGTAATACCTTGCTTCCTGAACTCATCAGGGTGGAGGTAATTGAGCTAAACGCCCACTCCTTGCTTGCCTTTCAACAATTTTATGCTCTGATAAGAGAGTGAACCACATGGGGTTTGGAGTCATATGGGTTTAATATCAGTTTTGATCCTGTGGCAATGACCCTTGTCTAGGAAGTTCTTTCTTCTTACCATGTAGATCACTACAGAATCTGTGGTTTTGTTGAGAAGATTGCAAAGTAAGGAAAGCTGTGGAACGATGGCGGGCTTTGCCTCAGGTGAAAGCAGTCTTGGCGGGCTTTTCCCCTTGGAAACACCATGGATACCCCACTGAGATGGACATTGTGGTGGACTGAGAGGAGCCATCCTGGGTCCTGAATTAAGAAAAAGGACCAGAGGCTCCAACTGGGCTAGTGTATTGCAAATCAACCATCGAGGGGAGGGGGGAGCCAGAGGAGAATCCAGGGGAAGCAGTGGAGAGTGGGGAGAAAGAAGGCTGCGGTGGTGCTGATTGCTTCCTTCTGGAAGAGAATCTGCGTACAGGCCCTGAGAGGCCAAGGAATTCACCCCACGGAACTGATTCCCGGAAGAGTTATTCTTGTTCCCCTCATCGTCTTTTCCCTCCTGAATAGGATAGTTGGGTTGTATAATAAAGTCTAATTGATAAGAAAACAAGAGCCAACAGAGAGCTGATCCTCCTGTCATCTAAGCTCTGGGTCGGCTCTGGCCAGGAGCAGTGTTGAGCGCTGTGGTTCTTGGGATCAAGACCGATGTGCATAGGCTTTCGATGCATATTGTGCACCGCTGTGCATAGCAGTGCAGGGCTGTTGCGGTTACTTAGTGACTGGCAAAGATCACTGTATCTAAGAGTTCTGATCACGCCTGTGAACTTGATACCCTATGAGCATATACCCTCAGGAACAGTCATAGGGGAGGGGAATAAGGGGAAAATGGGAGGGAGGGAAGAATGGGAGGATACAAGGGATGGGATAACCATTGAGATGTAACAAGAATAAATTAATAAAAAATATATATTAAAAAAAATACATGCTTCCCTGAAATAAAGGGCAAGGGCTGGTAGTCTCTTCTGTGTGGGAGGTACTTCTGTGTGTAAGGTAGCTTCAGCTGAGACTCTGCGCTGGTGTACGGCCAGGATCTGAGTCTATGAGTGATAAGGAGCACTTAGAAGTGGGTGGGTCCTCCTGAGGACCAGAGGACACTGCAAACCTGTAACTTCGAGAGAAATCATTACAAGTTTCCTATGGGAGAAGGCAAGTTCAGATAGTAGGATAAAGGCTACTCCTGGCAGGAACGGAGGCTTAGGAAGGAATTAGAAAGCTTATGCCTTCATCATCATTGTAGGTGATGAGAACCATCACCACCCCAAAGTTCAGTATCTTTTCATCGACATAAGCCTCGCCTGAGAGACAGTTGGTTCTCTAGATTCGAACTCCTAAAGGAAAATGGAGGAACCGTTCTGCTCACAGTTCCTGCCATTTTGTTCCTAGGTTTCGTATGTCATACTCAGCATTCCAGCTACAGTGGCTACATCCGTGCAAGCCTCAGTGCTAGATGATCATATCACTGAAGTGCCTTACTTGAGTCTTTGACACAGCCATATATATGCCCATTGAGTATCAATGTTTTATGATTTTTTCCTTCTTGTTTCAAAAGAGAGAGAAAGGAGACATAAAAAAATCCTAGACTTGAATGTTTGAGAATGGATCTTTTCTCAATTCAATGTTGTGGTTTGAACGCCAAATGCCCACCATTGGCACATGTGTTATAAGAGTTGGTCACCAGTTGGTGGCGCTGTTCAGAAAAAGTTGAGGAAGCAGGTCATTGGACTAGTGGGGTCTTGGGGTTTTAGAACCTGTGTCCACTTCCTGGCTTCTGTTTGTCTTCTAACTAGAGACACAACATGGATGACCACCTCACACTCCTGCCATGCCTTCCATGTCCTGAGGGATTCTATTGCCTCAGACTAAGCTGAAATAATCCTTGTTGTAAGTTGCTTCTTGCCATGCCTGGGGACAGAGCTGTGAGAAAACAGCAAACATCTCACTTTGTGAACACTAAGCTTTCTAACAGACACTGACAGGACATTTTCAGTTACTAAGCTGAGTTTTCATCTTTCCCTCCATATATATTCTGTCCCATATTTCTCCAACTGTGTCTCCCTCTGTTGAGACAACTTCTGTCAAACTATCTATTGGCAATTTTGGTGAATCTGCAATTGCTCAGTATAGCCTTTCCTGTCACAAACCATGGCACTGTTTTATATGTAGACAGCCCAGGTGGTGATTTGCACTAAAAAGCCCCCACTGCAAGAAAGCCATTCCTGAGCCCTTCCTCCTTCCCACTGTGCCCCTGTAGGGCTTCCTTTGGTTTTCTTCCGGTGGAGGCCAGGGAAAGGGAGCGAAGAGGATGAGCCCATCTAACACAGGCCTGGTTACCTCACCTGTGGCGTTCGTTCTGCTGTCTGCTGCTGCTGGGAGAGGAACTTCTCCTTCGCTGCTGCCCTGTCAGCTTGGGCCAAAGAATAAGCACACGTGAAGAAAATGAAAAGTGGAAACCTCAGTAAGCAAACAAAGCTAAATTGATGCAAATACTATGACGATATCAACAAACACCCCACCCCACACGCAAACAGAATAAACACTTAAGGAAATATTTATAATCACGTGCCACTGGTAGCTTTCTGTTTATATAACTTGCCGCGGCAAAAGCAAGCTGGGGAAATGGTAAATACTTAGAAACTTATGACAACTGCATAGCACTTTTGCCTCATTTTCACTACGTAGAAAATGAGCCTGCCTGTGTATTGCTACAGGTAGATGTTGTTGAATGGCAGTATTTTGACACCTCTTAATATTTTTAAATATTCTTTTCCTCAGAATCAACTGATTCACTTGTTTTGAGCTTATGATGTGGGTCTCACTGCAGCCTGGGCTGCTCCTGAAGTTGCTGGAATTTTCTTTCCTCAGCTTTGCAAGTATGGGCATCATTAGACTGAGAGATGATGCTCACCGCCAATTTTTAAGTGAAAATCTTGGCTATAGTTATGTACAATAATTTCATCTTTGGGTTAAATACCACAACAAATATTATTGCAATGATTTTGTTAAAATATATCCTTCCTTTAATTTTTTTCCAAAAGCCTGATGGGCCATGTAAGATGCTAAGGGTGAAGGATAATAAATTTGAAGCCAAGCAGAGCAACATAAGCCACCCCTTAAAACCAAAGATCCGGACAGCCAAACAACAATCCAAACAATAAAACAAAAAAGAAAACTAAATACTGATTTTATTTTATTCAGCAATTTTGATGTCACTGGTATATCTTTAAAATATTGGTTTAATAGAGCCACTGGACTGTTTTGGGTGGTATTTTGGGGTTTTTTTATTGTGTACATCAATATGAAGGTATAAAATACTTCTATTTTAGGGGACCAGACAAGGCTGCCCACTTTCTCCATATCTCTTCAATATAGTTCTTGAAGTTCTAGATAGAGTAATAAGACAACAAAAAGAGATCAAGGGGATCCAAATAGGAAAGGAGGAAGTCAAATTATCCCTATTTGCAGATGATATGATAGTCCTCCAAAACTCCACCAGAGAACTCCTACAGCTGATAAACACCTTCAGCAAACTGGCTGGATAAAAAATTAACTCAAAAAAGTCAGTAGCCTTCCTATATACAAATGACAATAATACAGAAAAAGAAAGTAGGAAAACTATGCCCTTCATAATAGCCACAAGCAATATAAAATATCTAGGAGTAACTCTAACCAAGCAAGTGAAGGACTTGTTTGAAAAAAAAACTTTAAATCTCTGAAGAAAGAGATTGAAGATGACATCAGAAGATGGAAGGATCTCCCTTGTTCAAGGATCGGGAGAATTAACATAGTAAAAAGTTGGCCATCTTACCAAAAGTAATTTATAGATTGAAAGCAATCCCTATCAAAATACCTAAACAATTTTTAAAGACATTGAAAGATCAATTCTCAACTTCATATGAAAAAACAAAAAACCTAGAATAGCTAAAACAATCCTATACAATAAAAGATCCTTGGAGGAATCTCCAACCCAATCTCAAGTTATACTATAGAGTGACAGTAATTAAAACATCATGGTACTGACACAGCAATAGGCTGGTTGAACAATGGAATCGAATCGAAGACCCAGATATGAATCCTCACACATATGGTCACTTGATTTTTGACAAAGAAGCCAAATCTATTCAATGGAAAAAGGATAGCATCTTCCAAATGGCGCTGGTCTAACTGGATGTCTACATGTAGAAAAATGCAATTAGACCCATATTTGTCACCATGCACAAAACTCTTTACAATTTTCTTTACCCAACACAAACTTGAACAACTTCCAAGTCTTTTTTAATGAAGACTTTTCTGATTTTGTTCTTATTTCTATCACAGTTGCAGTATAAGCATTAGACAGAGAGCTACTAGGAGAGAAACTTAATCAGGCATGTGCAAAAGTCCTCTTACTAATATTCTTAGGTTTAAACTTATAGATCCAATATAAATATCCATGAACACCACAGTTTACTGGCAGGGTAACCTGTCCATAACATAAACAAAAGGTTGTGACAGCTTGTTCACTTGTGTTTTCAGGCCTTGTATTTCTGAAGAGAGGAGAAAAATAATACCATTTCATAAAGAAATGCTAAGTGGTAAAATACTATTTCTTTCTTCTTTTTTATTTTTTATCAAGACAGGGTTTCTCTGTGTAGCTTTGGCTGTCCTGGACTTGCTTTGTAGACCAGGCTGGCCTCGAACTCACAGAGACCCATTTGCCTCTGCCTCCCAGAGTGCTGGGATTCCAGGTGTGCGCTACCATGCCCAGCTGAAATATTATTCTTGACTAAACACTATAACACAGGAGGAAATTCTCCAAGCTCATCTTGAAAAGTAGTTACTATTGCAAGATCAATAGGGGGCAAGGCCTTGAAAAGTTGTGGGCCATGGCACAGTGGACTGATCTTGTGGCTAAATTAAGGCTATTCGGTCTTTGATGCTTTTATAGTGATAGAAATCACACTAGCACAGACAGTAGGCCTGAGCATCAGGTTATGGTTCATAGACCAAGGAGTGGGGAACAGGGTGAAAGCGGGAGGGAGGGAGGAACAGGAGGATACAAGTGATGGCATAACAATTGAGTTGTAATCTGAATTAATTAATTAAATATATAACAAACAAAACAAAACAAAACAAAAATAAGTAAAATAAACATTTAAAAAGGGCCAAAAACAAAAAACAAAAAACAAAACAAAACAAAAAAACCAAAAACCCTTTTATTTTAGAGCCATCATTCATTAAGCATTTTTTTTTTCTGGTTCTAAGGCCAGATACCTTCAGTGAGTAGAAGGAAGGGCAACCTGAATAATAAAGCTATCTTGGTCATGGTGGTCAGTGGTGTATCTGCTACGACAGGGAACATGTGCACTCAATGCTCTACTAGATCTAGGAGTGGGGGGTTGTGCTTTGTACAGGCTATAAACGAGTCTTGTCAACTAAATCAAGCAAATTAATTTCAGTTCTTAGCTGAACCTGCTGCTGAGATGTACTTACTTCCTGTCTTTCCTTTCCATGAACAGATGAAGGGAGACGTAGAAGTCAAGTCGTGCTCACCTCCCCCGCCCTCCCCTCCCTCCTCCCCCCTCCCCCTTCCCTCCCCCCTTCCCTCTCCCCTTCCCTCCCCCTTCCCTCCCCCTTCCCTCCCCCTTCCCTCCTCCATTCCCTCCCCCCTTCCCTCCCCCCTTCCCTCCCCCTTCCCTCCCCCATTCCCTCCCCCCCACCCCCAGACCTGGAGAGATTTCACCCTGGCATTTATTCATCAGTTTCTCTCAACAGGATTTGTTCTGAACTTTCTGTCTCTTCAGCCTCCCTCCCTGTCTCCCTTCCCACCTTTTTTTGCTGCTATTTTTTCTTTATATATTCTTTCCTGTCTTCATTCTTTGACCTGAAAAAAAAAAAAAGGACAAGGAAAGTTAGTGATCTTTATCCTTAAAAAGAAAGGAAGCTATGCATGGCCCTGCCCAGCTCTAATCCCAGTGCTTTGGAGGCAGTGGCAGGTGAATCCCTGAGTTCAAGGCTAGCTGGTCTACAGAGCAAGTTCTAAAAAGCCAGGGCTGCACAGAGAGACTTAGTCCCAAAAGTGAAATAAAATAAAACAAACAACTTGTTAGAACGAAATGAGTTAGTAGTACTGCTTGTAGGAATGTCGTAGAGTTAGGACGGCGACCTTCCTTGTGCCCTCTGGGCCTCAGCTCATGCTGCCTCTGGGATGCCTGCCACTCTACTCCTTCCGTGCCCAAGAGGCTCATATTGGCTAGGGTTGTCTGCTTTGGAACCATGCAGTCCCGTAAGGGTTGGAGGCATCGTGACATTATGTTTTTTATGAAAGGCCTTTGATACCATTAAAACCTTCCTGCACAAGCATCGTTCAGATTCATTGAGGGATTCAGTTATACCAGCCTCTGTCCCTAGTTACGAAACTATTACTTGTTAACTAGGGAGAAACAAAAGGGCCACAAGAGGTAGGCATCTTCTAAGTCAGAATCTACTAGTGAGTGCGGGAACTGGGAGGCGAATCCACCCGGGTGTTTTGGGCACTGGCATGTTTGATGATCCCTTCTATAACTGTTCAGCTCTATGGCATTGAGAACCCTGGGACCATCCTGTCCCAGATCAAGAGATCCCAGCAAGACCTCATCTATCAGCTTAGGTAAGGCAGTACCGCCATGCATAAGCAGCAACAGCAACCTTAGCAAAGACTGCAATGATCAAGGGTGCTTACCTAAACGCGTACTGGCCAAGTCGCACCAAGAGCATCTGAACAAAACACCACCACCACCACAGGATTTGTCCTCTCAGCTTCCCTTTGTTGCTTTCTTGAAGTGAGCAGCACTTACGTGTCGGTGTGAGATCAGGAAATAAGGTTGACACAGGCTGATGCGCGACATTGGAAGTTGCGACTGGCTCAATGGGAAAGGTAATGACAGAGTAGAACAGCAGTTGAGAGATAATGTTTCAAAAGCGTTCCAGGAAGTATGTTCTGTGATGACTGAGAAAGATAAAGACTCACCAGAACGCGGGGAGGCAAGAGGATTCAGAGCGGTGGGAAGCACTCTACCTTCTGCCTGCAGCAAGCAACAGGGGCTGGAATTAGGAAAGGTAATTGCTTCTGATGATAGTATCTGCCACATGACATGGGTAGTGCTGGTAGTGGATGGCGATGATTTTCCCTGAGCCAAGTTCTCCAGTGGTTATAAAAGATAACAACAACACAACAACAACAACAACAACAGCAACAGCAGCAGCAGCATCTTTTTAACCTTTTGCACCTGCCAGGTACTTTTTTGAAATCTTAGCTTTTCTCTAAATAGAATTTACAGATCAACACTTTAGGGATGTTCCAGAATTGGCCAATAAGGTAAAATTTCAGACTTCACTCTACACACAAAGAGAGGGTCTGCACATTAATAGGATTCCCCGGGTAACTCAGAAGGCGCACTGTTGGCCAAGAGGCCAAGCTTGAGTGTTTCTTGGTTTGTGCTCACATCAACAATATCAGAAGGCCAGGATTTTAATCAAGAAGCAGAAAAGCAGTCCTCCGAACCAGCCCCATGCCTGTTCTTAGTCTACAGCAGATCAGGACTCACACCCACAGCCACCCTGGCCTGCACATCATTCTGTCCCCTCTGCCAGCTCACAGCAACCCACCACCAGCAGCCATTTACACACTACCCAATATCATGTGGGGGCAGTTAAATTTCTTCTTTGCGGAGGATAGACTGAGAAACTTTCGGTCTTTCCTGGAAGTTGTTGCATCCAGCATCGGAAACAAGAATTACGTTTTAGCTATTATTTAGGGCATCCAGCGGAAATAAACAAAGACCCGCCTGTGAGACATTCAGAATAGATTGAACTGTTGAACTTTGCCTTGGGAGCTGGCAATGAGCATCCCAGGCTTAGAGATTTTTCCCTGATTCTATGATAAAATAATCTAACAAAAGCATCTAAAGAGATGGGGGAAGGTTAATTCTGGGTCACAACTGAAGGTATAGTCCACCATGGGAGGGGCGTCGCAGCAGCCTGCCAGTGTTAGAAGTGACTTCAGCAAACTATTAGATGAGGAAATTTGGGGCAATACACAGAAAAAAAAAATACTCTCCTAATGATCAAAGAAGCTGTTTGTAATGTAATGTTTCACTCTGCATAACAGTTAGATTTAAAATGAATGAAAATTTAGCAACAATATGGTTTTTAAATGCTCTCCAGGTATAAAATACTTGCCTAGTGTGCACCAGGCCCTGCCAGAGAAACAGAAAGGAGGCAAATCACATTTGTACTCTTGCCCAGAGAAACTGTGAGGCAGTTAAAGAAGACTAACCTGAAGCTAAGTAGGACATCATCCCTGTTACATGATGATGATGATGATGATGATGATGATGATGATGGAGGAGGAGGAACAGGTCTCTACTCCGTTCTGTACCACAGGAGGCTGTATGGGCCAACTGTAGTTCACAAAGATATAGCACAGAGATGGGAGATGGGGTGGGGTACGGGGATGTTCTTGCCTTTCTGTAGGCTCCCTGTTGGGGTATTGCTCAGGACCCCCAGTCTCTGCATAACCCTCTGTAATGAAGTCCCTGCTGAACAGCTCCCAGGATTTAGTAGTGCCTCTATCTTCTGAGGAAAAAAAGCGTCTTCCTTTTTTCCTGTCTTGGGGTTGACTTGCTATATTGTGTTTGGCTTCTTCGTAATTCAAATGTCCTTTCAATTAGCTCTTTGTTCCAAATTCCTTTGACTGAATTACTAACAGTCACTTCTGTTTCCCTAATTAGATTTCATAAATATTAAATGCCTACAAACCACAGTTTCTCATCTATAGAATAAAATTAGCTTTCTTTGATGTAAACAGGCATGCTCGTTCATTCACTTGCTTTGCGGCTCCACTTTTGCACTTATGATGGCAGGCGTGGGCAGTTGCAGAGCAAACCTTAGAGCTTTCCATGTCTTTGCAGGAGTTTGTCAACCCTTGTCATAGAGCTTACTCACAGTAGGTGCTTCATAGTTGTGGCTTTTGTTTTCTTCTTGCATTGGATGATCACCTCAAGTTACATGGGCCTAATTACAATGTTGGCATTAAGCGTCTTGTCTGTGCCATGTGCTGTGGAACACAGGCATGATCGAATCCTCTCTCTTTTCCCTTTGGTTTCTGTGATTTGTTGCCACAGTCAACACCTTTGACAATAGGACAAATCTAGTATGCAGGGATAGTTTAAATTGGCATGTCAGTCAGATTTGTGTTCCTAAACAAATGCCTAAGAGAGTCAACTTGGAATGAGAAATGATTTTGGCTTATGATTTTGCTAGTTTCTTTCTGTCATAGTTCACTTCAGCTGTCAACAACACAACCCAGAGTCACCTATAAAGAAGAAACCTCCATTGAGGAATTACCTCAGTGGCTTATGGCCGTGTTTGAGAGATATTTGCTCAACTGCTAGTTGATAACGAAGGCTGAAGCCTATTGTGAGTGAGGCTATGCCCAGCAAGCTAGGCCTGGGCTGTGTAATAAGAGGTCAGAGCAAACCTGAGCAAGCAAGCCAGTCAGTATCTGTCCTCCAGAGTCTCTACGTCACTTCCCACCTTCAGGCCCTGGTTTCACTCTAGCCCCTGCTTCCTTCGCTGGTGAACTTTGACCTGTAAGCTTTTCCGCCTTGAGTTGCTTTTGATCATGGTGCTTATCACAGCAACAGAAAGCAAGGGGGAACCCTGTCCATGATCACTGGCCCCAATACCTTCAGTCTGTGGTGAGACAGTTCAGTGGATACATGAAGCCCATATCAAGGCCAAAAGGAAAAAGAGAGGCAAAGAGGCAAAGAAGCTTACTATTTTCTTCAAGGGCAAAGTCCCAAAGACACAAAGACCACTGGTTAGGTCTGTGCTTTGAAAGTTCCACCCCCTTCCAGTGCCTCCCAGCCACAAACACCTGAGCTATGGGGAATACTCAAGAAGACAGAGAAACCTGTGGCCCACGTAGTATCTACAGAAAGCACATGCCTACTGCCGTGAGAAGTGATGATGTCACCTTCTGCCTACTGCAGTGAGAAGTGATGACGTCACCTTCTGCCTACTGCAGTGAGAAGTGATGACATCACCTTCTGCCTACTGCAGTGAGAAGTGATGATGTCACCTTATAAGGTACCCTCATGTTCTTTTCTCTAGCCCTGATTGTCTTGAGTTCCCTGTAGAGCTGAAGATGGCCTTGAACTTCCTGCGTCTGCCTTCCAAATGCTGAGATTACAGGCGTGTCCCACCATGCCTTGGTTAAGCAGTGTTAGGACTGAACCTTGAGCCTTGGGCATAATAGGCAGGAACTCTGCCCTGTGAGCTAGCGCCCAGCCCCACTTCCCACTTCTGCTTTTATGTGTCGTGGTAGATGGAACTCACAGACCACATGAACTGACAGAAGCCCAGTCGAGACAAGAGTCAGTGTAGGAAAAGGTGTATCATCTACTTACGTTATAAATCAAATCAAACTCTGTTTTGAGAGAACTGTGGGTTAATTAGAAGTCTGCTACACATTATGTTAAGAATGCTGCCTTGCTGTTGCTTGACATATGGATGTAAAATGTTTGTCCAAAAGTTTAAAGGCAGGTGTGGGATACATTTGTCACACACCTTTGTATTGATTTTGCCCAAAATATAAGTGAGAACTCTAATGAGTGGAAGACAAATACGTGAGTCCAAATAACAGGAACATGTGAAAGGTTGCCCCAGCACTCTAAAGTTTATTTTTCTTAATTATAAAACAAGAATTTTATGACACTACATGCAATTTCCTTGTGGATTAAGTAAGTAAAAATACATAAAATGTGTATAGACCATATTAACCACCTCCACTACAAAATGTAGATTTTCTCTATTTCTTTAGGACACAAATGAAAGGATATTGATACCCATTTAAACTACATTCATCTCACTTGAATTGATTTATATCATACATAATGTTTCAAATCTGAGGGAATCACACGTGCGTTTCTGGGAATGGTTGATTAATGGCAATCTGAACATTGACTTACAGAATGGTGTGTTGCCCTTACACAAAACAACCATCTGATTATGGACTTTCGCATACTTGCTAATTGATATCATCCCATCTTTTGAATGAAGAGTTGCACTAAAAATGATAGTTGAAGGAAACTGTATATCTAAGTCTTATTTTAGTAATAAAGAATAAAATAGACAGTCAATATTTTGATTCATGTCACCTCAACCTGTATGACATGGTTTTAGCAAACAAACAAAAAAAAAGTGGTAAGGACATTACTTTATGAAATGAGTAATCTGCCCTCATTTCTGTGATAATTTATGCAGGTATATATTTTAACTAACATGAATCTGTGGCTGTGAAGAAAGTTTAGGGTTATTGGCCAGTACTCACATTTGTATGCCTGTGTGCGTGCGCACTCAGAAAAGCATAAAATTATTGAAATTTTTAAGTCTCAAGAATACTACTGGAAAACAACATTAAAGAAATAATATGTCCTTATAGGCAGTCCAGAGGACGATCACTTCAGAGCACTCAGAACACAGCATGCTGGACCGAGTGGTCTCGAGGGTACTCACATGTAGAAAAAAATACCACTGTATAGAAAAATTCAGAAATCAATAGCATGAGCCTCTCAAACTGCAGATGAAGAATTTTTAACAGAAAATTGTGGGTCTAATCAACCTCCCACAGACTGATTAAAAATAAATTCACATCTTGTAACTGATACCATATTTTGATCAATGTATCTGCAGATGAGAGGGAAAATGAATGACAGGCCAGGTAAAGAGCGGCGGGAAAAATGTGTCTCATTTCAGCAGCTGAAAACCTAGTGTGGGGACTAAGATATGGAGGTTGACAGTAAATTCATTTGGAAATCATATTTTAAGGGGCTTGGGAAACTGTTAGGTCATTTTAAAAGATCTTATATAGGGAATTCTGTAGATCTAGATTGACTTTCAAAAAACTAATTGAAACCTCTCTGAATTGGTAAAACCTAATAATCTAATGGTAATTTTTTTTTCTGCTGGAAAAAAAATGGTGTTTTAAACTTTCTCAGTGCTGCTAATGACCGCCAAAATATAAAGGTGAAAGATGGAGCATTAACATTTTCATCACTACAGATTTAAAAACCAAACACGAACTACTGGTAAGTGACAATACTCTGTGCTCTCCTCTGCAGTTCTGTGCCCGCCCTGTGCACGGATGATTCTGCGTTTGCCTGATCTAGCCTCTGCACTTTGGCTGGTGAAAGCAAGTATTTTTCTCTTACAAGAAAATTCTATATGAAAGATGGTTTCTCCTTTCGTTATGCCCAAACTAGCACTGGTGCTCTGGAATTTTTATCCAGCAAGCTCGAAGAACTGGCAAGAAGATCAGTCAGTTTTATATTTCTACTTCATGCAGGAAAAAGATCTCTGCTTTCCAGAGAAGAGGTATAGAGATGCTGTTCATCATAATTAGGACCATGTAGCTACAAATGTGAGGTATAAACATATTTAGTGCAAAATGTAAATATTGCAACAAAGTGGGTTGGGCACCTGGGTCTCATCTGGATTTCTCCAGAATCAGTTATAGTACACAGGTAAACACAGGTGTAGGCCTTTCCAAGCTTGCAGTATGCTATTCTAAAATTACACATGAAGGTTTTTCATCGTGTAGTGGCCACCTTAATTAACAGCTGCACTTGCTTCCAAAAACTGACTAAAATGCAGTAACTCCTGGCAGTAGATGTGGAAGTTTATATATACACACACATGCACACATATATGTAAAATTAAATCATATACCTGAGGAGAAAAATCTCTTTTAAATATGAGAGTAAAAGAGACATAGAATCAGGCATGGTTAGGTATATTCAAAAAGGAAGTAAGTTTTCTAAACTGATAAAGGAAATGGTGAAAACTACAAGTATGGGCACTCCTTAGCTGGGTGCATTCACTTAGGAGTTCTGATTGTCTAAAATTAATACCTGTGTCTGTAGCCAGGAGTCATTTCATGTTATCTGGAGTCTGTTTCTTTCGCGGTTTGCTGAGATCTAAAACTCTTAGTACATACATGCATTCCAGGTGAGTTTCAAACAGACCACTATATATATATAAATGTTTAAAGAGAGAATCGCTCTCTACCACGGACCTACAGCTGTCACACTGGCTGGGACTCATATCAGAATATCACTCAGTCCTCACTGGAGAAGTTTCTTCCTGCAGAAGATGGTTAGTCAGACAGAGACCCACAACTGGACAGCATGCAGAGAGAGGGATTAGGAGTCTCGAGCCCTAATGTCATATATTCATCAATCCCCTCCCCTCAGGCATCAGGGATCTGTACAGAAGAGAAGGTGGGAAGATTGTAAGAGGCAGGGGCAGTGGAATTCTCCAAGGAAACAGCATCTTCCAGATGCAACAACGTTGATGCTCACATGAACTCAGAGAGACGACCACAGCACAGAAGACCGGCACAGGTTCAAACCAGACAAAAGCCCAGCACTGAGAAAGGGAGTAGATGCGAAGTTCCAGCCTAAACCAAGAAGCTATTTGCATTAATATTTGTTAGCAAAGGGAAAATCAGTTTTCTCCAATGGGGCGTCACTGGGTATATATGAACCATGTTCCAGCACAAGTTCCATGTCCAGGAGCAGGTGTGTGTGTGTGTGTGTGTGTGTGTGTGTGTGTGTGTGTGTGTGTGTGTAAAACATGTGTACACATAAAAATATTCCTGATAGTGCCACCATAAAAACTGTTTTTAAAAAATAGTTCCTTTATATACATATAATGTACAGAAAACACAACTGCAAACTAATGAGATGTATGTATTCACTTTTAAATTAAATCTTGCCTGAATGATTCTTCAGGACATATAACATCCTCAGCTTTTCCTTAGAGTTGATTGATAGTTGGGTTTTCTTGACCATCCATGGCGAGAATACCACTTTCCTTTTTGGTTTTTTGGTTTTTTTTTGTTTGTTTGTTTGTTTTGCTTTTTTGTTTTTTGAGACAGGCTTTCTCTGTGTAGCCTTGACTGTCCTGGACTCACCTTGTAGACCAGGCTGGCCTGGAACTCACAGCTATTCACCTGCCTCTGCCTCCTGAGTGCTGGGATTAAAGGCGTGAGCCACCATGCCCTGCAAGAGAATAGAGCTTTGCATAAACACTTAGTACACAAATGACAGTAATGTGCTCGGGACCATTTCAGAACTTATTGGGAATTCTATGCTGACTTCAAACCAAAATTCATTTTATGATGCATTACTAAATACCTTAAGCCAGCAAACCAAAAACAATTTTAAAAAGCAAACATTTTAATGCAACACAGTCCAAAGATCTAGTAATTTCACACAAAGCTGAGGAATGGTGGAAATGTTGGGAGTGTTTGTTTTCCATAATTAGGCCATCGTGCAGAGACCTTTGTGTGTGCATTAAACTCTGCAGTTCACAGCACACAGAAGACTTAACTCTGAGCCAAGGGCTTCGGCGGAGTTCACTGGCACTGCCTAGCAGGGGAGCACGTGCAGTGCAAAGTTCACTGTGGTGTGCTCCGAATCTGGGCTTCTATGGAGTCATGTGATGCCACGGGGGTGGGGGTGGGGTAGGGGGCAATGCCAGAAATACCTTAGAATCACGACGCATGAAGATTGAGCAGTTGGCAAATTATTCAGGACGTCCACATGTATTACATGACTCCCCATGGGGCCTGGGGCCTGCAGCTTTAAAAAGCCGTGATCTAGAAAAGAGTGGGGTAGCTCAACATTTAATACTAACCACTGCAGACAGGAGTGAAATGGAAACTTGAGCATGATTTTGAAATTCTCCAAGAAATACTAAGAGATTAAAGAAGAATCACAGGCATTTTTTCTGTGCCTAGATGCCCCTTGAAGGAACAGCTACTCCGTATACAAGCAGTGAGAGGACCTCAGAAGAGACGATGAAGGAATAGATCATGCTGAGCGCACGCCAGTGCGGACCAGCTCTTAGCACCGAGCCCGCAGCTCCCGAGACAGCTCCTGTATAGTGTTTGTCCATTGTGCACTGGGACTTATAACAGGCTGGACTTCCTGTTCCCCTCAGCAGGTGTTGGTATTAGGAAGATCACTGCTCTAGGAATGCTGCATGCTTACAAACAGGTTTCCAGGGACTACGGGTTTTGCAGTAAAATATTCTCAAATTTCTTTGTAGAGGTTCTTCGCTCCTCTTGGAGCTCTTAATTGTGTCTGACAGAGCAGAGCTTCATGCTGCCTTAGACATACCCAGGTATGACCCTGCAACGTTCACAGATTCTGAACTCTCTCCTGATAGCTGCTACGTGGAGATGACAGCCTCTCATGTCCTACTTCTCCGGCAGTCAGATCTTATGGCTGCAACCCACCCAGCATGTCCCGTATTATCACACAACGGAAGCCACACTGTCCTCCAGCAAGAGTGGGCAACTCCGCTCACAGAGGAAGTGCAATCTGGGCCTTAACATCATCCTTTGTCCTGGTCTGGTTTAGTTATCCTGGCAGAGTAAACAAAGCTGAGAAGGTGCCTTCTTAGATTGGCCTGTACGCAAGTGTGTGGTGGGCATCTTCCTGAGTAAAGATTGACGTGGAAGGGCTCAGGGCACTGTGGGTAGTGCAGCTCCCAAGACTGTGGCTCTGGATGTATAATAAAGCAAGCTGAGTGAGCCACAAGGAGCAAGCCTTTAACCAGTGTTGCCCATGGCTTTTGTTTCAATTCCCACCTCCAGATTCCTGCCTTGAACTCTTGTCTTGTCTTCCCTCAATGGACCGTGGCCAGGGAATGGTAACCAGATAGGCCCATCCCTCCACACGCTGCTGTTGCTAATGGTGCTTAACGACAGTAAGAGAGACCACAGCTTTCCTTCTGCTTTAGCCAACAGGCCTTTTGTCATAGACCCAAGCTGTCATCCTTGTCAGAGTTTACTTCTGGCGCTGTGATAAAATGCCCCGACAAAAGTCAAGTTATAGGGGTATTTACTGTAGCTCACAATTCCATGTTAAAAGTCCATCACTGCAGCAAAGTTAAGGCAGGAAATTGGAGAACTAGTCCTTTTGTAGGAGAGAGAGAGAGAGAGAGAGAGAGAGAGAGAGAGAGAGAGAGAGAGAGAGAGAGAGAGAGAGAGAGAGAGAGAGAAGAGAGAGAGAAACAGATGCATGTATGAGAATATTCAGCTCATTTTCTCTGCTCTTGCGCATGTCAGGAACCAGGCACAAGGTACGAAGAGTACCGAGTCTTCCTACACCAACAAAAGTAATGAAGAAAATGGCCCCCACACACTCAGGTGCAAATTTCCTCTACACAATGCCTTGTTGAAACTCTTGTCTCAGTATCCTAGAGAGTGTCATGTTGACTGTTCCAAGTCCTCTAGAGGATCATGGGTTTGGTATCCTGCAGGTGTGGCCATGCTTTGACTTGGAAATCATTTTTAAATTAAAAAAAAAATCAGCTAGTCTACCAGCCCCTCACTTCATGAAACTTATCTAGCTGAGTTAGAGTCTCGTGATTTGCTGGTGCCCTGAGTCTCGGTATTTTAAGCAAACTGATGAGCTGCCATCAGCATAGCTGTTTGGTCCACACTCTCATGCTGCACTCAGATGCCACACGCTGCCTCCACGAGCTCTTGTAGCTTCTGTTACTATTAGGCACATTATAAAAATGAGATGTTCTTAGGGACTAGAGTCACTCCCCCAAGATCCAAGCAGAGCATCATGGTTGGGCCCTCAAAAGGGGCCACCCGTCTTCCTACCAGAAAGGTATTCTGTGTCCTTTGGAAATGGCTTGGGAGCAGACAGAGCTTTCACGTGCAACACAAAACTTTGTGTTTTATTCATTTCTCTGTGAAGATTCCTGAGCCCTTATGGGAAAAAAATTTATTTATCAGCTGATTCGATTCTATAAAGTGCAAATTGTGCTGAGAATCATTTTATAATATAAAAATTATGACAGTAATTCACCAAGAAATACATGGATCTATATGAATGCCAAATTTGAGATGATACCTTACCTAATTTTTTAAATTAAATATTTGTCTTTCAAATTATAGATCCACCCCTGACCCTCAAATACTTTGTTTTCAAAAGAATGCCTTCGCCTTAGTTGAAACTATCAATTTTTGCCTTCCTTAAGTATGTCAAAGTTTGTTTAGAGCAGATAAGACTTGGGAGCCCCACGGACTATAATCAAAACACAAAACACTTGCAGTAGGTTGGGTCTGAAACCTGCTGTTCTCCTCCCCAGTTTTTCCTATTCAGTTCAAATGTTCAACTGTTTAGCAGGCTCAGATAACTTAATCAGTGAAGCGCTTATTTTTGGCATTCTCACATTCCAAATTAAAATTACATTATATTTTTTTTGGGAAAACCCCCCACCAGTACCATCTGTGAATTGAATGGTGTCATTACATCAAAGTACTGCAATTAGAACAATAGGGTAAAATTAATGCCAGTGTTAAATACAGATGTGCCAGATATGATGGGTAGTTGATACACAACGCAAATTGACAGCCACGTGCGATGTGGAAAGTATCCAGGCATAACCCCGGATCCAGTTGGCCAACGGATGTCATGATTGCTTCACAGAGAACATATTTAAAAGAGATTTATTTGGCAGTAAGAAAAAGTTAGTCTGAAAAGACCACGGTCTATCCTAGGTTACTCATGCAAAGCTCTCATTATCTCAGAATAAAAAATGAGTCCAAAGAAAACAATACAAAGGACGTGCAACATTTCCATGGCCATGCAACCAACACCTTTCTCTTGTTTCGGGATGCATTTACTATTTGATAACACGGTGGGCCACATGACATTATTTAGCTAATGGCAACAGTTTTCTATTTTGGTAGTTGAGACAACTGTCTTGTTGTTATATAATAGGGGTTTCTTAATATAGGCTGATAGAACAATATATTTCGTTGCCTAGTTTCACTCTCTTTGAAACCAAACTCTTCTAAGGAAGGATTATGGACCAAGTTCCTTGCAAGTTAGGATTTTCTGAAGCTTTCCATTAAGGCTGATGCTGAAAGAATTCTGTTACTGTGATAATCAGAGGTGTCTTAATCTGCATTGTCTTATACTTAAGTACAAGAGGCTTAGGATGACAAGTAACCACTGAGTCAGTGCCGTCTGCCTCCATGGGCTCCTCAGCTACAAATGGTGTGAGCATGCTTATGTTAAAATACTGTGGCTACTACACAGGAATTTTTAGCAACAAATTTGAGATATTTTTCCGCGTCAGTGTGAACAAGTATAATTAACATGTAAACCTCCCAGTAGCAGCCTTTTGTTGGTGTCAATAAGTTTCAAACATACAGCAATGTTAATAAATTAAGAATAGCAGCTACTAAGTCAACAGTTACATGGGGTACCGACTAATGTGGCTTTGTCTATGAAGTCTATGCTCAGCTGAGGTCATGATGATGCTTTTTCTATATAACAATAATAAAAAATGTAGCTCTTTTCATGTTCTCTTTTGAAAGACAGTATTTTCAAATCCTTCCTCTTCATCATTCCTCAATATTCCATGTCTTACTGTTTAAAGTTGAGAAAAGAATAAAAGATAATACAAACATTCATTGTAAGAGGCTTATATTCCTGTCTTTTTTTTTTTTTTACCAATCACCATTACTAGTGCCCAAAGTTACTTAAAGTTACTTTATAAAAGTTTATCTTAATATTTTCCCAAGACTTCCTTAATATTGAAGTTTATCTTAATATTTTCCCAAGACCTATCTAAATAACAGCGTTGGGGCAATTCATGATACCTTAGCACAGCTTGTACTTACTGAGAACACAGAATACTACAAAGTACTACAGGTGACAACAGATTGATGAAGACAACACTCCCTGTGATTACTACCTTCTTGGGGGCCTTAAATAATGCTAAACAAAGCTAAAATTTTCATGAGAAATGGCACGAGAAATTTAAGAGTGTGTTACGGGGATAGGAGGAAAAGGTGCAGGCTAGAGAGATGAAGACCCTGGCACAATAGTGTCATCGCTGAGACTGAGTTAATAAAGAACTCAAAATAGAGATCCCAGAGCCTTCGCAAACCTTGAAAAGCAAGCTATGAATAAAGACTTACTTGTTCTCTCTACAAAATGAGAAATTAAAGTAGCTTAAAACAGGGTGGCAGAAGTGACAAGATGTGTCCTCTGACTCAGAAATAATTTTATTATAACAGTCAGAGAATAACTTACCTGTTAGGTTATGAGACACGTGCAATAAGAAAGTAAGGTTGACTACAGTTGGAAGTCACTGCCATGACGAAAGCACTAGATACACACAGGATAAATGAAATGGCTGGGGTTCACAGGTCCTAGAAAGCCCTAGATGTCTAGTTTGTGCTTGACACCCCAAAACAGATTCATTCTTCATGTCCCTGGAACAAATTCTGAGGAAATCACCCAAAGGAACAGCAGAATCACAGACATGAAAAGTGACAGGAATATGTCCCTCGCTGCCTGGGTCCTCCTTGTGTGACTCTGCAGGTGTTGTTCTTTAGAATAGCATTGTCCAATTTTTCCCCTCTGGGGACACACAAATAAGCCTTTGTTCACCCCACAAAGAGCATTGATGACAGACCAAAGAGACCATTCAACCCCAAATCCAGTTTGGTGAGCCAGTGAATTCATTAGAGTTACTTTCAGGATTGTGGCTGGTCCAAAGGCAGCAGCAGCATTGAAAAATCCCAGCCTGCCTTGGTGGCAGGCACTTGCAGGCAGCTCCTCAAGCTCCTCCCTGAAGCATTTTTTTTCTATTTGTGCAATCTTTGTGAAGTTTGTGACTGTCTTCTGATCCCACTGTGCCTCCTACATTTTCTGATCTTCTTGGGCTTGGCAAGTTTTGTGAGCTTCCCAAATCTGAAGAGTCTCTCTCCTCCCTGGACAAGAGATGTTTCAGCTTAGGAGGAATAACTACATAACAAATGATTTATGCACATAGAAGACATTTCCCAAGCCTAAAACCTTGCAATACTGTGAACAGGAGGGAGGAATTTTTTTTCTCAGATAGTTTAAAAGTTCCGCTAGACTGCTGAGTGGCTCAGCTTGAATCACATGATCCCATCTGGACCACTTAATACGTGGCACTGTGACTCTTGTGTTGATTCTTCTGGCAAATGGAAAATCAATCTCCCTCTTAGAAACACCCAATGGTTAATCCTACCAATACATGAGCATGGGAAATCTTTCTATCTTCTGATATATCGTCTTCAATTTCTTTCTTCAGAAACTTGAAGTTCTTGTCATACAGGTCTTTGACTTGCTTGGTTAGAGTTATAAGATAGTTTATATATTATTTGCAGCTATTGTGAAGGGTGTAGTTTCCCTAGTTTCTTTCTCAACCCATTTGGCTGTTATATACAGGAGGGCTACTGATTTTTTAAGTTAATCTTGTATCCTGCCACTTTGCTTAAGCTGTTTATCAGCTGTAGGAGATTTCTGGTGGGATTTCCTGGATCACTTATGTATACTATCATATCATATGTGAATAGTGGTGCATTAACATCTTCCTTTCCAATTTTCACTTCCTTGAGCTCCTTTAGTAGCCTGACTGCTCTATCTAGAACTTCAAGTACTATATTGAAGAGACACAGGGAGAGTGGGCAGCCTTGTCTTGTCCCTGATTTTAGTGGACTTGCTTTGAGCTTCTCTCCATTTAATTTGATGCTGACTCTTGACTTGCTGTATGTAGCCTTTGAAGAAGTGTGGTTGGGGGAATCTCTGTGACAAGCTGGAGACCTAAGTCAGAATAGCCCTCTGGGAGGATATGAGGGGGACTCTAGCTGAGATGCTTAGTAGCAGGGGCCATGGAGACTGATGAGGTCACCCTCTACACAAGACTCCTAGCGGAGGGAGAACACCAACTTACATACAAACTTCAGTCCAACACTTACCTGTCTACTAGCCATGCGGGGACAAGGACAGAGTGGATAGAGCAGAGACTGAGGGAATGTCCAACCAATGCCTGGCCCAACCCAAAACTCACGCCATGGAAAAGAGCCAACTCCTGACACTATTTAGCCATATTCTGCTATGCTTACAGACAGGAACCTATCAGAGTTGCCCTCTGAGAGGCTCCACCCAGCAATAGATGGAAAGAGACACTGAGACTCAGAGCCAAACATTGGGCAAAATACAAGGAGTCTAGTGGAAAAGTTTGGGGAAAGGATAAAAGGACTTAGAGGTGACAGGAGCTCCATAATAAGACCAACAGAGCCAATTAACCACCACCCAGAGGGGCCTTTGGAGTGTGACGCACCTACCAAGGACCATGTATGGACTGAACTTAGGTCCTTTACATAGATGTAGCCAATGGACAACTCAGGTTTCATGTGGGTCCTCTAGTTAGGGGAGTGGGGACTGTCTCACACATAGGCTGTGCTGCCTGCTTTTTGATCACTGCCCCCTGATGAAATTGCCTTACCAGGCCACAGGGGAAAAGGATGAACTCCAATCTGATGTAACTTGATGGGGTGGGTGGGTGGGGTCTCCTCTTTTCTGGGGAGAGGGGGTAGAGAAGAAGAGGGCTGGGAGGAAAAGAGGAAGGGGGCTACGACATGGTTGTAAAGTGAATAAATAAATAAATTTTTAAAAAGAAATACCCAATTGGTATTAAAAGGCATTTTCCAGAAGAATGGAACAGAGAGATGGAAAGAAGTTAGCAAAAGACAACTATTTTAAAAAAATATTTATTTATTATCTATACAGTGTTCTGTCTGCATGTGCACTTGCACACCATATCTCATTACAGATGGTTGTGAGCCACCATGTTGTTGCCGGGAATTGAACTCAGGACCTGTGGAAGAGCAGCCAGTGTTCTTAACCTCTGAGCCATCTCTCCAGCCCCCATGGCAACTATTCTTAAGTCCCATTTATAATGGAAACATTACATACGGGGGGGGGGGGGGGGAAGTGATGCAAATACAAAGAAATCTTTCTCTGGCTACCTGTCTCTGTCTTTCACAAAGATAAGCTTTCTTTTTAAAAGTGGATATATAGGAGTGTTTCCCTGCATGTGTACCATGAGTGTGCCTGATGCCCACAGAGGCTAAAAGGTAACTCGGGTCCCCAGACAGTGCAGATATAATGGTTGTGGGCCACCCAATAAATGCGGGAAGTGCACCTAGGTCCTCTGCAAGAACTACTCTTAACCCCCTGAGCCATCTCTCCAGCCCAAAAAGAAATTTCTTAAAACAATCTTTACTTTGACTGCAGCTTCACTTATTTTATTCCCTTGAGCTCACTGAAATGTAAGCAGAGGTCCCTCACCACTTCCCCAGTGTGATCATTTGTTGGTGACAGTTCCACTGACGAGCAGTATAACTGACTGAAACTCCACTCAGTGGGCCTGCTAGTGGTGCTCACTGACTCAGTCCGCCCTTGACACAGTTGTCTCAGCCAGGTCAGTGCATTCTGGCTTCAGAGTTCTTCCTGTGCCCTCATCATGAGTTTCCAACTTTTCACTATTGACATACTGTTGGGGTGCACTGGCTCTTACCTCAAGCCTTTCCGTTTCTACCTAAATTCCTCTTCTTGATAGTCTCACTGTGCCTTGGGTATTTAAAACTCCGCTATGGACAATGTTCACATTTATATCTCTATCTCTTCCCTGAATCCTAGAACTATCTGTCCTTGCCTATAAAACACTTCCTATGTAATGTCCAAGGTGTCTCAATGTAATATGTGTGGCATTAACTTTCTCAGTTCTCCCTTTTGTGTCCTGCTCACTCACTGCTATGGTTGTAACGTGTATGGTCTCCCCTGTTGATATATGAATTCTTAACCCCTTTACTTCAAAATGTGTCTGTATGTAGAGATAAAGTCCTTTAAGGAGACAATTAAAGGAAAATTGGCTCATGTAGGTGGGACCTAATCCCAACTGAGTGATGTCCTTGTGAAAGGAGACATCATCAGACTGCAGTGAGCATGGAGCGGTGACTCTGAGGTCACAGCAAAAGCACAGGTAAGGCAAAGAAGGAAGAGAAGTATGGAAGAACCTAGAAGTATGAGAAAATGTCCTTTTGCTTCACTGTGGCAGCCCCACCACACTAAAGACATCCACCATGGTCCCCCCAATCAATACATAACAATACCCCTGTGTTTTGCCCATGCCCCAAACTTTCGACTTATCTGTGACTTTTCTGTTTTTCATATCCTGTCTTTTATCCACCCAGGAATCCTATTGTCTCTAAGTCCAGAAGAGGATGAGAGAGTCTCATGGCTTCCCACTCGGACACTTGGTCCAGGCCATCACTGAGACACTGACAATGCTGCAGTGGAGAATGGGCTCTACCTGCAGGCTAGCTGTGAGGCTTGCTAGGCACTCATCTTTTCAGCAGCATACTTCATGTACATCTTGGAGAGAGAGAGAGAGAGAGAGAGAGAGAGAGAGAGAGAGAGAGAGAGAGAGAGAAGAGACGAGGGGAGAGAGACAGAGAGAGAGAGAGACAGAGAACAGAGAGAGAACAGAGAGACAGAGAGAGAGAGACAGAGAAAGACAGAAAGAAGGAGAGAGAGCAGGAACTGGGCAGGGCCAGGCTATCTGGCCTCAAATCCTGCTCCCAGTGTCATATGCTTCTTTCAGCTGGACCTCCCCTTCTAAAGTGTCCATGGCCTTAAAGATTGAACAATCAGAGCCTAAGATGACATTTCTCATTAATCATAACACCATGCTGAGAGCTCTAGAGCCTCTGCCTCCCACCCCAGGATGCCTTTGCAACTTTGTCTTTCACTCACTCTGAACCAACTTAACCAGATGCCTTCTGGGCATGTGACAGTCCTAAGGTGGCATGTCACAGTTACAACTGTTAAAATGCTCTACTTTTAAGATTTTCTGCTCCCTCACTTTCTTTAAGTCTTTAAGGCTCATGTTACCTCAATGATCCATCCCAATCTACATCTTTGAAATTGGTACTTTCTGTCTCTGGCCCCAGCTATTCCTTCTATACTACAAGACCGTTTCCCAGCCCTTACCATTAGCTATTGTAGTCTATTGCTTTCTTAGTCACTGGTTATTACTTACTTACTATTTATGTGTGGTTAGGGTCTCACCATCTTGCCCTGGCTGGTCTAGATGTTACTATGTAGCCTAGGCTCACCTTGAACTCAGAGAGATTAACCTACTTCTGTCTCTCAAGTTTTGAGATTAAAGGCTTGGTCACCATTCCTAGCACATTTGTTAGTGGGTTTAGGGACATATGCCGTTATGGCCAGCTCTTCATGTGTTTGGCTCACCTTCTCCAGTTGTATTGCATGATTCCACAGAGTAAGCATTCAGGAAACATTTATGAAGTTACTATAAATGAGTTGGCCATAGAGCACAAACGAGCATCAGTAAAGCAATATGCCTGGAAAAGATATTGCTAACATGCATGTCCTGCCTGTACTTCTTGAGTTTACTTTTTCTGTCTCCCATAAATGCGGGCCGTTTCCTATTTATTATTCCTTTAAACTACTTAGCTATGCTATGTGAGTGCGTCCCTCTGTTGTACAGAGATACATGCACTCCTTAGTTTTACACATATTTTAAGCTAAGAATGTGTCTGTTAGAGAGCTCCGTCCGCTCGACAGTTGAGCAGCTTGTTTTTCCACTATGTTCACCATTTAATTGTGGAAATGTGGCTTACTTTCATATTTGTATACACCCCATGTCACACAAATGCAAAACAAGCACCTTTTGACAATAAGGACTAGGTTTGGCTAGTTAAAAAAACAAAGACAAAAACAAAAAAACCCAGCAGCATTTTTTATCTGGGCTAATTTAGCCACAGTCTCACTTTCACTGGCGGTTTCCAGCAAGGCTTGTGTGACAGAGTAGAGATCACCGGAACTAAGTTTCCCTTTACTGTGTGGGTTCTGGGGTCTAGTTTTGAGTGTGGACAAGTGTCTTCACTTCTGTGTTCCAGCAGGTTTGGGCTCTGGTGTCAGTTCTGCCTTCATTTTGGTCTCTGTAGATTCAACTCATTTTCTTTTAAGCTCAACACTGTTTATTTGAATCATATCCAGAATTTCTCCATATTTTAAATTCAGTGGGTTTTTTTTTTTCAAAATACCTGTCTGCCATATTGCAGGAAACAGCAGGAAGCTTAAACTTCATCGTTAATTTTAAAACTGTCACATGCTGATGGTTTGGGTGTTGTTATTCAGGCTAGGGTAAATGTGACATAATAACAACTGTGTTTTGGAATATTAATATGACAATAGCAGCAGGCATCCGGATATTGATAACGAAAGGTGATTTCTTACACAGAAGTGGAGCCACACCAAAAGTTGTCAGAGTGAGATAGACATCTCAGCAAAGGTGCTATGACATGTGACATGTGACAATCATTTGCATAAAAGATAAGGTTTGAATTCCTGTCTCACATCACACAAATTCTAAACATAGGAGAACTCTATAGCATAGAAAATATTATAAAATTATGCAAGTGGAAAAGTGGGTGATCACCTGCAGACTCAGATGGGAGGGAGAAGGCACCCAAGTCATAACTCAAAATCCATTTGTTTTGCAATTAATGATAAATTTCATTGTCTAAGAATAAATTTTTTTGAATGGCAAATTTCAACATGAACGAATTCAAAAGACAAGTAACAAATGGAGAGGAAACATTTGCAACATACGTCACAAATGACAGGGGGATATTCTTAATATATAAAGAACCCCATAAAAGCTGAGAAAAGGAGACAGAAAATTCACAAAATTAATATGTAAACAGCCCTCGGCCATATGGAAACATTTCCCACCTTATTCATAACAAGAGAAATAAAAATTAAAACTATAGCAAGATGCCATTTGTATGCATCAGTTGGTGAAAACTCAGAAGTTTGATCACAGTCTGTTGTTGAGGTTTTGAGAAAATGTTCACTTTCACACAAGATTTGAGGGGATAAAGTGATGTAGTGCCTAGGAAATAGAATTTCACAAAGTCCACCAAAACTACAATTGTCTGCCCTTTTTGTTTAGAAAACTCCCAGTATTAACCTGAACAAATCCTGTTGCTATGAAGACAATTGTTCAATGTCATTACACAATTGTCTGTGACTCTGAAACTCAAGGAATTATCCTAAAAGCCATGAATAGGGGGAGACTGGGTGGATAAACTACAGTATGTCTGCACAGTTGCAAATACTTACTTGATGTTATTAATCAGTGGTTCTCAACTTTCCTCATGCCGTGACCCTTCAATACAGTTCATGTTCTGATGACTCCCAACTATAAAACTACTTTGCTGCTACTTCATAACTATAATTATGCTACTGTTATGAAATGTAAGGTAAATATCTCTAGTTGAGTACCTGGTACAGATGGTTAAATTATAGTCCATCTACCCAGTTTCCTGCATCTAATCAATAACATGGATGGTACACAGCAGTGTACCCACGCAATGGCATGCCTCTACTCAGTGGTACAGGGAGAAAGGGAGGTTCACAGAGAGATTTAGAGTGACTCTCAGGATATGTTTTTAAGTTGGCAAAGTAACATGTAAAATAACAGTCATAGGCCATAACATATTGTGTGTGCACATGTGTGTGAGTGTCTTGCTGCAGAAAGAAACCCCAGGGGAGAGAAAGGATAAAATAGACAAGCATAGCATGAAGAAAAAGAATATATCTAAGTCACCTTGGAACAGTGCCCTGGGATGATGAACAGTCAGTGCAGAGACCGTGACCACCTAAGACAACCATTGACCTTTGCCTAACCGGGCTACTCTTGATGGACTAATTATGAATGATCTTTTGTGTTGTGAGACTCAGAAAAATTAGCATATATCTTGATTTATCAGCAAGGAGAGTTGATATTGTGGATGAGAATATTGTCTCGGGAGCTGGAGAGGTGGCTCAGCAGTGGAGAGCTCTTGTTGCTCTTACAGAGGATCTTGACACAATCCCCAGTACCCACAGGGGGGCTCACAACTGTCTGCACCCCCAGGAAGGAAATCCAATGCCGTCTTCTGTCCTGTGTGGACAGCAGGCACATACATGGTGCACAAACATACAGGTAGGTAAGACAGTCAGTCACACATATGAAATAAAAATATGTAAAATATTAAAAAAGAATAAGACTAATAGAAATGCAAAGAGAACCCACATGGCATCTGATTGCAGTTCCAGTTAGGAATAGAAACTCATAACTGGTTCATAGTAGGCTCCTGTGTGTATGAATTATAAGCCACGCACAGTTCATTACATACATGTGTTAGTTTTGTGCCTTTAAAAATCAGGGAACAATGACATCTCAGGAGCAATGAGCTCATTTGGCATCTACGTCTTAGTTTCTAATGACCTTCCCACACTAAAACAGCAGGGCATCTTATAAAAATGGCTCTTCCAGGGGCTTAGTAAAGAAGGAGCATATCTAGGAAGTACTCATGCCAGAAACAAAGGAAACATTCACAATCTAAGAGGGAATGCATTAAAATGACTCAAACGCCGAGTCTTTAGTCCACATGAAAAACAGAAGAATACGACCCACAAAGATGAATTTTACAAATTAGAAAATCTTATAAATGCATGAAGCAGAGAGGAAGCTGAGCAGGGGCGCCTTTCTTCATGAGGTAATACCACCCACTACACATCAACGGATGAGCTGGGAGGTGGTGTGGGGCCATGACGGCCCTTAGAGAAGGTACATGCCAGGAGAAAGTACTCACAAATACACAGAACTAATTTCTCATCCTACTCAGTCACTCATGTGAATACGAAATAGAAGGTGCATTTCATAACGTGTTGATGCCATGTTGGAAAAGCAAAGAAGAAGAATTAAACGTTGTGGGAGAATTAAAGGCAAAGGTTGATGCATCTTATTTAAGCCTTATATAAACTCTACCTGAAATGGACCCAGCTTTCCAGAAGGTAGCGGAGGCATTCTAATTTGACCTATGAATTCATCACTCTCTCTCCTCATCCTTCATCTCTGCTCTTTCTGTTTATTTTGTCTTGATAACTGGAGTATTTCTACCCAGTGCCACTCAAATAGATAACAAGACCCTAAACAACTCCTAGCAAAATTTACATTCAAACCCCCAAGTTACAGCAAGTCTTTCTGTCTTACTTTTCTTACTTGTTAAGTAGGTTACAGTAATAGCACACACCTCACAAGGGCTGTGAGGATGAAGTCACTGAAAAGTGGGTGAGTGCAATGGTTACTATCCATTGTCAGCTTGACTAAATTTCATATCGCCTCGGAAACAAACCTCTAGGCACCTCTGTGACAGGTGTGGCTGGTGACAGGACACACTCTGAAATACTCTGGGCTAGAGTCCCAGGCTGTATAAGAGCGTGAGCACAGATGTCATTATTCGCTCCTTACAGAGTGTGGGTACATCGCCTTCCCTTCCACAAGGCCTGTGCCCTGAAACCTTGACCTACAAGAACTCTTCATCGCTTCTTTCTTTCTTTCTTTTTTTCAGAGACAGGGTTTTTCTGGGTAACAGCTCCGGCTGTCCTGGACTCGCTTTGTAGACCAGGCTGACCTCGAACTCACAGAGATCCACCTACCTCTGCCTCCAGAATGCTGGGATTAAAGGCGTGCGCCATCACCGCCCAGCTCATTGCTTATTTCTTAAGTTACTTTTGTCAAGTATTTGTCACACCGGTGAGGAAAGCAACTGAGGCAGTAAGAACAAGCAACAGTGGCTGTCACAGACAGGCCATGGCATAGCCACCACAAAGGACCAGGGTACTATTGACTGCCGAAAACAACAGCATGAAAAACTGCAATAGGATAAGTGAACAAGAGTGTGTCCAGGTGGATTGAGCTAGAAATGATCATAATGAGTGAGTTAACCCAGAAGCAGAAAGACTCAGATGGTATATACTCACTTATATCTGCATACTAGCCCAAGGGGCATGTCCCACGAAAGCCTTCACTTACCCGGAAACTGGGACAGAGGGGAGGACATCCTATTGGGACTCTAGATGAGAGAAGCATGGGAGAATAGCAAAGTAGAAGGATCCAGAGGGTCCTAGAAACCTACAAGTAGAACATTATGATAGGCAGATTTGGGCCCCAGGGTCTAGCTCAAACTAAGGCACCAGCTAAGGACAATACAGGCAGTGAACTTTAAACCCTTACCCAGATCTAGCCAATGGTCAGAACAATCTCCACACTTGAGTGGAGAGTGGGATATGACTTTCTCCTGTACTCTGGTGCCTCACATTTGACCATGTCCCCTGGAGGGGGAGACCTGGTGGCACTCAGAGGAAGGACAGCAGGTTACCGAGAAGAGACTTGATACCCTATGAGCATATACAAGGGGAGGTAAATCCCCCTCAGTCACAGTCATAGGGGAGGGGAATAAGGGGAAAATGGGAGGGAGGGAAGAATGGGAGGATACAAAGGATGGGATAACTATTGAGATGTAACAAGAATAAATTAATAATAATAAAAAAAGAGTGTGTCCAGGAAACTAGGGTGTAATGGCACCTGGCTATGATTAGCATGTTCTTCAAAATAATCAGTATATGTATTTGCTGAAAAAAATTAACTCAGTTAAAATGTTGCTACAATTGTATGTAGCTAAAATATACATAGGGAAATATTTAGCCATATAATTTAGATAGGAAAATCAAATGACAATTTTAAAAATTTATTTCCCTTGTTCATACATCTAGAAAGGGCTATGAAGGAATTAAAAGAATAGTCTCACAGCAGCCAAAGTGGAGCATATATTGCATGTTACGTTTATTTGCCCTACTCTAAGGAGTCAGTCTGTCTCTCTCTGTCTCTCTGTCTCTCTGTGTCTCTCTGTCTCTCTCTGTCTCTCTGTCTCTCTGTCTCTGTCTCTCTCTGTTTTTGTCTGTCTCTGTCTCTGTCTCTCTCTCTGTCTCTCTGTCTGTCTATCTGTCTGTCTATTTCTCTGTCTCTATGGTTGTGTTTATGTGTAATGTCTGTCTGTCTGTCTCTGTCTCTGTCTCTCTCTCTCTCTCTCTGTGTGTGTGTGTGTGTGTGTGTGTGTGTGTGTGTGTGTGTGTGTGTGTGTGTATTTGCCTGTAGTTTCTGTTTGTCTATCTTTCTGTCTGTCTGTGTTTATATAAAGGCCCAAGGTTAACCTCATCTATCTATCACTTGCCAGACACCATCCATCTGGGTTTTTGAGACAGAGTCTCTCACTGGCTTGTAGGTTTCCAAGTAGGATAGGATAGGGAGTCTGGTGATCTGCCTGGCTCTGCCTCCACACACAGAGGTTATGTGGATGCTAGGGATAGAGTGTAAATCCTCCAGCTGCAAGGCAAGCACTTCACCAATGGATCCATCCCCCAGCTCCACATCAGTGAAACTCCATCTTTCTGCTGTATCCTGCATCTCCTCACCACACTTCATACTATGCTGTGCATGCCTCCACTGCGAGTAACACTTCAAATACTGAAATAATGGGTGATTTAACTAATATTCTATAATGCAATGCCCATTAGTGGGATACAAAATAATATTATGAGATTTTATTAGCTTATATTAGTAAACACAGATTGCATTCAAAGCTGTCCCTGGTTTATTTGTGAAATGCTTGCATATGATAGACTCGTATAAAATAACCAAATTATGCTGCCACGAAGCTGGAGAGTTGAGTTCCCTGCTGAGCAGGTTATGTGCAATCTTTTTCCCCCCTCTTTCTTCTGAAGAAAGATGGGAAGATGGTGGCTACAGGGTTTCTCTTTGTGCCCCTTCGCCGCCGCACAGGCAGCTGCTGAAGAGCACTTCCCAGCGAACAGTTTCTGACCTCCAGTCTCTTGCTTTCTAATGGGTACCAGTAGCAACATCAACTACCACTTCTCGGCATTAAAAACGAGTGTTATCAAAGAGAGGACTCTACCTAGCACAAGGTGGAGGGGATGTTTGGCAGATAGCCAGGTAATTAACTCAATGCAGACAAAAACAAGACCCTTCGCAAGCCTCACTGAAGAGTCCTATAATGTCTCCTTCTCACCACTGTCCAGGGAGACCTGTCAGAGCAATGGACTTGATATCACCATGGTGAACATCTCTCTTCTGAATTGTTACCACCCCCTAGAGGCATGCCAGCTCTTTCATTTAACAAAGCCATTATCACACCAAGGTGAAGGCTGTATGGGGGTCCCACTCAAAATAATAGTGCCATGGTTGTGTTTTCCGATGCTAATGACTGTGAGCATTAGAAGAGAGTGGCACCAGTGACCATTTCCAAAGCCCATTAGTTAATATTCTTGCCCTCCATGAAGCAAGAGAGAGAACGGAGCATTGGTAATAGAATTAAATATAACCGGAATATTACAAATTATTTTTTGCTTTGTGCATAATGGGTTTTTTAATGGCCTTAAATAGAAATGAAATGTTTTAAAGGTTTGTTTGTCTAAATGGCCACAAACATGTCAGTGACACTTATAGATGAGAGATCATAGAAAAACATTTTGTAAAACTCCTTTTAGCATGGACGATTAATTAATAAATGAAATGGGAACCATCCACTGGTAACACACAAGCCCTACATGAAATTGTCCTGCAGGCTTATCTCAAACTGTCCTCTTTCTAAGCTATCTGACAAACCTTCCAGTTGCAACCCTCTTCTCTTAGTGATAAATGTCTCCTAAAAGTCACATGATTGCTTCTCTTTGTCATCACCCAATTTCTTCATGGTTCATAAATCCTTCATTTCACTGTCAACCTTCTCTGAGGCCGCTGTCCTCAGGCTCACCTATGCTCTCAATGCAGTTGATTGGTTTAGCTGCTGCTGATATGGTCAAAATGATGAAGAAAGCATTTATTTTGTCTTATACTTCCAAAGGCATACAGTCCTCCTGTTGCAGGAAGGCATGGTGGCAGGAGAGTGTCAGTCTGGAAAACAGAGAGGAAACAGAACTAGTTCCTGGCTATAACACCTCAAGGCCAACCTCCAGTGACACACTGACTTCCACATGCTTCTACTCCCCCAAATAAAATATAAAAGGTATTTTCAGATGTGTCTCCTGTCACATGATTGACTCTTGGACAAGAGTGATGACACATCTTACTTTTAATAGCTCACACCCATGCTTTTTAGACACACAGAGTGAAGGCACACTACTAAGCAATCCATTCCACATGCTCCATGAGTGTCAAAGAGAAGGAATCAGATATTTCCCAATAAACACGAGGCCCTAATTTTAGAGACCCATATAAAAACCCCATATAACAGAGCCCCATATATATGTAGACCAGTGGCCCTTGTTTTACATAAGGATATTTTAAGTATTCAAAGATATGGTCTTTTTTTTAAAGGATAATGCCATTAGTGGCCATCCCATGACTTCCGTGTGTCGATACAGATCATTTGGAGCTTGATAAAACATGTTTGACCCATTACCATCTTTCTGTTTTGTTGCCTTTAAGTTTCGACTTTCCATTTAAAGTAATTTGTTACCTTTTTCTGCTAAGTTCTTCTTGCATATGAATAACCAAAGTAGATATTTCCAGATGTTTACAACAATTTTCATTCATCTGTTTATTTCACTTTTGCATTAAATTGTACATATTTGTGCTTTTTTGGGGGGGGGGACGGGAAAGAACCTCAGAAAGGGATGATTCTTATAACAACTGACCTGAGGATTCACACAGTCTCCCCCCCAAAAAAAATTTCAAGAGAACTATTCTGATATTTTTCAGAAATCAATCTTTTCCACAGAACTGGCTCCTCATAACTATAGCCGTCCCCTTGTGGAGTGTGCACTTCGTGGTGGCATAAACGACACGCTTTGATTTGCTGCAGTTGAAGGCACTGCTTCAAACTGTGTTTTGTTTCCTAAAATCATATTTGTATGAGTGGAACGCTTTGGTCTTACAGACCGTGGAATGGGGCAGCTAGCATCCATGCCGTCACGCAGGGTATGAAAGCACTGTTAGCCCTCACCTTGAGGTCTCAGATTTACATATAGGATATTAGCAACATATGAGGAAAGCATTCTTTCTCACTGCTCTAACTTGGCTCAAATAGATTTTCTAAAGACAGTTAGGACTGAGTACCTCATCAAAGTCCATATGTCTTTAGTGGCAAATATAGATACTGAACATGACGCATCTGTGCAGAAAGGCTACAGTGGCCAGCCACAAAGCACATACAGCATCACGCGTTTCTACCCGGCGTTTTCCTGTGGATTTTTAAATGAATTGTTCACTTGTTATTATTTTAATTGAAGTAATTCTTTCTCAGAGCTGAGGTTGTTGCAGATGAATCAGAGCTGTTTAACTTGTCAAAACATTTAGGGCTCTGGAAAAATAATTTAAAACTGTATGGGAAACTAGAACGTGAGCCAATGCCAAACCATGTCACACAGTGATAGCACGATCAAGGAGCAGGCAAAACAAAGACCTAGCTTGTCAGGGGAATTCTGGAACTGACGTCACAATTCCCGAAGACGGACAACGTGGACATGAAAATATAATACAGGAGGGGGATTGCATGTGTATATGCATATGCACGTGAAAGCATGCATATTGAGACCAGAGACCTGGCACTCTTCAGTAATGCCACTCACTGCATCTGAAGACAGTCACTCTAAGCTGGACCTTCTAAACCAGTCTAGGCTGGCTGCCTAGTGAGCCCCCGGCACCCTCCATTTCCTGCCTCCAACACACGGGGGCTACAAGTGTGTGCCACCATGCATGACTTTTTTAGCTGGAGTTTTGGGAGGAATGACAAGCACTTTGCCCATTGAGCCATCTCTCCAGGCACCATTATGAGAGTTTTTAAAGAGTCAAAAAATATGGTGTCTCAGAAAGTTAGACCTAAACATTATTTAAATAAAGACATGTCTGGTCTGACCAGGGAGGGTTGGTTTTTTTGTTTTTTGTTTTTGTTTTTTTCCTAAAAGAGTAAAGATTCCATAAACAAACATGCCTAACCGGTTCTCCAAAGAATGTGACTTGTTTTGTTCTTTGTCTTCAAACTTTTTGACTAATATTCAAAATAAAGAGTTGGGAAACATGGGTGGCCTCCACTCTCAGCGTTCTTTTCATTTTGGAGGTTTATTTTTATTTTATTGTACAAGTGCCTTATCTGTATAAGTTTGTGCGCCGCATGCATTCCAGGTGCCTGGGGAAGCAAGAAGAGGGCATCAGATCCCCCACAACTGGAATGACAGCTGGTTGTGAGCCCCCATGTGGGTGCTGGGAACTGATCCCAGGTCCTCTGGAAGAGCAGCCAGTGCTCCAAACCACTGAGCCATCTCTCCAGCCCCCCTCACTGTCCTTAAAGAATCAAATGCCAGATCTCTGAGATACTCAGAACATCAAAGGCAGAATTACTTCTTTGTGGCTGTGGCTCTGGCTGGCTGGTCCCAGTCTTAGCTCTTCCGGCCAGCTGTCAATCACAGAAACAATACCCAATGTCCCTGACAATCTCATTAACACCCAAACTCATACTTTTTGTCTACCACATTGATTATCTTCCTCAGGCATAGACCCTGCTGCTTCATCTTAGGTTTATGAACCAGGAACAAACATCCAAAGCAAATCAACATATACGAATCTTCAATCTCAGAAAGAAAAATAAAAAAGTTGCTTCAACTTTGAGATTGCTTTTTGTTGATGTCCTATGGTAGCTGTTTTAGTGGCGGACTTGAACACAGATGCTAAAATCTTGGCCTTTTAACTTTTCTTTACTGCTTTCACCTTACTGTGATGGCAGATACTGGTTGTCACCTTAATATATCTGAGAAGAGGAAACCTCATTTATGCAATCGCTTTCATCAAGCTGGCTGCTCTGTGGGGCATCGTATTGGCTGGTAGTTGATGCAGGAGAGCTTGTATCCTAGTGAAGGCACCTTCTTTATAAGAAACGCAGCCTGAACATGGGCTTGGAATGCAGCCAGAAAGTAGTGTTCCTCTGTGGCCACTGCATCAGGTCCTGATTCTAGGTTCCTACCTTGAGATTCTGGCCTGACTTCCCTGGATATGATACTGTATATAAGCCAACAAATGGCTTCCTTCATCACAATGTTTTAAGTGATGGAGTTTTTTGCAGCAACACAATGCAAACATGGATACTGACCTATCTATAAGCAATCAATACAAGCTAATTTTCCATATTCACAGTGTGAGCAATTTTTATTTCAATTCCTTTTTGAGGCAGAAACAGACAAGGAGGTTTCTTTGCAGTTAAATTAGAAAGTTACTTGTTAATGTTATTTTTATATAACTATGTTTATTTCTCACTTTCTTTTAACCCAGCTATCACATATTACTTTAACAAGCTTCACAGCACAAGAACTGAGCAGTTATTCTTAACTCTCCAAGCTAACTTGGCTTCCTCCCAGCTTATATCTCAGAGATATTTGCACTTTGTAGCTTTTTCTGTTCCAGTTTTCTCCTGATGTCTCCTAGACTTCTCCTGTGGCTGAATCCCCTACTTCCTCTTCTAACTCTTCCTCCCTTGTCTGGCAGGAAGTACAGCCCTATCCTTACCTCTGTTCCATGATTAGCTATAAAGTGCTTTCTTAGCGTATCAGAGGACAATTGTGACTCAGTGTTTACACAACATTGAGACAGGAGATTCTCAGAACAAGGATTGCAACCAGACATGGGGGTTAGAGAAATCAGCCTTTGAACTGCACAATGACCTTATGCCTACAGTTACTCTCTAAGATCTAACACAAGAAAATTATTCCTTGAATTTATTTATTCCTTGAATTTATTTTTGATCCAGCTCTCTCATAAGGTCAATTTACATAGTTTAGAATATATATCCTATGTCCTACTGGACATAACGACCTTATATCTACAAAGGACTAAACTTTTCAGGTAGCCAACTTCTGATTAAATACTTTAAAATATTTATAGATTATATTATTTCCAATGAAACTAATAAATAATAATATAAGGGTCAACATTTTAAACATAAAGTTGAACCAGGCATACAGTAGTGCTCTCAAGGGCACCCCTTCCTAGTGTCCTTCACTGATATACATTCAGGAAATAGTTCTTGACACTTACTCCATCAATACCATGGATTTTATTTCTACCACTATAAATACTCCTAAATACACTATAATATTATTTTGCATGACTTAAATTGTTACCTTATTGGTCTCTTATTGCTTATAGTCAATTGGAGACCTAATTCATTAATATCTCTTCTATATCATTTAATTTACATTAACTCACTTTGCTCTTGGCAGGCGTGAGTTATTTTTTCTTTGTTTTGACACGTCAGAGCCGTGTGCAGGCTAAGCCAATGTCCTATCGCCAAGCTTCACCCCCACCCTAGATGCTTGCTATTTCTTATAGTGCAGCAACACTCCTGTACATGACTTCTGGTGGTCATGGTGATGGTGTCTGTCTGTCCGTCTGTCTCCGTGTCTGTGTGTCTGTCTGCATGTCTATGTTTCAGTGTGACAGGTGATTGTGTGCATGCATGTGCAGAGGGCAGCCTTCAATGTCAAATGCCTTTCTTAATCTCTCTCCATTTTACTTTTTGAAACTGTCTCTCACTGAGCCTTCTGAACGGCTAACTCCAGGGATGGTCCTATCTCTGCTTCCCAGGACTGGGGACACAGGCTCGGGGATCCATGCTTGGTTCCTGCGTGGATGTGGGAGATATACATCTCAGACCTCATGTTTGCGCGTCAAGCACTTTACCATCTCCCGCTGCCTATTCTCTGCCAATTGTAAGAGCTTTAGGAGTATAGAAACAGCTATATAATATGTAATCACTAATACTGTGTTATTTTCCAACATTGTGCTAACCAGTGTTTCTCCTGGTGACATACACATGCCCCAATTTTTCCATCTCTTTGACAAAATATTTTAATTGAAATTTTGATCACTTATCAATTTATTAAATGAAAATAGTTTCTGATTGTGCTTTTTGCATTATATTCTGAAGGATATTATATATTTTTTATCTAAAAATTTATATATTTGAAAAATTGTTTTAAAATATGTAATTTTAAATATAAAAATTCTTTAATGCAAAATATTCAAAGAATAATATATTCCATTGAAAGTTCAAATGAATAACAAAGGAAAATTTTTATAATCATTAATTTTTTAAGACAGTGTACAAAGTCCTGCATTCGATTACAATGGCTTTATGTGTATGCATCCTTGTTCTTTTCTATTACTTGGACACCGGGAAGTCTTGGAAAATCATCATTTCACAAGTGCACTTCTATGTACCTTTCATTCACTTTGACGTGTCAATTCTATGTGAGGAATTTGTGGGATCATTACGGTTTTAGTGGTGATGTGCTTCTGCACTCTGTGATGCATTTGCCCACTGTTTGTCTACTTTTCTATGAAGTCATATGCTTTGATCTAGGAACTATTAATAAGCTGGAAGGTTCTTAGTGCACTGCTGTGAAGAAGGTTCCTGAAGCTTCTGGTAGAAGCCCAGGACTTCTCCTTTCATATTTCAGCCTTACTCCCCCTGGGGCAAATGGCTGTATATAAGAACATAGCAACTTTCTAATTGTTCGTTATCAATAAGCTGTTGCTCAACAACAGCAAATACCATTGAATAAATGAAAGGTGTTAAACACCACACACACACACACACACACACACACACACACACACACACACACATACACACACACTGTAGTTGGGGGGATCCAGAACAGATGATGGTATAGAAGGTGCAACTATGTTCAGATTCCATTATCTAACAGAAAGAAATTTATTATCCTTATTAGGAAGTGCATCACTGTGTACAATGGATGAACACTAAAACGTGTTAAGTGTCACTGATGTAACCAGGCTGCAGTGCAAGGGGATCAGACTGAACACCGTCATATTTGGGTGGGTCCTTCCAACCTCTTGGCTGCTTCTCTTGGGTTCCAACAACATGCCAAGCTATAACTTCAAAATATTTTTTGTTTTAGGAAAATACTTCCTCAACCTTCGTCTTGCAGAGTGTCGCAAAAGTGATGGTTGGAATGGATATTAAATTTCAACAAAATATTAAACTCTTAATTTATATTACCTATCTTTATTTTTATTATAAAATTATGTTATATGTGTGTGTTGCTAGTAAGGGTGTATGCAATACACAGAGGCCAGAGGAGGGAGTCAGATCCCCTGGAGTAGCTTGAGGCTGCTTCAAGATGTTCTGCATAGATGCTGGGATTCGAACTCCAATCCTCTAATGGAGCAGCAAATGCTCTTACCTGCTGGGTCATCTCTCTGGCCCGTACTGTATCTTTGATTGCTTTTAATTTCTATGTATACAATCATATCATCTATACATAATGACAATTTATTTCTTTTCTTCTATAACAAACATATTTACTTATTCTTCTTATCTTATAGTATTCCTTGAATATTTAATTCAGTACTTGAATAGAGAAAATCAAGTCTTGTCTCTAAGTCTGAAGAAAATAATTTTATCCTTTCCAATGAAATACAGGAATTAACATGTCAGTTTCAGAGATTGTGTTTCAGGTTAATGTATTTCTCTTCATATTTAGTTAGCTGAGATTTAAATGGTATGACATTAAAAATGTTAAGTTGCATCTAATGTTTTCTTTAATGAGATGATCTTTTTTACTAGTTTAATTTGGTGGCTTGTCCCATTAAATCATCATCAAATTATGAGCACATGACTTTTGAGTAGATTTTTGGGTTTTTGTTTGTTTGTTTGTTTTTGGTGTGTGTGTGTGTGTGTGTGTGTGTGTGTGTGTGTGTGTGTGTGAGAGAGAGACAGGGTTTCTCTGTGGAGCCCTGACTGGCCTAGACTTGCTTTGCAGACCAGGCTGGCCTTGAACTCACAAAGATCCACCTGCCTCTACCTCCTGAGTGCTGGGATTAAGGGCGTGTACCACCACTTTAATGCATCATTGTATTTTATTTGCTAAACATTTATCTTTTCATTTTTAAAGGTTTATTTATTATTTTTATGTGTATGTGTGTGTCTATGTGAGTCTATATATCCATGGGCATGTAAAATGCCACAGAGGCCAGAAGAAGTTATCAGATCCCTTAAGGCGGGGTTATAGGTGGTTGGAAGCTACCATGTGGATGCTAGGAACCAAACTCTTGTCATCTGCAAGAGCAGCAAGTGCTCTTAACCACCGAGCCACCTCCCCAGCCCCTTAATAAAAATTTAGTACTTATTTTCCACTTTTTTTGTAACTTGGCCCATAACTTTTTTCTTTCTCACAACACCTTTGTCAGAACTTGTTTCGGGTTTACGCTGGACTTCTTTAATGAGAGAACGATTCCTCTCTTTATTGATGTGGTGTGTGTGTGTGTGTGTGTGTGTGTGTGTGTGTGTGTGTGTGTGTGTGTAGTTTATAGTAAGTTGTGGAATGGTTTATTACTTGAATCTGTAGTAGAAATCCTTATTAAATGTTTGGCCAAGTTTTTTCTTTTGACTGAGGGGCAACAGTTTATTATTGATTCATGATATTAAATTTATAAAACTAATAGAGTTTTTATGTTATATGAGATATTTTGAGTACATTATTCTTATATTTATCTTCCCTTCCCTACTTGAGGCTGTACCAGAGGCAAATGAACAAAAATGAAACTTTTAAATTCCTTTTGAATATTTACTAGCCTTTTAAAACCTTTAAAACTACACCAAACTTTCTTTAAGGCAATATTTGGCCTGTAAAAAGAAAGTTATTTCAGAGAAACTCTTCTACCTACACCTGGTTAGTTGCTTTTTAACCTTATTTAAGTGGAAAAGTAAGCACCATTTTGGGGTGTGGAAGGTCCATTCAATAAAGTAGAGGAAGTGGACCATGGGGCCGGAGAGACGGTTCCGTGGTTAAGAGAACACTTGCTGCTCTTTCAGAGAACCCAGCATGCACTTGGTGCCTCACAACCACCTCCAACCCTAGCTTCCGGGTGTTCAGCCCTCTCTTCTGCTCTCTGTGGCCACTATATTTGCATGGCGTGCACTTACAGACATGCAGGCAAAACATTCACACACATGAGATGAAGTAAATAAATCTAGATGCAGTCCCACCCCCGAAAGGGAAGCAGACATTGGGCTCCATGCCTAAGCAAGGAACTGTTTGCAAATGATGCTTGCTAGCAAAGGGAAAATCCTTTTTCTCCACTGCTGTGGCACTGAGTGCATCAACCACAGGCCGGAGCAGGCCCGGGGCCCAGGAGTAGTCGGGCAGCACAAAACCACAACACAGACGCCATGTTTTCTTGAAGGCTTTCTGTTTCAATTTAGGTTTCTTGTGTTGGGCTTTTGTTTTTTTTTGTTTTAATTTTTGTTTGGGGGTTATTTTTTGAGTGGGGGAGAGGAGAGAGATAACTGTAAAGTTGGGGGGGGGTGATCAGGTAGGCAGAGACTGGGAGGAGAGGGAGGAAAGGAAAGACATGATCAAAATATATTGTGTGGAAAAAATATGAACTTTTCCCTCATTTAAAAAGTCATTTCAGAGTCAACGAAAGTAATTGAAATAAAAAAAGAAAACGATTAGCAGACAAAGGGTAGTTGGCTAATTTAAGAGCATATTCATGGGGAGGAGGTTACAGTCATAGGGGAGGGGAATAGGGTGAAAGCAGGAGGGAGGGGGGAATGGGAGGATACATGGGATGGGATAACAATTGAGATGTAATATGAATGAATTAATAAAAAATTATAATGTAAAAAGAAAAGAGCAGCTACAGCAGCTCCGCCTCTCTAAACTGAAGGAGAGCATCCCAGGCATCTTCTAGCTGCAGCTGTGATGGAATGCACATCTCGGGAGACTCTGAGGCTTCTGGTTCAGAAACTCCTCTGTCTCCATCATTTCAAGGGGACTTTGTCCAATTCTCTGTTCTACTAGGGAAGTGAGGCGAGCGGGTGAACAGTTGTAAACCGTCAGTGCAACCCCAGAGCTGACATCCTAAATCTAGTCCTTAAGCCGGCCAGGCTCTGCTGTGTGTGTGATCCAGTTCTAGGCGGTTCGCCGGAAAGGAACCTGTAGTGTCTCTCAGGCCTCTTCTGCAAGCTGGTTCTCTTACAGCTTTCCCAGGGGCTACGGAGCTGCGAGGCCCCCGCGTGCCTCTGGTCCCACATCAGCCACAGTGTAGTCCACTTCATCCTGATGTGTGCTAGCACTGCGTGCTGGAACTTCTTCAGGCATGTACTTTCTAAAATAGTAATTGGCGACTGAAAACCACAAGCATGCAATTGTATATTATGGTCAAGGTAAATATTTTGAAGTAAAAACACAGGAAAGAGAAGGTGGCAACTGTGTGAAATGCGCGTCCATTTTCTCATCGTGCTTCTGCGCCAGTAACAACCTCGCACCTTAGATAAAAGAAGTGCTGCGTGCATCACAGTGGGACACAAGCCGCCGTAGCACTCACATACCTGGTAAAAATTAGTTGACACGTGCATCAAACAACTGTAGGTCTAAGAATCCTTTTGACGTTTCTAGAGTGAATAATTAAGCATGCTCTGTATGTCAGCTCAGGGATAGCACAGTGGGACGGGAACTCAAGTCCTGAGCTCCTGGCACTAACATGACCTAAGAGTCCACAGATCTGTCTTCTGACTGCACGACACAGAAGTAACAAAGCTATAAATAATTAAAAAAAAGAATGCTGGTTCTCACCCACGATGCCTACAGGCATGCATTTATGGACCATCTTATCTCCTGATAGAGCGGCCTGTGGATTACAGTCATGCTGACCAGCCCTTGTGATTTCCTGCATAATTTTTTGCATTTCTCATGTCAATTTTTATATGGTTTAAGTTTATTTTCATGCCTAATTTTGTCCTTCATCTGGACGATGCAAATGGGCTGTTATTGAGGAGCGTCGCCAGTTCACCTCATCACACACTGGGCAGTATTCATGAAGTTCTCCTGTATGCCAGCTGAAACTGGTAGTGGTTTAAAGGCAGAGAGCCAAATTCATCACAAGGATAATGGCTAAATATATTTTGTTTTGTTTTCTGAATTTTAATGACTGAATGGAAGAATTATTCATTATTTATCTATTTTTGAATTTTATCAAATAGTTCTAGTGGTAATTACCCTATCTCTGTATTTATAGAAAAGTGGTGCATTATCAAAATAATAGCCTGATTCCATATTTATGAAGGATCTGTTAAAATTATAAATATAGATACATGGGACTGTGTGATTAATGCCAGGGAAAGCCACTTATAGGTTAAAATGGGGGAAACCACAACTAGCTAGCACCTTTGGTGAAATTAGTATTCTACACTGGAATTCCGCTGGGGGAAATGGCTGCCCTGTAAAACACGCAGATTATTTTAAAGGGAAATGTGCCCTGATTCCTATCACTTAACATCAGAGGAGCAAAAGAGCACAGTGAACAGCGCCTTACACGCTGACTGCAGATTCAGCAACATGGAGCGGTGCGGCTTTCTCCTCTACTGGTCTGAAAAGTGTTTACACTGAGCACGGCACAGACGTCAGTGACTTCCTGCAGCTGCACTTGTAGCCCCATTTCTAGGAATTCTCATGCCTGTCACGGTAAAGAGAGCAAAGAACCCCAAATGTTGTGGAGAGGAACTCCGAGGCCAGCAAGGTAATGAGGCCGCATTGGTGTCTTAGGCACAAAGCTTAGACTTGTGAAAGAAAAGTATGTTATGACACGTGGACCTTCCTGAACAAAAACCAAAGTTGTACAAAGTGTTTAATGAAACTCACCGTTACCCCCAAATCCATGTCAGGTCCATCGATGGTTGGTAACCCATCCACCGTCAGCCTCAGGGACGACAGAAGCGTATATCACTGCTCCATTCTCCAAGGGCTGCGCTGGTACGATGTAAACGGTGGCACTGTTGTGGCTGTAGTGCCTCCCCTCCGTCTGTAAGCAAGCCCATGTCTTAGAACTCCCATATGAGAGTGACATGCTCACCGAGAGGACAAAGGGTTATGCTTACACTACAAAGGACAGTGGTAAAACTGCACAGAATGCCATCCGTGTGCTGGTGGCCTCAAGGGCAGGACCAGGCAGTACCCAGTGCACAGCATCCTCAGGAAGCTGGAGCCTTTAAGAAGTGGGGCCTGCTCGGCGATATTCTGGTCACTGGGAGTTTGGATTTTCATCTAATCATTCGTTCATGCACATTCACTTGTTCATTCAGCTACCTAGCAAATGCGCATGAGTATTTGTGAAACAGAAACTTGACGGTATGCTAGGTGGTTCAAAGATGCTCGGAATAGGACTGTCTGGCAGGTTCCACAGACGATGGGTCTCCCGTCTGATGATGGATACAAGGAATGAATGCCTGGACTCTCAGCAACCCTAGGCAGAATTATTCTCTGAGGATGACACAATCGCTCTCACATTTCATGACTAAATTCCCACTGCCCCATAGACCTATCCCATCCTTGTCACCCTGCCTCTGCCTTCACGGTTGACTTTTCTGGACCCAGTCACTGCCTTCTACTTCTTGTACGCCACCTTTAGAGATGGCTCCTCCATTCCTTCTCCTATTTGATTGTGCTCTCTGCTTCTTGCTGGGGTCTTGTTGATTATAGATAATTACCCTTGCTTATTTTGGGGGCCCATGAAGGACCCTTCCCTGTGTGTTTCAGAACATGTTCTTTCCCCTGGGCATACCTGGCTCCCTTTGGCAGCTCTGGTATCTCCTGGCTATTTAGAACGCTGCTCCCTCTCACATCACCCCTCTGCTCATATGTCCCAGAACTGCAGAACACTCTGATACCCATCGGCATCCCATGCCCTGATCTCACAACTGGATCGCCCAGGAGGCATGGGATTCTGGGCTCCTTGAAAACCATCTAGAATATATGAAACCTCTTTGATAAATTTCTATTAAAAAAGGTAAAGTCTTAGGTTGAAGAAATGCTTTAGTTTGGAATATTGACACGTTAGCCTGCATGCTATGGTGGTTAATCTTCATTGTGAATCGACAGGAAAATCACCATGGAAACTTACCACTGGGTGGGTCTATGAAGTCTTTTCCAGGAAGGTTTGTGTTAAGAGGAAAGATTTACTGTGAAGCTGGGCCATTCCAAAGGCTGGAGTCCCAAGCAAAATGAAAAGAGAGTAAACCAGCTATGAAGCACCATCCATCTCTCTTTGCTCCCGACTGTGGGTGTGGTTGGCCAGCAGCCACATGCTCCTACTTCCTTGCCACCTTTGCCATTATAGACTGCACTATCAAACAAACACTTCCCCTTCTTTGGGTTGCTCTTGCTGGGTACACAAAAGCTAACTATTATACATTCTAATACTGCCAAATGTATATCTCTTAATCATTTTTCTCCTCTCTTGCATTCTCTCTCCCCCTCACCCCAACACCTCTCTCATTTGTGTCTATGTGTATGTGTGTGTGTGTGTGTGTAAGAAAGGGCCATGAAAATTAAAGAGCTCACAGCCTTGAAGTTACAACCAGTCCTTGCTTTTGGTTCTCATGGCCCATGGGAACCCACTCACAGGGAACTGCGCATTCTAGCACCCACTTCTTGGAGTATCCCGCTCTTATTCAAGCATCTATGCACCCTTTCACTTCCTACTCTTCAGAAGGAAGACACTTGCTCAGATTATGCCTATAGATCTCTTACCATTGCCTTACCAATGATGTGACTGTGCCATTGACCCAAGTAACTCTGAGGGGCTTTGGGCTCCAGTTGACACCATCTCTTCTATTCAGGCGCTGCGATACTGGTGTGAAATCAGAGGTGGTTTCTGAGGTGAGAATAGTGACATACATAGATCAGGTGAAGGACATGAGCTCAGAGAGGAGTGGTCTGAGAGACAGCAGATGACTGGGTTTTGGGAGCTTAGGAGTTACTCAGGAGGGATATGGGGCTCCATAGTTGGGCCAGACCACTAGAGTCTTAATCTTGGTAGGATACATGCTGCATTGCTGAGTGATGGCTGATATTTGGTGGAGGGAGCTAGTGTGACCACGTAATCTATTACCTTGAGGGAAATTGAGGGAGGGGCAGGTTTTCCTCCAGACTTACTGGTGGAAAGCAGCAGCAGATGCTTCCCAAGAGCAGTCTGTAGCAGATGAGGTAAAAGTCAATCATGTCTCCTGCTGTGATTGTGGGACATTGATGAAGGGAGGTTGACGGTCCTTGAACAAAGGTCTCTCACTGTCCTAAGGTCCAATCAATAGAACCTAGTGATGGGTAGAGGTTACTAGATTTGACAGTGGGTATTGTGGGGCACGGTGCATCAAAGTAAGGACCTGGGGGAAGGGGCTGAGTTGTCAGAGGTGGGGATGGGATGGTGGAAAACAGGGAGGGCAGGTTCAGTTCGGTAAGTCATGTCTGAAGTGTTGTTCAGAAGGGAGCATGTAGCAGCGAGACCGTCAGCACTCGTTACACAGCCCTTGTGACCCAGTCCTTATTTAGAGCATTACTCCTCAGAGGGCACAGTCCATGGTTTCTCTGTCATGAGGGAGCAATCACACTACTTTTCAAATAGTTGAAACTGTAGCTCATGATGACAAATAAAGTCAGTTTGCCCCTTGGGGTGGGGAAGAACAGCCAATAATTCTTCTCAAGTAGGAAACAGGACATACTCTTTCATGCTCTGGGCCCTCCATGCTAGCATTAGCCCAATTCATCTCTCACTTCAGGTCCTCAAGGGGCCACGCCTTTTGTTTCTCCTAGGGTAATGTGCCCTCTGTTCCTTCAATTTTCTATCAGCACGATTTAACCCCTGTGTGGCTTTACAAAGGCACTTCTCACAGACTGCAAACTCTCCCTTGCTTGTCCCTCAGCTCTGCTCAGTTTCCTCCCAGCGTCCGCTATGCCCACCCGTTACACTCTATTCCATCTCTACACAGGCTTTCTAGACTCTTCTCTGCCCACTCTACAGATTCTACCACAAAAATTATGTCTCAGAAAAGGCTTCCCCGACATCTCTATAGAAGCTAGCTCACTCTGTTTTCTATAAAAGCATAGATCACAGAAGGTACAAGATCCATTGTTCTATTAAGAGAATCAGGATCTGACCCCCAAAATCTACACAAAGCAGCTGGTTATGGTGGCATGAGTTTGTAACCGCAGCGCTGGCAGTGAGGGTAGACAGGCTGATCTCTTGAGCTAGCTGGTCAGTCAGCCCAACCTACTCAGTAAACCCTAGAGTGGTGAGAGACCTGTCTCAAAAATCATGAATGGTTCCTGGGTAACAGCCTCTACACAACACCAACCCACATGTACACCTACCCACACCTACATACAAAGACACCCACACACAGGAAAAAAGGCACAGATCACACAGCCATTTATTGTATACCCACTTGTGTGTTTCTCTAACCTCTGTCACTCTGACCACATTATAATGTATATGGCAGCAGTTCCTACTACAGTTTGCAAAACTAACTCAACAATCCCTCCCTGCTTAGCAAATGAGTGATATGTGAGTGAATGAAGGCAGCGCCTTCTCTGCACAGAAAGATTAGTGCGGTATTGATGATCCCCATAGAGTAGCTATTCTCAACCTGTGGATCGTGACCCTTTTAGGGGTTGAACAACACTTTCATAGGGGTCACATAACAAAGAACTTCCACAAGACTGAACATCTCTTCATATGCACCTCTCTGTCCATCTTCCTGAGTTCCTCTTTCTGTTTTTTTCCTGACTAATCCTTTGCTCACTTCCTGTCAACTGGTTGTTTCCTCTGCCTCTTGACCTGTTTACAATATTCAAGCAGAAATCTCTTGGATTAAAGGTATGTGCTGAGGCTGTACCACACCACAACTAGAAACAGGTTTTTCCAGGAAATAACACAATCTCTGGGTTCACAGTGTGATCAAACATCCTGCAACATTTCCCCCTTTTTGTCTAAATAAAAAGGAAATATTTTAACTCTAGCACAGCAAAACTATTTACAATAATGGAGGTATTTCTGCCAAGCTTTCCACAATGTTCATCTTGGATGTATTCCACAGTTTTAGGATTAAGTATTTTTTAGTTCAAAGTTCTGTAAATGTTCGTGTCAGTCTCATATGAACCCAGCAATCTGAATGTCTTGAGCAGTTTGTGCTTTGAAGCTGGTCTTTGGGTGATGTTTGCCAGCTTAGTGGCAATCCTGGCTAGGTAGAATATGGCAGTCAACCCAAAGGTGTCCACTGTTTGTACAGAACCTGTGGCATAACAGGCATGGGGCAGTTCTCCCAGTGGGTAGCATCACCACAATCCAGGTGGACCGGCCATTCCAGGGCCCCATCATCTTCTTGGAGACTTCAAAGGTTGGTGTTAGAAATGGTAGGAAACTTAAATATTTTTAAATGCCATATTCAGCAGATTTCTGAAAGGGTTAAAGACCACATCTATTAAGGACATATGAGGGACACAAAGTCAGTTCCTAGTTAGCTGCCTCAGACTTAAACCTGAAAACATGTATAGGAAGCTCATTTCTACAATCAGGTAGTGCTTCGTATGGATACTAGTATCATGACAGATAAGTTTGAGAAAATCGAATGAAAATCAAAAGATTATGAGATTAGTGGCAATAGAACAGTTCCTTACCTTCTGTTTTCCTCTGTCCCATACCAGCTGGCTCTTCTAATGTGAGACAGAGATTTTGGGTTTTCCTTTAACCAGCATGTGTGGGCTTAGAGACAGAGAGAACAATGCAACCTGAAAGTAAATCCACCATGGGCAGGCCAGCTGCATGATGGGAAGAAGGAAGGAACACACCCCAACCCACCCCCAGGCTGTCCCACCCCAGGCCCACATCCAGTGGTTGTCCAGCAGGAAGGGACAGCCACTTGGGCAAAATGGTGGCCTGAGTGCCAGACCTAGTCCAGGGCTCCGAGCTGGGATTACAGGCCATTCAGCTGGAGGTAGGAGATACCACTTGGCCAATTTACTCTTTTCCTTGTCACATTTTCTCTAGATAATCCATCTTTTTTCTTCAGTTGTTTCAATGGCCAGTGGTCTCCACATTCCTTATTTGGATGCTTTTATTCTATTGGAAAGATAAAGGTAAAACCCTGCCCCAACCCTAACTCTGAGGGTTCCTCTTTTGGTGGGTTATATCTTTCCTAGAGTGAAATCTTCTTTGGAAACAGAAAAACTATTATCTTTTAATTGAAATTTAAAAATTTTTGATGCAATTTTAATCTAAATATACCTTAGTATGTATGGATAAATATACATATATTCCCCTTCCTCTTTATGTATAAATTCAAGGTTTAAGTGTATTTATTTTTAGATCACAAAGGACATTCATTCTGAAATTCAGCCTGCCTTTTGCAAGTGGCTTTTAAATTTAAATCACTATAATTCTTACATATCTGCTTCTGCCTCCCAAATACTGGGATTAAAGGTGTGTGCCTCCCAAATGCTTGGATTAAAGGTGTGAACAACCTCCTGGCTATGGATTCCTTATAATAGTTAGTCTTATAGAGTTGTTCTGGTTTAATTTTGTTCTCCATTTCCTATTAAAGTTATTTTAATTAAACTGTTTTTGTTTCTCAATTTATCTCTTAACCCTGCTATCACACAAATAATTGAGACTCTATTGTATTATTTAAAAAAGCTTCACAACATAAGAACTGAGCAGTAATTACTCTATTCTTAACCCTCTAAGGTAATCTGGTTTCCTCCCGGTGTACATCCCAGAGATACTTGCACTTTGTAGCGTTTTCTGTTCAGCTCTCTCTCCCGATGTCTTCTGGCCTCTCCCATTGCTGAATCCCCTACTTCCTCCTCTAACTCCTCCTCTGGCCAGCAGGAAGTCCAACCCTATTATTTACCCTTCTCAGTGATTGGCTATAATCTGCTTTATTGACATATCAGGGGGGCAACTGGGAAACAATGTTTACAAAACATTGAAACAGGAGATTCTCAGAACAAGGATTGCAACCAAATATGGGGGGTGGGTACAGAAATCAGCATTTGAATTACACAATAACCTTATGCCCACAAATTCTCCTTACATTTTAGTGTTAGGGGTAAACTTGCAAGTGTTTCAAATGTATAATCTATCATTCTTGCTGATTTATTCTGAATTTGTTCCCTGGAAAAAACTGATATTCCAGTCTTATTTAAAGGTGATGACAATTTGTCCACTATTTCATTATATTCAGACATTTTGTTTGTCTTGCCTGTATGAGCTACATAAAATTTAATGTCTTTGTTGTTTTGCTAGGTTTTGCCATTTCCATTCAGGCCTTCCATGACCAGATATTTTTGCCACTTATCTGCTAGTTAGTGGTTTCCCATTTTGATGATGATATAACTATACCATCACACATGCACCACAAACTGTAGAACACGTTTTCCTTTTGCTTTCCTAGCTGTTTGTCTCATAGCCAAGAGCGCTGCACAGACTTTGTCTGTTAGTTTTGGTACCACTAGTTGTTGATGAACCATCAGAGCTACCATGCATTAGCCGAATGCTGTGGCCATTCCATTGGTCCCCACAGTTCAGTAGGTGCCTCTTTTGGGGAAGGGTGAGCAATTTAGGCAGCTGAGATACTTCCTCAGTGCAGAAAGGCCCCTTTGCTATCATATCCTGGCCACAAAGGCATTCAGATCTCTACCAGTTCCACTGTAGTATCTTTCTTCCCATAGCTAAGGCTGCAAAGGGCTCTGCCTTCGAATGGATCCGATCCATCATTGTAAGGGGAATCCTTATGACCATAGCGTGGTTGGCAATGACTCAGTATAAGGTTCTTCATGCCTTGTATATTGTCCAGCACTGTTTCTTAAAGAGAGAATGCTTATTCTCTGTATATGGAAAGCGTTTGAAATAGAAGCCAATAGGCAAATGTTGATGGACTCCTTTTTGCTTACTAAAGAGTCCCCAGTTGCCAATTCACCAACAAATATAATATCCATAATTAGGCTATCATCTGGTTCAATATTGGTCAGGGTTACATGCACGGAGATGAGCTTACAGGCAGTTGCAAAGGCTGCTCTTGGTCCTGTCCCTGTTGGAAACTAGCTGCCTTTCTAGTAACCCTGAGGAGGTCTTTTATAATAACCTGTAAATATGGTATGTGACTTCTCCTGTTTACAATATTCAAGCAGAAAGCTAAAGCTGAGCCACACCACAACTGCAAACAGGGTTTTCCAGCAAATAGCACAGTCTCAGGGTTCACCGTGTGATCAAGCGTCCTGCAACAGGACGGTCTCTTCAAGGCTCCGTCAAACAGCAGCTGAAGAACGAAAAGGGCAGATTGCCACCAGCCACACATAGCTCTGCAGTGGCTTCTGAAAAATGTCCTCACCCTTGCCAGTGTGGTACTTCTCTTTGTTGCAGTAAAGCTTTATGGGAAAGTCAAGCAAAACCAAACAAGCCATTTGAGAGACGCGGAGCAGAGGGGATTGGTCTCGTGCTTGAAATAACCATTTGTTGATTTATTTCACCCTATGGAGAAGCAACCTTTCCAAGAATAGTTTCCCTCATTTCCAAAAAAAAAAAAAAAGGCCTTTATATTCACTTTTAGAGTCTCAAGGACCCTAACTATACCCCCAACACAAATGTATTAAACACAGTTTCAAAACTATTTGGCTAAAGTCGGAAGCACATGCACTCCCCCACTTTTTTGCCACAGTTTTTTTTTTAAACTAAAATAGATATGCAATAACATGTTAATTGTGTTCCTGGGAGTCTGACCTCAGAATCATGGCCTTTGGAATAATTTTAACCTCTGCCATATGTCCAGTTCCTGCAGCTAATTAATTATTAGCCACTCACCACCAGCAGTTTCCACACTTGATTCTAAAGCCAGATCCCCTGGGCTGAGTCATTTAACACGAACATCTTAGCCTTTCTCATCCATAAAACAGACTCAGTTCTCTGCATAATTTATGTTTCAAGTGTTAATGAAAAGCAAAACGTGGATTTTGATGTATGTGTGGGAGCATATGCATGCTCATGTGAAACAGCCCCACATGATTTGAAGATGGCTGTCTCAGTCACAGCTGGGCATGATGATGCACACCTGTAGCCCTGGCACCTGTGAGCCGGAGGCAGGAGTCTTGGTGTAAGTTGACAACAGGTTGGACCACACTGTGAGACCCCGAGGAAAGGAAGGGGACTCAGAAGTAGGTAAATGAGAGGATGGTGGCATTAAGCTGAACACCATTAAAGTACATGAGATATCTGAAAGGCAGTATCTTTAAGGAACCCAAAATTAAATACAATGGACACAAAGCTAGTAAACATAAAGTCATGTTCCTGCAGCTGTCTCATTACTGAAAAGACGACAAATAATCACAGAACAGTTGCAACATGTATCCATGCTCTTCCCAAGCATGGTATCTTTTGTTTTAAAGCGATGCATGTGCACCAGTGATCTGCCTACATGCACGTGTGTGTACCATGCCCACATAGTGTACATGGAGACCAGATGAGGGGTGACATCCCTTGGAACAGGAGTTACAGGTGGTTGTAAGGTGCTGGGAACTGAGCCTGGGTCATCTGCAACGCATTCTCTTAACAGCTGAGCCATCTCTCCAGCCCCACAATCATGGGATCTTAGCTCATGGACTTGGGAAGCTGAAGCAGGCACTGCCCTGACCACAGCACCGTGGTGAAGAAGGGTTCTTTACATGCTAGCTTGGGTACTTGGGGCATTCTACACCTACTCTGTGTCTTATTTCCCTACCAGAAGGATGGGTTTGCAATTGGGCTTTCTTCATGGCAAAGGTTGCTTAACAGTTAATGTCGTTGATAAGGAGAATCAAGAGCGATTTCCAGATTTTCCCATTGATGAATGGGATACATGTTTCAGCCATTAAGGTATGGAGCATAAGATAAGAGATCAAAGCAAGGTCAAGATGGAGAGATGTCTCCATGGTCAAGAGCCCTGGCTGCTATTGCAGAGGACTAGGTTTGGTTCCCGGCTCCCATGTGGCTGCTCACAACTGCCTGTGACTCCAGTCCCAGGGGATCTGATGTTCTCTTTCTGGTCTCAAGAGTACTGTGTATATTGGTGCATACATGTAAACAAACTCTCACTGATGTAAAAATAAAAGTAAATCCAAAAGAGGAAGGTCAGAGGTGAGAAGTGCTCCTCTGAACTGCCTGAAAAAATCCTGTTAGACATGGAGGATGATAAGTGTGGGCACAAATATAAGAATCCAAGGTTATTTTGCCTAAAATGGTCACTGTGTGGAGCCGCTCAGAAAGCAGCAGACTGCTGAACCACTGCCGCGTCTTTCTTTGACTGCCAGTTGAGGGAGGCATTCTGCACATCACTAGAGGCTCCTGGTGACACATACTCTGCGGTGGCACATGTCGTAGGGCCCTATTGACTCTGTGACACCCTATAATGAACAGCATTCAGTAGAAATGACCACGTGCTATGACTGCAGGGCAAAGCCTTAAAAGGACATGGCCACTTCAGGTTTATGTTTCTGGAATGTTGTTGAGAAGTCTGGCTCTGGCTGAAGGGGAGACCACAGAAGAGGCCACATGGAAAAAGGAAGGCATGGCCACTCCTTAATGAATGAAGTTCATGAGCGTTCGTCCTTAACCTGGGCATAACTGAGTCTCTTATCCACAAAACTATAAAAGATAAAAGGTATTTGTTGGTTTGTTGGTTGGTTGGTTTTGGTTTCTCAAGACAGAGTTTAGAGATCAAATCAATACCATTTTGTGTTCAGGGCATGAGTACCTGACATCCCCCTACCCCTGCCCCCAGAGTTTCCAGGGAGAGCCACAAACACACAGCTAGCAACTGTTCCTAAGAGCCTATACCCGGGGCCAACCAATCAGAGCTACAGGTCACAGTGACCAGAACAAACAAAAAATTCCCTCCTGTAGTCTGGTCCCGGTCCTCTCACTTAGCCCTGGTCACCCAGCCAATCAGCTTAAAGGCCACCCTGTTAGCCAATCAAGTTTGTACTAATCACTGTTGCTGAAGTCTGCTTCTGTAAAGGGTATAAAAACCCACAGCTTTTGTGCTCAGAGTCTCCTCCTTCTCGAAGGCAGGTAGACCCCATCGGGACAGATAAAAAAAATCCTCTTGCGTTTACATCAGTCTCGGACTTCGTCTCACAATGGGGCTTCCAGGAAAAGACTCTCCTGACATGAGTCTGACAGGGTTTCTCAGTGTAGCCTTGGCTGTCCTGACTCACTTTGTAGACCATGCTGGCCTCGAACTCACAGCTATCCACCTGCCTATGCCTCCCAAGTGCTAGGATTAAAGCCGTGCACCACTACTTGACAAAAGTACTTTTAAATGCTAATGTTGAGGCCAGTTTCTTAAGCATAAGTATCTAATTGGCCCAACTAGAATGAATTTCAGGTCTTCACAGTTCTAGAACAGACGTTATGTAGAGCAAGGAATGTGCCCTACTAGGTTTTCTTGGCTTCCGTAACGGGATGAAAGGCAGTTATAACCTCTTTGCTTGGTCTACAGTTCATGCAGTGCAGCCTTTACATAACCATATGTGTATTAGTTAAGATTCCCTGTGTGCCTTGGTTTTAATGACAGCTCTCCGTTGCTAAGCCATGAAGTAGATCTTCGCATGCATCAACTACTATAGGTATCGTCCATCAATCTGTGCAGCTCAGCTACAGGCATGTCTGACATCCATGGTACGCAAGTGCTCTGTTCCACGAGGAAGCACAGAAAAGGGGAATGAAAAAGCTAAACAATCTTGGTTTCTTTGCACCTCAAGCCTCTAGTTTTAAAAGGCTCTTTCATATCACAACATAATCTCAATGCTCAGGGCCTAAAACTTGGTTTGAACTTTAAGGGCCCAAGAAATTTAGTTGCTTGAGGGGGAAAAAAAATCACCAGAACTTTACAAAAAGTTCACAATCTTATGAAAGTAAACAACACCCAAGTAAGCATAATTTCAGACTGTGAGGACTTTTCATGGTTTAAGAAGGCTGTGTTTCTCTGGTATGCATCTTGGAAATAAATCAATTTTTTTTGTTGTTGTTGCTTTTGGTGTGAAAATTTCTGAGTTTGTGGGTCTGATATTAGATATCACTGAAGAACAGGAGGAATCATATTCGTTTCCATATTAGAATCATATTTGTTTGGGAACTTCTCATAAGTCTGTCTCAAGACATCTGACAGCTTGACAAGGCTGGTTGCCATGGGAAACGCTTGTGATGTTATTTAAATCTATTCCCAGGTCATGGATTGCTATGTTCTTTTTTTTTTTTTTTTTTTTTTTTTTGACATTGGTGCTTAAAGAGAAATGACTCAACAGCTTTAAAAAAACAAAGAAGAATAACACAGCAAACAAACAATAACAAGAGATAATAAGTTTGTGGCCCCTGCAAGCAGGGGCTGTGTCTTCCTCAGCACCAGACTCCTGTTTCAGCAAGTTTGCCGAGCTGTAAAAGTTCATTTCTTGCAAAGGCTTTTTCCTCCCTGAAAATATTCTTATTACCAGTCATTTTGCAGCATTAATGGTTCCTCTATTAATAGACTGAGAGACAAGGGGGCTCTTATCCCTGCTTTCTATCTGTTATTCCTTTAAGTAAGGCAGCCAACCTCCGGCTCTTAGTGGCTCTGTTATGAACTGTGCGCTGCTTCCTAAGGAAAAGTTGTTCTCACATGTTGTTCTCTGTCCAGATTATGGCCAGACAGGAAAGAGCCACATTTACAGGACGCAAGAGAGACATCCTGCATTCAGGTGAGAACTTAGGACTGTCTTCCTTTATTTTTTTTTGATGAGAGGTGAAGTGCTGGGAAATCAATGTGGGGCACTATGGATATGTTTCTGTAGCTCACCCCCTTCCCATGACTGCTGTGTGTGGGGAGAGCTCCAGTGGTAGTTGCAATCTGGTACACACGAGCGTGCCATCCATCCTTGCTTTCTTGAACACACTATCATTGGTATGAGCTATGATGGGACACACTGGATTCTTAAACTGAGACAAACACCAGCTGCCTATCTGAGCTCTGGCTGTAGCATTTGTACAGTCGTCTGTGCTGTTCCCCCTTTAGTTGTCCATGCCCTGTGAGAGTATCTCAAGTCTGTCAATAGCGACTACCGAGTGGCTTCTTGACACAGAGATTTATCAGAGGATTGAAATCTATTGTGAGGAAAGCCACAAACGCTTTGCTAAACAAAAGTCAACATGTCCACAAGCTATTTATTTTTATATAATGCATTTACAGAAATTCTGTTTATTTTTCACAACACTGCTCCATTTTATTCGAAAATTATGATGAGCTCTCGTTTTAAATTAAGAAACCTTTTGTGTTTATGGGTGTTTTGTTTGCATGTGTGCTGTATCCCATGTGCATATTTGGTACCCTCAGATGTCAGAAGAATTCAGATGCCCTGGGACTGGGATTACAGACTGGTGTGGGCCACACCAAATAGGTACTAGAAGTCAAACGCAGGTCCTCTACAAGAGCAGCTTGTGCTCTCAACCACTGAGCATCTACAGCCCCACGGTGGCCTTTCTTACCTTAGAGGCGAGGACCAACACTCAGCTCTCTGCAACCCTGGATAGTGCATCTCACAATCACATCATGTGGCATAACATCACTTCATGTCTCCAGAAAAAAAACAAAAAAACCCACAAAATTCCGCGTAGATGGCTAAAGATCTGACTTTAGTCTTACTGTGTACTTTTTTAATTTTATTTTTATCATGGCCAGCTACTTTTAAATCCCTTACCTCCCTTGATTATCTTCCAAATTCCACAATGTGTATATAGGCATTTGTGTCCTGGCAAATTGTTCGCTTCACACCTTACATAAAAAAGAAAAGCAAGCTTCCTGTGAAACATCAGACCCTTGCCAACTCCTACACAGGCTTGAGGCCACAGCAGACTGGCTCTGAGGTCTGTTCCTCACGCTTATGGGATGTCACACTGATAAGAGGCCTCCTTTTCATTAGTGTGGAGCCAGCAGAGGAGACACTGGGTGGGACTCACCTTCCGCACAGCTTCTTTGGCTTAAGAGTCTGATGTAGAGGTGTCGCCCACTCCGATGATGTGGAAGTGTCGCCCACTTGTCGCCCACTCTGATGATGTGGAGGTGTCACCCACTCTGATGACCTCCGCCAGCTACAGGGGTCAGAATCACTGAGAGAGATGCTCTGTTTTTCCCTCTGCAGGCTTGTAGCCTTCTTGGTACCGGAAAGTGAAGGGACAGAGGTAGGAAGGGTTTGGTGACTTGGAAACTAAGAAAACAACTTGTTTTCTTCTTAAGCTTAGCACCTCTAATTCGCACTGTGATTTATCCTGGTGATTTGGTCTGCAGAAAAGTGAAGCAAAGAAAATTTCACTTGAATTAACCTCTATTTTTTAATTTACTCTCACGGACACAAGCGTAAGTCAGCAGGGGTCAAAGGGCAGCTCCTGCAGTCAAGCAGATTTAATGGGCAAAGTCTCCCAGTTTTTCCACCCTTTTTCTTCATTCAGCATGGGTGTTTCACACTTGGAAAGCCTTTAGCTTAATAAATTTAAAAAAAACTTGAAAATGGAGTTTTCTGTAGCATTTTCCACCTCAAGTGCCCCCAGTCTCCATGCCTGAGAATGCCATGATCCTAATAAGCTCTGAGCTTAATGTGTGGTTACATATGTTCTGGCATTGTGTGACACACTTAACGTGTGGTTATATATGTCCTGGCATCGTGTGACACACTGTCCTGCTCTTCTGATATTTTGTATTCCCTTTAAAAAAATACAAACAGACAAACTACAGCAATCTACTTACCATATTTGTTATGCGATTTCACAGAAGATGCCCAGCTTCTTCCATTGTTAGGTATTCAACGTGATCATTTTAAAATGATTTAACTTCTATGTGCCCAAGAAATGAAATGATTTCGTTGATCTATTTCTTCTAAATTAGAGATAACCATGTGAGTCGATTTAACCGATAAGATCCGAACATGTTATCACTTCTAGACACCAATGTTTGATTTGGCTGGACCACTTTCTTTCTCCTGTAACCGTCACGAGAAGGGAACACAGCTTCACAAGGAGGCCCCGAAGCGACCGACAGCGAGAAGCATTTACGCTTGGTGTGTATTTGTTACCGAGGCGCAGCTCAGTCATTTCCTCATCACGTGTTTTCAATATGAGACAAGGGCTACAGGAAATGACGTGATTTGTGCAGCAAAGTGGCAAAGGGCACTTGCTTCTTCTGTCTTAGATTGTAAGCATGGTGCAGAGCTGCGCATTCCCTGGGGAACCTCAGGACCAAACACGTGACCTCGCGCACTAGACCCGCGAAGGTCCAGGATCACTAGTTCTTGCAGTCGGCTTGAAAAGTGAAGTCAGCCGTCACAGCCAGGTGAGATGTTACACTCTGCAAGGGCTCACTCTGAGAAAACACGTCCTTTTCTAGGTAAGTGAAGCTGAAATGCCAAATCTTTCTCAGCACTGAAAACTGCACAGCCTCTGGGGGACCCAAACCTTCTGTTTTTGCTCAGACAGTGAGTAATTGACTGAAATAGATATACCAAATTACATCTGATAAAAGACTGAAATGGGGGAAATATCAGCCCAGAAGACATTCCCTAGTACATCCTGTGAGTATACCAGACATCTAACAGGATTGTAAAATAGACACCCGCCTTGCTGCCGATACTAGTAGGCAGGACACACTGATCTATAGTCAAGCAAATGTGTACTACCAGTTTCTCACATCTTCACAACATGGCAGTCCAATGATTTTTTTAAAAATACTTTTGTACGAAGATACTTTTTAAATGAATTAAATATCTTAGACGCTTACTTCAATGTCACCCAGATTTCCCACTCTGTTCTCACTTTGTGCTTACTTTCACTGGTGATTTTAGTGCCGTACCCCATCGTCTAACTGTGTTCTGTGTCATTTTCTCTCTCTGTCCCTCGGGAAGCCTTATCTCTTTAACTGACACCTCCCTAACTTCATCTGCAAGCTAATCCTGCACACAGTCTGGATGAAGGAGACACCAACACCACAGGGACAGGAAACCCTCCGCATAGCCATTGATGCTTAAGTAATAAAGTGCTCTCCGTCCATTAAGTGCCTCAGTTTACCCACCAATTAAATATTGATAATTGTCACATTCATTTCTCATTTATACTCAAGAACTATCTGAGGGAAGGGGGAATGATGTGTGTTTCTAAATTTTTTTGCCATCTAGTAAAAGGAGCTGTGCTGTGTATAGTCAGGCTATATGGAAATGAAACGTGTTTCTAAATTACTTATGATCTTATAAAAGAACCTTGTTATGTACACGCACGCTTAGGACTCAGATCCAAGATGACAGCATCTAAGTAACTATGGATTGGACGTGGTGGTGTTGGCCTTGCAATCCCATCTCTTGGGAGGCTGAGGCAGAAGGATCTCAAGTCCCAGAGCTATCACCAAAACATAAAATTAAAATAAAACAATGATGCTTTCACATTTGAGGTGAACTTCATGTGCAAACTTTGGCAGTTTTCAAGAGAGAAAGGACATTGCAGGTTGACTTCACATAGAACGTATTAGAATTTACCGGGCATAGTGGCCCAGACCTTTGATTCCAGTGCTCCTGAGGCAGAGGTAGCTGGGTCTCTGAGTTTGAGGCTAGCCTGGACTATGTAGTAAGTTCTAGGACAGCCACTACTATACAATGATAACCTTTCTCAAAGTAAATAAATAAATAAATAAATAATAGAAGCAAAAAAAACAAAAAACAACAACAACAAAAAAAAACAAAACAAAACTCCTCACACTGGGAAAGAATATTCTTGATTTATAGTAAAAATAAAAGCACCAAAGAGACATGGGTATTGAAATTATTGGGCTATCTGAACTTCTGGAAGAATCTGGTATTGATTAACAAAGCTAATTGTTCTTAGAATGTTTGTGGCACTTCAGTTTTTAGGTGGGCATTCAATTTCTTATCTCATTTATTGTAATTTCCCTCAAAGCTACCATAGGAGGTAAGTTTCATTACTACTCCTTTCCATGCATTGGACTTAAAGATGAGCGTCTGTGGTGCAAGCTCATGGAGGTGGGTGTGGCACCTGATACTTGTACTAACCACCCTTGGGAGGCCCAAGTTCAAGGCTAACCTCTGCTACATACAGAACACCAGAACAGCCAGAGTGATGTAGCAAACCCCTGTCATAAGAAGAATAGCAGAGCTTCTGAAGTATCTCAGGGAGACCCCCTTACGTAGAACTCCTTAAGCTCCTTGAAATCCCTTTGGAAGTGTACAGAGAAAGAGTGCTTAATGAACGTCGCTCCATCTAATTCAAGTAGTTTTGCTTGAAGTGTTCTCAATTACCAGTGTGTGAGGGAGGCTGATTAACTGTAGAAAGTAAGAAAGCACGTATCAGCCCATTGTCCACCCAGGGTACTGGATCAAATGCGCATAAACCACTGTATAGATACAGGCATCTATTTCTGCACCTAACACCATCTCCAAGTACTATTTACGTGTCGGGGAGCGGAAGGTGTTTGGATTGGAAGCCTGGTGTTGTGAGGGCTGCTCTGTCTGTGTTAAACACCCAACACCTGGCGCAGAGACTCAACCAAGCAGTTCCTCAGGAAACAGCCCCCAGTGCCTTTCCTGCTCAGTCAGACCTGAGTTACATTGTGTCTACAGCAGGCTTGGATTTTACAAATAGAGCTGCATACTGCAACTGAAGCAAAGTGTGGTAGTATTACTAATCAGACAGACATCTTTATTTAACAACTTTCTGAAAAACTAAGAACACAGAACCAGAAGCCAGCAGGATATCATTGAGAAGGATGTTCCCCATATCTAGACAGTTCAGTGCCAATGCTAATAGCTGCCTCCTCCCTGACAAAAGGAAGCCGTTCATTCCTGCTGTGATGGGTCCTTCCTGTGAGGCCTTCTGAGCTGGATTAATGTGTTGCAGGTGATGCTGTGGGGGAAAGCTCCCAATCCTGGAACAACTACTGACCAATTTGGGATTTGGTTGTCCTACACTTATTTTATACCTTCCCCCTGATGTGTTCCTGGTCCCTAAAGAAAGCACACATGGGCTAGAAACAAATCAAGTGCAATAAAGAGACAAGAGAGGCTGACAGGAAAAGACAGAGAAAAGATGGCTCCCTTGTCAGAGAGCTGAGGTTTGTTCCTCCATGAGCCTTCTGACCATATCACAGTTCAGAAGATGAAATGAGAATTTTCTCATATGAAGCAGGATCGTTATTTAAAAAGTAACATATCTCTGTGTGTGTGTGTGTGTGTGTGTGTGTGTGTGCGCGCGCGCGCATGTTTGCGTGTGTGTGTGTGAGTGTGTGAGGCTGTGTATGTGTGTATCAAGTGTGTCTGAGCATGTATGTGTGTGTGAGAGTGTATATGTGTGTGTGTAAGTGTGCATGTGTATATGACTATGTGTGAGTCTGTGTCAGAGAGAGAGAGACAGACCGAGATGGCGGCAGCGGGGATGTAGATGTGTGTGTGGGCACTGGTCTTCTCTGATGTGGCTAGGCTGTCTGGTCTGTGAACTCCAAGAATCTGCCTTTTATGTCATGTCCCTGTCTCCCTGTCTCCCTGTCCATGGCCCACAGTCCCTCGCCATGCAAATGCCGCTTCTGGGTGCTAGTGACTTGAGCTCAGTTCCTCAAGCTTGCGTAGCACGCACTTACCCAACTGAGCCATTTCCCCAGATCCTTAAATTCTTCAACTCGTGCTGAATGCTGGTGCATAGGGATGGGACGTAATGCAGGGGCCGGGGCGCTGGATGTGGTACGGTTCCTGGCTTTGTTACATCCTGAACACTTGCTAGTGAAGTCCTTGCTCCAGGAACATGTGAAGCTGAAAAATAATCACTAACAATTTTACAATAATTTGTTAAAAATCAGATGGTAACCCCCTACTCAGGTCCCTAGATCAGACAGGACCTCTCAGACCATCTCCATGCTGTGAAAAGAATAACCTCATGGAACCCTGAAAAGAATGTCTTTATGAACCCCAGGATCATGTATTTCCTTCAGGAGAAATGGACAAATTACTATATTATCCATTAGACCTCAGATACTAACTACTCTATGGGATTCAGGCAAGCCATACCAAGATAAATGCCTTCGTTTGCCTTCAAATTAACCCTGTGGCTCTAATAATGTCATTTTATAGAAAATGTGAATTTAAATCTGTGATTGATCTCCAGGTATATGAATCTGAAAGCTTTGATTAAAAATGTTCTAAACATTTTTAATCGTTCCCTCCTTCCCACCAATAACAGTAAAAATGAAAATAACCCTGAACACAACCTGGCCAAATATTTAGATAAAGAATGTGTCCATAGCCAGCAATATCTTAAACATGCTTGAGTTATCCTGCGTGCTACTTAAATAGTGAAACTGTCAGCCTGGGATTTTGTATATATTCCTCATTAGGTTGCTTCAAAGACCCCAGGGTAGGTATATCTGCATTTTAAAATTTTGTATTTTCCATGGTTTATATTCCTCATAAAATGCCTGAGAACTTTATGGGAGATGTTACATTAATATGTGTTATTATAAATATGATTTAAATATCTAAAGCATTACAGAGTGATTACTGTTCAATAAGGCAGCATGCATAAAAGGGTTATCTCCACACGGTGCTGAGGTTTCTACAATATAATATAATGAATTGTTCAATATAGTTTGCATGCTATTTGTCTTTGCTTCTGCCTCGGCTCGAGGGAAACTGATGTGCGGTGCTCTAACAAGACAGCCATAAATTGTAAAACAATAAACAGCCCTTGAGGTCTTTACATAGTATGTGGTTAGCATGCAATCCATCTTGGGAGACTTGATTTAATACGACAAAGGACCTTTCCTGACAATGCTCAACATTGTTTTAAACTGCTGTTAAATCAATTAGTACTTTGGAAGCTCCTAATGTCTCCGGCACTCTCCCAGCCCAGTCTAAGGATTCTGGCTGGTGGTTTGAGAGGGGGGGGGGGTGGGGGGAGGGAGGGAGAGAGGGAGGAAGGGGGGATTTTAGGAACCACTGCATGGCTGCACTCAACTTCCCTGGAAAACGTTAAAGATGATCCCCAAATAAAAGGAGGGGTAAGCCGGCCTCCTTAAATCATCCAGATGTATGTGGACTCACCTCTGGTGTTCTGAATTACCCATACTGTAGCCGAGGATAAATGAGGAGGAAGGTACCTATTAGTTTAGAGTCAGGACTATCAGGTCAAGTACCACAGAAAATGCTTTAAGTCTTATTTCCTGTATGGTGCATATTTCCTCTGCTATGCGTAATGCATCTTAGTGTCACAGCCATGCTCAGTTGGAGCCACACAAGACACTTACACGTACCACCTTATCCTCATTTAGTTAGTAACTTGCAAAGTAGAAACGCAACTTAAAAAGAAACAATAAACAACCTGCACCTAAGAGAAACATATTTTTAAACATTTCTCAGTCCCTGGCAAACAACTGAATAATTAAATCCCCTTTTAACATCATAACTACAACATTTTACATGACAAGGCATACCCAAATTTTTATGGCATTTCCTCTTTGCTTTTCATTTTGCCTTATTACTTTAAAAAAGACAATTCTCAGGCAATTTCTTTCTTTCCTTTTTAAACAAAAATTTTAATTGCATTTATTTATTTATTTATTTATTTTGGTGAGGGAACAGAGTTACTGCTTTTTTCATATCTCGCAGCCCCTGCCAGCTTGCTTCTGTGTTCTGCAGGGTCAGATCAGTCTGGAGGCCGGACAACCTCCTGTCAATGCCCTTTCAGCAAGGCTGGTTCATTTCTTTTGGGGCAAATTCACTCAACTTTCTGTAGCCACGGCTGGCTGACTGGAGTAAGAAATGAAGCAAATCAAAAGCAAGCAGCTCTCAGGCTGATTCACTTTTTCCTTTTGTTTTTCTTAAAATGGTGCTATCCGATTTTTCTTATCTGATTAAAAACAAACAAACGAGAGCCACCTTGGTGGTCTGCCCTGGTCATGTGTAAGGACAGCATTGTCCTGAGCTGGTTTCTTCTGTTGGAATGAGAAATTCAAATCTTCAATATCTCTATCTTTTTGCAAAGATGCACAGAGCAGGAGTGTTCCGGAGGACTGAGTGTTTCCTGTGTACATTCATGCGTGCGGGAAGCCTAGCCGTGTGAGCATGTCCTGTAAGAGGAAACTGGGGGGTAATGGCTTTTCCCCTTCAAATAATATAGTACATGTTTAGATAGTCTGACTCCTAATTTGCAAGTAAGTTCAAACTCATTTTCTTAGCCCGTAAGGACACTGGACACTGATTTCATTTTCTTTGAATGTTACTTCTAGGCACAGTGAGATGTGATGAAGTAATTGGCCCTTCTTTTCCCTGCTTTTCTCCACTCCCCTTTTAGTCATAAGTACCTCAGTAAAACTGAAAATAATTCCTATCCGCTTTTAGAATCCATTTCGCTTCTACGTACGTTCACCTGGTCCTTACCACAAAGATAATGACAACGGTCAGGACTCAATGCCACCAAAAAGGGCACACCCATATTGCGAAAAGTAAGAAGATCACGGTTACCTCTTCCTTTCTTCACTTCCTTAAAGCAGGTCACAGAAGCCAAGAAGGTTCTTCGCCCCTTCCGTGACCTTGCTGGTGAAGGTTGGGAGACTCGAGTTTGACAGGCATCTTCCTTTCACCCCGAGAAAAAAAGCCCCCATCACTCAGGACCCAGGACAGGAAGCTGAGTTTGAGCAAGCGTGCCTAATTAGCCCCTCTCCCGCACAATTCCTGGTGCTACTACATAGCAACTCCACCCTGCATCAAAGCTACACAACTTTCCGGAATTCCCTGGATCTTCATTTCCACAGCTCTCTCACTACATAAAACTTCATATTAAACAAATTTTCATGCATGTATCTTGTTAATCTTTTCCTCTTCAGCACTAACATGGAGTTGGCAGATATTATCCGCATTTTCTGTAAAGAAGAATGGAGGTGCAAAGTGGAAAAAACATCCAAGGGAACTGGGAAAAGCCGATGCCAAAAACCAGGCAATTTAAATCATTTAATAACTTTTGCAGTGTTTTGATTGGAAAGGAGGCTTCTAGCAAAAAGTAAGAGAGTGTTTTGGTATTAGGTACATTTTAAAAATTATCCAACTGCTGATTCTCACACATTTTCCCTTTGTCCTCTTAGGTATCTGTAAAGTGCTATCACATCACGGTACCTGCCCAGCACAGCTGTATTTAGATCTGCAGTTCTTCATATGAGGTGATTCCTGTGGCTGTCATGATGGGTTAGCGGTAAAGCACTTGGCATACAAGCGTGCAGGGACCCCAACACGCACACAGTGCTCACCAACAAGCCTAGCCTGGGGAAGTGGAAACAAGATGGTCCCTGGGGTGCAAGGCCATCCGTGACCTCCAGGTTCACCGATAGGCCCTGTCTTAAAATATAAGGTGAAAAGTGACTGAAAAAGCTATCACATGCATATACACGCACACTTGCACACACAGAGACACACACCATACGCACCGCAAAGGATGAATTTCCAATCACAGAACTGGTCCAAGTTAGTCCTAGCCCCCACGTTATCTTTTGTGGAACCAAAATAACAACTTCCTCGCAGCCAAATCTTTCAGTGATTTTCAGATCTAACAGGAGCCACACAGCAGGGTCTCAATAGTTAGTAACAGTTTCATTGATTATTATAGAAACCACTCTTGCTCAAAACAGGACCGTTCAAGATGTAAGAGGGAAAATGACAGGACAGGCCTCCCTGCTGTCACTGCAGTTCAGCTGAGATCCTATCCAAGGGTGTTTTCTCCAATTTTCCCCTTTCCCCTCATTCACATGTTGCTTTATATTATGGTCTGTCCACACTTCTAGGCAATCAGAGCCTCGGGGCTCAGTTTGTGGGTTATTCTGGTCCACTATGATTATTTCCTGAAGTGCTGGGCAGCTGGGTGACTATTTTGTTTCTTGTTAGGTTCTTCGTCAGAAAGTGAAAACAAAAGGATATTAAATTGAATGAGTTCAAACAGCGAATTTTAAAGATTCTTAACCAAAACAAAAGGTTAGAAGACGCCTGCTCCGCTATGGAAGAGTGTGCACTTTATATTGACTTAACACAGTCAGTCGAGGTTGTTTTTGAAGGACTTTCCAACTGCATTAAATCCATCCGGTTTTGTTCTTTGCCATGTTAGTGGCTGCACATGCAAAAACACTGTGGACACAACACAGGACAACTCTCATACTAAGTAGAGCCTGATATTAAATACGGCAGACAAGGTAACCGCCCCATAGAAGCAGTTATGCCAAGGAAGGCGAAGAACACGAGTTCTCTGGTGAAATGTAGGAAGGATTCAAGGGAGAGGTAGGTAGCTTGTAGCTTTGCCATTTGCTTTTGAATGATAATCTTAGGTGAAGAGGAACCTGGATGTCCAGTCAAGGCACTGCAAAAACTTTTTAATGGTTTTAAAGAGAGAGAATGGCCTGGTCCTGCTATACTCTAATTACTATGTATTTTGAAACTAATTCCAACAGCTTGACATTATGCTGTGGTATAATATAGGAGACAGTTTCCAGTTCTTTGGCCTGTCTCTCCAGAAAAATCCCAAGATTAAACATCAAAGCAACATCAGACAGGAGTGCTGGTCAAATAGAGAGTTCTGGATGGCCTGCATCAGGCCTCGGGCTTGACACATGCAGAGCAAAGTAACAGAAAAAGCAAGCATTAAAAAACAAAAAACAAACAAAAAAACCAAAGTGTAATAAAAAAGAACTTAAAAATTTTAACTTATTTACTTTAAATTCAGTTCCAAACTGAATTTTAACACAAATTGAAGAGGTGCTGAATGAAAACATGCTCCATCTTTTGATGTTGTAATAAGATGCTATCATCTACAAAACTCATGCTTAAGAACCCGAGTGTCATGATGTCTTAAGAAAGTTTATGGTTTGAAGTTCACCTGTCTTTGGAGCTATCTTCAGGCACATGGCACTCACGTGCTGTGGGCTGGATACTCTGAGTCCCGGCTAGGCATGGTGGTGCAGCTCTGACATGCAGCACTGGAAAGGAGACACAGGGGAGGGCAGCGTGAGTTCCAGGATAGGCTGCAACGGGAAGCAAGAACATGTCTCAAAAAGAAAGTAAATCCCAGCACCCAGGAGGCAGAGGCAGGCGGATCGCTGTGAGTTTGAGGCCAGCCTTGGCTACAAAGTTAGTCCAGGACAAGTCAAGGGTACACAGAGAAACCCTGTCTCGAAAAAGAAAGAAAGGAAAGAAGAAGGAATTCTTCATTCATACACTGTAGGACCATAGCTCAAATTCCTCTTCATCTGCCCTCCAGGACAACGAAGACCCTTTTAGAATTCAAATGCCTTGTTCAGGGTTTTCACCCATTTCTCAACTTTATTATTTCATTCTCATCCCCCCCAAATTTTTCAACAGCTGTTAGATTCTCTGCTCTAGGTCTCCACCTTTTTGCCTTTTGTGACCATCAGTCTTTAAAGTGGGACTGTTCTCCAAATGACTGGAGGACAAAAGAGCAGATGCACCTGTGTGTCACAAACAATTATGAACTGTTTTTGTTGGCTTACCTTGGAGCATATATCAGTCAGTGTCCCCCAAACACACCACAAACATGCAAGTGTTGTATTTTGTCTGCACAAAGTAAGTCGTCCACTGATACTCAGTAAGAGAACGGCTCGTGCCACGGAGGCCTTTCTGTTGCATGGCTTTCAGATTGAAAACTAACTCCTTCTCGCATTCATTTTGTAATCAAAAGTGACTTGACAGTGTCACACATCGCAGACACCTAGTGCCGATATGTTGAAAGTCGTGGTGTGGGTCTTCATGAAATCATACTTTGTGGCTCCCTTTCCACATGCCACTTCTAAAGTCCAGCAAGAAAATAATGACAGGCAGCGCTGCAGCAAAGGCGCCTGTCTCCTCTCTCCCTTCTGTGCTGAAACCCTGCTTGCCGCAGGCAGTTGGTGCCATATGGAGAGAGGGCTTCTCTGCTGTCAGTGTATGGCCCCGTGGTGTTGTACAAAACTCCCTTTTCCTCATTAAAGGCGCACAAAAGTCTAAAAATACACCCTCCGCTCTTTCATCCTTTGCTTTGGCAAACCTCTGGGGACAATTCCAAGCCAGCTGGTTTCTCTTGGTCAGGTGAGGACAGTGAGCTGAAGTGCTCATAGAGCAAAGCAGGGGAGCAGGAATACACAGCTATGGGCTCAGAATCAATGCCTTAAAAAAAATGAGCAACTTGTTAGCAAGATTTTATACTATAAAGTTTCCTACTGTAGGTATGTCCTAGAAGAGCATTTACTACAAAACTTCAGGATCAGCAAGGCAGCCAGTCATGATCACAGACAGTCATGGCATAGCCAACTGGGATGCTTGTCACTGTAGAGGCCACGGGAAAAGAGTCAAAATCAATAGAAAAACAGCAGTAGATTCGCAGCTGTGGTCAGCCTCTAAAGCCTGTATCCATGTAAAACTTGGGTGCCCCAGAAGACTAGCTATCTGATTTTTAAATTTTACTTTCTGTGTATGGGTGTTTTGTCTGCATATGTGTCTGTGGCCCATTTGGGTGCCTGATTCCCATAGAGCCCAGAAGAGGGCATTATATCAGGTCACCTAGAACTGGACTTACAGATGATTGTAAGCTACCATATAGGTTCTGGGGGACAGCACATCCTCTGGGAGTAAATGTCCTTAAGTCTGGAGTAACTTCTTTAAGACTAACCCTCCTTAATATGCTTACTCTGGAGCAGGGGACTTTCATGGCCCAAGCATCTCTCACTTGCCGTTATGTGCATGCTTAAACTCTTTGTGGTCTTTATTCTATTGCTGTGATATGTAAGCCATCTGGTGGAAAAAGTAGCAGATAAAAGCATCTGAGGCACTTTTAAAGCCAGTTAGCTTGTCAATTTATTTCTCTTATGCAGGAGGATTCTGTAGGGAGGAGACATGGACCAGCTTGGTACTGATGAAAAGAGCTCTCCCTGAGGAAGGTCAGAGCATGATCTGGAATCTCTGGACTCTGTCTGAAGCCCATTATCATAGTGACCCAGAGATGGATGCATGCCCACGGAAGAGAGTTGGGGGTGCTGAAAGCCACTGTCGCGATCTCACCAAATTGCCTGGGGTGGAGGTAGGGAATCTGTCTTCCTATGATGCCATGACAAAAGAGAACATGAAACTGTACCATCTCAGAGTCATGGCTCCACACACCCATGGGGACAGCGTCTTAGTCTGTTCCGGCTGCTAAGACAAATACTTCACATTAAGTAATTTATGAACAGCAGCAATTCATTTCTCAAGTTCTAAAGGCTGGATGAAAGATCAGAGTGACACAGATATGGCATCAGGTGAAGGCTTACTGTTTTACAAATGGTGGCTTTTGATGCCATATCAATGGCCACCACATGGCCAATGTAGGTAATCATACCTCAAACCCTTTCATGAGTAGAGTCGTCCAGTCCACAGTCCCAGAGTGACCATGTCACCATCTCCCCAAAGCCCTATTTGTTACCACCACCGACCTTAGGATGTGAACTTTCATTCTGAAGGGATACTGAGATACAGGCTTTAATAATCAGCAAGCGATCCGTAACATTCTTATAGCTCATAGTGGGTCCCCCCAAATATAGGGAATGTTCTAAATTGAAAACACTGAGCCTTTATCTACTAAAAATGATAGTCAGTTAAGAAGGCCTTCAGCTCTTTGCCAACTAAAGTTTCAGAACTCGTAGCTACGTTTTCGTAATAAGATGTTATAAGAGCTGAGACTTTATTAAGGATTGCTCTGCTTCTGCTCACAGGGGTCTGCAGAGAGGTGATGTGAACCAATGCTGCCACACTGCTGTGAAAGAAAGTCACAGGTTAGCAATGGAATAAAACAATGCTTAATAGTGCTTTAGAGCAAGCTTTATGGAAAGAAGAACTGAGCTATAGCCTTACTTCAGAAGACTACTTATTTTTAGTCTGTTACTATTCAGAAAAGACTTACAGATACTGTAAGCTAGGTGAAATAAAATATTTGTGTGAAATTTGTTCTACTCATCAGGACTCCAGAAAACATGTTCTGTGTTCTCTGTCCCATTACAACTGCACACACTGTGGTTCTTCAGAAACACTATAGACATACAGGTAGATGATAGATAGATGATATATGGATAGATGAGAGATAGATATATTGCAGATGGATGATAGATACATGATAGATAGACGATAGAGATCGATAGATGATAGATATATCAACGACAGATATAACAGGGATAGGTAGATGACATATAGATGATGAATAGGTAAATAAATGATAGATTGCAGATGATAGATGATTGATAGATGATACATACATAGAGATAGATACATAGATGAGAGACAGATAGATAGACGGACAAATAAATGAGATTATATAGATAAGTAGATGATAGATGATAAGCATATGATAGATCAATAGATAGGTAGATGATAGATGGATAGATAGATAGATGGATGGATGGATGGATAGATGATAGATGATAGATACTTTCTTGCTACCCACATGCATTTTTAAATGCTCATTGGATTATGAGCTGGGAAAGTGCTTTTTTTTTAGAGTGTGGAGAGATGCATTTGGACCCCTGATGCCCATGTCAGATGTCAGGTGGTGCACATTTATAATCCTGTCACCCAGAGGTAGATGGGGAGGTACACGGAGCTTACTGTCCAGCCAGTCTAAGTCAATCAGTGAGCTCCAGGGTTAGTAAAGGAATGGAGAGCAATTGAGGACATGCAGCACTGACCTCTGTCTCCACATGCACACTGGACACACACACACATGCATATACACAAACATGTTCACACACATGAATATATACATACATACATACATACATACATACATACATATGCTATACAAGCCTGTATGAATACAAACACAGGCCAATGCCTATTGCTTGACCTGTCATAGCTGGTCTTAGGAGATGCTATGATCTCTGGATAGATGTGGAGCACTTTTGAAACATGTTTGGTTGGATTTGAAATATTTCTGTGTTTCATCTTTCCTTCAGACTGTTTAATCTGTCAGCTATATCAGACATCTTGTTAGAGCTAAGATTGCAGAAAACACTTTCCCCCACTCCAGTCCTAAATGAACATGAATATATTTATTCAAAAGAGTTTGATCAAGCACAGAAGTTGAAAGCAGTCTGAAATAGGAGGAGATGAAACTGTTAATTGTATTGAATGACTATGTAAAGAATTCTAAGCAAGCAGAGAGCGCTCTGCGGGGCTAAGATCATCACAGGGCAATTAAACAGAATTATTATGCAATGTGAACTCAGCTTTTCACATGGAACCAAGGGCCTTCAGACATCAGGCAGTACCTGGTGTACTAAACGCAGGAAAGATATAAGCCTATGCATTTGCACAGCTTTTTCTTAAAGCAGTATTTCCTAATTAAAGCTGACAGCTTACTTAGGACTTCCTGGTTTAGGTCTCAGGAAAAAGCTACCACACGCACAAATACAAAATAGAAGTATGTGGGATCCAATCTCATGGAGTGCTGCCTTGAGGCATACTGAAAGGGCTGGAGAGATGGTTCGGCCATTAAAAGGCTAAGCTCACAACCAAATATATAAGACATACTGAAATCTCTAATAATTACTAGAACAATTACTTACTTACGTTGTTTGTAGGAAATAAGCTGATAATAAATACCAGGTATTTTTGAACCCGAAGCTCTCACACACTAATAAGCAGCAGAAGACACAGAAAAATGGACTCATAACGGCACCTGTGGGACTCTACAAGTGTATAGCATTCTGGTTAATTTATCAGTATAATCTACGGTTTGCTTCAGTGAAAAGTCTGAACTTCTGTGGCAAAGGCAAAACAAATCCCCATGAAGGACTCGGAGAGCCCCCATTCCAACACTGAAACCCCCTCTGCAAGTGACTTTCATGTGTGACTCTGTATCTGACACGTGAGGCAGGCCCATGTTCCTGCTCTTTCCTTCCTGTAGCCTTCCTCACTGCTCACAGCTGGGAGTGCGCAGTCCCCCTCCCCCTTGCTCACAGTGGTTGCAAGGATCTGCAGATGTAACCCACACTGTTCGCTCTGCACATCCTCTGGATAGACAGGTGCTGAGATGGATCTCGCCTGTGAAACGGTGCTGGGAATGGCCGCCAGTTGTGAAGAACAGCCGGCAGCTACTCGGATTGGTGCTGGCAGCGAGCATTTCTTCTGAGATCCAAATGCCTTGAGAACCAAATGTTCCTGGGATTCAGGCTTTCTGCAGCCAACAAAGCTTAGGTCAAAAAGCTAATTGGCTACTTGAAACTTTGCTTAGATATCTTTAACAGAAACAAAGAAGGGTTGTTTGCGTTGACGCGCGTATGCATATATCAAGGAGCTGATGGCTACACAGATAGAAGAAAAGCCAATTCCTGCTTCGAAACAGCTTCCTTTTCAAGGTGAGGTGAAAAGAGGCATCTAAAAGAACAATGCAAAGAGCATTTTCTATAGAAAATTTCGCCAAATGGTTCCTTCTCGCATTCTCTGTGTAATTATGTCTTTGGTGCTATAGAGTCTTCTCTACTGTAATTCTTCCAAGTTAAATGGATCTAGAGAAAGCCAAGAGGGGAGGAAGAATGAAAGAGAGGAGAGAGAGAGAGAGGGAGGGAAGGGAAGACATGCCTTTGCAGAAAATGCACTTGGTAGGGTCCACACAGAATCTTGTCTCTGTACCAACAAAACACCCCATCTATATACTCCAGTCCTCTGTGCCACACTGGCCTCTTTCTCCTCTGGCCCTCACTCAAATGCCACAGCTACTACAGGGCGTGACACAAAGGATGAAACCGCATGGGAGCATTCTGATTAGACTCTGAGAAAGTAAGTGTTGCCTAAATGTCCCTTCACTAGTGGACAGTTGGTGTGAGCGTGAGAGGGTCGGGGGTGCAGAGCTTCCTGAACACTGCTGTTAATGAACATCCCTCGAACACTGACCTCTGTGTACAACGGTGCTGGGGACCACATGGAGGTGGGCACAGACAAGCTCCCTGCTGCCATTTGTAAAGTTCACGATCAGAAGCAAGTGACAATAGGCTGAGAAAATGGACAGCAGGCCACCATAAGATTACATCCTGGAAATAAACCATGAAGTGAACAAAATAAAAAATAAAGAAGGAAACAAGCAAACAAACAGAGGGTTCTGTCATAGTTAACTGTGTTGAATATAAATAATTGCTCTTCATTAAGACTCACTGCTTTGATGAAAAATTACACCCTACTCCATTTTCTCTGCAAAAGAGATCTTTATGTAATCATATCAGATGAGGGAGGTTGGTGACAAAGGGAAGGAGAACACAGCATGTGAGAGGGTTATTAGATTGACCAGGTCTACTGTGTGGAGGGGCAAGGAGGCAGGGACATCTTGGAGACATGACATTTGACACAAGGTCAGAGCCCACGTTCTGTTACTATACTCCATAACTGCATCGGAGTAGAACACAAATGAACATGTGTGGCCTATAGTGACAGCCGTCCTTGAAGCCAGGCCACTGATGCTGACTAGTGTTCTGTCTCACCGTAACAATAGAGAAGAGGTCCTGGGGCAGAGGCTTTGCTCAGAGTCTGACTACTTCCTTTGACTACAGCTCAGTGTCTGGGCATAGGTCCTTAGGAGTTAGATGGTGAGGAAGAAAGAGGAAACCTCAAGAGAAAATTAGGATGAATGTGTGTTAATTTTCCTGACTCTGTTATTATCACAAGGGTTCCCCACTTGTGGTTTTAAGAACTCTTTGTATCTATGTATAAAAGCAAATGTTTCTGAAGGGCATGAGTCTACCCACCTTCAGTGTGAGGATATTTGTCCAATGTGGATTTCAGCTTTTACAAATGGATCCTCTTTTCTAGGTGACCTGACCTATTAACCAACCATCAGAAACAATATCAAGTCCATATTCTGATGATGCTCAATCTGACAGTAAATAATGCAAATTCAGTTTCATAATAGTCCAAAGCTATGTGCCCAACTGACACCACTCTAGGCCTTCTGGAAGTGCACTGTCATGGTACTGTGAAAGTCATTTTCTCAACATTCCTACCGGTGTTGACACAGTCTCAAGAACAAGTGATGAGTCAAGCAATGCAACCATGTTGCCTCAAAGACTAAGGTGTATCGTGTGATGAAGAAAAAAAAAGGTTTCCTGGTAAACTCATGTGATGGAGCGCATTAAGAATGTGCTCCAAGGAGCTTGCAGAGCAATGGAGTCTTTTAGACTGGGATGGGCAGTTAGCAATTGCAGAAAGGCACTGGGGGCGGGGCTTGGTCCAGACCACTGTAAGCTTACCCTTCATCTTCCTTGGGTGATGCCCTGAGGAGGACACCGGGACAAGATGTGCCATGCCTGTGAGTCTTCACCAGTAAACACACAGTAACAGCAAAGGGGAAGACAGAGGACAGCCCAGCCCCTCCTGATTCAAACTGATATTTTCTGGAACCTTCTATCACTTTCAGACTCTCTTTTTTCATCAGAATTTTCTTGGAAAAACTCAAGGATAATAAAGAGCTATGTGCTTGGTCTGCTTTTCATATATTTCATTCTTGTGCTGTTTTCACTTCGCTTGGTTAGTGGAGGTTTTTATCAATATAAACAGGACTTTTTTTTTTAAGATTTCCATTTTCATAGTGTCACTCAGATACTGACAGCTGCCTAACATTCAAGTGAAACATATAATTGCCTAAGGAAGAAGATTCTAGGGCCAATCCTGTCTCTTTTATATTAAAAAGAAGTTAGGCTTGCAAAACCCCAGGCTTCTGAACCTGATGTCAATTTAGGAATTCATTTAATATCCTATATACTGTATTCATATATTTTCTACATATATCAAATTATTTTTCTCTAAGATTAGTTTAATAATATATTTCTTTCCTGCTTTGTCTCACAGACTGCTTACTGTACTTAATCTAAATAGTAAGACATATTCATTAGTAACTGGCAATAAGCTAGCTCTCTTTTCAAATTCTAAGTATCATCTAACTGGTTTCTAATGAATTTAATGTGTTAAGCTAGTGATCTCACATGTATGCTTTTGTTGGTTATGCTGTCTTTGATCAGTGTTTGTGAAAAAGAGCTGCCTGGCCACACTTGCAACTCCACTAACATGCCTCCCCAACCACTCTGCCCCATATTGAATCAAAAACCCTCATTCAAGACTGGGCGGGTACAAGAAGAAATGTTAGGGAGGACATCCTTGCTTTTCTTTCTCAAGTGCAGAGTGTGAATTCCTTTCAAGTTTTCTAATTGCTCCTGTTGGCAGCTCTGATGAATTTTGGGGGGACTTTTCGTCCCCTCCAACTCTGTAAGTATGCCCTTCCTTTCTCTTTGTGAACTGGTGGAGGAGGAGGATGCTCTCTCTCTGAGATTCCTTCAGGAATAAAATCATAAGGAGAGGCAGAGAGCTGAAGGCCAGAGCAGTGAGACAGGATGTTCACGTCATGTCAGGCTTCATCTCAGCTGTGGACTTGAGGCGACTGTCACTTTAGGTTATTTTCCAATGACTTGCGCTTTTCTAGAGCCACCAAAAACCGAGCAGCTGAGAGGCAGTATTTTACTGGCTCTATTTTTTCCTCTACTCTCCTCCAGCTCTTAAAATCTCCAAGACTTGCCTTTGTCTCTCCTCTGCTTCCCGTGTAGTCATGCATGAACAAATCCCCATGGCTACTGGGTGCCAATAAGTACATACTCATAATGGTACCCCGTTGATGATGGTTGCTGTTGTCAAGAGAGATGAGAAGTGATGATGGTGCTGAGGGACCGGAATGTGTTGCCACAGTGGCTGATGCCTCCCAGGGACTCCGTTCTAGTCTGGAAGCTTCTGTCCCTGCATGAGATTGTTGGTTAGTTTGAACTGTCAATAGAAAAAACTTGGTATATTAAAAAAGCAACTTGGAGAGAGAAGCTTAATGAGGAATGTTTGAGATTGGGTTGTTTGGGGAGTGTATCTGTGAGGGGATGGTCTTGATTGTTTACTCAGGTGGGAAGGCCCATCCTGAATGTGAACAGCAGAATTCAGGAGCATGGCCTGAACAATGGAGAGGAGAGAGAGCTTGCCAAGTACTAAGGACACAAGGATTCATCCATTCACTCATCCAGTGTGCTGTCTTTAGATGTTTGACTGAGGATATTGTGCCTGGATTTCCCCATAATCATGGACTGTAACCCAGAGCTGAAGGCAAAACACCCATGGTTTCCTTAAGGTATGACTCTTGGCAGTGCATTTTATCACAACAACAGAGTTGGGTCTAGAACCTGGTGCATCTATGCACAGTGTCTGGGGATAAGAGGGGGCCCAGAAGTTTCTGCTGATGCTCCTCTGTGTTCTTATGCTTAGACTACAGGTTTCCTTACGTGCCTCTGGGAAGTATGACGCAGGTAGACATGGCTGCTGGGGTCTTTATCACCTTTTCAGTAGGAAGTTGGAACTGCAGCACACAATTGTGTGGCCAACAATCCCAGCCCTTGGCTTTTAAGCTTTGGGATAACCTTGGATACCACCTTGCTCATCAGGTGGGAAGTCTTGGAAGCTCAGTGTACGTATGCCTAACCCTCAGATTGGGGCGAGAAGACAGTGTGGAAGCTAGCATTCTCAGCCCAATTTCTCTTGGCAGCAACACACAGTTTGCCTCCCATGGTCCCCATGGGAGCTGTGCATTCTCTGTTCTCTGCCTCTGTTTTCAGACAGAAGCTGAAGGTTGGGGGGAAGAGCAGAGATAGCTGACACAAACAGGTGCTTGGGTGCGAGCACAACAGCACAAGAAACTCTGTCCACTCAGACACATGTCTGCGAACTGGGGGATCCAAGCATCTAGGCCCTGGGGAGACCTCTAAGTGGTCAGTGTGCACATGATATACAATTGATCTCATTGTGCCACTGTGTCCAAACCACTGCCAGCCAAGGGCTAAACCATGGCTGAGAAGACAAGGGTTAATGGCAGAATGACATTAAGGGACTCTGGGTGATGGGTGGGCAGAAAACAAACCTGGATCAAAACATACATTACTATTCAACTTACTCTTCACTTTAGACTTTAATTTTTCCCTACTTCTAATCAGTTTTTAAATGACTGTTTATGAGTGTCTCTTAAACTTCTTTTTCAAGATAACTGGTGTGGTTGCTCTCTGAAATAAATTCATACATTTTTACAATTATATTATTTTCATTTTGGCTACCACATCCCTTGACTTTTTAAAATGTTTCCTCTTTCAGTAATATCTCATTGCCTTGTCCTCCTCACTTTTGTTCTTTGGTGACAATTTTGTCTCAGTGATTTTTACATACATTATCGGTTTTCACTTACAAGCTTGTCTTTCCTCTTACAATGACTGTCAGCCCTGTTTCCCAGGAACCATGAAGGAAGCACAGGCATGGAGGCATAGAGAGACGTCTCCCAAACCCGGAAGTCTGAGCGCAGTGGCCCTCTGTGCTCCCTTAACCAACCCCAAATCCCTTGAATAACTCGATCTGTTCAAACTTTAACTCAAGAGACTTGGGAGACGACCAAGTTTCAAGTTTCCTCCCAGGACTATGTTACTCTCACCTATGCTCACAAAACATGGCCAGCGTGCTATTATTTGCTCAGCTCCCCTATGAGCAGCAACATTATTTAAACCCACAGTCACATATGATTGCAGCAGACACCGGACAGATCTCCAGGTGTGAGCTGGGCAAAGTTACAAGGAGTAGAGGGAGGGAGGAAAAGGTCTCCTTCCAGGCAAGGACCATGGGTGATTATGTCTAGATTGACTCTATCAAGGACCAGGGTTCTCTCGTATTTTCACTAAGACACTAATAAGGTGACTTTGTAGAGGTGTTTTGATGGGTACGCTCCAACAAGATACAGAAACACTGAGAGAAAAAAAACCTATGACCTATTTTGGCTGTTTGGCTGGAAAGAGAGAGGAAAAAAAAAACAGTTGCCTCGTCAAAAAAAAAAAAAAAATAGAGCTTGTTGCTTAGATTTTAAATTGGGTTAAAAGTAAAGCTTAATTAAACTCTAAAGAAAGGCGACCTTATATGCAGGGGGAGTTGGAGGAATAGAAAGCGAACTGTGGGTGTATGGGGTTCTGTCTGTGACCCCTCAAGAGGTCATGAGTGGCAGAGGACTCCAGGAGTGAAAGAATCCTTAGGACCCCCTGGTGGGCTCTACATTCCATGAATAAGCCGCCTTGGTGCTCTGGTTCTGCACACTGAGGAAACCAGCAATGGTTGATTGAGTTTCTGTTCAAAGTTAAAGAGGAGCTAGGAAACAACCAGGGCTGCAGCTGAGAGTGCACAGAGAACTGTGCTGTGCTGCGTTGTGGCTAAAGAAGTGTCCAGAATTGTCTCCATAGGTGAAGTCCTCAGTATGACTTCCTCCAGCCGTGCCACCATAGATGCCATGGTGAGCTTCAGTACTCAATTGCCGGAATTTCCTATCATGTGAGAATCACATTTTTTAACATTTCATAATATTTAATTTTCTTGATTTTTACTTTTACATGTACATTTATATTATTACACGTATATACAATAAAATACATATAGCAAGAAGGACCAGAAAACAATTAGGAATTATATAAATGTAACATTTATAGTGTTTTGCCTGTTTGTATTTGGCAACCCTGAAGGAAACATCTTTCCTAGCTTTGTGAGCTTACAATTCTCAAGGTAAATCAATATCTATCATATCTCATCTCTATCAATCTAAAAACCCTTATCTAGACCTAAAAACAACTTAACCCCTAAACAACAAAGCTTAATTGTAAAACTAAACTATTTGGTATTCAACCCTATCAGAGACTCGAGAAGGAATAAAATTAATTACCTGAGTATACAGGAAGTACAAGATAGCAGCTTCTAAAATGAGAAGATGACAGAGATGGGTTGCTGCCTGAATAGTCACCCAAAACTCTCTATAACATTGGAGCATCGCCATCAGTCTTCTGGTACAATATATCTGGCCAACATATTTGTGAGGCAGGAAGTATTGAGGACTTGCTTACCCTTGTCTTGGCAGAGTCTGGCTGTCGACTACGCTTTCTTGAATGGGGTTGACCACACCCCTCCTCCACACTCAGTCCTGCTCTTGGTACAATCCTGAATATTCTCCCTGCAGAAGACCTGGGCCCGGGTCCCCTTGTCTGTTTTGGGCAGGGGTAGGGACCGGTGCAGTGAAGCACTTGTGCCTACAGGTGTTACAGCCGAGGCTTTAACAGAAAACTTAAACATGTTAGGTGGTCTCTGTGTCTGAGTCATATGGAATATTATATGGCCAAGTTATGGTTACAGAATATACAATATAAAAATATATACTTTGCTTTAAAAAATAACATGTACAATTAAGTTTCCTTTTTATAGAAAACCTGTTAACTAGCCATCAATTCTTCCCAGTTGGGAGCCAACACACATTTATAAATAACTTGGAGGTTTAAAAGAAAATCTAAATAGAAAAATATAAAGATTCCAAATAATGATTATGGAAATACCACTTATCAATCATTTTAACAAATTGAAATGTTATAAAAATGAGTAAGTGCTAAACTTAAGAAGCTTTGAGAAGGAAAAAAATCAAAACAATTATGAAATGATTACAAAGGGTAATAGTGAAAATCAACAATTCAAAAATATGGTTTTTTAAAAAACCTAACTTGGACCTTCTGTCAGTCTCAGTTCTATCTGCTCTCTCTATATTCCTGAACATCTTGTCGGCAGGGTGAATTTTGGGTCAAAGTTTTTGTGGGTGTGTTGGTGTTCCGCTCCCTCTACTAGAAGACTTGTCTAGTCAGAGGGTGTGCTCGTCAGTCTCTATGGCCCCTGCTACTAGGAGTCTCAGCTAGAGTCACCCCCATATCCACTTAGAAGCCTACCTTGTCTTAGGTCTAAAGCATGTCATAGAGATGCCCCTGCCCTCAGTTTCTCTACAGGCCTTTTGTCCTCCCGCCCTGCTCTCCCCAGGTCTGCTCTCCCCAACCCCTGATCTCCCCAACCCCTGATCTCCCCAGGTCTGCTCTCCCCAGGTCTGCTCTCCCCAGGTCCGCTCTCCCCAGGTCCGCTCTCCCCAGGTCCGCTCTCCCCAGGTCTGCTCTCCCGCCTCTTATCTCTGTGTTTCCTCTCCTACCTTGTTCCCTCTGTTCAAACACTACCTCTGTGTATTCTATTTCTCCTTCCCAGTGAAGTTTAAGCATCCTCCCTTGGGTCCTCCTTGTTACTTATCTTATTTGGGTCTGTGCATTGTAGTGTGGTTATCCTGCATTATATGGCTAAAGTCCACTTATAAGTGAGTACATACCATGTGTGTCTTTCTGGGTCTGGGTTACCTCACTCAGTATAATCTTTTCCAGCTCCATCCATTTGACTGCAAATTTCATTTCTTTGTTTTTAATAGCAGGGTAGTATTCCATAGTGAAAATGTACCACAGTTTCTTTATCCACTCTTCAGTTGAGGGACATCTAGGTTGTTTCCAGCATCTACCTATTATGAATAAGGCTGTTATGAACATAGCTGAGCAAATGTCCCTGTTGTATGGTGAAGATTATTTCAGGTATACACCCAGGAGTGGTAAAACTGTGTCTTGAGGTAAAGCTAGTTCCAATTGTCTGAAAAAGAGCCAGACTGACTTCCAAAGTGGTTGTACAAGTCTGCACTCCCACCAGCAATGGAGGAGTGTTCCTCTTTCTCCACATCCTCTCTCACATGTGCTATCACTTGAATTTTTTATCTTAGTCATTGTGATGGGTGTAATATGGAATCTCAGAGTCACTTTGATTTGCATTTCCCTGATGACTAACGATGGTGAGCATTTCTTTAAGTGCTTCTTGGCTATTTAAGATTCCTCTTTTGATAATTCTCTGTTTAGCCTGTACCTAATTTTTAATTGGGTTATTTTGTTTGTTGGTGCTTAATGTTTTGAGTTCTTTGTATATTTTGGATATTGTGTGACTCTGACCTTTTGCTTAATAAAAAGCCATCCCATCTGGGCAGGGCAAAGGAGATAGGTGGGGCTAAGAGACAGAGGAATTCTGGGAAGAAGAAAGATCACCACCAGGGGAAGGGAGAGACATAAAGTGAAGAGAGGAAGGCCACAATGGGCTAGTTGGAGGAAAAGCACATGGCTGGCAGTGTGGATGGAAAATCCAGATGAAAAACACCAACAAGTATTTAGGATTATGGATGGGAGGTAGCTTGATAGAAGTTTTTGGAAACAGATGACATGAGATTGAGGCAAGGATCCCACGCCTGCCACACTATGGGAGATAGTTTAAAGGATGGATATCTGCCCTGTCTCAGGCTAACTAAGGCTATTTTAAAATATAACGAATGTCTGTGTCTTGATTGATCGCTATCCTGGCCTACAGGTAATACAGATACATTTTAAAAAACAATAGAATATTATATGTAGGATTGGTGAAGATCTTTTCCCAATTTGTAGACTGCCGTTTCATTCTATTGACAGTAGCCATGGGAGAGAAACAACGCCTGACATTATTAATGATACTCTGCTATGTTTGCAGACAGGAGACAAGCGGAGATGTCCTCTGAAAGGCTCAACCCAGAAGCACCTCAAAACAGATGCTGAGACTCTCAGCCAAACATTTGATGATGAGTAGGGAGCCTTGCAGATAAGTGGGGAGAAAGAAAAAAAAAGACTCTGAGGGGACAGGAGCTACACAGGAAGACAAGCAGAGCCAACTAATCGGGCCCACAGGGGCATGCTGAGACTGAAGCACCAAGCAAGGACCATGCACGGACTGAACATAGGCCCCCTACAAAATGCAGCTGATGGGCAGCTCAGGAGTCATGTGAGTCCCCTAGTAAGGGGAGCGGAGTCTCTCTCTAACATGGACCCTCTTCCCAGCTTTTCAATTACCTCCCCCTGGCAGAACAGCCTTGCCAGGCCACAGGGTAGGAGAACACACTCAGTCCTGGCATGACTTGATGATCTGGGGTGGCTGGGTAGGGTGGCTCCCCTCGTCTGAGGAATAGGGGGGGGGGTTATGGTAGAGGGAGGGAGGGTGGAACTGGGAGATGAGAGGATGGGGCTATGACCAGGATATAAAGTGAGAAAATAAGTTAATTAAAACCAAACCAAACAAAATAAAACTAGGTCTCATTTGGAAAAAAAAAAAAAAATATATATATATATATATATATATATATATATATATATATATATATTGCAGCAAACAAACCCTTGGAAACCTGGTTAAGAACAGAAATGAATAATTATATTTAAAATAGAAAGGAGAAAATAATTACAGAAAGTAGAGATGTGAGATTATTATGATGAAATATACTTAACAAAGTCTAGAAAAAGTAGATATTTGGTATAAGTCAGTAAAAAAAAAGATACTGTGAATGTAAGAGAATAGAAATTAAAAGCAAGCTGCCAATCATTCCTCTACAAAAGACACCAAGCAAAAATGATTTTGTAGAGACAGTTAGATAAAGTCAAGGGATAGATTGATGAAAGCTGCTGTGGAAAGGTAAAATTGTGGAGGGCTATGTAATTTACTATGAGATCAGAAGTTTTTAGGCACAAAATCCAACAAAAATTCAAAGATTAAAAACAATATGGCAAAAAATACATAAATAAAAAACAATATGGCAAATAATTTCATGCAGGATGCTAACCATAAATATTTGTGATATAAATAAATATAAATAAATCAATAAAAACAATATGGTAAATAATTTCATGCAGGATGCTAACCATAAATATGTGTGATATAAATAAATGTAACTAAATGAACATACTATTCCATCACAAAAACAAAGCATCTCAATCAAATCTACTGTGTCTCCAAAATGCAAGGAGAGTTCGATATCAGAACTGGTCCTTCAAAGTGATGAACGGATTCTGGGTCAGTGCTGTGTTGCAGTAGATGCAGTTGTAAAGTAAATCAACATTTGCATCTTTGTCCCAGAGCAAAACCTGAAATGAAGCTCAAACAGGGCCTGCACTTCCTGGCTTGGAGACAACAGCTGGTGTTCACGGTGCTGGCGAAGTGCTGGCCTCCGGTTATGTGAAGGCTGCGACACACGCGTGCTGGGTTTTGCTTCCATTCCGTATTTCTGAAGGACACACCCATCAAAGCGGGCACTCACTGTTTTGTATGCTCTTCCTTTCCTCCAGCCCTCGCTGGACCTCGTTTCTGAGGTCCCTCCGATCTGAGCTTTATAAACATTGCTGCTTCCTTTTACCTAGAGGTGGACTGTCACCAACAGAAGAGTGTAGGGGGCACAGACGCCCTCAAAGGCGTGTGGCGACAGTGTGTCACTGAAGCAAAAACATTAAGTGGGAGATACTAGAGGGGTCAACAAATACTGAGGAATTGCACTAGTGTGTATATTAAAAGGAGTAATGCCATCTCACAGCACTGTCTGAAAAGTTGAGGGGATGTGATTTTTTTTTTTTTTTTTACTCATTGTGAAGTTCTGATACATGAAGGGCTTCCGAATATCCTTCTCCTTTACTCATGCTATCCCTCCCACTCAGCAGAACGAATTTACCATGTGTTGAGTTTTAAACTCACTGCTGTCTCTAGTACCCTGTGCCCGGGCACAGTTGGAGCTGGGGACAGTGAAACTTCATGAGGTGCTTATCTGGAACTGAGCCCTCTGCTCTTGGTCACTAAATTCTCATGTCAGTGCCCTGCCCAATGGATAATGACCAGAGAGGTGGGAGTTTTCACACTGACCAGAGTTCCCAGTATCGGCAGCTGCGTGGCTACTCTCTAAGAAGGCTGCAAAGTCAACGTGACTTTTAATTAGCATCTATCTGTTGAGTGGATTGATGTACATCCTAGGAAAATGAAAGGCTCCCCAGGAATATTGACTAGGAGGAGATTTAAGACAAATAGGCAGACAGTGATGGGCAGGGCTGATGCAATGTCTTTATATTCAACTCACAAAGCACAGCAGAACTGAGTGCACACTGAGGGGTGACCTGTTCTGCCACTGACTGTCATAAATTGGCACTATTTGCTCCAAAGCTGCTACCCAGTCACCAAAAAGATGAAGCCCAGAAGTTCCTCTGTCAGGAATTAGAGGTCTAGTTCAGTCAGCAGAGTGCTTGCCTAGCCCGCAGGAGCCAGGATGAACCCCCACAACAAACCCAGACATTGAGGGTAAAGACAGTGGATGCCTCCTGTAGACTGGTGATCTTTGCACCCAACTCAGCTGCCGCGGCAACCACACATGCACAGAAAGTGACCTCGTCTTCTTAGCACTTTTAGCACATCTGGTAGACCCGACTCAAGCCACATCTGGGCTTCTCACTACTCAAGGATCTGGAAAGCTGCCTTCCCTCTCCAGACAGAAGGGGACAGATGGGTATAGAGTCTTTCTCTCCTCCCTCCCTCCCTCCCTCCCCCTCTCTCTCCTCTAATACACAATTTAAATATTTATTCATCTTACATATATGAGGTATATGATCACTTTGCCTGCAGACATGTATGTGCACCATGTGTGTACAGTGTCCCTGGAGGCCGGAAATATGTGTTGGATATCCTAGACCTGGAGTTCCTAAAGGCAGAGGGTACTGGGAACCAAACCTGGGTCCTCAGCAGGTACATAGTGGGTCTTAGTCACTGAGCAACTTCTCCAGCCCCTCATAATGTATTCTGATGAGCCGTTGTCGGGATCAGTCTCACTCCTTTTCTTATAAGTTGCTGGCCCTTGAGCTCTCACTAACCCACTAGGGCATTAGAATCAATGCATTCTCACCCAATAAAGTTGGGATTTTAGAAGCTGAAGGTGAAACAGGTAGGGTGCCTAAGTTCAATCTTCACAGGAAAGGAAAAAGTTGGGGTTTTATTTGGAGTTGTGCTAAATTTAGAGATTAATTTTCAGATGGTATGTACTGTCAAAACATTACTTAGTCGTACCCTCCTGCATGAGTTATTTTATTTAGTTAAATTACCAGGTATGCTATTCAGTAAGCCTTCTAAAACTCTCAATAAAAATCTTATGTATTTAGTTAATCTTACCCTTGGGTGCCCTATGTTTATGTGTGTTTTAGTCTAGAAGCAAGCTTTCGTTATTAGTCCTTGTGCAGTCTGAGGTGCAACATTGCTCAACTAAATTAGACTCATGTTTCTCTTAGTTAATAGGAAGAGCTGAGAATGCTGACAGTATAAGTTCCCCTTTCTAGTTCAGGTACCTCCTATTCCATTTTCTGTGATAAAAAGGCCTGATAATGACCAGAGGAAAATGCTGGGAGAGCTAGGGACAAGCTGGACTGAAGGCCCTTGGTTTTTCCCAAGGATGCTGGTCTGTAAGTGGCACCAGCGTCTCAGTGGAATACACCAAATATGTGTGCCAAAACACTCAAGTCCTTATAAGCAAATATTGCTGGCAGACAGAATATTGGTCTTGCATCAGCCAAAGTGGCAAAAAGAAAAATTACCCTTTGTGAGCCACTTCTGCAGCTAGCTAGTACCCAATCACCTGAACTTGGCCGTCACCAGCATCTTAGGTTCTTAGACTAAACAATGACCACATGGATCTATTTACAGAGAAAAACCAATATTCCTTATTATAGAATTTTAATGCCCTTGCCAATCTCCAAAACATACCTAGCTTGGGGAAAATAATTGTTGGCACCTAAAAGGTAGGGATTGGAAAACAATGTCCACTGTGCACTTCAGTTGCTAGAACTTTTCTATGTGAGTGTAACATCCACTAATAGAATGCTGACTCCATCTGAACAAATAACACTCGTTCACTGTTTTGAAAGGGAAGCAAATCATTGGCTTACCTAATTGGTCTAAATAAGGGCTTTGTCTTTAAAAATATCTGAGGGGGGATATTTTCAGGGGGATATCTTGGTTATATACCTTCAACATTTTCCAAAGAGTGGAGGCCGCAAGAAGCTTCAGCATACGTAAAGTTCACAGAGAAACCAAAGCCCAGCACACGAAGCTCAGAGCAGAGGCTGTGGACGCCATTCATTTGCCTTTTGAGAAGAAGACATCTTCGCATACTTTGATGCATTTTTTTCTTTCCTTCTTTAACTCACAGCCAAGCATTTACATTATTATAGTCTTTGTTTTTTAACAGTTTTTTTTTGGGGGGGGGGATCTTTGACAATGTCTCCTACATCAGTCCTGCCCCTCATTCATTTTTTCTGGTGTTTTTGTTTTTTTGTTTTTTTTTTTTTAAGATTTTTGTTTTCCTTTTTTTTTTTTTAATTAATTTATTCATATTACATCTTGATTGTTAGCCCTTCCCCTGTTTCCTCCCATTCCTCCCTCCCTCCCACTTCCCCCCTTCTCCCCTCCCCTATGTCTGTGATTGAGGGAGACTTCTTCCCCCTATGTATGCTCTAAGATTATTGAGTCTCTTCTTGGTAACTTGCTATCCTTCTTCTGAGTGCCACCAGGCCTCCCCATCCAGGGGACATGGTCAGAAAAGGGGCACCAGAGTTCACGTGAGAATCAGATCTCACTCTCCACTCAACAGTGGAGAATATCGTGTTCGTCGGCTAGGTCTTGGTAGGGGTTCGAAGTTTACTGCCTATTTCTCCTTGGCTGGTGCCTTAGTTTGAGGAGGACCCCAGGACCCAGATCAGCCTGTCATAAAGTTCTTCTTGTAGGTTTCCAGGACCCTGTGGGTCCTGTTATTTCCCCATTCTTCCATGCTACTCTCGCCTAAAGTCTCAATAGGATGTCCTCTCCTCTGACCCACTTTCTTGGTAAGTAAGGTTTTTCATGGGACGTATCCCTTGGACTAGTGTTTTGATATAAGTGAGTATATACGGTTTGTCTCTTTTTGCTTCTGGGTGAACTCACTCATTATGATAATTTCTAGGTCAATCCATTTGTCCACAAATTTCGGGAATTCCTCGTTTTTAATAGCTGAGTAATACTCCATAGTGTAAATGTACCATAGTTTCTTAGTCCATTCTTCTACTGAGGGACACTTAGGCTGTTTCCATGTTCTGGCTATTGTGTATAAAGCAGCTATGGACATGGTTGAGCATATGTCCCTGTTGTGTGTTCGAGCATTTTCTGGGTATATTCCAAGGAGTGGGATAGCTGGGTCTTGAGGAAGCCCTATTCCCATTTTTCTGAGAAAACGCCAGATAGCTTTCCAAAGTGGTTGTACTAGTTTGCATTCCCACCAGCAGTGAAGGAGTGTTCCTCTCTCTCCACATCCTCGCCAACATGTGGTGTCATTTGAGTTTTTGATCTTAGCCATTCTGATGGGTGTAAGATGGAATCTCAGTGTCGTTTTGATTTGCATTTCTCTGATGCCTAACGAGGATGAGCATTTCTTTAAGTGTTTCTCAGCCATTTGATATTCCTCTGTTGAGAATTCTCTGTTTAGTTCTAAGCTCCATTTTGCAATTGGGTTGTTTGGTTTTGTGGTGTCTAACTGGATGTCTACATGTAGAAAAATGCAATTAGACCCTTATTTGTCACCATGCACAAAACTCAAGTCCAAGTGGATTAAAGACCTCAACTTAAAACCAGAGACATTAACTCAGTTAGAGGAAAAAGTGGGGAAGAGCCTGGGACACATAGGCGCAGGAAACAACTTCCTGAACAGTACACCCACAGCCCAGGCCTTAATGTCAACAATTAATAAATGGGACCTTATGAGGCTGAGAAGCTTCTGTAAGGCAGCAGACACTGTCAAGAGAACAAAGCGACAGCCTACTGACTGGGAAAAGATCTTCACCAACCCTTCATCTGACAAAGGTTTAATATCCAAAATATATAAAGAACTCAAGAAATTAAACACCACAAAACCAAACAACCCAATTGTTTTCCTTTTTTTCCATCTCCATGTCACACTTTCTGGTAGTGTTTTTTTTCTTCTTTCCCCCACGGGTCGTTTTGCGGCAGCTCTGGAGCACCACAACAGAGAGAAGAATAGGAACAAAGACTGCGCCTGTGATGGGGGAAGCAAAAGAGGGAGGGACCATCCAAGACTACACGTGTAGGGGAAAGAAGCGAAGGAGTGAGTGAGGAAGAGCGCCAGAGGCAAAGAGTAGGAAAGAGATTTTCTGGGAGATAAAAGAAGTGTATATTAGCTACCAAGTGAGTCTGCAATACACCGTCGATAATAGATTTAGAGTATGCATCTGTGAGATTGCCAAAGAGTAAGTAGATTTTGACAAATATAGACACAAGGAAGGGTTACATGCTTTCACACAGTGTGTTTACTGACAATGGAAGTGATGTAATAATAGAATAAGCAAGACCATGATGATACAGAAATAAATGGCAGATGAGATCCTCAGTTAAGCATACGTACATGCAGCATCTTTTTCCCAAAAGAGCATATATTTGTCATCTCAGTCCTCTGAAGACTGTTTGGGTCCCCAGAGCTCCCTGCTCCTGGGATTCCTGAGCTACATATTCATGTACAGGAACCTCACTGCAACATTCCAACTGTTTTCCAGTCTCATTTCCAAAGTGTGCCCTTCCCAGCTGTCCTCCACATCTCTGTGGCCAGCTCTGGAGGATAGAAATGGAGGCAGATCCAGGAGTGTTCTCAGGGGTCCCTTCTGTACAGGAATTGGCTCCCTACAGAGAGATGCAGGTGCAGAGGCCAATGCAGGATGAACTGACAAAGGTGGAAGGCATGGGCTTTAAACAAGGGGACAGAAACATTTCCCTCTACAGAACCAAGAGCCTCAAAGAAGTGCTGCAATTGGAGACTTGCCAGAACAGGACGTCTTGGGAATTCTGGCAGACTTCAAAGTCATGTGAGACATTATAATTTCTCTGCAAATTGTAGTGTGATGGTGCCCAGTAGGAGAGGTGATGGGCCCACACTGATTCACAGGGCTCACACTGGATTTCCTGTATGAAATTGGAAGGGTGTGGAAGTTCGCAAGGAGAGAGCTAGGGCTAAGCTGAGTGACTTTAGATCAGTTGGTGACCTTGGTGAGTTTTAGGTTTTCACCTCTAAGAAGAATGGGAACAGGAGTTTCTTAGCTATCCTTGCCAACTTTAGCAAACATCACTGGTACAAGCTGCCATTTACTGAGAGCTTGTGACATATAGGCCACTTGACTTGCCTACAAACAAGACATCTCTATGCCCATTTATAACAAAGAGTCTGAGTAGTGCTCACCTACCAATTTGTGAAAATCCTGGGTATGGATAAGCTTGTGTTGTTTTCCCAAAGCCAATGGGGGTTTAATTTTTTTTTTTAAATTTCCTTAACTCTAAATATTAAATAGAATGTGAGCTGGATAAATGTCTTTCTAAACTCATATCTTTACCTTGAAAGATTAATGTAAGTGCTCAGATCCCATCCGACAAGTTTTTCTGCAGTAAGTAGTTAGTAGTTAGCACAGAAACTCACAACTGACCAAAGGATAGAGGTGTGTGACCGGGAAGTGCTCAGCCCCATTAGGAATCTATATTGCACACCTTCCCACCAAGGCCCAGAGACCATGTAAGAAGAGAACGCCAAAAGATCGTAAGAGACAGAGGTCATAGAGGCCTTGAGTGAAACAGTGTCTTCTAGGCAAGACAGGACCATTGTTTTCAGGAACTCACAGCTACCATGGTTGTGTGCATGAGATCAAGCCAATCAGAACTCTAGCATGGAGCAAGGAAGGCCTCTCAGGGCTTCCACACCTAGCTGAGGAGTAGACCATACGATGGCGCCTGGGGGAGGGGAAGCCAATTATCTTTAAGAGTGCTGCTTCTGCTGAGTCGACTGCTCAGTGGGGGAGCCTGCATCCATGAGTACACGGGGAGTGCTAAGTGGACTTTGTGGGTTATACAAACCATAAAAATAAAAATGAAGAGGATGTTGTAATGGGATTTAGGGTTGGGGGTGGATCTCAAAGGAGTTAGTGGGAGGGAGAGAATAAATATTATCCGAGTACATTTTATGCATGTATAGAATCCTCAAAGAATTAATAAAAAAAATGTTGCATTAAAAATTGAAATACGGACTGCACTGCTGTTGAAATGTACTGACCGGATGATGAGGTCTGTCTTCTCTGGGGAGTGGATGAAAAGTAAGAACTGGCAAACACAGAATGGTAACAGGTGCCTCACTCATCCCCGGAGAGTTTGGAGGCAATCAGCTTCCTTTGTTAAGATAGAGGTGACAAACATATTTTCTCTAGAGTTTCTTTCCTAAAATAGTTTTATTAGTTCTTTGAGAATTTCACACATTATATTTTGACCATTTTCACGCTGTCTCCCAATCCCTCTAAATCTACCCTCTATCCGTGCCCAACTTTCCACCCTCTGTCTACAGCCTACCCAAGTTTGTGTCATTTTTTTAGACAATCATCCAGCCCAGTTTGTGCTTCCTATATGCCTTACCCTGTCCACTGACCCAGGATGTTGCTCAGATTGGATACAAGTGGTTGCACAGGGTTGAGACTCGAATTTTGTTTGATTCATCATGATCTAGTCTAGAAATGTCCTCTAATACATGGGCACATTCTATTGATGAAAAGAAAAATAATAATTTGGCTGGCATATTCTTAAATGTTCATAGTGTCATAGTTTACATATCAGGAATATTTTACAAGAAGATTTAAAAGTATTTATTTTTAATTAATTTGATGTTTTCTTATGTATGACTAAAAAATGTAGCTACCGATGAGTATGCATTGTATATTCATATATGTTTGAGAGAAAACAGCCTTCTGAAATTCAAACTTTGATATTGATAAATGGAGAGCTAATTCTGAGACTTTGAAGACATTTGATGCTTCGGATGCAACCAAGATTCTCTTCTGTTCCTCCCCCATGAGAACGGGCTAGCCTCCCTACAAGCCTCCCTCCTGATGGCGGGATATTGACAGGCCTCATCCTTTTCCACATGGTGGTTTATCTTACAGGACAACTTCTGCTCTATTTTCCACTTTGAATATGAAATTGCCATCTTTTCCCCAACACTGTATATGGCTATTTATGATAGGTGTCCGCATTGAACGCCACCTGCCCTGGTCTGGTGCTTTTCCTTTTATGGTTACTAATAAACAGATACCTGAACAACTCTGCCAGCCTCCACCCAATCTACAGTTATACTTGGGCAAATTAATTTAAAGACCAGTTGAAATTATATTAGAAAGGTCTTTATTGCGACTGCTTTGCAGGAAGTGACCCTCCTAAACCTTCTGCCCTGTTACCCAGCTGGCCTTCCACATGTATCCACTGCCCCTGAAAACACGTCCTCGAACAAACAGAAACCCATACATGAATGAGAAATGTTAGCTTCTGCATTATTAGAAAAAGATCAAATTACTTAATGTCTAATTATCCTGTTAGATGCGGCAACACATTTGTAAACAGCCACAAAGGAAAAAGAAGAATGCTAATGTTTGAAATTCGGTCACGGAAGTTACTCGTGACTTCGTTGGTTCCATTTTCCCCGTGTCCCAGCATCAATTGCCAAATTTCTCACTCGCTGGGTGATTGCCAAAGCATAGAAAACCCTAATGAAGAATGTCAGCGGAGTTATTAAGTTATTACCTCTCCCAGGGCTCCCTCTCTCCGCTCCTCTGCCTTCCTTTCCTCTATGCTTCAAATAGGGGCATTGTCTGCAAATGGGCTAATGATCGTGCCCAGTGTTAGAACGCCATTAAGACACTGTCAGAGCCAACCTAAATAGCAAAGCCCACAGAAAAGTGGGCTATTAACAAGGCCCATGGAAGAGAAATGTTGATTATGATAAATACAACGAAATGTACTCATTAGAAGGTATTGAACAGGACATTCAAGGGTTTTGTTGTGTTTTTTTTTTCCTTCTTTAACTCACTTTGATGAACTAGTAAAGTGAGGAAGTCAACTGGTCCCCCACCTGGACCTCCTTGCTCTCTTAGCTCACATGTCTCCCTTCCTGTGCAGGTGCCCGCCTGACTAGTATCAGTGTGCATCTTCCCTTAGATGTCAGAGGAGTCTACACACTTAGGCGTATTAGCAGCTTCTTTGAGATAAAATGCCTATATGATAGCTGTGCGGAATCCATGTTAATAGGGCAGCCATTGTGCCTCAGGAAGCTCCCAGGGTGGTACGGTCATTGCCACAGAATAATATACGTGTCCTTCTTCCCAGAAAGAAATCCATTCATGGTCACTCTACTCTATGATACCCCGAGCCCAGACCATACTAATCTACACTCTGTCTCCATGGGAAATTAACCTACTCTCGTCATTTCACAAAATATAATGATCTTTTGTACATGCTGTACTTTACTTAGTATCAGTTTTTCATTTATTTTTATGGGCAATACTATTCTGCAATACGGACACAGTCCATTTGTTTACCTAGTCATTGTTTGATAGACATTTAGGTTGTTTCTACCTTTTGGCTATGCAGAATAATACCACAGCTATGAATATCCACGTATAAACATTTATGTGAACAAATGTTTTCATTTCTTTTGGGCAAGAACACATAAATGGACTCATTAGCTGGTACAGAGTAAGATGTTCAAGGCTGGGTAACCTGGTCACTGTGGGCTTTATGCTTTAAAAGACTGCCAAACTGCTTTTACACTGATAATGTGGAAATAATTTCTTTGCACCATAAATGATACTTAGCATGTCTGTTTGACTATAGCCGACGTGTCTATTGTAAACTAGATTCTCACCATCGCTTTGATCTGGGTTTCCTAATCACTAATATCATTCGGTATTCTTCGATGGGCTTCCTGATGATCATTCATTTTTTTTTGTAAGTACTTTTTTTTTCAAATCTTTAGCAAATATTTTTGTTTTAAAATCTAATGTATGCATTGGGAGTTTCGAAGTCTAGAGAAAGATGGAGTGTGACATAGCACGAGGCCTCCTGCTGGAAGTGTCAGGGTCAGGCTTGAGGCAGGGAAGACACAACTGTAGTCAGGCGTGGTTGTCCATGCAGGAGGAAACAGGCGAGAGAGAACAAGCAGGCCAGTATGAATAGTTTTTCTGATTGTTTGTCTCTTTGTTTGTTTTAGAACTTCACAAATGTACACACACACACACACACACACACACACACCACCACCACCACCACCACCACCACCACCACCACCACCAGAGTTTGGACCAAATCCATCCTTCATTTATTTCTCTGTCCCCTCACTTTTATTTCTCTAAGTTCACATGCTTTTTTTCTTAAAATTCACAGACTCAGCCCTCGAGATATAGGTATATACATGAAGTATAGTTTGTGACAGCTATCTCTAGCTTAACTACAATTTTAAAAGATCAAAAGAGGAAGGCTTTGATGGACCTCAAGTGCAAACTCCTTTTCTGTAACAAAATCCATTCTCCACAAACACTTTTAAAACCTTTAAGGCAAAAATTTTATAGTTACCTATTTATAAGTGTCCTAGTACATTAACTCTCTCTCTCCCTCTCATAGCTTTCTCTCAAATCTAAAATTCTTAACATAGTGTCAACATGCCCCGAATTTGAATGTTCTTACTTACTTTCTTCTCTGTCCTCATTCATTCAACAGACCACGAACGTAGAAGGACTAGAGTAGATATTTATCAAAGATGACTTGCAAATGGCCAATATGCATATAAAGAAATCATTACCAGTATTGCTAGTTATCAGAAAATTGCAAATTAGTAAGCAGTCATTTGTCATGTCACACTCATTGGCATGGCTCTTGTCAATAAGACTAGAAACGATAGGCTTTGGTAAAGACATGAAATACACAAGCCCTTGTACACTGGACCATTATTATGGTCATTGTGGAAAACATCAGGAAAGTTCTGCAAAGTAAAATTGAAGCTATCACATGTGCCTTCTGGATATACCTTCATAACAAAACAGAAAAAAAAAGCAAATTCTAGAAACATCTGCTCTTCCTCATTTGATAGAGAATTAGTCAGAAACACCATATTTCAGAGTCAACATCTGGCTCCAAGAGATGAAAGGGTAGAGATAAGTGTAACACACACAACAAACAGACAACAGCTATACACCAAGGACTCTACTCAGCCTTGAGGACTAAGGCAGCCCCATCATGTGCAGTAACATAGATGAACCTGTAGGACATTTACTTAAGTGAAATAAGCTAGGTACAAAAATACCAATTCCTCCTGTTCTCACTCATCTGAGGAACATGAACAAGCCAAACTCAAATAAAACAGCAAGGAGATGGTATTGACAAGGGACCAGGGTAGAACATGGCAGTGGGTGAAAGACAAAAAATTCACAAGCACATTGAAGAATCATTCATCTTTCTTACATTTTCCATTTACGGCATTGTTATTAGGGTCTTTCTTGTAATGTCTATTTCTATGGTTAAATAACTTATCTCGTCTTGCTTGCATTCCCTCTTTTCCATCAGACCATCTGAGATGCCAACTTCAGTTGCTTAAAAGTCCCCATCTTGACAATCTGTCTATGCCTAATAGAAAAGATGGCTTTGTCTGTTGACATTGTATAACTTCCTTGATTTTTTTTTGCATGCACCCTCAACTTTAACAGACATTTAATGTCATATTAGAACAATGGAGCCTGTGGGGTTTCTCAGTGGGGACAAAACATGCCTTTATTTTCAATGTTGAGCAGGATAAATCCACTGAGGTCTCACCAACATGAGAACACCGCAGACTCTGGATTCTCCTCGCTCACATGGCTTTGCATTTAGAATGAGAACTGACTCAGGCTTCCGTTTCCGCCTTGCAGTATCTGTTACGGTGCTAGCCGAGGCTAGCCCCTTTGCTGTCACTCCTAAGGGCTCTTTCATTCCACTCCGCACCTCTTCACTGCTGTACTGATGTTCACTCTGATTTCACACTTACACCATGCTTCTTGGATACGAGCAATATGGCTGTCTCTACATTTTCTGAGTAAAGGTTAATATTAGGAAGTGCTCTGCTGAGTTCACAGGCCTATCCTAGAGTGTACACTTTGCTCAGCCTTGTTTCTTGGCACAGATGTCACCCCACTGAGAGAGGCTTTTTCTGCTGTTGCTCTTCACCAGTAGCCCTGAGTTCAGTGTTTTGTTTTTGTTTTTTTAAACTTCTGTTTTTAGAGCATAGTTCTACAAGTTAGAAATAGTCCATTTCCACTGGAAGTCCATTATAATCACATTTTTGGTCTCTCACATAGCTACCAAGAATAAAAATGCCACCTAGCTGATTCAGTATTGTCAAGAATCTGTAATGGCTCCTTAAGGGGATGATTCTGTCTTGAAGCAGTTCTGTGCTGCTGTCCAGCAAAGATAAGACCAACAGAGTCAACTAGCCTTGGCCCTTGGGCACTTACAGAAACAGAAGCGTCAACCAAAGATCATGCATGTACTGGAACTATGCCCCCTACACATAGATAACCAATGGGCAGTTTGATCTCACGTGGGTCCCCTAGTAAGTTGAACAGGTGCCGTCTGGACTCTGTTGACTGTTTTTCAATCACTTTGCCCTAATGGGGCTACCTTGCCTGGCCTCAGTGGATGAGCATGGACTCAGTCCTGATGTGACTTGATATGCAGGGGTGTGTTGGTGGGGGGACTCTCCTTTTCTGAGGACAAGGAGGAAGGGAATAGATGGAAAGATGGTGTAAGGGAGGGACTGGGAGGAGAGGAGGGAGGGGGCTATGGTCAAGATGTGAGGTGAATATATAAATTAAAATTAAAAATTTAAAAAGTTAAGGATGCAGGATCAGGCATTGGCATATGTACTTGTGGGGCGTTGGCAGTGGTTGCATAGATCTGTTGTTCTACAAATGATGTTTCTCGTGGATTCTTTTATAAATACTCCTATGGGGCCAACAGTTTGGGTTTGCCTTTGGGAATAAATTCCTTTTGTACTCTTGTCTCCTAGTAATTCCACTTGGCAGTCCACATCAGCACCCCTTAAATTTTCCTTCCTGTTTTTATCTGTGTGGTATGAAGGATTAAACCTATAGTGTCCTGTATGCTAGGCAAGCACATTGCCACTGAGCTAGACCTCCCAAACTCTCCTCACTTTGTATTTTGAAACAGGGTCTTACTAAGTTAACAAAACTGGTCTTGAACTTGTGATGCTTTGCCTCAGCCCCGTGGGTAACCAGGATTACAAGTCTGTAACACAGGGCTCAGTTATAATTTCTTAAAATAATATTTAGCACAATTCTTCTTCCTATTGTTTTGTGGTCCCTACCTCAGGAAAGGTGACACTAGCGTGACAGCTCTCTCTCTGTGCAAGCACCCACTCATCTTGGACTTCAGTTGAGGCATTTGCATCATGATCTCTATAAACAGTTGAAAAAAAAAACATGAGAGAAAATTGGCAGCCTCTCTTGTGCCCCTGTTGTCACTGTTCTAAAGGGTAAAGGTGATTTTCTTTCCACCTTCTCCATTCTAAACAGAAGCACGAGTTCTAGGATGTGTGGAAATCACTGTAAGTCTTCAACGTGGAAGACTTCATGACTGGCGTAGGAATGTCATGACACCAGCTATTGGATTTTCAGTCGTGTACAGGAAAATTGACTGATAAGTAGATTAAGGTCATTGTGAGGGGGGAATGGAGACAAATGGATTTAAAATACAGGCAGTGAGTACCATTAATGCACTTGACTTCACATTGGATGCTGCAGAGCACTGCTCTAGGCCAGTCTGCTGCGATGAGTACCATGGGCGTCCTGAATACACAACACATATTCCTTGCTCAATTTCAGAAGCTAGAAGGTCCCGATGCCTCCTAGCAGATGGCTTCCTTTTCTTCCCTAGTTACAAAATTAAAAGACAAGAAAGTGAACTTGATTGGCAAGCCTTCTGGGATAGAGCTGCCCCACCCTGAGAGCGTTGGGATAAAGAAGATGTCCCTCCCAGGCACTGTCTTCTTTCCACTGGGCTTCAGGGAGTGCCCTCCAGTGCCCCTCCAACCCACTGCCCTTGCTTGCTTTGTGTAGATTAGCTGGTCTCGCTCTAGTGTGGTTTAGTTTCCTATTAAAAGCAACCCCCTGCTCCTCTCATTCAGGACCTTACATTCTTGGCCACTCACCTTCTATAGCAGAAATCTCTCAAGTGAGTGGGTTGTATTTATCTTGGAGCATAACTGGTTTTGAAGTTCTGGCCCACAGCAAACATTCAACTAATATTAAATAAATGTGCTCCTGTCTGAGTCAGGGTGCGTGTCATGTACATTCGTGTCATGTGCTTGTGTGTGTACCTGCAGAAGCCATGGGTTGTCGCCAGGTGTCTTCCTCTGTTGCTTTCTACTTTATCTTTGAGACACAGTCTCTCACTAAACTGGACAGTTTGGAGAGAGCGCCTGGTCAGAGAGAACACCTGGAATCCAGCTGCCTCCACCTGACAGCACTAGGGAGGGACACAGACACACATGGCCATGACACTTTTTTTCCATGGATGCTGCAGAACCAAACTCAGACAGCCATGCCTCTTTTTACATGGAGCGCCCCCACCACACACACACACACACATGCTTGTGCAGCAAGCACTTTACCCACCACGGCATCTTCTTGTCCTCTGACTAGACTTTATTCTGTTTCTATTTATTGGGGGAAAATGTTTCAGGGCTCATGAACTAACCTGGTCATGCTGAGTAAGTATGGTCATCGTTGCTAAGGTAATGAGGTGCTTTAGCTATTGGTCTGAAAGCCCCTGCAAGAGGGAAGAAGTAAGTAGCCATCAGGAGAAAGAGGCTAGCAGGTTGGTTCTGTGATCCTCTGCTTGGATTAGAAGCAGAACTTAACAGTGAGGAGTCAGAGGGACAGGTTGGGTCCTTCCTCCCTCCTTGCCTCTATGGAACAATTATCATCCAAACTCCTTTTTCCTAAAGTGTCTGAATCCAGAGAAAGAGGAGAGAGGCCTGAGAGGCTTGGATATATTACCTATATTTTTTTCATTAATCTAATTTGGCTAATCATAATTGGTGCTTCTCACTGGAGCCTCTCATTACTTGCTATTGGCTCTGTGTCACATCTTCTCATAAGTAGGAGAGAGGAGTGCGCAGTACTAATGTAATACGGTATAACAAGGTGTGTGATTATTGTACAATAGCCTTCACTCAAGGAGCCAGGGAAGATGGTGAACAAAGGGTAAGACCCTTGCAAGCCCTTGCTGTGCCCCCATTATAGCCCTGCTGTGCAGTGCTAAGATCACTTTTGTGAACATTTAAAGAATTATAAGGTAAATTGTTAAAAATAAGAAAGAAGAAACATTTGCAAGAATTATAAAGAAAATGTCAATTATGAAATAAGTTTTACTATTTTTAACTTCATCCCAGTTAATGTTGCATAGATGATAATTTCCTTGCCTGTTGGAGACTAGTTTTTTTTTTAAATGTCTTCCAAAATGGGGTGAAATACTATAAGCGAGAACTTAACTTTTCTTGAACTAACAGTTGAAACTGTGGCTTATGGAAACTACTTATTAAGCAAAATAGAAATACAAAGTTAAAAATCTTAAACTCTTAGAGATCCCACCATTCAAAGATTTCAGGACAGAAACTGAACAGTTCATAAGGCTGTCGATTAAAACATAAAGAGCCCCAAATTAAGCAAAGTATGACTTCCTGGCTTTATGTCTACATTTCACGCTAAGCGCAAGGTTCGGTGGGGAGGCCGTCCTCTGACATCCAGGCTCCTTGAGGCTGACATTGGTTCACAACTGTGGGGATGAGGTTGCAAGCACGAGCCTCTCAGCATGTCTTCAGACGTGAACAGTTTAGAAGTACGAGAGCATCCCTTGATGACTGAATGATGACACTTTCTGTAATTGCCATTGTTTGGAGCAAAGGACTCCATTTTATCAGCATCCCTTCTGCAAAGTAAAGACGATGTTGCTTTGGTTTCCAGAGCTCTGCAGATAGCTTTTTGACAGGGATGGTGTCACCCATGCATAGTCCCAATAGTGGAAGGCAGAGGCAAGCGGACCCTGGGTTTGAGCAGGCGACATTCATAGAAAGGCTGTCGGAAACTCCTCATTGAATCACTTAGATAAACTAGGGGCATCGTTATCAAGATTAGCTACTGGTTGGTATAGCATGACATCATGAGCAACTGACTTAGGAAGAAACCTATATAATACTGAGATGAGCCAGCAAAGGGCAAGACAAGGTCAGATCTAGAAACCTGTAAGTTTAGTGCCACAGGGAGCTTCTACAAAGCATGGTGACAGCTGTTGCTTACTGAATTGCTGTTTCTATTACAGATTCGATGTGAAACTCTGGACTGCATCACTCAGTGTACACTATGTTATTTCTTATGGTAATGTAGGAAAACACAACAAGCAACAAGCAGACAGAAAGCCCCTGAAGGGAGGACTAAGAGACAAACAAGAGACTGAACTGAACTCTCACACTCGTGTCTAATGCAGTAGAGACAGTTGGGTCCTTAATCTTGTTCTCTCTTTGTGATGCCCAGCATCATTAATCTGACACAAGGTGAGCAGCTGGTCCCTTGCGATGTAGCGCTGCGATGCTAGTGTTCTCTGCCACAGGCTCTGTTCCCTGTCATTGAGATCTAGTTCCTCATTAGCCCATGGGCAGGCACTATGTCCACAGGCCAGCATCCACCAGGCCGACCATCTACCTGCCTGAGTATTAAGAGTTTCTCCTAAAGTGGATGCTCTGTGTTCAGGCTTCATGAGTAGTCCCATGTTCTGCTCTTATTTTTTGAGGGCTGTCTATGCATGGATCTAGCTGGGCTGTTAGCAGACTGCCAGGAATTAGTGCATACCTTCATCCTTGTGTCCACCATTTTCTGTTTCTGGGGAATTAAACTGAGGGCCTTGCCCACACTAAGCAAGCATTGCACCCCTGGGTAATATGCCTGCTCTTTCGTTCCTTTAAAAGCAAAGGCATGCTTCATTATCATGAAGAGTCCACCATGCCGACGAGTGGGGCTGAGACACCGTTGGCTGTCAGCCACGTTTTAGTCTAACGTAAAGCAGGCTTCAGGCTTCCTGATTGCCAGTCCAGGCAGCTCTCTCCATAAAGCCATAGGTACTGTGGAAGGGAGAGCAGCGCATCACTAGAAGTGACTGGCTTACGCACGTGACATTTGTCTTCTGGTCCAGCTTATGGCACTTTCCGTAGACACTGTCGCCCTTCATGTCTTGGTGCTTGTTGTCCACCTTTGTAGGCAGAGAGGGTGATGGTGCCTAGTCATCCAAGGAAGCGTGGCAGCAAGCCGGAAGGCTCTAGTTCTGCTCTGGTTTCCAAGGTTCTCAATCTCAGAGATGCAGGTAGGAGATGCAAGACTCCTGGAGCCAACGGAGAAGGCTTTGTGATTGCAGTTAGGCTAGTACCAGTTCCTTTTACTGCAAAACCCTACATAGTGTCAGGTGGTCCTGGTCCTGGTCTGGGTCCTAGATGGTTGCTGCCTGCATGGACTTTTAAGTAAATGAATGAGTGCCTGGACTGCACAAAACGTACAGTGCTGGGGTGAAACATGGTGCTGTGGGCCTCAGAGGAAGGATGACGCCAGTGTTGGCGCATGTCAGCGAGGGGCTCCCAGTGGCCCCTTGTCTGCCTACTGAGCCTTATGGCTTGTAACTCAATTTGAGTGAATGGTATAGAACCCTTCGTAAGGACTGCCTGAGGGGTGTTAGTCTAACTCTTTTATTCTTTTGTGCCACAAGCTAAGTTATTCTTCGCTGTGAAATGAGAAGGTGTTGAGAAGTGTTGTTACTTGTTTTGGGTGAGTGCAGGGATTGTAGCCAGCCCAGATGCCTCTGATGTACTTCATGGTACCACTCGGGGAAGGATTAGCCAAATCCTGACATGACCATGTGGTAAGAGACGGCAGGTCTAGCCATTGGCTAATTTTAAGGCACTTGTACATGTGTGAGAGAGCTGCAACTGCGCACTGTCCTCGAAGAGGAAGAGGACAAGGCCACCATTTTTCGCCCTCTCTTCCTTGCCCAATGGGTAATGAAGGCCCCAGATTCTTGATTTAGTTTCTCTCCCAGTGAAATCACCCTGTCATGTTTCATCACGCCTATTTTCTACTTTGTCCCAGTTACTGTTTACTTACACCTTTATGTCCCAGCCAGAAGTTCAGGTGCAACTCTGTACTGTTGAAGACCTTTGACCACAATCAAGTGTGATTTATTTCTGGGCCTGATGCTGTCTCAGTGGTCAAGCAGACTTACCTGGGGTTGCTGATAGGGACACAAAAGCAAAGTGCACACAGAAATGTTGGGGAGTGCATGCTGGGTAGCACACTGTCCTGGGGGGCCTAGCAGACTAACCTGGGGTTACTGATAGGAAAACAAAGCTACAGTATGCCCAGAAGTGTTGGAGGGTGTGTGCTGAATTTTCCAATTCACTTTCCCCAGCCACTTCCATCCAAGAAATTACCCAGCAACAGCTGGAAGATTATCGCTTCCGGGGACAGACGCATGCCATAACGGAGTGCACAGAAGCACACGGGACAGGGAAACAGGGTGAGGAGGCAACATTGTGTGAGAAATTTTACATCACTGTCTGACAACAAAAGATCTAGAAAGCCAAAGAAACGACTGACGTGTTTTGAGAGCTGCTATGGTATTTCTGGACTCATTTGGCTGGTGTCTTGAACAGAAATCTCAATCTTGATGCATGGGACAACCTCAGAGAATCCAGAGGTAGCTTAGTCATCCATGGAGGAGGGGATCCAGGTCACCCCCAAAGTGCAATCTTCCATGTTGTGCTCAATGACACTGAGACCGGGGTAAATTCTTACTTAGTTTTTTGCTTCTTATCCTTTGTCTTTCCCTTTTTCCCCGTGTTTCTTTTTGTTTGTTCTATGGATCGGAACTGAGGCTATCGCACATGCTAAGGACCCTCTTCAACTAAACTCAAAGGCAGCTACACATTCCTGAATCTAACAGTCACCTCTTGAAAACACCTCTAAGTTCTTTCTACCTTGTTAGTCAGCAGACCCAGATAATCAAGGCAAAGAGAACATCAAGCCAAGATTCCAGAGGCCAGTCGCTAGGTTCTGATAAGCGATGCATAGCAAGCTAGGTGTTTGTCAAAAGGCAACGACATTAATCTTAATCCGTTTTCCATTTTAATAACAAAGTGCCTGTGGCTGGATAATTTTTAAGTAAGAGAAGTTTGAGAGACTTACAGTTGTAAAATTCAGAAAAGTGGCATTAACACATGATTGGCCTCTGGTGTGTGGTGACACCACAACTGAGAAGGGAAAGGGGAAGTGGGTGTGTGTAGACCCTGCAAATGAGAGAGGGACAGAGGGGAGAGGGCAGCCTTGTTTTCAGATTGCATTCAAACTACTGGAGGCATTTCATCCCTATTCAACCCTTTACAGAATGAAGTATCCTCCCACTTGAATGTTCTACCACTGCCCACTACTGTTTCCCTGGGAGTCAAATTCCAACATGAACTGTGGTGATGAACCACATGAAAACCTTTGCAACATGCAGAACAGACCATGAGGATAGGACCCCAAGGTCAACTGCTTGCAGATGCTTCTGCTCTTTACTCTAATAGACAAACTCATCAGTTCTAGAGACCTGAGGGATGCACCCAGAGGATGGGGAGTACCAGGACAGGTAGAAGGATGCAACCAGGAGATGAGAAGTACCAAGACAGGCAGAGGGATGCAACCAGGGGATGAGGAGAACCAGGCCAGACAGAGGGATGCAACCAGGAAAAGGGGAGTACCAGGACAAGCAGAGGGATGCAACCAAGGGAGGGGGAGTGCCAGGACAAGCAGAGGGATGCAAACAGGATATGAGGAGTAACAGGCAAGTCAGAGGGATGCAACCAGGGGATGGGGAATACCAGGACAAGAAGAGGGATGCAACCAGGAAATGAAGAGTACCACAACAGGCAGAGGGATGCAACAAGGGGATCAGGAGTACCAGGACAGCCAGAGGGATGCAACCAGGGAATGGGGAGTATCAGGACAGGCAGAGGGATGCCACCAGAGGATGAGGAGTACCTGGCAAGTCAGAGGGATGCAAACAGGGGATAGGGAGTACCAGGACAAGCAGAAGGATGCAACCGGGAATGAGGAGTACAAGGACAGGAAGAGGGATGCAACAAAAATATCGGGAGTACCAGGAAAAGCAGAGGGATGTAACCAGGAGATGAGGAGTACCAGGATAGGCAGAGGGATGCAACCAGGGGATAGGAACTATTAGGATATTCAGAGAGAGGCAACAAGGGGATGGGAGTACCACGACAGGCAAAGGATGCGTAGTACCAGGATAGGAAGAAAGATGCAACCAGGGGATGGGGAGTACTAGGACAAGCAGAAGGGTGTAACCAGGGCATGAGGAGAACCAGGACAGGCAGAGGGGTGCAACCAGGGCATGAGGAGAACCAGGACAGGCAGAGGGGTGCAACCAGGAGATGTTGAGTACCAGGACAGGCAGAGGGAGGCAAACAGGAGATAAGGAGTACCAGGCCAGTCAGGGGAATGCAACCACAGGATGGGGAGTACCAGGATAGGAAGAAAGATGCAACCAGGGGATGGGGAGTACTAGGAGAAGCAGAAGGATGTAACCAGGGCATGAGCAGTACCAGAACAAGAAGGATGAAACAAAAGGCTAGGGAGTACCAGTACAAGCAGAGGGATGCAACCAGGAAATGGGGAGTATCAGGCCAGTCAGAGGAATGTGCCAAGGGGATGGGGCGTACCAGGACAGGAAGAGGGATACAACAAAGGGATGTGGAGTACCAGGACAGAGGGTTGCAACCAGGAAATGGGGAGTACCAGGCCAGTCAGAGGGAGGTACCAAGGGGATGGGGAATACAAGGACAAGCAGAGGGATGTAACCAGGGGTTAAGATGTACCAGGACAGGCAAAGGGATGCAACCAGAGGATGAGGAGTCCGACCAGAGGCAGAGAGATGAAACCAGGGGATGCGTAGTACCAGGACAGGCAGAGGGATGCAACCAGGGGGCGAGGAGTAAGAGGACAAGCAGAGGGATGCAACCAGGATATGGGGAGTACCAGGACAGGCAGAGGGATGCAACCAGAGGACGTGGAGGACCAGGAGAAGCAGAAGGATGCACCCAGGGGATGAGCAGTACCAGGACAGGAAGAGGGATGCAACAAAGGGATGGGGAGTACCAAGACAAACAGAGAGATGCAACCAAAGGATGAGGAGTGCCAGAACAGGCAGAGGAAGGCAACAAGTGATTGACGATTACCAGGACAGGCAGAGGGATACAACCAGGGGATGTTGAGTTCCAGGACAGGCAGAGGGAGGCAACCAGGAGATTAGGAGTACCAGGCCAGTCAGAGGGATGCAACAAAAAGATGTGGAGGACCAAGACAAGCAGAAGGATGCCCCCAGAGGATGGGGAGTACCAGGACAGGAAGAGGGAGGCAACAAAGGGATGGGGAGTACCAAGACAAACAGAGGCGTGCAACCAGGGAATGGGGAGTACCTGGCAAGTCAGAAGGATACAACCAGGGAATGGGGAGTACCAGGATAAGCAGAGGAATGCAACCAGGGGATGAAGAGTACCAGGATGCAGAGGGATGAAACCAGGACATGGAGAGTACCAGGACAGGAAGAGGGATGCAACCAGAGGATGTGGAGGACCAGGAGAAGCAGAAGGATGCACCCAAGGGACGAAGAGTACCAGGACAGGCAGAGGGTTGCAACCTAGGGATGGGGAGTACCAGGACATACAACGAGATGCAACAAGTGAATGCGGAGTACCAGGAGGGACAGAGGAATGCATCCAAAGGATGGGGATTGCCAAGACAGGCAGAGAGATGCAACCAGCAGATGGGGAGTACTAGGACAAGCAGAAGGATGTAACCAGGCATGAGCAGTACCAAGACAGGAAGAGGGATGCAACAAGGGAATTGGGAGTACCAGGACATGGAGAGGCATGCAACCAGGGAATGGGGAGTATCAGGACAAGCAGAGGGATGCAGCCAGGGGATGGGGAGTACCAAGACAGGCAGAGGGATGCAACAAGGGAATGTGAAGTAACAGGCAAGGCAGAGGGATGCAACCATGGGATGAGGAGTACCAGGACTGGCAGAGGGAGGCAACCAGGGGTTGGGGAGTACCAGTAGAGGCAGAGGGATTCAACCAGGGGATAAAGAATACCAGGACAGAAAGAGGGATGCAACAAAGGGATGGAGAGTTGCAGGACAAGCAAAGAGATGCAACAAGGACCTGGGGAGTACCAGGCCAGCCAGCGGAATGCACCAAGGGGATGGGGAGTACCAGGACAGGCAGAGAGATGCAACCAGGGGATGGGGAGTACTACAACATGCAGAAGGATGTAACCATGGTATGAGGAGTATTAGGACTGGCAGTGGGATGCAACCAGGCGATGGGTAGTACCAAGACAGGAAGCGGGATGAAACCAGGGGATGTTGAGTACCAGGATAGGCAGAGGCAGGCAACCAGGAGATAAAGAGTAGCAGACCAGTCAGATGAATGCAACTAGGGAATGGGGAGTACCAGGACAAGCAGAAGGATGAAATCAGGGGATGAGGAGTACCAGGGCAGGAAGAGGGTGCAACAAAGGGATGGAGAGTACCAGGACAAGCAGAGGTATGTAACCAGGGGATGATGAGTACCAGGATAAGCAGAGGGATTTAACCATGAAATGAAGAGTACCAGTACAAGCAGAGGGATGCAACCAGGGGATGAGGAGTACCTGGGAAGTCAGAGGGATGCAACCAGGGGATGGGAGTACCAGAAGGGGCAGAGGGATACAACCAGGGATGAGGAGTACCTGGCAAGTCAGAAGGATGCATCCAGGGAATTGGGAGTACCAGGACAAGAAGAGAGATGGCAGGGGATGGGGAATACCAGGACAGTCAGAGGGAGGCAAGCAGGGGATGTGGCATACCAGGACAGGAAGAGGGATGCAACCAGGGCATGAGAAGTACCAAAACTTTCAGAGGGATGCAACAAGTGGACAGGGAGTACCAGGACAGGCAGAAGGATGCAACAAGGGGATGTGGAGTACCAGGACAGGCAGAGGGAGGCAACCAGGGTATGGGGAGTACCAGGACAGGCAGAAGAATGCAACCATGGGTTGTTGAGTACCAGGACAGGCAGAGGAAGGCAACCAGGTGATACGGAGTACCAGGTCAGTCAGAGGAATACAAACGGGATGGGGGAGTACCGGGGCATTCAAAAGGATGCAACCAGGGGATGGGGAGTACCAGGACAGAAAGAGGGATGCAACAAAGGGATGGAGAGTATCAGGACAAGCAGAGAGATGCAACCAGGGATTAGGGGGTAATAGGCCAGCCATCGGAATGCACCAAGGGGATGGGGAGTACCAGGACAAGCAGAGGCATATAACCATGGATTAAGGAGTACCAGGATAGGCTGACGGATGCAACCAAGGGATGAGATGTACTAGGACAGGCAGAAGGATACAATCAAAGCATGAGGAGTACCAAAAAAAGGCAGAGGGATGCATCAAGAGGATGGGGATTACCTGGATAGGCAGAAGGATGCAACCAGGGGATGAGGGGTACCAGGACAAGCAGATGTATGCAACCAGCGGATGGGGAGTACCAGGACAGCAGAGGGATGCAACCAGGGAATAGGGAGTATCTGAACAGGCAGAAGGATGCAACAAGGGGATGTGGAGTGTCAGGACAGCAGAGGGATGCAACCAGGGAATGGGGAGTACCAGGACAGGAAGAGGGATACCACCAGGGCATGAGGAGTACAACGACAGTCAGAGGGATGCAACCAGGTGATGGAGAGTACCAAGACAAGCAGTGGGATGCAACCAGGGATTGAGAAGTACTAAGATAGACAGATGCATGCACAAGAGGATGAGGAATACCAGGACAGGCAGACAGTTGCAATAAGAGGATAGAGAGTACCAGGACAGGCAAAGGGATTCAACCAGGGGAAGAGGAGTACCAGGAAAGGAAGAGGGATGTAACTGGGGGATAACTGTTACAGGCAGTGTATGGAGAATACCAGGACTAGCAGAGGGATGCAACCACAGGTTGAGTTGTACCAGGACAGACAGAGGGATGAAACCAGGAAATGGGGAGTACTAGAACAGACAGAGGGATGCAACTAGTATATGGGGAGTACCAGGACAGGCATAGGGATGCAACCAGGGGTTGACGAGTACCAGGACAGACAGAGGGATGCAGCCAGGGAATGGGGAGTACTAGGACAGGCAGAGGGATGCAACCAGGGTATGTAAAGTACCAGCACAGACAGAGGAGTGCAAGAAGGGGTTGGGGAATACCAGGACAGGCAGAGGGATGCAACAAGGGAATGGGGAGTAGTAGGACAGGCAGAGGGATGCAATCAGGGTTTGAGGAATACCAGGACAGACAGAGGGATGCAAAAAGGTGATGGGGAGTACCAGGACAAGCACAGGGATACAACAAGAGGATGGAGAGTACCAGGAAAGGCAGAGGGATGCAACCCAGAGATGAGGAGTATCAGGACAGGCATAGGGAAGCACCAATGTGATGAGGAATACCAGGACAGGCAGACGGTTGCCACAAGAGGATGGAGAGTACCAGGACAGGCAAAGGGATGCAACCAGGAAAAGAGGAGTACCAAAACAGGCAGAGAGATGCAATCAGGGAATGGGGAGTACCGAGACATGCAGTGGGATGCAACCAGGGGACTGGGAGTACCAGGACAGGCACAGGGATGCAACCAGGGGATAGGGAGTACCAGCACAGGCAAAGGGATGCAACCAGGGATTGAGGAGTACCGGGATAGACAGAGCCATGCAAAAAGGGGATGGGGAGTACCAGGACAGGCAGAAGATTGCAACAGGGGGATGAGGAGTACCAGGACAGGCAAAGGGATTCAACCAGGAAAAGCAGAATAACAGGACATACAGAGAGATGCAATCAGGGGACGGGGAGTACCAAGACATGCATAGGGATGCAACCACAGGATGACGAGTACCAGGATAAGCAGAGGGATGCAACCAGGGAAGGGGAGTACCAGGACAGGCAGAACGATGTAATCAGGGGATGGGGAGTACCAGGACAGGCAAAGGGATGACACCAGGGGATGGAGAATACCAGTACAAGCAGAGGGATGCAATCAGGGGTGGAGGAGTACCAGGACAGACAGAGGGAAGTTACCCAGAAATGAGGAGTACTAGGACAGGCAGAGTGATTCAACAAGCAGATGGGGAGTACCAGGACAGGTATAGGGATGCCACCATGGGATGGAGAGTTCCAGGACAAGCAGAGGGTTGCAACCAGAGGTTGAGGAGTACCAGGACAGACAGAGGGATGCAGACAGGGAATGGGGAGAACCAGGACAGGAAGAGGGATGCAAGCAGGGGATGAGGAGTACCAGGACAGGCAGAGGGATGCAACAAAAGGGATGGGGAGTACCAGGACAAGCAGAAGCATAGGGATGTAACCAGATAGTGGGGATTACTAGAAGGAGCAGATAGATGCAACCAGTGGATGAGGAGTACCAGGAAAAGCAGAGGGATGCAACAGGGGATGCCAAGTACCAAGGTAGGCAGAAGAATACAACCAGGGGATGGCAAGTACCATGACAGGCAGAAGGATGCAGCCAGGGAATGGCGAGTACCAGGAGAAGCACAGGGATGCAACCATGGGATGAAGAGTACCAGGAAAAGCAGAAGGTTGCAAGCAGGGGATGGGGAATACCAAGATAGACAGAGGAGTGCAACCAGGGGATGGAGAGTACCAGGACAGACTGAGGGATGCAGCCAGGTTATGGGGAGTACCAGGAGAAGCAGAGGGATACAACCAGGGGATGAGGGATACCAGGAAAGGCAGAGGGATGCAAGCAGGGAATGAGGAGTACGAGGACTGGCAAAGGGATGCAACCAAGGGTTGGGGAGTACCAGGACAAACAGAGGGATACAACCAGGGGATGGGGAGTACCAGGACAGGAAGTGGAATGCAATCAGGGGATCAGGAGTACCAGGACAGGCAGAGGGATGCAACCAAGGCATGAGGAGTACCAGGGCAAGCCCAAGGATGCAACCAGGGGATGAAGAGTACCAAGACAGGCACACGGATGCAAGCAGAAGATGAGGAGTCCCAGGACAGGCAGAGGGATGCAACCAGGCATTGGGGAGTAACAGAACAAACAGAGGGATACAACCAATGGATGGGGAGTACCAGGACAAGCAGAGCAATTTAACCAGTGGATGAGGAGTACCAGGAAAAGCAGAGGAATGCAACAAGGAGATGCCGAGTACCAAGATAGGCAGAAGAATACAACCAGGGGATGGCGAGTACTAGGACAGGCAGAAGGATGCAACCATGGGATGAGGAGTACCAGGAGAGGCAGAGTGAGGCAAAAAGGGGATGGGGAGTACAAGGACAGGCAGAAGATTGCAACAAGGGGATGAGGAGTACCAGGACAGGCAAAGGGATTCAACCAGGAAAAGAGGAGTACCAGGAAAAGCAGAGGGATGCAACCAGGGTATGAGGAGTATCAGGACAGGCAGAGCAATGCAACAAAGGGATGAGGAGTATCAGGACATGCAGAGGGATGGAACCAAGTGATGTGGAGTACCAGGACAGGCAGAGGGATGCAACCAGGGAATAAGGAAGACCAGGACAGGCAGTGGGATGCAACAAGGGGTTGGGGAGTACCAGGACATTCAGAGTGATGCAACCAGGGGATGAGGAGTACCAGGACAGGCAAAGGGATGCAACAAGGGATTGAGGAGTACCAGGATAGACAGAGCCATGCAACATGCGGATGGGGAATAACAGGACAGGCAGAAGACTGCAACAAGAGGATGAGGAGTACCAGGACAGGCAGAGAGATAGCACCAGGGGATGGAGAATACCAGTACAAGCAGAGGGATGCAACCAGGAGTTGTAGAGTACCAGGACAGACAGAGGGATGCGACCCGGAAATGAGGAGTACTAGTACAGGCAGAATGATGCAACCAGCAGATGGGGAGTACCAGGACAGGTATAGGGATGTAGCCAGTTGATGGGGAGTACCTGGAGTAGCAGAGGGATACAACCAGGGGATGAGGGATACCAGGACAGGCAGAGGAACGCAACCAGGGGATGAGGAGCATGAGCAAAGGCAGAGGGATGCAACTAGGGAATGTGGAGTACCAGAACAAGCAGAGGGATGCAACAAGGGATGAAGAGTACCAAGACAGAGGGAAGCAACAAGAGGATGGGGAGTACCAGGACAGGTAGAGGGATGCAACAAAAGGGATGGGGAGTACCAGGACAAGCAGAGGGATGTAACCAGAGAGTGGGGATTACCAGAAGGAGCAGATAGATGCAACCAGGGGATGAGGAGTACCAGGACAAGCAGAGCAATGTAACCAGTGGATGAGGAGTACCAGGAAAAGCAGAGGAATGCAACAAGGGGATGCCAAGTACCAAGATAGGCAGACGAATGCACCCAGGGGATGGCGAATACCAGGACAGGCAGAAAGATGCAGCCAGGGGATGGACAGTACCAGGAGAAGCAAAGGGATGCAACCAGGGGATGGTGAGTATCAGGATAGGCAGAGCAATGCAACAAAGGGATGGGGAGTATCAGGACATACACAGGGATAAAACCAAGTGAAGCGGAGTACCAGGACAGTCAGAGGGATGCAACCAGGGAATAAGGAAGACCAGGACAGGCAGTGGGATGCAACAAGGGGTTGAGGAGTACCAGGACATTGAGAGTGATGCAACCAAGGGATGAGGAGTACCAGGATAGGCAGAGGGATGCAACCAGGGGATGGGGAGTACCAGGACAGGCAAAGGGATGCAGCCAGAGATTGAGGAGTACCAGGAAAGACAGAGCCATGCAACAAGGGGATTGGAGTACCAGGGCACACAGAAGATTGCCACAAGGGGATGAGGAGTACCAGGACAGGCAAAGGGATTCAACCAGGAAAAGAGGAGTGCCAGGACATGCAGAGAAATGCAATCAGGGGATGGTGAGAACCGTCACATGCAGAGGGATGTAAGCACGGGATGAGGAGTACCAGGATACAGAGAGGGATGAAACTAGGGAATGAAGAGTACAAGTTCAGGCAGAGGGATGTAACCAGGGGATTAGTACCAGGACAGGCAGAGCGATGCAATCAGGGAATGGTGAGTACCAGGACAGGCAGCGGGATAATACCAGGGGATGGAGAATACGAGTACAAACAGAGGGATGAAATCAGGGGTGGAGGAGTACCAGGACAGACAGAGGGATGCAACCATGGCATGAGGAGTACCAGGACAGGCACAGGGATGCTAGCAGAGGATGAGGAGTACCAGGACAGGCAGAGGGATGCAATCAAGGATTCAGGAGTAACAGGACAAGCAGAGAGATACAACTAGGGGATGGCGAGTACCAGGACAGTAAGAGGGATGCAAGCAGGGGATTAGGAGTATCAGGACAGGTGGAGGGATGCAACCAGGGATAGAGGAGTACCAGGACAGGTACATGGATGCAAGCCGAGGATGAGTAGTACCAGGACAGGTGGAGGGATGCAACCAGGGGCTGGGGAGTACCAGGACAAGCAGAGGGATACATCAGGGGATTGGAAGTACCAGGACAGGCAGAGAGATGCAACCAGGGGAAGTAGAATACCAAGACAAGCAGACGGATGCAACCAGGAGTTGAGGAGTACCAGGACAGACAAAGCAATGCAACCAGGGAATGGGGAGTACCAGGACAGGCAGAGGGATGCAACCATGTGATGAGAAGTACCAGGACAGGAACAGTGTTGCAACCAGAGGATGGGGAGTACCAGGACAGGCAGAGGGATGCAACAAGGGATGAAGAGTACCAGGACAGAGGGAAGCAACAAGGGGATGGGGAGTAACAGGACATGCAGAGGGATGCAACCAGGGGATGAGAAGTACCAGGACAGGCAGAGGGTTGCAACAAGAGGATGGGGAGTACCAGGACAGGCAAAGGGATGCAACCAGTGGAAGAAGATTACCAGGAAAGGAAGAGAGATGCAATCAGGGGATGGGGTGTACTGAGACAGGCAGAGAGATGCAAGCAGGGAATGGGGAGTACCGAGACAGGCAAAGGGATGCAACCATGGGATGAGGAGTACCAGGATAAGCAGAGGGATTCAACCAGGGTAGGGAAGTACCAGGACAGGCAGAGGGATGAGACCATTAGATAAGGAGTACCAGGACAGACAGAGGGTTGCAACAAGGGGATTAAGAGTACCAGAACAGGCAGAGGGAAAAAACCAGGGGATTGCAAGTACCAGGTCAGGCAGTGGGATGCAACCAGGGAATGAGGAGTATCAGGAAAGGCAGAGGGATGCAACCACAGAATGAGGAGTACCAGGACAAGCAGAGCAATGCATGCAGTGGATGATGAATACCAGGAAAAGCAGAGGCATGCAACCAGGGGATGGGGAATACCAAGATAGGCAGAGGAATGCAACCAGGGAATGTTGAGTACCAGGACAGGTAGAGGGATGCAGCCAGGTGATGTGGAGTACCAGGAGAAGCAGAGGTATACAACCAGGGGATGAGAGATACCAGGACAGGCAGAGGGATGCAAGCAGGGGATGAGGAGTACTAGGACAGGCAAAGGGATGCAATCAAGAGTTGGGAAGTAACAGGACAAGCAGAGGGATACAACCAGGGCATGGGAGGTACCAGTAGAGTAAGAGTGATGCAAGCAGGGGATGAAGAGTACCAGGACAGGCAAAGGGATGCCACCAGGGGATGAGGAGTACCAGGACAGGCAGAGGGATGCAACCAGGGGAAGTAGAAAACCAGGACAAGCAGTCAGATGCAACCAGGGATTTAGGAGTTCCAGGAAAGACAGAGGGATGCAACCAGGGAATAAGGAGTACAAGGATAGGCAGAGGGATGCAACAAAGGATGTTGAGTACCAGGACAGAGGGAAGAAACAAGGGAATGGGGCGTACCAGGACAGGCAGAGGGATGTAAGCAGGGAATGTGGAGTACTAGAAGGAGAAGAGGGATGCAACTAGAAGATAAAGAGTATGAGGACAGGCAGAGGGATGCAACCAGGGGATGGGAAGTACCAGGACAGGCAGAGGGATACAACCAGGGGGTAAGGAGTACCACAACAGGCACAGGATGCAACCAGAGGATGGGGAGTACCAGGGCAGGCAGAGGGATGCAACAAGGGATGAAGAGTACCAGGATAGAGGGAAGCAACAAGAGGATGGGGGGTAACAGGACAGGCAGAGGGATGCAACAAGGAAAGAAGAGTACCAGGACAGAGGGAAGCAACAAGGAGATGGGGATAACAGGACAGGCAGAGGGATGTAACAAGGGGATGGGGAGTACCAGGACAAGCAGAGGGATGTAACCAGAGAATGAGGAGGACTAGAAGGAGCAGAGGGATGCAACCAGGGGATAAGGAGTACCAGGACAGGCAAAGGGATGCAAGCAGGGGATGAAGAGTACCAGGATAGGCAGAGGAATGCAACAAGGGAATGGGAAGTACTAGGACAGGCAGAGGGATGCAACCAGGGGATGTGGAGTACCAGGACAGGCAGAGGGATGTGAAAATGGGATGGGGAGTACCAGGACACGTAGAGGGATGCAACAAGTGAATGGGGAGTACCAGGACAGGCAGAGGGATGCAACAAGGTGACGCAGAGTCCCAGGACAGGCATAGGGTTGCAACCAGGTGATGAGGAGTACCAGACAGGCATAGAGATGCAACAAGGAAATGGGGAGTACCAGGACTGGCAGAGGGATGCACCCAGGCCATGAGGAGTACCAGGATAAGCAGAGAGATGCAACCAGGGAATGCAGAGTACCAGGACAGACAGAGAGATGCAATAAGAGGATGTGGAGTACCAGGATTGGCAGAGGGGGGCAACAAGGGGATGTTGAGTACCAGGACAGACAGAGGGATGCAACCAGGGGATGAGGAGTCCTGCGACATGCAGTGGGATGAAATCAGGAGATGGGAAGTACCAGGACAGGCAGAAGGATGCAACCAGGGGATGATGAGTACCAGGACAGGGACAGACAGAGGGATACAATCAGGGAATGGGGAGTACCAGGACAGGCAGATGGATGCAACCAGGGGATGAGGAGTACCAGAATAAGCAGAGGGGTGCAACCAGGGAATTTGGAGAACCAGGACAGTCAGAGGAATACATCAAGGGGATGGGGAGTACCAGGATAGGCAGAGGGATGCAAGCAGGAGATAAGGCATACCAGGACAAGCAGCAGGATGGAACAAGCAGATGGGTAGTACCAAGAGAGGCAGAGGGATGCAACCAGGGGATGAGGAGTACCAGGACAAGGAGAGGGATGCAAGCAGAGACTTGGCAGTACTATGACAAGCAGAGGGATGCAACCAGGGGATGAGGAGCACCAGGACAGGGAGAGGGATGCAAACAGGGGATGAGGAGAACCAGAATAAGCAAAGGGATGCAAGCAGGGGATGAGGAGCACAAGGACAAGCAGAAAGATGCAACCAAGGGATGAGGAGTACCAGGACAGGCAGATGGATGCAACAAGAGAATGGGGAGTACTAGGACAGGCTGATGGATGCAACCAGGGGATGGGGAGTACCAGGACAAGGAGAGGGATGCAAGCAGGGAATTGGCAGTACCATTACAAGCAGAGGGATGCAACCAGGGGATGGGGAGTACCAAGAGAGGCAGAGGGGTGCAACCAGGGATTAAGGAGTACCGGGACAGACAGAGGGATGCAACAAGTGGATGTCGAGTACCAGAACAGATAGAGGGATGCCACAAGGGAATGGGGAGTAGTAGGACAGGCAGAGGGACGCAACCAGGGGCTGATGAGTACCAGGACAGGCAGAGGGACGCAACCAGGGCATGAGGAGTACCAGGACAGCAGAGGGATGCAACCAGGGGATCTGGAATACCAGAACAAGCCGAAGGATGCAACCAGGGGATGGGAAGTACCAAGAGAAGCAGAGCCCTGCAACCAGGGGATAGGGAGCACCAGCACAAATAGAGGGATGCAACCAGGGGATGAGGAGTACCAGGACAGGCAGATGGATGCAACCAGGAGATGAGCCATACCAGGACAGGCAGAGGGATGCAACAAGATGATGGGGAGTACCAGGACAGGCAGAAGGATGCAATCAGGGGATAAGGAGTACCAGGACAGGTAGAGGGATGCAACCAGGGGATGAGGAGTACCAATACAGGCAGAGGGATGGAACCAAGGGATGAGGAGTACCTGGACAGACAGAAGGATTTAACCAGGGGATGAGGAATACCAGGACAGACAGAGGGATGCAACAAGGGGATGGGGAGTACCAGGACAAGCAGAGGGATGCAACCAGGGGAGAGGGAGTACTAGGCCTGTCAGAGGGATGCAACAAAACATTGGGGAGTATCTGGATAGGCCTAGGGGTGGAACCAGGGGATGAGGAGTACCAGGACAGGCAGAGAGTTGCAACCAGGGGATGAGGAGTACCAGGACAGGCAGTGATCTTATATCTTCCTTTGCTGCTGACTGGACTGACGCATTGATATGTGAAAACACACATACGCAGAGAAAGACACACACACACACACAACTTTCATTTTCCAAAAAACTCAATAGAGCTCGGCTTCCGAATTTCAAATCCCTGTAGAAGCCTTTGTGCTGGAATGCAGGTACCTCTTCCCCGCTGTTCTCCTAAACCTATATAGGAAGCTGTGATGTTCTGTTGTTTACTTGGAAAGTCAGTAAAGAGCCACAGTTCCTATAGAATGTAGAGAGCATGAGGAGTGGAAAGATAGAAATACGTGTGTGTGTTGTGTGTGTGTGTTTTGTGTGTGTGTGTGTGTGTGTGTGTGTGTGTGTGTGTGTGTGTGTGTGTGTGTTAGATTCATGGGGTGGGGTGCACATGTCGATATTTGTTCATCTGAGTGTGAATGTTAGAGGACAACTTCAGGTGCTGTCACTCAAGTACTTTTGTTTGAAGCAGGGTCTTTCTTCGGCCTGTAACTTCACCCAGTAGGCTAGACAGACTGGAAGCAAGGCACACCTCTGTCACTGGGATTGCAGGTGACACCACCACACCTGACTATGTTCTGTTATGTGTTCTTGGAGTAGAACTCAAGATAGATGTTTTATAAGAGAGCCGTCTCCTGAGCCACAACTTCTCTCTTTTTATCAGGGCACCAGTGACAATGGGTCATCCTTACATATCTCTACTGACAAACTCACTCCCCATGGGGGGGACTGGGGAGTAGATCTGCAAGGGGTGAATTCTCAAAGGACATGATCCAACCAACCTAGGACTAGATGCCAAACCATCTCAGCTCTGTGTAAAGCTAGCTACCTAGTGTTAATATTTGTTAATTTGGTCTGGCTTCCTTCTGCTAGAGTATAGGTTTGTCAGGCTGTCAGGTAATAGTGTCTTGTATAATAACTTACATAAGATGTTTAATGACAGCAATTACTGAAGCATTTCTTTAGTTAAACATCATATAATTGTCTTCCCACGACATGGCAGCACAGCCAATGAAGGTCAAATCATTATCAATGAACGCAGCTCTCTAACTCAGCGAGCTTTGGCACTTAACTACTGTCAGACTGAATCAAGGTGCACGGTTGGATTTTTGCATTACAATATATTTTGTGGGCTCTGATTAACACTGATAAATAATACATGCATTGTGTATTGATTTCCATTGGTTTAAGTGGCTCTGCATGCAGCCTTGCCTTAAGGGTTAGCAAAAGAGAAATTTCAACCTTGTATTTGAAGGGAGCTGTCTTCTGGAGAGCTCTATGCGTGGCTTAGGATCCACTCGGTGTCCCCCTCCCCCTCTGAGTTTGTTTCCTACTGTTGTGACAAACATCCTGGCCAAAAGCAACTTAGAGAGAAGAAAGGGTTTATTTCATTTTATAGCCTACAACCCATCACCAGGGGAAGTCAGGGCAAGAACCTGGAGGAAAGAACTGAAGCAGAGACCATGGAGGATCATTATTTACTGGCTTGTTCCTCATGGCTTGCTGAGCCTGCTTCCCTATGCAAGCCAGGAGAGTCTGCCCATGGTAAGCACAGCCCATGGCTGGTTGGACTCTCCTCTATCTATCTATCTATCTATCTATCTATCTATCTATCTATCTATCTTTCAAGAGAATGTCTCACAGACTTACCTACAGGCCAATCTGATGGAGCCATTCTATTGGGATTCCCTCTTCCTAGATGCCTCTATCTTTTATCAAGTTGATAAAATACTAACCAGCTCACTGCCTCAACCCCCTCAGGTATGTATCTCTGTGTGTGTTTCTCCTATTCTTTTCTTTTTCTTAGCTGCAAGCAACTATTTGAAGAGTCTTTCTTGAGAAACTATTGTATGTAAAACATAATGCTAGCCTAAGTGCTAGGATTACAGAGCTTTGTTGCTCAGGGTCTCATAGGTTAGTAAGCAGTGTGTCTCAGTTGGTCTCAGCTGCTGTAACAAAACCACCATTGCTTATAAACAAGAGAATATGTTTGTCCTGTTACAGATACCAACAAGTTCAAAATGGAGATGAGGCAGAGCTGAAAGCTCGATGAGAACTCTCCTCTCCCTGCCTCAGTGGACTTCTCTCTGCTGGCTTCTCATATAGAAGAAGGGCCAGGGAGTTCTCCTGGGCTTCCCATTCATGAGAATGCCTGTCATGACGTCATGATTTCATCACATCCCATAGGCATCACCTCCTACTACTGTCACCTTAGGGGATCAAATTTCAACCCATAGGGTGGTCACAAAGCATCATCACAATAACCTGTCATAAGACCAGGTTGCTTCTGATCAAGATGAAGAAACAGGGAGTCATCCTCTCCTGACAAAACTAAGATGCACATACTATACATAAAGTCTTAAGATATCAGATGCATGTCACCAAAGGGTAGTGATTCCTGAGGTATAATAAAAGAAGGGGAGATGACCAACTGGCTCACTCCTGGAAAGTTACAAGACCACAGAGAGGAAACATCAGAGCCCAGTGGGCTCGGAGTCAAGGAGTCAAAGCTCAGGGCTGGAGGAGAGCATATTCAAGAATATTAGATTTTAGGGGGAAGAAGGGCCCTGGAAAGCTGAGAGGGAGACCCTTCCTACTTGCACCGGAGCACAGATCAGCATGCATAAGGAAGGGGAGCAGCCAAGGTCAAGGAAGGAACTCACTGAGACCATTAGAAGAAACTGTACCCAGAACTCAGGAAAAGATGAGGAGAGGTTGGTTGCTTTCTTCCCAGCCAGAGTAGAAATTGTTCTAATCCACAGAGCAAGAGACAGACTGCTACATACTGAGGAAAAGGTCCTAACTAAAGGCATCTCTATCTTAGCAAGACCATGAAACTTTCTTAACACAAATGTGCCTCAAAACAAAGCCCAGCGAGAGTTATGGAATATAGAAATGCCCATACTCAATTAGGCTAAATTCTCAGTTCCTAGTATCCAATCAATTCGGTGTCAGGCATACACAAAAGCCAGGAAGCCATGCTGGGAAAATTATATAGCACAGTGTATGGAGGTATTAGGAATCCCTAAGATCTGGCAGTCTGTGCCCCCCCCCATGTTTATATGATGAAACTTATTTCCTAATGGGATAGGTTTTCTGCAGGTTTCCCATTAAACTGCAAGTTATGTAGGATGACATAGGCTGCACTGTAGCGTCTGGGTAACATAATGCCAAAAGGTTCATCATCTCAAGGAGGACTGCCATCCAGCACCCTGCCATCCTCAGAGACCACTTTTGCTTCTAAGTCCTTGTGTCTGAGCTGACCTAAGCTCCCTGCTACTCAGCCTGCGGAACTTAAGATTGACACAGCTCCTACCCAGGAAATGCAAGTGAACCCTGAGGCATCAGCATGTGGCGAGGAATCTCTAAAAGTCAGCCCTCGTATTGCAACTGTTCGCAAAGAAAAACTGGCCAATATTCACAATTCCCGGGACATATGGTGAGGCAGAGCACATTTTAAATACCAAGAACACTCTCTCAAGACCTTCCCAAATGCTTTAGAAATTGTAGTTGGGGTTTGGATATGCATCAAAGCATGTATTTACCTGACAGACCGTGGCCTGCCTAGGCTCCTGCAGTTCATATGTTCTTCGTGGCTTAAGAGTGAAAGTACATAAGTAATTACATGTTACATGTACTTTGCCCCAAACTAGGGCAGGACAGAATCTCACTGAAAGGACTGGCATGCTTCTCTGAGCACACTTTCCCCTTTTATTTGCTCAGTATGAAAAACAAACAGCAGGCATATGGAAGGAGAAGAGACGGCACTGGAAACTTTGGAAAATATTTTGTGTGGGTTTAGTTTTGGTTACACAGGACTTCACATTGTGGAGAATTTAGTGCAAGGTTTTCTTCATTCCCAGGGAATTTCCTGATGTGAGACGTTAGCTTGTGCTGGTCCTTGAACAAACACAGCTTTGGGAGGAAAGTGGTGCTGTGCAGTAGAGGTGGATTTTGCTAACCCAAGGCCTAAGGAAAGAGAGAGATTTTATAAAATTATACTCTTGGAAAAATTTTTTGAAATCCAAGATCTTCCTTTTTCCAATAGTTTACCTTGCTTTTAACATATCTTTTTTATTACAAGTAGAGGCAGAAGACTGGAAAGACGGCTCATGGGGAGAGATGATCTTCCTCAGAACCTGAGCTTGGTCTCCAGTACCCACACTGGGATAGCTACACTTCAAGGGATCAGGTGCCCTCTTAATTAAACACTCACTTATGCACAGTCACACACACTCATTCACACATACATACATACACACACACACACACACACACTCACATGCACACATGCATATATATATATATATATATATATATATATATATATATATATATATATATATAACAAAAAATCTTTAAAACTAGATGTTAATTTGTAAAATACTAAAGGGAAATGCTCCTTTAAGTTCACTACAACTAAATCTACAGATGAGAAATCTTAAGTAATAGAAACTATGAAATGAGTTGTTATAAATACGGCAGGAATAGAGTATTGGTTTAACAACAACAACAACAACAACAAAATGTTTGCAATACAGAGGCTGGTTGTAAATATACCTGCTTCTAATTTTCTGATTTCTTATTATTTCTGTCCCTGTTTCTCAGGTGTCCCGTGTAATTTCTCTCCTGTCATTCTTTGTTTTCACAAAGCCGTTCTTCCCTGCCCATGGCATCTAAAATTCTACTTCTGCAAGAAATCTGCTCTGATTACAGGGCAGGAGGAAGACACAGTGACGGGAGGATGGAAATATACTTTTTGCTGGCAGTTGGAAACACCTGAAATTCTTTAACTTTAATTTCAAAGAAAATGAAAGAGGGGATTGGTAAGCAAGCACCCTGTGCCTGGCTGTGCTTCTTTATAATTATCCAGGAGTGCAGCTTATTGATAAACAGTCCTATAGCATCAAACCTACCAACAAAATGATTCATTTCCATGAAAGCATCGAAAAGGAGTTGATCTTTTCTTCTATACAAGAGTGAGTCATATCTGTTCCACGTAATCAAGCACAGGCATCACACATGCATGCTTTTCCCAATTTAAATGTTGACTTGGACAATTATTTTTTGAAACAACGTATATAATAGCGCTTTTTTTTTTTTTAGAACAGTGTTGATTCTGTAAAATATGAGCTCTCCTGTGAATTGATAAGCTTTGGGAAGTAAGAATAAAAGGGGCAGTGTCCCTGACATCTCAGGGACACCCACCACTTGTTTCTAAAATAGTAAGCACAAAACGCATTCTAATTAAGAGCCGCAATCCTGTTACTTGAAAGGTGCTTCAGGTTGACTCTGGCGCGTATGCTGCCTTACAGAGCAGCGACGTACAGTGAAGTAAATCTGCTCTGTGAGTAACAGGGAGAGATCACCGCACATAAATCCGGGTGTGTGCATAATTGAGAGAGATACAGAACTGAAAATTGGGAGGGAAGGAACAAGCGATTCCTGGAATTGATGCCCATTGAATCTCTGCCCATTTCTAAAAAAGAACTGCGGGGGGAAAAATCCTGGCAAAATGCTGGTTTCTATTACTTTTCATTTTCCCTTGCCAGGATGAGAACCAGATGTTCTGTGATATCGCAGTCTGTCCTTTTGGCGTTTTTGGTTGTATTAACTTCAGCAACTCCTGGAAATTTTATGTGAGAAGAATCACAGGTAAGAACGATCCAAATTTCCTGAGACATCAGGGGCTTTTATGGGGTTGGAGAGGAACAGCAAACGTGTCTAAACATCGTTTCTTCTTTCTGTGATGTGCCCCCATTCAGACAGGTCCCGTATGCTCCTGTAACCCAGATCATCACACAGCAAACAAACAACTGAAGAACAGCGTGTGACATCACCCCACCACCACCATGGAAGAAACCAATTTTTGTTGTTAATAAAATTGAGTCAGAGCGTAAGGTGGGTGGTACAGACACAGATCTGACATATGGCAAAAAATAACCCACAAGTTTGAATGGAAATTAGGGTGAAGGGGCTGGAGAGATGGCTCACTGGTAAAGAGCACCCACTGTGCTTGCAGAGGACACAAGTTCTGTTCCAAGCACCCACATCAGGTGGCTCACAATCTTTTGTAACTCCCTCCCCAGAGGGTCTGACACCCTCTTCCGGTGTGCTTGCTTGACACCGAGGAGATAATAAGGTTTAGGATTCAGAGTTAAGCACCATTGCTTTCACCTGGTGTCTCCTCAAGATGACTCAAGGGAGTATCTTCTCAGAAGTCCAGTTACACGTATCAGAGAAGATATTCACTGCCCAGGATGATGTCATGCATGCTCAGTGTCAGATCCCACAAGAAATGCAACACAAAGCAGTAGCATCACTTGACCATAGGGGCCCCAGCACTCTCTTGTATGCTATAGCGTCTAAGCCCTGAGTCCCTCAGAAGGTCCCGAGTGGGGGGGTTACTAGTAAGTACTCAGGTTAATGTGGCATGTGAGGTTTCCAAGTAATCAACGGGAGAAGACTACACATCTGTGTATACTTACTACTGGGGGTTTTTTCCAAGTTTATACTAATTATATTTGTTAATAATCTTCTTGTGTCTAGAGCCCCTAGCTTGGGTGGTAGTGTGCTTAGCTGGCATGAACAAAGCACTGGGTTCACACGAGCACTGTATGTACCAGGCTAGTGGTGCATGCCTGTAATCCCAGCACTTGGGAGGTGGAGGAAGGAGGCTCAGAAGTTCAAGGTCATTCTGGGATACATGAGACCCTGTCTCCCTAACACTTGTATTACAGGAGGGAGACCTTAGGTTAACAAATGTCACCCACTGAGCCTACATCTGTGCTCAGATGTCACATGCCCATTTAACAAGACAGAGACAAGAATCTAGTTCACATGTGTCCTTCATGGGCTTGGTTCACGAAGTCATACGGCCAGTCCTGAAACCTAGCAGCTTTGATAAGCCCACTGACAACAACTGGCCACATTCAAATGTCATCCCATTAGTAATCTAGTCAACCAAAATGTACTTACTGAGCAATTCATTGCCATTCTCCTGATTGCTAGAAATGCAGAAGGAAAAAACCTATTGACTTTTGTTCTTTTAGAATTTTGTGTTCAATGTGTATGAACATTAGGGGCCAATTGTAACTTGGCTTTCGGGGACCACCAGCTACCAAAAGTGACAGAGAGACCTTTTCTATTTATGGTGAAAGCTTGGTCTTAGCTTACGCTGGTTCTCAACTAGCTCTTAGCTTAAATTGGTCTGTTTATATGTATCTGTGTTCTGTCGGGTGGCTTGTTACCTCTCCTCAGTCTCTCAGTCCTGGAACCCTGTTTCTTCCTCCATCTGGCTGCCGAATCCTCGCACCTGATCCTTTCCCAGAGTCCCTATCTCTCCCAGAAGTCCCTCCTTCCCTTCTTCCTTTTCTATGGGCTAATATTATCAGCTCTTTATTAATCATAAGGTGTTTTAGGGAGTGTTTACGAATATGATGCTGAACAATATGAAAGTCCAGCCTGTAATCAGCTCCCTGCCTCTACAGACATCAGCATTTAAGTACACAAAGACAACCTTCACACAGTGCACAAAAAGATCACCCCCCAAAGACAACCTTCGCACAGTGTGTAAAAAGATCACCCGCCAAAAGGAGCATTTTCTTCCCCCCTGGGACTTTTAAAAACCGTTTGTTTGTTTGTTTGTTTGTTTGTTTTTCATTTGAAGCTTCATGTTTATAGAAATGAAGAAGAACTGAGAAAAGTAATGGCACACTTAAGACTGCGAAGGGTAGACCATTTCAAACCGGCAAAAATCATACTTAATGACTGGGCATAATTCTGTTGTGAACCTGAAGTATCTCCTACAAGTTCATGGTATCAACACTTGGACCCCACCTGGGGGTCCTATGTTGACAGTTTGTGGGGTGGCATTGGTAGCCAGAGGGCACTCCGGGCAGACTTCTGCAGGTTACAGTGGCCCCGGGGTCCTGCCACCCCCTCTGCTGCTTCTCTTCGCTCATGTGATCAGCCTCCCCCACGTGGGTTACTCTGCCGTGAGCTGAGCACCACGCCTGCCCTGCGGTGATGACCCAACCCCTCTAGACAGGAGCCCAAATACATCCTTTCTCCCAGAGTTGTTTCTAGCAATAAGAGCACGATAAAGGGCGCGTACAGCCATGTTACCTCCCCGATTTTCTCTTAATTAGCATTGCTTTTCTGTGTTGGGGCATCAGAGTAGAATTGCATGATTTTTGCTCTATAAGAGATCATTTGCCACCTAGTGTGGAATCAAATAAGGATCGACTAAGGACAAGATTACAATGTGATCAAAGTCTGCTTTTCTTACTCATCCTTCGTCATCTGTGGTGTGTGATTTGTTTCCCCAATAGCGACTACAGCTCTTTACCCTGGTGATACAGTTACTCCTAAATAACTCTCCCACCTGCTTAGCTCTTAAACCTACATTCTCTTTTTAGAAAGATAAGTTTGTGCTAAGGAAAAGTAACAAGATAAGCCTACTAAGTTGTCTCTCCCCACCATACACACACATCATGTGTTGTCTTCCACCCCCCCCCCACATACACATGCATGGCGGCATTCGCATGTTTCCACTTACATAACATGCACCCATGTGTACATCACAAACATGGTAATAAGTCAAGAGACTTTTTTTAACCTATGCTGAGATTTGAGATTTTTGAGTGCTTTAGACCTTGTACTTGGGATGAAACTAGACTTTTAGGACAAACAAAGCCCAGCAAAATTTGAACCCAACACCACTAATATTGAGATGTCATCAGAGTTTGGCAGAAGGGTTAGGCGAGGAAGCACAGGTCCATGCATGGGTCTTGTAGGCCTGTCTCCATCTCTGAGTTTGGGACCAGGCGCAGATAAAGGTGCTTTCGGTGACTAGACACATGCAGCCATGCCATCTAAAGCCGTTGTTGGGTGCCGCTTCGGAAGATGACCAGGGCTATTCCTTCATGCATTTTTCCATCTTAGTTATTCAGATCCTCTCTCATTAAAAAATTGCCAAAGCCACATGACAGTAAATTAAAAATAATTTTGCTTTGCAGCCTGATACACAGTTGCTACAAGTGAAGTGTGTTAAGTCAACTAAAAATTAAAAAGAACCCAGAGCCATGCCAGCTTTGCAGAGTAACGGTTTGTCATGCCCTGCTTATTATTAAACAACATGTTCACACCTGCCAAAAATATAAATTATATGAGTTCTAAGCAAGTCAATTTGAACCTCAGCTAAGAAAAATGAAAGAGCCCCATCACCAACTTCAGGTAACCTGGACTCCCAGGCTCATTCGTAAGTATGACATATGTAGATACTTTGCCTCATTTGGGTAAAGTCAGTGTGTGTGTGTGTGTGTGTGTGTGTGTGTGTGTGTAATTATATGTGTATACGTGTGTGTATAAGTCTGTCTGTAAGTGTGCATTGTGTGTATAAGTGTGTGTGTGAGTGGGTATGTGAGTGTGTGTGTATAAGTGCATGTATAAAAATGTAGAAACTCAATTCCACACAACTGAAGAGCTCAACGGGACAGCTTGCAGATGCATAGGGATGGGAAATAAAAGCAACCTGTGACAACTGTAGGCAGCACAATGCAGAACAGCAAAGTAGGAAGTTAGACCCTGGTGAACACAATTGAAAATGCCTTTTGTGTCTGAGAGAAATAATGGAGGTGTTAAAAAGATGTGCTGAGAAACACGAGAGGTTTGGATTCCAGGGAGTGTAGTTAAAGTGTAGGCAGAAGCCATCTGAGTAAGCAGCACAGACATGGGAGCCCGTGGTCATGATCAGAGACACAACTGAAGAGAGAACCCTGGCTTGAAGGGACTGATGTCACCCTGGGAGAATCCATCTTTAAACACTCTCAGGGAAATACTGTCAACTCAAAGTTGGTGGCAATCCCTTCAACCACTGTCCATGTTTCACCTCAGTATGGATCTATAGGTGCGCTCTAGCTATGGAGAGCTGAGCGGAGAGGCCCATGTCATCTAGTAGAAGTGTTCGTCCTCTGAGGGGGGAAAAAAAAACCTTAAATATGTGAGAACATCAAAAGTGCAATGCGTCTATGCCATTTTGTTAAAGACTTGGACAATTTGTAAGTAAAAATTGTAAAATGATAAATTTTAGGACACACGTTGAACAATGAAGTAAGCTAAACACATGTTCATTTTAAATGACTATGTATATAAGCTTAAAAGTAAATGGCACTAAAATTATCCTGAAAGGAGCATGCTACAGAAAAGTTAATACATAGGAGTTCCTTGATCTTGATGCAAACACACCTAAACATCCCATTGTAGACTCATCCCAATGGATCTGAAACATCTGAATACATAAGTAAGCCTAGAAAACAAACAGAAACCCCAGGTATGTAACAGGAAGCAAGAAACTGTGAAAACAGAGCTCATTGGAAAACTCTGCTCCTGTTAGGAAGACTGCAATACACAACAAATCAGATTGCTTATACTTCATTCATGTATGTATTAGAACTTAAAATTCCAGATATTTTGAAACTTAAAATATTCATCACTTTGTTTTCTTCATGGCTGTCAAATACAAATAGCCAAAACACTAAGAATGTAACATTGATATAATTCCTGATTGTGTCATGGCTCTTCTTGCTGTAGGTAGTTTATTATATGTATTTGTAATAATATAAATGTATATGTAAAGATTTTAAAAAGTTAATAAAAATATTCAAGGGAAATAAAAAATTCATCACTTATTAATAAATATTTATTTTAAAATAATCTAAAAAACATTTGTAAAAATTTGCCTAATGAAGCAAGATTTATTCTCCCTAATGTTGATATGTACTACAATTATACTGAAAATAGGATGAACAAATCACAATGCACAGTGAGTAGATATTAGCACAAATCACATAAAACTAACTAGAAAATAATATATAAAATAGAGGCAAAGTAAAGCACATTTTACCCAGCAGATAATACATGGATGATTCAACAAATGAATCTAATTAGTTAAGTATTCAAGAAAAACATATATTAGACTCATGTCAGTGACTAAAACAAACTCCAGGTTAATTACAGTTCAGTGATAAAGTAGAAAACCATATTAGGCGAAAGAAGATCTAATTATAGTAAGAGAAAGAAGCTTTAGACATAAAAACAAATAAAATTAAAGGAACATTTATTGGGGAATGAAAAGAGTGCTGTGAGCTCCTATATCAAACATGAGAATACATTGGTTTTAATTCTGGATATCTAGGTTCAATGCCCCCAAAGGACATCTGTTTAGTCCACTGCTCCAAGAGCCAAACCCCCTGTGTGCTTCGGCAGCACACGTGGGCGCACCAGGCATTTACTGGGCACTAGATACCCTGTTTCCCATCATCTATTTTAAATTACTTTGTTTGTGTTGAATCCCTTTCCTCCTGAATGGAGGTTCTGTCTGACGCTAGTGGAAACAAATTACAAAAAAAGAAAAAGAAAAAAAAAAAAGAAGAAGAAGAAAAAGAAATACAACAAAGGTTTTCCTCACAGCTGCGCTGGCCAGATGGTGGATTTCGGCTTCTGGAGACATATTAGAAAAACCTGTTAACTTTCAAATGTGGTTCAGGCGAATGTGTCCCTGGGTCCCTTGCAAGACACAAGGCTGCTGAGTTTGAGGCTTTTGCTATCCATGGTTTACGACTTTTGCCCAGCTCACCTGACCTGGACTCAGGGTCTGTCCAGCACCCTCGTGGTCATCTCGACACCACATGACAACAATATCTGAGCACAATGAGTAAGCTGTCCTGTTTACCCTTTTCCCTGTTGATGCTCCTTGTCTTCTCTGGCGCCTTTTCAGAGAACCGATGTAGTCTGCAGTGGCCTCTATCCCCAGTGATATGATGCTTTTGGAAAGGTTTGAGAACAGTAGCCTCTCTCACTGCTGGATTTTCTCCCACATGGACACCAAGAGTTAGAAGGCTCTACGCATTTGATTATAGGATAGTTATCACCATAATATGTCATCTTTCTTATAAATAGCAAACGATTGCTGGGAGAAGAGACTCTTCGATGAATCTGCCTACAAACTGTACCGGAGGGGCCAGGATACACCTTTCATGTGCCCTCCCGGCTGTGGTGGGCTTTGCAGTCGTACAGCTGTCTTTGAGGAACCAATGCTTCTGTAAATAGCCCATCTTCCATTCTCTTATAAGTAACACACACTCATGCATGTGCCTACATACACACACACACGCACAAATAACAAATACAGTAAATAAGTGAAACTAAAAGAGAGTTGCCTCCCCTGTGTCTTTGTAGAGCTAGAGAGCCGGAGTACCACCCTACTGGCACTTTCTGTCTATTAAAGTTGCTCACTGACCTTCATGGTGGCCAGCTCTGATGCATTGTCCCCTCCACTTTGCATTTTGTTCTTTATTTTCCCCAAACACGTGTTCCTTGACAGCAGGAACATCACAGCAACAGAGCGATTAGACTGAAAGCCTTGCCACACGACAACACCAACTACACAAACTTCGCACGCTTTGCTATAAGATACGGTTGGGATGGAAAAGCCAGAATGGAGTGTCTTCCCTGTGTGCACGCAACACAACACATCACCTTGTTTAACTCCACGCCTATAGCTATCTTTATATACTTTTATCTCATGTGTGCACGGGCCATTTTCACGTAAAGCGAGAGGTCAATGAGTTGTCTTGTTCACTTTCATCTAAGGGCCGAGCCGGGATTTGACTACACAGCCTGTGCTCTTTATTTTAATTGCTGTAGTCACTAAGGATGTGCCATAAACTGATTGGTTCTCCTGTGTTCTTGGCATACTTGTAATATTTTAAGATGCTAAGTATTTGAACAAATTACCCTTCCCAAGTTATAAAGTTCTTAAACACTCCTTATGTTTTCTCACATCTTAGTATTCTACAGTTTTAGAAACTTGTCTGGTATAGAGAAGCTATTGCACTGATGGAAAATTCTGTAACGTTCTATGATCTCACATGAGTTGAAGGCTAAACTTGCCAGTTAGCTTTTTGGACAAAGTTGATTGCACTAATTTCTCAGTTTGTGATTTGCCTAGGGGTAATATTTCTGTTAAGAAACTGACTGAGAGCTGGGTGTGGCGGCGCACACCTTTAATCCCAGCACTCAGGAGGCAGAGGCAGGAAGCTTTCTGAGTTTGAGACCATCCTGGTCTACAAAGTAAATCCAGGACAGCCAAGGCTACTCAGAGAAGCTCTGTTTTGAAAATTCATTAAAAAGAAAGAAAGAAAGAAAAAAAGAAAGAAAGAAACTAACTGTATACCAAAGATAGGTGTACTTTAGTGCTGTGTTTATTATATTTCCCAGCTCTGGAAATTATACAAGTGAAATCACTTTTAAAAACAAAAACAAAAAACACTTACCTCAAGACCAACTCTGCCCTCGGATGTGCCTCACTGTCTTAGTTAGGGTTTCTATTGCTGTGCAAAGAATCTATGGCCACAGCAACTCTTATAAAGGAAAACATTTCATTGGGGCTGGCTTAAAGTTCAGAGGTTTAAACTATTGTTGTCATGGTGGGAAGTGTGGCAGTGTGCAGACAGACATGGTGCTGGAGAGGTAGCTGAGAGTTCCAGAACTAGATCTGAAGGCAGCAGGAAGGGAGAGTGACACTGGGGCCTGGCTTGGGCATCTGAAACCTCAGAGCACAGCCCCTAGTGACACACTTCCTTCAACAAGGCCACACCCCCTAGCAGTGGCACTCCCTGTGAGCCTTCAGGAGGCATTTTCATTCAAACCACAACACTTACAGAAAAGCAAGCTATGTCAAGTCAGAAAGCAGCAGATCAGGAAAGATATGCAGCGTGTGGTTTAAAACAGGATGGTCTAAATGGTTCTCAAGAGGAATGGAACCGCATGCTGGTGTCTGGTAGACCAGAGCCCGAGACAATGCCCGGAACCGTGACAGCCAATATTTAGCCATAGCCTCTCACTCTGAGACCCCGGTTTGGAATCCAGGCTTTCAATCTCACTGTGACTCGCAGCTATTTTTCATCAGGCAAGCTGTAATCAGAAAGTGTTCATTTCCTATAGTATACCCCTCCCCTGCATCTACTAATAATATACTGGATCTTATTAGAACTTCATGCTGAGAGCTCTCATGTGCTTTCAGTACTGGAGAAAGAGAGAGATGAACTCCAAAACTACAATATAAGACTTTAAAAACTGTGTCTCTGCTGGCCAAGGGTATACCTCCATCATCCTCAACTCACGAGGGGTTTATCCCAGGGCCCCACGCTGCCTGATATACTACCTCACCCAGGGGACACATCAAGATCATTAAACCTACAAAAACAGGAGCTAATGAGCTAAGTATACTGACTGGACCATTTATTCCTACAAAGGTTAGTATGGGCTTGATTTAACTTTCTGAAATATTATATAAATACCACAGTTCAAATTTTATTTTTTAATAACTTCCTTGATACTTTTTGTATTTTGTGTGTGTGTGTGTGTGTGTGTGTGTGTGTGTGTGTGTGTGTGTGTGTGTGTGTGTACATGGATCACAGCACAGACATGGAGGTCAGAGGCCAACTTAAGAGGTTAGGTTTTTTCCTACCATGATGTAGGTTTGGGGGGAGTCAAGAGTCTAACCTTGGCAACAAGCATCCTTACCTACTGTGCCAACTTGCTGGCCTTATGACAGTTTCACACATGAATGCAATGCACTACCAGACTTACTCTCTTTTTTCCTTTTAAAAAGGAACTTTCAAATTTGAATCCATACTTGTCCTGGTCAGCTTCCACTGTGAACTTGACACAGCTTGGAATCACCCAGAAAGGGAGTCAGTGGGCCTGTGTTCGAGGTATTGTCATGACTGTTAGTTTATGTAAGAGGGCCAGCCCACTGTGGGTAACATCATTCCCTACGTAGGTGGTCCTGGCCTGTATAAGAAAGCGAGAAAAGCAGGAGCCTGTGGTCAAGCTAGCAAGCAGCATTTCTTCATGGTCCCTGCCTCCAAGGTTTTGCTGGTGTTCCTGCCCTCACTGCCTCCGGCGGCGCACTGTGGCCTGCAAACTGAGATCCTGTCCTCCCACAATTCCATCTGCTCAGCACGTTTGTCACAGCCAGAACAAAAAAAAAAAAACCAACTTAGAGCAACAGTCAAACATTCTTTCCATTTCTAAGGGCACACAGAGCATTCTGCTGGCCTGTCCTATTCAGATTAGAATATTGCTGTAATCACACGCGAAGTTTGGCCTGGGTGTGATGAGTTTCTCGTTAGAACTCCATCATGGGCAACACAGTCATGCTAAGTGAGTGTGACTGCAAATTCAGACCCACACATGATGACGAGGGAAAGAACAGAGGACGCCTGAGCCAGCTAATGATGGTCCTGACAAATGCCTTGTGAGCGCTGTGCCATTGCCACCTTCTCCCTCTTTATTTCTGTTATCCATCAGAAGGCCCACAGGGAATGTGGGAGGCCGGTAGCACTCCCTGTAATAGGCCCCACCACTAATGAGGCATAACAAATTCAGCCAGCATCATGTATAATCTTGATCTCTCATTGACACTATTACCCCTATTGATTACGGGCTGCCATTTGTTATCTGCTGCGTGCAGACGAAGCAGGAGGGTGGACCCAGGTACCTCCTTTCCCAGTTAAATATTTAACAAAGTGCCAGCCTCCAGTATAAAACACTGGGCAGTTCTGCTCGGCATCTCCTGCTCCTGCCTCTCGGCACGGCTGCCTGGCAGGTTTTGCAGAAGGCCAGCCAGATTCCGTCTTTCTCACAGCCTCACTTCCTCATGGGACCAAGAATCTAATGTATTCCTGTAACACACTAACTGATCCCAAGATAAACAACTGTGTCGGGGTTGGGGCGGGGGTGGCGTGGGGGGGTGGGGGGAAGAGCATGGCCCTCGTTTGGGCCTCTCCTCAGTTCAAACAGTTAGAAGTCATTTGTATGCAATGATCCTTGTCTGTAGGAATGGCTGAGCCTTGGCCAGAAGAAGAGGATTGTGGTCAGGTTATGCGTTGATGAGCCAACAGGGATTAAACTAATGACAGTTGTTATAGAAGGTCTGTGCATGTGACCACAGTTCAAGAGGTTTTTAAAAGGTAAAAATCACTATCCTCACACTGACTGCCTGGGAGAAGCCAAAGCTTAGCTCCATTTTACACACGAAAGTATTTTCTAGTCAGTGTGGTCATCACAGAACAGCCATGAGCACGTCCAGAGCTTTAGCCCTAAAACTATGTGTATTACAGAAAATAGCTGTAAATGTGTGTACAAATGAACATGAGAAAAACAAAGTGTACATGAACAGTAGATTCCTGATGCTCTTATTCTGACTGAATCTTTACAAAGGCATCTATTCGGGGCCGGGGAGATGGCTCAATGGTTAAGAACACGTGTTGCTCTCGCAGAGGACCAGGGCTCAGTTCCCAGCACCCAGGTGGTGGCTCACAATTGCCCGTGACTCTAGTCCCAAGGGGTCTGGTGCCCTCTTCTGACCTCTTTGGACACCAGGCATGCAGATGGTACACTCACATAATGCAGGAAAACACCAAGCACATGCACACATACGTATATACATACATACATACATACATACATACATACATACATACATACATGCCTATTTTTAGATGAGACTTGTGAAAAAAAAGAAAAGAAACGAAGTCTATGCTGACTAAAATGTTTTGTGTAAGTCCAGACTTCGACACGACACATCTTGATCCTACTTGACCATATTTCATGGTGTGAAATGAAGGAAGATATACCAGCGTATGATATATGATGGTTAACTTTCATTGTCCACTCGATGGGATTCAGAGTCACCATGGAAACAAATCTCTCCGCAAGTCAGTGAGGAGTAATCTAGATTCCGTTGTGTTGTGAAGACCCTCCCTGTAAAGGTGGACGACACTACACCACAGGCTGAGGCTGTAGACTGACTGAGTCACACAGAGTAAGTTAGGGGAGCACCAACGTTCACTGCCCCCTGCTGCCTGAGTGTGGATGCAATGCCACCAGGTGTGTGCTTGGCATCCTCTGGAACTGTGAGGCAAAATAAACCCTTCCTTCTCTCAGTTGTTGTGATCAGGTATTTCATTACAGATACAGGACAAGAAACACAGGTACCTAAAGGGGAGAGACAGAAGGGAGATCCCACTAGCTACAGGCAACTTCCCAGAGTCAGCTAGGGCTCTAGACCCAGAAAAATCCCTCACCTTTTAGTTGCAATTGTTCGATTGAAATAACAAAAATATTTGTAAACGATGTCCAGGCTTTGTTGGCCAGAGTAAATTCCTCTGCCAACTACAAATTGGTAAACTTGAAGATCTAATCATTTGCTTAGCTATTAAGAGAAGATTACATATTTTAGAATTAAATTTATTTTGTTTTAAATTATGTATATGTGTGTGGCTATATGTATGTGTCTGTGTATGTATATGTGTCTATATCTGTGTCTATGTGTATGTGGGGGGTATGTATATGTCTGTGTGTGGGTATATGTATGTGCCTGTGTATGTATACATGTCTGTGTCTGTGTGTATGTGTATGTGGCGTGTATGTATGTGTCTGTGTGTATATGTGTATGTATATGTGTACATGTGGGGTATGTGCACATGAGGGCAGTGCCTACGGACAAAGGCATCAGATGCCCCTCTAGCTGGAGTTAAAGGAGCTGGGAGTCACCAGATATGGGTGCAGGGAATAGAACTCTGATCTTCTTCATGAGCAACAGAGATACCTCGTACAGCAGAACTGTTTTTCCAACCTCATTATTACTCACTTTTCCATTTTGATGGTATTATAAGCTTGTAGTTCAGAAACAGTTTTAGGTTTAATTTGGAGATTTAAAAATTGGTTAGCAGAAATTCTGGTAAAGTTGTTTTAATAAGCATGGAATCTTAAATTTTCAGATTCCAAATGTTTATCAAAATCCTATTAATTCTTAATTAGAACCAGAAGGGCCCATGTTTGAAAATAAATGAACGTAACTCTTCATAAAACATACAGCCATATAATTTAAGATGTACAGCCAACTATAACTGAATAATTCTTTTCAAATGAAAGAATTAATTTTTTTTTAAAGGCTGGGCTGTTCTCTGGGGAAAAACTCTTAAAATACATAGCTAATGTACTGTTTGGGGAAATACATTAAGAAATAATAAGAATGTTATTTAACAGTATATAATTCTTGGGGTTTGGGTTTACACTCATGGAAACTGGTTCCATGTTAATTTTTGTGAACTATCAAGTCGCCTATTCTGAAGAACCATCTGAAAATCAACTCAAGAACGTACTTACAGAGAAGTGAGCACTGCTGGATCCAAATGCTGTAAACGCCCTCAAGAGTTCGGACACACTGAACCCAGCATCAGCTTGTGCCCTACAAAGGCATCATGATTTATTTCAGCTCTGTTTCACCCATGAGCATTCGATACATTCTACTTTATGACTATTTATGAAAGGGGCTCATTTTAGAACCTTAAAAATGCTTTCCATTCCTTTGTGTTAATTGGGGGACAGTCTGTTTATTCATGTCTGAGACTCCAAGAACAACAGTGACACTGTTCAGAATGACACCTCAACCTCCAGCCGACTTACAAGCCCCGGTTCACTTATTTTAAACAGTATGCAGTTAAATAAAATTCTAGCATGCCTATAAAACTCTGTCACTCTTTTGTTCTTTGGTGAAAGAAAACACCAGACTTGTCATAAGAAATACAGGAATGTTGAGCAGATGCTACAGCTAAGCAACTCTGTGACCTCTTTGTGGACCCTCCAGCTGGCCTGGGAACCTGCTAGGCTCTATGAGATTTGCTGCCCTATGTAGGTGTATTAAATGTGAAACAATTCTAAGCTGGTGAGATAGCCCTGAGCTAGAGGAAGGATCACCAGCACATTATTAGAGGGAATCTTCAGTGAAGAAATATTACATTCTCAGGAAGATTGTGCCGGGAGAGATTTGTGTAGATTCCTTGTGTCTGATGTGACATCTTCTCAGGATGATGAATCATCTTAGTGTGGTTCACAGATGGGGTCTGTGTGGCAGGAACTCACATTATATCTGCTCTGTCGTGAAGACTGCTGAGCTTTCTTCAAAACTGCTGACCTCTTTCTGTAATGTCTAGACTATGTGGGACTTCTCCCACTGTTTGCATATGTATATAACTTGAAGTTTGTTTAAAATAGCAGTCGTGAGTTGGTAAGATGGCTCTGTGAAGAGTGGTGCCAGAGGACCCACATGGTGAAAGGAAAGGAACCTCTCCCCGCCACCTCACACACACACACACACACACACACACACACACACACACACACACACACGCTGTATTCTGACTTCTCCATGCACTCTGTACCATGTGCATAGCCCCCCCACACACAAATTAAGCCAATAAAAATGTAATGAATATGGGCTGGAGGAGTAGTAGTTCAGCAGTTAAAAAGCACACACTGTTCTTACTGAGGACCCGAGTTCAGCTGCCAGCACAAACACTGAGCCGATAAGTCCATGCCCAATGCCCTCCTCTGCCCTCTGATGGCAAGTGCCCATTTATATTGCGTGTATACACACAGAAACACACATATAGACATAGTTACAAATGCCATAATCAGTAACAGCTGTTGTGCCATCATCTACTCTTGAATAATCTTTTGCTTCCCGCAATCCCCAGGTTTGAACTCTTCCCCTTTTACAAAATAAGATGGTTAGAAGTCACAACACCTGAATTGTCTTTGAATCTTAACACACCATTGTTATTCAATTGAAAAAAATCTGTATTTATAGAAAAATGATCCTAGTGAGGGTTATTACTGCTGTCAGGAAACACCATGACCAAAGCACCTTGGGGAGGAAAGGGTTTGTTTGGATGACACTTCCATGTCATTTTTCATCATCAAAAGAAATCAGGACAGGAACTCAACCAGGACAGGAGCCATGGGAGGGGTTCCTCTTACTAGCCTGCTCCTCATGGCTTGCTCAGCCTACTTCTTTATAGAACTCAGGACCTCCATCCCAGAGGCGGCCCCACCCACAAGGAACTGGGCCCTCTCCCATTAGCCACTAATTAAGAAAATGCCCTATTGGCTTGCCTACAGCCCAGTCTTATGGAGGCATTTCTCAACTGAGGCTCCTTCCTTTCTGATGACTCAGCTTGTGTCAAGTTGACATAAAACTAGCCAGCACAAGAATAATTCATCCTTACTATATCTTAACTCAGACACTATGCCATATTTCTCTTGAGATAGAAACTTCTAGATTGAACTCTATTCATAGAAATTTTTATTTTATATAGCCCCCACATGTCAAGTTGTTTTTGGGGAACACTCTGGCCAGATATCTAACTATAATATGTAGATTGATCCTACATGTGGCTCATGATTGCTCTCACCATCCAGAGCCTGGACAGAGGTTCATTCTGGAAAGGTGGGATTCTTAAGTATAAAGTAGCACACATTGGAGCACAGGGGTCACACTGGCACACAGAACCCTCCATGCCTCTTCTGCCCTCTGTGTGTTCCTCTGATCTCTGGATAGAGGGAATGTTCTGAGAAAGGGCAGGGACTGTGCCCCAGTGAACAAAGATGAATGACAATGGCACACAGGGAGAACAACAGAGACCTAGGACCCAGAACCAGTAACAGCATCCAGGTAAGGGGACACAAAGAAAGGAGGCAGCATCACTAGGGGCAGGATCTGTGCTCTACAGGCATTGGACCCTGCGGGTTTGACTGCTGGGAGCACCATTAGGAAAGTGAGGAAAAACCTAGGTCCAGCAGCCTTGTCTAGGGCCTCCAGAAGGGAGAAAGCAGAGAAGGAAGAAAGCAGGAAAGGTCTCTTCTGGAGGCACAGGGCTCAGCAGGTGGAGATCAGCGGGAGGTCGGGGGTGTGGGAGGAGGGAGGCTTCCTTCATACTCCACCCAAAGTGCCAAAGCTCAGCAATGTGATCAGAAAACCATGGGAAGGTCTTCTGGTTGTATAGTTAGATGGTGTCCACCATTTTCCTTTCTGATGGTAGTGGTGTGTGTGTGTGTGTGTGTGTGTGTGTGTGTGTGTGTGTGTGTAAAATATCTTTAAAAGAAAAGTGTTAGTGAATGTGACCATGTAAGCAGTCTCACTGATGTGCACATTCTGTCACAAGGACAAGCTCAAGGGTCAAATTCAAGGGATTTATTCTGAGTGACCCTGGAAGTCTATAGGAGGGATGGGGTGAACTTCTGAATTCATCAGTTCCATTGTGTGTGAACTGTCCATAGTCCAGTCTGTGATGGGGGTGGGGGTTGCATAGAAGGCAATATTTAACACTAACAATATTAAAAAGCAAACAGCCAACATCGGACTCTCTTGACAGCGCAGTTCGTATATAACCCATGTTTTAGCTAAAGGATAACCTCAGAGGGCTCAGAACTTGGGCATGGAGCTGGTCTGCCTCACATTCCTGCTTTATAATAGTTCTGCACTTTAGGATACTCAAGAGTATCCTGGTATTCTCAAAAGATATTAATCCAAATACATAGAAATACTTTTTTAACAATGTAGACTGGCCCACATCACCTCAGGAAAAAGAGGAGCTAAGATGTGACCTTAAAATATGTGGGTGAAATAAGCGTGCCTCTAAACTCAGTGTGATGAGCTTTGGTCCTGCATCCTAGGAAATGCAGGTGGATTGATTGCCGTCTCATGAGGTTGCAAGGAACTCTGACTGGGTCTAGACATATAACACGTTTATGAGTAAGGTTCTAGTCCAGGTTAGAGACAATGCAAAAAATTTAAAAAGCAGGAAGAAAACTTTTTCCAGCTGATCTTCACTTCTTGCCCACATTTGGGTCATAGAATTGCTTAAGAAAATCTTGAAGAGACATGATGACTTTCAGTTGACAGTCAGATGCACCTCATCCCCCACCTGCCTCCCAGCCCCTTCTCCCTCTACTAAGACAAAGGGGGCACAAAGGTGGCACAAAGGTGGCAGTCTTCCCATCCCTCACCACTCATCGTTTGGGGTGAGCAACGATCCACAGCTGGTCTGACGTTTGCCTGAACCACAGTGACACGGGCAACACCATGTTCATCCAGTCACCCATAGAAGATGCTCCTCACCCCTCATCGGTGCTCCTCACCCCTCATTGGTGCTCCTCACCCCTCATCGGTGCTCCTCACCCCTCATCGGTGCTCCTCACCCCTCATCTTTCCCCCTCCCCAACACAAACCTTTGATGTACACGCCTGCAAGTGCTCTCTCATTTCACCTGCCACATCTCCCTCTGCCAGTGCTGCCTGTTGGTCCCCATCTCACATGCATCCACAGACACAATATTTCTAGGCATAATTCTGCAGCTTTTTCTTAAAGTCCCACGAACTTCACCAAGTTCATATTTATATTCAAATAACTTGTAATGCAGTGGCTACCAGCTCCTCAATGCCAGTGAATAAAGGTCATCAGACACACCTGCAGATGGCAATCTCTCTGCAGAACTCCAACCACTTCGCGGGGATACATTCAACTTGGCTCAATGTCCTCAAAGACTTAACCTCTTCATTATATTTAACTTACGGGAGAGACCAAACTTTTAATCCTAAAGGAGGAAACATACTGAGTAAATACGGGAACTGTAACTTAGATAAACCCTATTTGTTGAGTGGTGTTTGCAGCAGCACTTTCTCCATTCAGTAAAACCTCCTCTGTATTAGATTTTAGATGGACAGATAGAAGAACTAATTCGTCTAAATAGAATCTGTGCTTTATTCGCAAGAGCACAATTTTGGAAGGGTAACAGCTGGAGTCCTCATTCTTAGGACCCACCAGGGATCTCTACCATGCCTCTACCGCTGGGCTGGTTTGGGCCACACTGGCCAGCTCCTCGCTTCCTCCTGGACACCAGTGGACAAACATCTCCTGTTCATCCATGAGACTGGCGTTTCTCTTCTTGCCCCATAGTGACTATGACTCAGTGTGACCTTGCAGATTCTTGGCTTCAGTTTATTTGACCCCCGAGAACGGTCTTGTTCATTCTTCCCTTGAGGAACAACTTGGTCTCCAGACCCTCAGTGGCTCTGACTCAGCGCTGGCTGACAGTCCCCTGGAGCCTGGCCAGGTTTCCAGACACTGCTGACCTTTGGCTGAGCTGCAACTTTCAACCAGTAGCCTCACTTTTCCTGCAATCCCTGCCCCAACTCCACCAGATATCTCCAAAGTGTTTCAATGAAACTTTCAACTGAAAATGGGGACAGACACACTAAGGGAAGGGACCAGTGTCAGGTGTTGATTGGCAAGTTTGGAACAGAAACCTGACAGTTTGTTTGCTGTGGGACTTCCCTGAACATGGGACACGTGCCATTTATTATGGTTTTTTTTCCTCTCAGTGATAGTGTTTGGGTCTGTATTTACCTTATTTAGGTTACCTTTGTTGGCCTTTTAAATCACCGATTATTGGGGAGGATTGGGAGGAAAAGGAGCTACAATGGAGATGTAAAATGAATATGTAAATTAAAAATAAATTAAAAACTATGAAAAGGAAAAAAAATAAATCCCCTATTAGTCTATTATTTACTTTACTTACCCTTATATTTCATTGCTTGATTATTGAGTAACTTTCTATGTCTCCCCCTTCACTTGGTTGTGTTTGTTCCAGTTTCTCTTAGACACTAGCAACAGTCTTGTAGTTGATTTGTTACTCTGTAACATTTATTTCATTACTACACATGAACCTTGGGTAAGTACTTTAATTCCCAGGAGCTCAGTGTTCTCACCCATAGGAAGGAAAAATGGCCAGAGTCCCGCCTTAACCCATCACTAAAGGGGAAGCAGAGGTGCTGCCAGGCTTGCCTCCAGGATACAGCATCTGCTTTATAAACATATTCATAATCACCATTAGGTCCATTTACTTTTGTTCATATTTAGTAATTTACATTACATATCTACATGCATTTTGAGATGCTTTCCAGCAGATTCCATGGCCGACATGAAGGATGCCAAATAGGCCTCACAGAAAAACATGCTTAGGCACAGACATCCTTAGGGACCCATCAGAACTATCATCTCATGGGCTTTCCTCTATAGCAGTGCATGAGAAAGGAACTTCTTTTTCCAAGCTATTGGAATGTGCAGTATCAACTCTGCTTTAACTAGTATCCTAACTCTAAATTTGTGATGCATGGTGCGTTTTTGTTCACTCTTCAGCCACTGCAGCGTGAGCTGGGTGTGGTATTTGCAGGTTGCCCCTCTCCCTGATGCCCATCCCTAGGGCGATGTCATTTTAAAGGCACAATTCTACCACCTTTAACAGCAAATGTTTCCAATGGGAAGTGACATGCCGGTCTGATGTTTTGTTTCCCTTTGAAAGTAACTTCTCTGCTGATTTTCAGAAGCTTATAGCAAGGTTCTCTTGCCATTAAGAATCGTATGGGTGAGTATATGTCTTCATCTGTTCCCTCCGGAACACTGGGGGCTTTTCTGCAAACTTGCCTTCCCAGGTGTGGACGGTTTTCTTTTATTGTTTTGATTAACTATTACTCTAAATTTCTTTACTTTTCATGAATGCAATCACTTTCCTGTAATATTTCTTGAAACTGTCTCCAAGTTTTCTTAGCTTTTTCTCTAATCATTTGCGACTCTTGTTTGCTCTGTGTCTTTAGTTATTGCTACCATTTATTTAGCCTCAAAACTGACCATTGGCTAAGGCTCTATGCTAGCTAGAAAGTCACTCTTTATTTCTACTTTTTCCTGTATTTGATATCTTCAATTAGTGGAAAATACATGTTATAAGTGAGAGGTTTCAGAAAGAAGAAAAACTAGAAGAGATAAATTTGATGTTCCAAGAAGAAGAAGAAGAAGAAGAAGAAGAAGAAGAAGAAGAAGAAGAAGAAGAAGAGAAGAGAAGAAGAAGAAGAAGAAGAAGAAGAAGAAGAAGAAGAAGAAGAAGAAGAAGAAGAAGAAGAAGAAGAAGTCATCAAAGATAAGAAATTAGAGAATGATCAAGCCAAGAGTCTGGACAAAGCAGAGAAAAGAACTAGTGAAATGAATATTATGCAGATACAAGTCATCTACAAGGAAATACAGTGAATCCATACAGTGAGGAGAAAAATCTCCAAGCCATCAAAGGCTTACAGGAAAATGCCAAATAGCTTCACTCACACGGAGATGCAGCGACAAAAGGAAGAGAACACCTGGGACAGAAGAAAGAAATGAAGAAACAATGTCCAAGAATTTCTAAAACTGATAAAAGACAACAAATCATAGATCCAAGAAGCTCAGACAAATAGCTGGGAAGACACACACCTACCAGCCCTATTGCTTGGAATTATTAAAGATTAAAGGGCTAGAATGCAACAAAGGAAAATGTTAATTTGGGGGAAAGTTGGCATCTAGTTACAAATGAATTATCTTTAAAAAAAAGTGGAAGTGGAAGACATTCAAAAGATTCTAAATGTCTGGACAAACCAACACACACACACACACACACACACACACACCATCCAATTTTATATCATCCATGATTCTATGATTAATATAGTCTTTAACAATTGAGACATTGGAAAAAATTCAGGCAAAAGCTAACAGAATGTGTCTCCAGAAAATTCTATATTATGATGAACAATTTTAAGATATTATATTCAAAAAGAACAAACAATTTGATTAAAAACATGAGTCTAAAGAAAAAAATATCAAAGTACAGAAACATGCACTAGGTCAGTGAACATAAAATTCATTTTTAAATTATCCAAACATATATAGAACCTATATGTAAGACCATGCTACACATTTATAGTTAAATCTCCCTTTTGGAATTCTTGGCTATTTAAAGTAAAAATTTAAATACATAAGCATGAGTTTTATTGTAAACATAGACTAAAATATACTGCAACGAGAATACAAAGAATTATAGTGTAGTAACTGTATAAATGTATGTGCAAGTTCTAATTTATGTGACACAAGAAAATACTTGCTAGTATTGAAGGAATATATTAAAGTAAGTAAATAACAGAAACACCACCTGCATGCACACACATACAGATGGCTGAAATCAGGTGGCTACTAGTCAGACTAGGTCAGATGCATCTCTCAGGCTGTATACATCTGCCTAGTTGATGCTACATGGCATCTCAGTGGAGTCTCAGCATCTGTTTCAAGGTGCTGCTGGGCGGAGCCTCTCCGAGGACAATTCTTCTAGGGTTCTGTCTTCAAGCACAGCAGAGCATCCAGTAACCAGAGTATCATTCATAGTGTCAGAGGTTGGTTCTCTCCTATGGGGTGGGTCTCAGGCTGGGCCATGCCTTGGCTGGACATTCCCTCAATCTCAGTTCTAGCTGCTCTGTCTCTATTCCTGCACATCTTATAGGCAGGGTGAACTTTGAGTTGAAGCTTTTGTGGGTGTGTTGGTGTTCCCCTCCCTCTACTAGGAGACTTGTCTAGTTAGAGAGTGTCCTCTTCAGTCTCTATGGCCCCTGAGACTCACAGCCAAACACTGGGTGACGCATAGGAAGCCTTGTGGAAAATGGAGGGGGAGGGGAGGAGAGGAGAAAAGGACCTGGGGTGACAGGAGCTCCACAAGGAGACCAACAGAGCCAACTGACCAGGGCCAGAGGAGCCTGCTGAGACTGGAGCACCAAGCAAGGACCCCTAGAAAGATGTAGCCGATGGGCATCTCAGACTTCATGGGGGTCCTCTAGTAAGGGCAGAGGTGGCTGTCTCTGACATGGACTCTCTTTTCGATTACTTCCTCCTGGCAGGACTGCCTTGCCAGGCCACAGGGGAAGAGGACAAGCTCAGTCCTGATGTGACTTAATGAGCTGGAGTGGATGGGGGACTTCCCTCTTCTGAGAAGTAGGGGAAGGGGATGGGGGAGGGGGGAGGGTGGGACTGGGAGGTGAGAAGGAATGAGGCTAAGACCAGGATGTCAAGTGAACAAAAATCATCTCAGCAGAAACTGTTAATCAAACAACTGCAAATGACCTCTCCACGTAACCTAGCCAGCACAATGCAGGAGATGCTGTTAAAGACCAAAGATTCATCCAGGTGTGGCGGGATAGGGCTCTAATCTCAGCACATAGTGGTAAATAAGGGGCCAGCTTTAGCTGCATAATGAGGTCTAGCCTAGGCTACATAGTGAGACATTGAGTCAAAAGCACAAAACTAAAACCCAAAGGGGAAGAATTACAGTGCAGGACAGAGTGCATTGTAACTGTCTTTCTTCTTTTCTTTCTTTCTCTTTGTTTGGTTTTTAAGACGGGGTCTCATTATGTACCGTAGTTTGGTCTCAAGATCTAACTTGCTTGTCTTTCTGCTTTAGTCTCCAAAGTGGGGATTACAGGCTGTGACAGGACAGCTGGCCAATCTTTTCCTTGTAACCTGGGATGTCCTCATACAAGGGCACTTTAGTGCACGTTCTTCATGGGGAGGGAGTCAGCTTTTCTGTCTTGATAGAAGGACTATTGAAGGTGGGGAGGGCGTTTTAAGGACCCTCCCTCCAACATAAATTGGAAAGATGCCAAATAGGAAACAGAACGAAGAAAGAGGAACAGGAACCATATATCCTTGAAAACTCCACAGACCTAGGATCTAAAAGCACTAAGGACATGCCCAGGGTCTTTGTGAGTCCTCTTTCCCATCCCTGCTCTGGGTGAGAGAGGACAGCAGTGTTGGGCTCTTCCAAATACTGCAAGTTCTGACTCCATGCCTGGGCCTCTCAACCACCCCTCACTGCCCCACTGCCCTAGACCTCTGCTGTCCTGTGACCTCCTTAATTCCTTGGATCTGAGAAATCTAAGCATCTTCTGAGGGGTGGGGGTGAGGTTATCCACCAAGCCAGCCTTCTTTCTGGCCATCTCTAGTCAGGAATATTTGACTTCCTTTTTTCCTAGCATTCATCCAACGATGGCTTATGGACACAGGAAACAAACCCCTATCTTCTCTCCTATTTTTATCCATTTTCTACTCAGCAACCCTAATTATTTTAACAAGGAAAGTCCTGATCTGAGCTCTTTGCCATGGCTGGGACTCTGCTTCTGCCAGCATGCCCTCACCCCGTGCTCTGCCTACACACCAGGGAGCCACAGTCTGCTCACCTCTGGCTGTTCCGTATCCATCCACCTGCCTGGACCTCCAGCTCTGACCTGTTGGCAAAGCACCAGACAGCAATGCTGCCATCTTGTACCTCCCCAGCTGCTGGGAATATCTCCAAACTTGGTTCTCTCCTGCTATATCTAGTTTCTAGTTCTGATGTGGATCAAAGGGCATCTTGGACTCCTTTCCCTCTAATGATCTACACATGATGAGTTCCACAAACTCAATCACAAAATGCTTCCAAAGGTCTCAGGTAGCTGCTTGACTTAAAAATGGACACGCCATGATGGTTATCTTCCCTGTTAGGCGCAGTGGGATTAGCAGCACTGCAGAAGTCCAACTGATGCTTGACACAAGTATGCTAAGCCATGTGTCTGTGATCGTGTTCCCCCAAAGATTAACAGAGGAGGAAAATCCCGCAGTGGCTGATGGCAAGGCCACTCTACAGGCCAGCGTTCATCTCTACGTCCTACAGTGGATGCAGTGTGCCCCTCACGGCCCTGCCACCACGTCTTCACATCATGATAGACTATACCATACCATCAAACAGTGAGCCGAGAACTGTTTCCCTCAAGCTGCCTCTTTAGGTGTTTTCTCACATGCAACTAAGGCCCATGGCAGTCGGCTTGACTGACCATCGCGTAATGCTGCATGCTAGAGCAGTCAGCTTGATTTGCCCATCACATAATGTTGCATTCTTTCGTGTTGCACACAATAGATACATGTTATATGTGTGTGTGTCAACTCAAGTTTAAGTAATTTTAAAATGTATGTGGTCAACCTCCCCTTCAACTTCTCTATTGTTTAACATCTAAATACACCCCCCTCTGCTCCAGCCTTCCTCAGCCGACTCCCATGTGCCTCTCTTTTTGGCTTTCTCTTGGCTACCACCACCTGCTAACTCTATGCATATGGCTGGGTGCCCTGGATTGCGAATCCTGGCTTCCCCCACATTTTAGCAATTCTCTGGCCCTCAACACTCAGCCTTCATCTTGCACACTCAGCTTTTTGGTCCCTGCCAGGCCAGGTTTCCAAGCTGCCACCCACATCTGGTGGGGCTTTCTTATCACACCTGGAGGAGTTGGGAGTGGGCTGCTCTGGCGTAAACTGTTTACACTTCTTGCCCATGCATAGCAGACAATAGAACATTTGCTAAATTTCCCATGACCTCTGCCTGACTGAACAGAAGCTTGAGAATTGACTCTGGGTTTGTGATATGTTGTGTTTTATTCCCCAAGACTGCTCAACACTGGCATGCATTTTGATGGGGAGAAGGGTATGGTGAGCGTGTTTATAAATTAACAGTCAAGGAGGTGTTCAAACCCAGAATTATTCCCACAGGAAACAAGTTGCTGGTTCCAGCATCCTTTCTCTTTCTTACTTTGCCAGAAACAGATGTTGACAGCTCGCTCATTTGGGAATCGATGCAGAAGGATACTTATTACCCAGGAGAAACAAGCTATACTGCACACAACTCCTAGAAGCAAGAAGCAGTTTATTTAAACTTAGAAAAAGTCCACGCTGACAACCTACAAGCAGAAAGGAAACAAGCTCACACAGAAAACCTCATGGTTTAGCCAGGCCTCAGCTTCACGGACGTTTCTGAGGCTAGTTGAAAGGGGCGATTGATAAAGAGCTCAGAGGACTGCGGACAGAGTCAGACCTGAGACCAAAGTCCCGCCATCTCCACGCGAACCCACTGAAAAATATCAGTCACTCAGCTGGCTATTTGGCTCACATCACACAAAGGAATCCAATTTTAAAACACAGTTTAAAGAGGAAAAAAGCTATAATTAATGTTTTCACTTAAAAGGCATCTATAAGAAATGTCACATATATGAAACTTTATGTGGGCTATATTTGTATGTGCACAAAATGGTATGTGAATGTTTCAAAGAGACTTCAAAATGAGAATTATTAGATTCTGGGGAAAAAAAAACTCTGGAAAAGACTTAATGATACTGTCATTACCTTGCCCTGAAGAGTCTAGTTGTTGTTTAATTGTGAAACATTCTTAGAGTAGGCACTTTTTGTTTTCTCTTTGCCTGGTGTTCCTGAGTTTGCTGAGGGTTGGTCTCTGACATGTAGCTCAGAGAAATGTGTGTGTTGTTGAATGCATGAAGCTGGATATTGGGGAGGGGGTGGGGGGCTGAGAGTCTCCAATAGATGGGGAAAGGGCTGAAGCAGGCAGAACCCAGTGGTATGTAGTAATCAGAGTTGGATGACTCCCTTCGAACAAAAATGTCATGCTGACCTGGTGGGGAGGATGGCAGGATGCAAGCCCCGCAAGTAAGATCTGGCAGCCGCTATCAGAGGGACAGAGTCAATATATAATCAGGGTGACCTGAAACCGCCAATCACGCTCCACTGTCTTCAGAGACACCAGGCTCCAGTAATTTCAAATATGCAAGACTGCCTTTCTCTGTTCATCGTGCTGGACAAGCCGAGACCTCCTGAGGTCAGCAGGCCTCAGCACACAGCCAGTTCGGGGACAGAATACCAGCAGCTGGCTTGTGTGGCTTTGATGCCTACGGTTGGAGCCCCACCTGGCATTTGGTACTGACATTTGATGATCATTAAGACCTGTCTCATGTTTGTTCTAAGTATACCCTATATTGAGAGCTCAAGGCCATCTCTGACCAGAGGCTTTGACAACTTTATCGTCTTAGAGAGAATTGACTAAGAATTTGATCCACCTAATGTTCAGACATCAGTGACTTAGCTCAGGGTTGCCACTGCGACCATTTTGTTAACTGCACTTGTCAAAACATGCAGCAAACAAAATCATCTTATTTTATAAACTCATGAATCTAACATAAGCCAGCAGTTCTATGTTTTGTGAAGTATTGACGAGTTAGTAAAACCGCATGTTAAAAAAAATGAGTTTTTGAAAACAATAATGGTGGAAACTAAAAATAGTCATACAAATTGGAAATATGAGAGAATGTTTTTACAATAATAACTTTAAGATATCCCATGATACCGACCCTAGTCTACCAAGGGTGTGGTCTTCACAACAGTGGTGAACTTGGGACAGATGCCACTCCCCATGAGTTTCGGGACTAATAGGAACTTTGGCTTTTAGTCACACGGGGCAGAAACCTGACTCTAAACAATGTAGCTATGTCTAAAGAAACTGCTGATCCAAAAGGACAGAAGGGCCACATCTGGCCTCAGGAATGCACCGTGGCCAGGGATGGCCATGTATGTCCAGCAGTAGAGTTTGCTTGGTGTGTGACAGGTTTTTATCATACCTATTTATTCCATCTCGTCATGACCTCTTTTCCACTAAACTGAAACTATTCTTTCATTTAACTGTAGTTTTCACCTATCTATACTTAATCTAACGTCAGCCTTGATTTTGGTTTATCTCGGCTTTGTTTTCAGTGCTGGATGTCAGACCTGGGGCTTCACATGGTCAAGCCAAGCGCTTTACCACTGAGATCAGCCCCCAGCCTGCTTTTGGACTGGCTTTCAAGTGCCCTATCCTCTTATCTTTCCCACTCTTTCCTTTTACTATAACACCAGATCCTGTCTGCACCATGATCGCGGCATCATTTTGTTTTCAGTAGCTTGTGACTTTGCAACACATATCTTTAATTTCTCGGTGTCAGCCCTTGACGAATACCTTCTATTGTGGGTAATGCGCTAGCCTTTGGTACTTATATCTTTTCTGTTCACAACGTTATGCTACATCCACAGTTAACATCTATGCTCGCTGCTCCCACTCTACCCTATTCCACACCACTGTTCATGCTGTTATGCATACTAATTATATTTAAAAATTGGGGGGAAATCCCTCTGATATTTACCAATATATTTACCATTTCTAATCTTTATATCTTTATGCCGAATTGCATTCCCATCTGATCCATTTTTCTTCAGCATATTTTTTAACATTTATTGTACTGCACACAGATGCCAATGTATTCTCTCAACATTTTTTGAGTAAAAATTGATGTAATTTACTCTCACTTTAGGCAGATGCTTTTATTAGATATATAATTCCAGGTTGACGGTTATGCCTTCCCATTCATGGTAAATTGCCACTCTCTCGTCCTCTGGCTCATATTGTTTACAAGTTCACATCAACAATTCCTGCCTTTGTCATTCTGTATGTCATGTCTCTTTTTTATAGAGTGTTGTTATTTTTAAATCATTGCAGTCTCATTTTAAATCTCTTCTCCACTTCCTGTGCATTTGTGTTTGGCTTGGTTGCTTGCCTTCCCTGCATTTCACAGTGAATACTATGTACCAAGCTGAGTACTGGCATCTATTAACCTAAGACATCATATCCTCATCTGAGTAATGCTTGTCCTTCGATGAATATTAAAATAATATTGACTTCTCTCACCCACTCATTCTTTTTTTAAAAAACCACTATTAGTAGTTTATTACACACAATGCTTTATGACTGACATTTTAATAGCTTTTAATTTTTTTAAATAAAATTTCCAATTAAAATAGAATTACATCACTTTCTCCATTTCCTTTCCTCCTTCCTGCCCACCAGCTCTCAAACTGATAATGATGCTTTATTGATTATTGTTATGCACACACATGCACAAATACATAAACACAAGCTACTGAGTCCTGCTGCTGTTGCTGTGTGTATATGGCTGCTTTTTAGCAGATAACGTTGGGGAGCTCATCCCAGGGACAGTTGCCTATGGGTTTTTTGGGGGGCAGCCCTGGGATGGAATGCTGTGAAATTTCCCTCCTTCCGTGGTAATGGTGCTTTGATATTGACACTGTTCCTCTCATGTTTATTCTACCTTTTCTAGAAGAGACTGGTTCAAAGCAGACTTCCTGGACTTTGGGCTCTTGGGATCTTTCCACTTCCCTGATGCTCTCTGAACCACAAACACAGGAGCTGTGACGTAGCTGTATCAGTTGGGGCTGGGCTACCCACGGTCCCTTGATCTTTGTATTGTGTCCAGTGGTGTGGTTTTCTGTGAAGGTTTCCACTTGTTGTAAAAAAAAAAAAAAAGGCTTCTTTGCTGAAGGGTGGTAGCGAGACTTTTATGGACAGGATTTAGAATGCAGTTAAGGAATTACACTAGGGTAGTATAGTGGCAGGAGTTGATGCTTTTGTAAGCCCCACGACAGGCACTGGCCCTGAGAAATTGGTCAGCTTCTAGTGCCAGGTATGATTTCCCTATATATGGGCTTTTATACCGAGTTAGACAACTGTTGGTTCCCACGGCCATGTGAATGCTTCTTACTGAAGCTCAACAAATGTCTTGCCATGCCGGTAGCTGGTGTGGTTCATAGGTGCTGCAGCAGGGCAGGACTAGCAATTGCTCGGATCCCTTGGCAGCTTGCATAGTACTTCCTGGTACTGTGGAAGCTAGATTATAGGGAGGGAGGTTTCAGGCTATGTTTCCGGTTAGATACAGCTCACATAATCCTATTCTTGTGCACTGCCGTATGGTTTCTCCAGTAAGACTGCTCTACCCTCAACCTCTGAGAGACAAAACAGGGCTACACTGATGGTCCATATTTTTTGAGTCACCTGGTCTACCCTGAAAAATTATTCAAAATAGGTTTTTTGATACTTGATAGTAGTATTTTTGTTAGTCTGTGGTTCTTGAGGGAGCATTGTCAGCCCAAGTAGCTTAGTGTGTGTGTGTGTGTGTGTGTGTGTGTGTGTGTGTGTGTGTGTGTGTGTGTGCGCATAATTTTACACAGTATGACTCCTTAGGCTCTGCCAAACAACCGTGGTGTTGTCACCCATCCCTTCTCCTCCTGGATTAACCTTGCCCCTCCCGTTTTTCCATTCCTGTCCTCCCATCCCTGGCATCCTCCTATTGCTGCCTCATATCCCTCCCCACTTGGTTCTTTTATATTTTCCTGCTTTCTGCACTTACTCCACATGTAATTCATATCTGAAGGTTTGGCACTAAGAACTGCAGATGAGAGTGAACATGTGGCGTTGTCTTTCCCGGTCTGTTATCTCGCTCAATATGATCTATAGATTTTATGGTTTAGTTTTCTTTATTGTAAGCCATTGTGTGTATGTACCAACTTGCACTCACACCACAGTGAGTTAGGGCTTTCCTTCCCCCCATAACCTCACCAGCACTTGTTATTTTGTTGATCCTAGCCATTTTGACTGGGATGAGCTGAAGTTTCCAACCTTAACTTGCATTTCACAAGTTGCTATGGGTGGTAAACACGTTTTGAGGTATTTCTTAACAGTTTTAATTTCTTCTATTGAGAACTCTCTGTTTAGATCCCAAGACCAATTTCTAAACCGTTCATTTGTTTCCTTGATTCTCTGTTTTATACTTCTTCGTATATTCTGGATATCAATCCTTTGCCATATGTAATTTAGCAAAGATTCTTTGATGGTGTAGGTTTCTTTTTCACGTGATTGTTTTTCTACTTGTAGGCATTCAGTTTTCCCAGAACCATTTGTTGAAGATGCTGTCTTTTCTATCTAACCCTAACCCTAACCCTGTCTTTTCTACTATATATTGTTTTTGTCTCTTTGTCAACTATCAGATGGCTGTAATTATGAGCACTCATTTGTGGGTTTTTTATTTAATCCCATTGGCCTGCATGTTTGCATTTTGTGCCAGCACCATACTGCTTTTGGTAGGATAGCTCTACACTATATATGGACATCTCGTATGCCCATCTCTCCAGCATTTTCCTTTAGTTATGTTTGGATTTTAGTATATATATATTTCTGTGAAGAATGTTATAGGTGTTTTGGTTGCACTGAATCTGTAAGATTTGGTTACAGGGTCATTTTCATATCCATTCTACCAAAACCCAAGTGCAGTAGTATTACATGGGAGGGCCACTATGCCTTGGGCAGAGAGCACTTAGACTAGAAAAGAAAGGGTAATTAAGACACAGTTAAACTTGGCTGGAGAGGTCTCTCAGCAGTTAAGGACATGAACTTCTCTGACAGAGGAACCGAGTTCAGCTCACACCAATTCAGTCTCTGCCCAGTTCAGGGAGCTCACAGGTGCCCAATGCAGCTCTAGGGGATGCAAAGCACAGTGCTACCCTCTAAGGACACCTGCACTCAGGTTGCTCACACTCCCACACAGACACACATGCGCACACATGATTAAAAACACAGTCTCTAAGGATATAATCAAACAAAAGATGATGGCCTAAGTCACCAGAAAAGAGAACAATCCAGAAAGTCAGGAGACGGAAGTCAGCAATGAGCTATGGCTTCCTATACCTAGCCCCTCAAATGACCAACATTTACAGTTGCCTGTTACCTGAAACTATTTGTTTATTCAGTGGGAAACCATGGCTTCTTACAGTCTAAGCAGTGTGACATGACAGAGGCGCTTCTCTGCCCCAGCCAGGTGACTCTGTAGAGCATCACCATCCCATCTGCCAGAACCTTCTTCAGCCGCGGGGAGGGTGCACCGAGGGTGGCTGCTACCACCAAGTGCATAGAGTAACAGGGGAGACAGGGCTTCTTATGCTTTACCTAAGGTTAATAAATTTACATTCAAATTCAAATAAAATCTTGACAGCCATTGGCAACCATATTAGAAATATCTCTAGTGAAATGCTAACTAACGCTTCCATGCATGTGTGTGCGCGCACACACACACGTACACACACACACGCGCACACACACACACAAAGAGAGAGGGAGCCTATAGTGAACTCTACTAGTACTTACACACGGCACGGCATGAAGCTTCCTATGCTACCATCAACACTCAAAGAGCAGCTCCTATCCCTTTAGGGATTAGAGAGGGGCTGGCTGGAGAATTTGATGAATTTGTTCACATTTTAAAAGAAAATAGTAAGTACTGACACATAATTTGAAAATGTGTTCTTAGAACAAGGAAATACTTTGGAAAACTAATTTTTTTTTTAAATTTTGGAGGTTTTGTTCATATTTTAGACAAAAGCATGGGGTTCAGAAGAAGGGCACAGTGTTGATTCTGTTGGCATGGCTGCTCCAGGCAGAGTAAGTGACTTATAGAAAGATTATCAGAACGTCTTATCTAGAGTGTGGAAGAGGGATGGATAGAGAGACAGCTTACATATAATGGGTGTACAAAGAAGAAAAGGAAGCTGGGAAAGTGTACCTGGGTGACTTAATGACCAAGGGCCCTAAAACATCATTTTCCTTAGTGAGAATCTTTCAAGACCTAGAGAATTTCAAAGATCTAGCTATAAAGTATGAGTTTCAGGATCCTAAATGCCTGACTCCACAGCATCCCATAGACTTCAAGTCCCCAGTTCCTGGCTCGAGGGAAGATGATGAATTGGTCGCACTCTACATATCTTGACCTTTGAGTCTTTCTGCCTGGGTCCTTGCTACCATCCTTGGCAGGTAAGCAGCACTGGTTCATAAGCCCACATCGGCATCCTGCAGGTTTGCACATGCCTCCTTCCCCATGGATGGCAGAGGCAGTGCAGGCCTATAAGTGAGAATTCTGGTTTGGAAGCCCCTTCTCCTGGACACTTACCTTGTCTTTGCCATTGCTATCTGGCTCCTTTTATTGAGAAAATAAATCACTTTATACAGGTCATGTAGAAGGAGTGAGTTTTTGAGGTGTTGTCTTAGAAGCTAAAAATAAATTAGATTAGCAGTAATTAGCAAGGTGGGTGTAATTTCATACCTTTGGCTGTAATCATTTCCTGAAGTGGTTTTCTGTTGATTTGACTTTCTAGTGAGCTGAATTCCCCATTGAAAGAAGGCATGCATTCTACACCCCCTACCCGCGTGATTTTAAGGAAAGTACAGTAAATATAAACTAAGGTAATAATGGCCTACACAGAACGCCCTGTTTTCATGAAATAAACCACTAAAAATACTTCTCTCTGGAACAATGGGAATGTGGTGAAAGTGTAGTTTTTTAACCATTCCATACTATTATTTTATTCTGAAAGTTGTTGTTGGCAGAATCTGGTCTCAATAATTACTTTTTTTAAGACGAAAGAGGAACAATTTTATTGCACTCCAATATAGACTCTAAAAATATCAAAGAACCAAGTATACAGGGATCAGACTATTAATAGCTTAAAAAGCTATCAGTTGCTGGGGTGGGACACATGGTTTTTTTAACGTTGTGAGCCAAAAATCTAGATTTTTCTGCCGAGAAATACATTTTGACTCCATAACACATTTAAAGGTGAGAAAAGGCTGTGAGTGATTAAACCCCCTTGTTCTCCCACACCCCAAAGGAGACATTAATTCTTCCAAGAGCTGTGGCACATACTCTCGGAACCGTCCATGATGACTGCTCCAAGCTTAATTAGCTTACGACCAGACGTATAACACAGCACTTTTATGAGATTGGTTAAGACTCACATGCAAGCTGAATTACGACTTGTTGCTACAATGCTAAAGCCCCATGCACCCTTGAGCTAAGCTTCGCGCTTGTCTCAGTGTGGTGAAGATGGGAGGCAGAGTACACGCTGATGATGTCACTTTTCAGAGGTTGCCCATGCTGGTGGAGGGACTCCTCCTCCTCACACAGACACGCTGTTCACTTGGGGCCCCTATTTGACAACCACTTTGGCCTTTATGCTACGTTTTCGTGGGATATTTCAACTCTTGCGCCAGATCCATGAATCTGACATTGCAAGAAATGTGATTAAAGGGCTTTTGTCTATGTCTATAAAGAGAAGACAGAAAACTTAATAGAAGAGTTGGGCAACATTCGGCATTGGCTCTGATATTAGAGGCCAACTGTAGGCCTGTCAGTTGAGAGTGTCCACTGATGGGGGGCACTGGGTGTGGTGGATCTTTATGTCTCTAGAACAGTGTGCTGCTGTCACTGCACAGCCCTGATTCCTTCCAGACTCTGTGTGTGTGTGTGTGTGTGTGTGTGTGTGTGTGTGTGTGTGTGTACACGTGCATGCATGAACATGCACATGAGGGCTAGAGGTTGATGTTGAGTATCTTTTCAAGTAGCTCCCCATATTTTTTGAGTCCACGTTCTCAGTGAGCTTGCTGCTCCCTAATTAGCTCACCAGGTTGGCAGCAAGCCTCAGGGATCCTCCCATGCCGGCCTCTTCCCTCTGGGGTTACAGGTGCATGCCTCCATGCTCTGCATTGCATATGGCTCCTGTAGATCTGAGCTCAGGGCTTTATATTGGTTTGACAAGCACTCTACCCAATGTTAAGAACATATTTTCAATTTTAAAACAAATCGAGATTCAGCTTGCATACTATAAAGGATATATTTGTTGTGTGTCTTTAATATATGTTCACGTAATCTACCTACATGGTCATCATCAGGGTACAGAACATACCCACCCAGAATCCAAGGTATTTCCCTCCACTCTCTTCTGTTTGCTTCATTATTGTCATCTCTGGCACCCTAAAGCTGTTTAATCTACTTCAGGATACAAATCAAACACTTTTCAGCATTCTAGTTTTTTTTTTTCACTCAACATAAGGCACATAGATCTCATTGTTAGCTAATGACTTCACTAATTTTCATTCATGTACAGTTTTAGATGGCTTAAATATAATATGATTTGCTTATTATATTTTAATATATTTATATTTTATTACATTTGGATTATTTCCAGCTTTTGCTGCTGTTAATAATATTAACATAAACATCCTTCTATTTACCTCATGGTAAACATAAGCACACGTTTTTCTGGAATATATAACTGGAAGTGAGGTTTCCGTGACACTAGCATAGTGGGTATCTATGAGTAGTCGATCCTTCCAAACAATTTCTTACGGCCGCTATGACCTGGGCACACTGCGCCTCCCCACCGGCAGTGAGGGAGGTCCTCGTGGCTTCAGACTCGGACATTTTGTTTGCTCTATTCTCATTGTGACGTTTTCACCCTCTTGCTGAAGGATGTGTATTATTAGTATCTGATTTAATTTGCATTTCTCTGCTGCCGCACATTACTATACACATTTCCGTGCGCTTACTACCTACTTAGACATCTTCTGTCACAAGTTCTTCTCTGTTTCTTTCGCATGCTGCTTTCTAGGATTCTAGATTGGCTGTGCAGCCCAGCATACACTAGGCAAGGACTCTACCACTCCCTTCTCCCATTTGTGGTATTTTCTGCGTTTGAGACAGGATATTGCTAAGTCACCAAGGCTGGCCTTGAACTTATGCTCTCCCTGCCTCAGCATCCAGAGTAGCTTGGACTACAGGCTTATACAACTAGATAGAGTGGTTTTTTGCTGTTGTTGTTTTGTCATTGTTGCTGCTGCTATTTGTTTGTTTGTTTTTCAAAGCATGGTTTCTCTGAGTAACAACCCTAGCTGTCCTAAAAGTTTCTCTGTATAACAGACTGGCCTTGAACTCTCAGAGATCTGCCTGCCTCTGCCTCCTGAGTGCTGGGATTAAAGGCGTGTACTACTACCACCCAGCTAGTGGTTCAATTTTTAAGATGAGTAAAACTTTTTTAAAAAAATGAATGACCATTAAAACAGATTAATAGGGGCTGGTGAGATGGCTCAGAGGTTAAAAGCACTGTCCGTTCTTCCAGAGGTCCTGAGTTCAATTCCCAGCAACCACATGGTGGCTCACAACCACCTATAATGTGATCTGGGCCCTCTTCTTGTATGTGGGTGGAGTACTGTATAAATAATAAATAAATCTTTAAAAACCAGATTAATAATATATATTAAAATAAAAATAAAATAAAAAACAATGATAAGAGAGCTAAAATGAGTATCAAGAAAAGAAATGTGAGTATTTTAATCCAATTAGGCACTGACATGTTTTCACTGCCTATTCTTGATGAAGACAGGAGCTGGGTGCATTAATTCCCTAAGACAATACATGGTGCTTGGCAGAGAATATGTACTGAGACACAGCCTATCAATAAACACGTGGATGCCAGCATCGGTGAACAAAGGGGTCACCTTTGCTTAATGGTGTGTGTGTGTGTGTGTGTGTGTGTGTGTGTGTGTGTGTGTGTGTATGTGTGTGTGTGTGTGTGTGTGTGCACGTGTGTGTGTATCATTGTATATATTTTACAGCTGCAGATAAACTTTGTTTTTTCATGTGCTATGGCTAATGTGCTGCCAGTGTGGTAGCACTGGGGCATCTTGACATGTAAGGGGTGGGGCCTACAATTAGCTAGATGGTCCACTGCTTAAAGGTGCATGCTACCAAGACTGATGTCCTGAGCTGGATTCCCGGGGCCCAAGGGGGTGGGGGGGAGAGAACTGACTTCTACAATTGTCCTGAGGTGGGGAAGCGTGTAGGTCAGGTTGGCCTGTGTGATTTTCTTCAGGGGACCGCCTTGGGTGTAAGTCAACACAGAAAGACATACAGCCCATCATTCCCTAGGCAGGGAGTCCTGAATACTTTGAGGCAGAAGCCAGCTGCTTGGGAGAGACCCAACTAGCAAGCAAGAATGCATGCATTCATTCCCTCTTTGCTCTTGATTGCGGATGGAGTAAAGCCAACCTCTCCGAATTCCTGCCTTGGACTTCCTCTCACTAGGGATTGTGACCTGGAAGTAGAATCCAACAAAGTTCTCTTCCCCTGAGCTGCTTTGCTCCAGGCATTTCATCACAGCGACCGGAAGCAAACTAGAACAGACACTGAGATTTAGGAAAAGAAAAGTCTTAAGCAAGAACAGGAGCTGTGAATGTCCCTGATGAAAACCAGGCCCTGGGTAGATAGACTCCTGCAGGGTGGGGTCTGTTTGCCAGTCCTTTGGCCCTGGTACACTGGAACACTGGGTATAGTGCAGAGCCAAGCAGAGACACACCTCAGTCTAGGAGGCTGGCTGGCCTCTAAAGAGGACAGCGCTAGAGTCTGAATACTTGGACTCAGGGGCCACAAATGAACAACTTCCCTTTCTTGGTTTAAGCTTCCTCAGTTGTAAAACAAAGAGGTTGCCTGTGGGTTCTCTGAGTCTCCCTCGTTCCAACTGTCTCTTGAGCCCCTGGGGAAACAGCTTTTATGAGAAATTCAGTGCCTCCTCCCCGAGGTCACTGTGACCTGAGTGTGGAATACAGCCCAAGTCCCAGAAGGCTCGCATCCCTTTAGCCTCCATCCAGACATGGGTTATTCTAGCACCTAACTGCTCTGCTCACAGGCTGGGATGCAAAATAAACTCCCAGGCTTCTGTGGAAAGATAGCCCAAACCCAAAACAACAATGCTCCTTGGATACGAGCAACGTTTCATTCTAGAAATAGAAAATGTCCTCTAGCTTAGTTATAATTTCTGCAATCTGTTCTGCCAATTTTTCTGTGTGGTTTGTAAAACTGCTATTCAGAATTCTTTGGGCCAAAATGAAAATCTAGCCTATTTCTAATAGCTTGATGATTTTGATGGGATGTGTCATTTAAGAGCTGATGAAGGGCAGGCAAGATTGCTCAGTGGGTATAGGTGCTGGCTGCCAAGGTGGATGACCTGGTCTCAATTCCTGAATATGACACGGTGAAAGGAGAAAATTGACCCTATGAGTGACCCCTGTGTAGAAGAGAAACGTCAACACAGTTCAGAATGCCATGCCCATTGTTTCTTCTTTGAAAATCAGCTGGAATTTTCCACATTGGGAGCCCTTATCCTATGACACAGGAAACTTAATAGAGTATATTAATTATTTTGCTTCTAACAAGATTAGCTTCTAATGTCACTCGTCAGATTTAGTAGTAGAAGAGACTCAGCAGACTGTACAATAGCAAACTTGATCTCTCTGACAGAACACAGGAAAAATATAATAATATGAGTGACATGTCAGAAAGTAACCAAAGCAAGGAAGGGCTCCCAGCACGAGAGAGAAGAGGGAGGGAGGATGGGCAGGTCGTAAGACGGAAAAGGGCACTGTGTGTTTTCATCTTCTGTTGACAATCTTAACTTATGAACAACAGCTATTTTTACGTGTGTGTGTGTGTGTGTGTGTGTGTGTGTGTGTGAGAGAGAGAGAGAGAGAGAGAGAGAGAGAGAGAGAGAGAGAGAGAGAGAGAGAGAGACAGGAAAGATGCTACTGCCAACAGTGTTCATCTTAAAACTTCCTCTTTAGCCAAATAGTGATAAAAAGAGGTAGGAAATATCTGCAAGAGTGTAGCTGAACCGTACTTTGAAAGGCATCACTTAGTGTTCTTGAGCCCCCTGAGTTGAGCTTGGTCCTTACCTCAGTGTAAGCATTCCTAATGTGAAAATCCAGTGTTCCAGTACCCCAAAGTTTCTTTGAACAGTAATGACTCCAAATTACATAGCTGGCCTCATGTGACAGACCAGTCAAACCGCAGGTGCAGTAACAATACTGTTTGAAATTGTCTACAGCCTCTTTGAGTGATGCATATATAAAACATGAACACCCATCAGTCATCCAAAAGGGAAAATTCCACATGCGAGTCATCAGAAGGATAACGCGGAGCTTCCTCTCCACAGAATAGAAACAAATCAGTTCAATAAAAGCTCTCGGTGTGAGAGTGGTGAAAGACAGGCACAAAGAGCATCGTCACAGCACACACTTGAAGATGCAGTCCCTAAGGCTGGGGGAGGGGCTGGGGGAGATCCTTCTAGTACACTATGGGCCCTTCCCTGGAAGAACTCTGCGGGGGGATGAACAAGGGATGGTCCCCACAGGCTCGTGTGTTTGAACACTTGGTCCCCATTTTGGCTGGTGCTGCATGGGAAGGTTCTGAAACCTTCATGAGATGGAACCTTGCTGGAAGCAGTATGCGACTGGGAGACGGCCAGAGGGTTTATACCCGGGTCCCACCTCCTGCTCTGCCTCTGCTTCCCTTGTAGAGGTAGAATATGATGCAGCCAGCTAGCTTCCTGTTCACGCTGCCATGCCGTCCCAGGCATGATGGACTCTAGCCCTCTGGAATTAAAAGCCACAACAATACTCTCCCTTAAGTTGCTTTTGGTCCTGGTATTTTCTCACAGCAACAGGAAAGGAACTAATAAAAACTGCTGTGTCACTTTTTGCCACCTGCCATGGCACTCCTTTCTGTCTGTTGTTCTCTACAGCCCCATCTACTGAGGGAGCCAAGATCTAGTCAGCATCTGGCCAGAACACAGACAGAAGCTCATGTCAGAAGGATGTAAGAGGAATTTATGAAAAGACTAGACAGAGGTGAGAGGAGGAAAACAAGAAGAAAAACACAAACAGCTGAGCCTTTTATGTTCCTGATTCTCATGATAGGAGAGAGGACTGTGCTACCAGAATCCAGAGATGCTCTGTGAGGTCAAAGCCATTCTCAAAGAAAGATGAGCCTTGGGCAACCTGGCAGGTAGAAAGACAGAAGAGTAACTACAGAGTTCTTTTCTCTGCCTCCAGGGTCATGCTGGCAGATGGGCATCACCACCTCTCTGCTCTCTTCTTCTTATCTTCCTTCAGCCTTCCTATCCTAGGTGGTTCTAGAAGGGGCACAGGGTGCCCTGAGACTCTGCTTTGAATTCTGAAAACATTGCAGATTAATTTTTAGGATGGAATCATTGGCCTATCTGGGCATTATTGACTTGATATATTTTGGGATGCCCTGAATGTTTTAATTAAATCTCAATCTCTCTCTCTCTCTCTCTCTCTCTCTCTCTCTCTCTCTCTCTCTCTCTCTCTCTCTCTCTCTCTCTCTCTCTCTCTCCTATATACAATTGAGGTTACAGTGAACCTCTTCAAAGCCACCATAGATTTTGGTCATCTACTTCCAGTTAGCATATTTATGCTGCTGACTTGAACACTTCTGACACCCTGTGAATAAAAAATTCTAGAAGAAACCGCACACATAGAAATAGTCTGTCCACTTGAAAACATATGTGCCTACTTTATATTTTTACATGCTTTTCAATTTAAGGTGCTTTACACGTATAATTTAAATTAATTTCCCAGAAATATGATGATGTTAGCATTGTTTCCCTTGATACTAAAATTAATGCAAAGCTCAGTGGATAAATTATGAACCCATGGCCTGGGGAAGAGGGTCTGGACCCAGGCCTCCCCAGTGACATCATGTCATGATAGTGGTTTTCGTTTATAAGCAGCAGAGGTCTCAGTTTCAACATTCCCTAGATGTGCTGCGAACTAGAACCCTAGACTTCCCAGATGGTTTTGCTAGCATTAGATCTGATCACATTTGACTGTCTTGATTCCTACCTCTGTGGGAAGATCTGTCTGGAGATCCCTGGCAGATATAATTCCAGGTCCCATCATCAGGAACAGAAACAAACCAATTGTCTTTCTTTCTGCTGCCAGATACACAGCATTGTTTCACAGGCTACTAGTAGAACTCACAACCGCCGTAAAAAATTCACATAGCACAACACTCTCACAAATAGCCCCTCCCTCCCTCCCCTCCTCTCCCCTCCCTCCCCTCCCTCCCCTCCTCTCCCCTCCTCTCCCCTCCCTCCCCTCCCTTCCCCTTAACCGCCTCTCCCCTGCCCCCTCTCTCATTTCCATTAGTCTCTAGACTTGAGAAATGTGTCTACTTTTTCTTTAAGTGTATAAAGAAGAGCCCCAAACTTTTAGTTTCGTGTTTGACTCTCTGAGAAAAACTCATTTAAATCTTTCTTTACTGTTTTGATTCTTGCCTTCTCCGGAAACATCACTGGCTGTAGCCACAATTCTTCTGGTCAGTCTATGGCTCAGCTCTCTGTTCCATCTGCAGAAACCTCCTCCCTTATGAAACTCCACCTGGACATTTTCTCTCTCTATGGTTCAGCCAAAGTCCAGACCAGGAAATAGAAACCACCCCAGGTACTCAGGGCAGAAACAGATTCAATTCATGGAAATCATCTGGAACTGGAAGGTCAGGAGGTTGCCTCCCATCTATCTTAAACCTCACTGTCTGTTGCCATCCAATAGGAGGATGTTGTTGCCCCTTACTGGGTAGGGGGTGATGGTTTCACAGACAGATGCAGAGCCCAGCCACCACTAACTGCATGCCCACCTCTGGAATTAGGCTGTTTATGGAGGCTATAGGACCTTTCTTTTTATTATTATTATTATTATTATTATTATTATTATTATTATTATTAATTTATGTATATAATATTCAGCCTGCATGTGAGCAGACGGCACCAGATCTCATTATAGATGGTTGTGATCCACCATGTGGTTGCTGGGAATTGAACTCAGGACGTTTGGAAGAACAGCTAGTGCTCTTAACCTCTAAGCCATCTCTCCAGTCCTAGGACCTTTCTTAACTGGAGCCTGATAGAGAAAGTGCATCATTGGGGGGTAGGCTTTGAGCTCTTACTGCCTCATCCACTTCCTGTTCTGTCTAGGTTTCCTGGTGGAGATGAAAATGTGATCACTCAGCTTCCTGTTATGAAGGCCTGTTCTATGCCTCTCCAGCCATTATAATCTTCCTATTTGGAACCCTAAGGCAAAATGAACACTTCTGTCTATAATTTGGTTTGGGCCATAGTGTTTTCCCACAGCAGCAAAAAGTAGGGAATCCAGGATCTCATGCTGAACCAGGAGTTTCCTGTTTGGTGAATCTGGCTCGCCAGCAAGGCCCTGGGATCTGCCTGTTCTCTCTCATGAACAACCTCAATCTGGGATCACAGCTAAATGCCACCGTGCCAGGCTTTTAGAAAACCAATTCCATATGTTTGTGCCACAAGAACTGTCCCCACTAAGCCATGTCCCCAGACCCCCATATCTGAAATAGTTAACAGTCGAAGTCAAGTCTTCGAAATATACCTAAACTCTATAGAAATTAATTTCTGATTTAATTTCCTCTCCTCTTGAAATCCAGAGATATTCAAAGTTTGCAGTGTATATCCAACCTTCAAACACACACACATACACACACTGCTACATGTATTTATTCAATATTTCCCCCTCTTAAATCTGGTTATATTCTAAACAATAAAGACAACCAGACTTTTTACATACCTAGGTGAAACATCTGACTAACTTGCACACATTCTAAAATCAGCAGAAAATCTCAAAATCAACCTCTAATTTCTCGTTTTTCTTCTAAAACTTACAAAAAAAAAAAAAACCTTCACCACCATCTCTGCATACCCCCTGCCAAAACCTTCAGTCCTACAGCTTTAATAAGAAGGAATGGTCGTACAGTCATCTCTCACTTCAGAGTGCTATAGGAGCATGACCTAAGACTGCTAAGGGGGCTGAGTGGTGTGGTCTGAATTTTTTGGCATTTTTGAAAGATCTTTATGAGTGATTTAGTCACAGCTAGTGAATGGAAATTAGGATTCAAATTGGTCCTCCGTCTACTGTGATCCCAGCGAGCCCCTGAGCACAGGGTGGAGAGGGGGTGACTCACACACCCAGGACTGGGTCCCCCCTGGTGACTTCATCTGCATTCTCCCTCTTTCCCTAACCTTGTAGGGGACTCCATGGGGCTGAGAGTGAGTTGAAAAGCCTGCTCAGAGTTCTTTGAAAGTAAATCTACTTTATGAGGCAGCCATCTGTGGGAGGGGACTGTTATTTTAACACCTCTCCCACTCAGCCTGTTCAGGCTCCACTGGAACGCTCAAGGTCCAGGCCTGCCTCTGTGCTGTGCAAGTAACAAGTTTACCATACATAGGAAGACATGTGTCCCACATGTGGACAAGAAATCTCTCTTCTTCCCTCAGCCTTTTCCCATTGCTTCAGCACCCAGCCTCAGTGATGCCCAGCACCTAGCATGAGCAACACATGACTTAGCACTGAGCATTAGAGACACACAACTCAGAACCAAACACTAGAGACACACAACTCATTACCTAGCACTAGAGACAAACAACTCAGCACCTAGCACTAGAGAGACAAACAACTCAGTACCTAGCACTAGAGAGACAAACAACTCAGTACCTAGCACTAGAGACACACAACTTAGCACCTAGCACTAGAGACACACAACTCAGCATCAAGCACTAGAGACACACAACTCAGCATCAAGCACTAGAGACACACAACTCAGCACTGAGCACTAGAAACACATAACTCATTAACCTAGCTCTAGTGTTACACAACTGGGTACCAGATGCACAACTCAGCACCCAGCATAATTCACCTCTGTGCATTAGTGATGCGCAACACCATGCATTATTGATACACAGCACCATATATTGCTGGCACACAATAGCATGTATTACTGGCACACAACAGCATGCAATAGTGATGCACAACTGCATGCAATAGTGATGCACAACAGCATGTAATAGTGATGCACAACAGCATGCAATAGTGATGCACAACAGCATGCAATAGTGATGCACAACAGCATGCAATAGTGATGCACAACAGCATGCAATAGTGATGCACAACAGCATGTAATAGTGATGCACAACAGCATGTAATAGTAATGCACAACAGCATGCAACAGTGATGCACAACTCAGCAGGTAGAGAAATGACCCCAAACTTGCAGACTACAAGTACTCATGAAATCATACCTCAAGAGGGATAACCCCCAGAGTCCTAACCCTGTCCCACGCATGGGTCTCTGCTCATGGGAGGAAGCTCTCACACCAAAGGGAATGCGTGAAGCAACAGGCACCTAGACTCTCCTGCAGTTGCCACAGGCAGCCAGCATCACTCTCTCACTCTCACCTCCTTACATGCTGTCCACTTCAAGAAGAGTAAGAGCCAGCCCCAATGGGGGTGCTGCCCTCAGTTGACCCCACGCTGACCCGTAGAAGGAATGTTCTTAACAGCTCTCTTCCCAGAAGACACCAGGACTCTGTGCACAGAAGGTGCCGAATCTATGAGGGCGAACAGGCCTGGCCTTCTCTCTGCCTCTGCCCCTCATCTCAGGGCCTCACGCCAACTCAGTGCAAACATCCTTGTGCCATCCCATTCCCCATCCTCTAGACCTTTCACCTCACCAGGGCTCCTCACATAAAATCAAAACGGGACGAAAACCATCCCCTTTGTCTTTCACAGCCAACAGGAGCCTCTGTCCCTCTGGACGCCTGGTGCTCATCAGCCCATTCTCCTCAAAAGCAACAAGGAAAACGGATGGATGCAAAGCCTGATCCTTGAAGCTTACTTGGGGTGGATGTTTCCCCAGGGGTAGGCAGACACGTCTCACTCCTCAAGGTCACAGACAGAAGCTCTGAATTCTAAGTTGGGGTCCAGCAGTCACAGCCTCTTACACAGCTGTGTTCCATAAAAGAGACCAGAGTCTGACCCAATGACAAGCTGCACCCACACACGTGTTGGGGGAGCTGAAGGGAAACGGAGACTCACTGTGGTCAGAGAGGCTCGGGGCTACTTGAGGCCCTTCCAGTGGGAGGAAGGAGATGGATCTGGAGTGAACAGGTGCTCACAGAGGAAAGGCAGGGGAGGAGCGGAGAAAACAAGTTGGACATGGCAGAATTGCCTCCGAAAAAGTCTTCTCTGAATGCTGTGTGTGTAAACAGTGTGTAAATGTGTGTGTATACAGGTGTGCATGTATGAGTGCACATGTGGAGGCCAGAGGGTCATTTTGAGTGTCATTCCTCAGGCATCATCTTTCTTGATTTTTGAGGCAAGGTCTCTCACCAGGAACTGAGGCGCTCCTGCAAGTGCCATGGACCCACACGTGCCATGGTTGTAGGAACCAACACTCACATCCAGTACTGTTTCACAATGGCTCCTAGGGTTCAATCTCAGCCCTCAACTTGCATATCAATTGACTTGACTGGCCACTGGCCCAGCTCCCACTGTTTCCTGTGCTGTCTGGGTACTATTGAGGCTCACACAGGCAGGACTCCGGCTGCTTTGCTTTGACTGGGTGATCAGAAGGTGAAATGCTTGGTGAATACTGGATCACACACCACAGTTAGGGTAGACCGGATGGAAAGGTAGGACGAATGACAGATGGCCAAGGACATGTGGCATCTTGTCAGCCTGCAGTACGCATGCACCCGGCGTGCAGCGTCACAGAGCTTGTTGTGGCTTAGCAGCTCTTCCTAAAGACTTGCAAGCATCCTAAAAGCAACACTTTGTGTAACCTCCCTTCCAAACTTTGGAAGTTCTAATCAGTCACAGTAGGCTCTGACTTGTACATGGAAATGGAGGAGACTTTGTAATCAAGTCCTAAATATGTATTTGCAGCAATATGGCTTTTCAGGAGGATATGTGATGGGAAGCAACAGACAGCGCAGGGGACAATTAAAGGGACAGCACCACGCAGCCAGGCCTTCCACTCCCTGAATGGAATTTCCTGGGCTGCCCTGATTTCTGAATTTTCATGTTGATTTGCAGTCGGCACAATATTATTGGGACCCCACGCGTCCTCCCTCCTCCATCACCTGCAATGGAGACTCATTTAGGCAGCAGGAACCTTGCGAAGATGAGTTTCCCAAAGCATCCTAATTTCACCACTGGCTCCAATTAGAAGTCAGCCCTGTGTTCCAAACCATTAAAGGGGGACGCTCTAACTCCGGGGCACCAGGCAGGCCCCCCACTCTGGAATCTGGGAGCTCTGCTAAGTGCTCTTCCCACCCAAAATGTGCCCCAGGAGACACTCACAGACCTGCCAGGCCCACTGGATATGGGCCAGCCCTTTACAAGCTTGTGATTTATCGAGGCTTAAATTTTAGTGGCCGGGAACAAGTTCTTCACCAAAACCAAAACAGAACAGAAATCCCAGAATTCTCTTGTGTAAAACTGTGCTTGTCCAGCCATAGGACAGAGTAGGAAGGAGTACAAAACAGAGCTGACCTGAGAGCAGAGGCACCGGGACATACCCCACCCACAGCATCAATATGAATAACAACAGCACATTCTTGTCCCTCAAATGAATCTTTGTGAGATTTGCATACATGTTTATTGTGAAATGTATATGCATCTTGCCTGGAATACATTTCATTGTGTGGCATATGGCTCCTTTCAGCAGAAGATACTAAAAGATTTTAGAAATAGCCCTTCCTCTCTCTCCCAGAGAAGAAGGTGCCACTCAAAGGCCTGCACTTAGGCCCCATGCAGATGTCATGGATGTTACCAGTCCTTCGTGATTTTTCCCTGTCATTTTCTCCTGGCAAAGCAGGCCAGGCTTCACTGCCCTAGGCAACCAATGCCCAGAGGACCCATAAATAGAACACAGGGTGCCTCCTGTCCACAGTCTACTGTGGGATTCTGGGAGAGAAAGCTGAAGAAACCCTAAGCGTCCATAGCAAAGGGACCTGTGTGTGTTGTGGGGACAAATACAAGCTTGGCACACGACTTCCGGCCTTGAGGAGTTTTATAGGACCCACTCAGTTGAAGTTCTAATACGTCATTAACTCTTACATTAGGAATGGTCAAGTGTGCATTATTCTACGGGAAGGAGGCAGGGGTTGGGGGATGGTATAGAGGACGAGAGAGTCCATGTTTATGTTGCTCTCTGGTCTTTCATTTCTACTCAGTACCGTGGGGCTGCTCACCTGTTCCGCGTGCACTTTCCTGGTTCTTTGTTAGCCACAGTTCAGCAGGGAAAGGTGCTTCTTGCCAGTGCTGCAACCCGAGTCCAACTCCCAAGGGCCCGTAGGGTGGAAGGAGAGAGGCGACTTTAACCAGGCGCCTGGTTCGTCTGTTTTAAATGTCAGCTTCAAACAAGCTGGAGCTACCTAGGAAAAAGCAACTGTAATTGGAAAAGGGTCTCCATCAGACTGGCCTGTGGATAAGCCTGTAGGACATTTTCTTACTTAATCACAGATGTGGGAAGGCCCAGCCCACTGTGGGTGGCTTCAGCCCTGTGCAGATGGTCTTCGGGTATATAAGACGTCAGGAAGAGCGAGCAGTGGCTGCTTCAGTTCTTGCCCTGGGGTTCCTGCCTTGAGTTCCTGCCCTGACTTCCCTCAGTGATGGACTGTGACCTGGGAGTTGCAGAGCTGTGAGCGGAAATAAACCTTGTTCTTTTCTAAGTTGCTTCTGATCATAGTATAGAATGCAAACAAGAACAAGCACATGCTAATCAGCACATACATGCAACCCCACAAACACATGTACACATGCACGCATGTCTGCATGCACACACACACACACACACACACACACACACACACACCATGCCCACGCGCCACAATGTGGTCACGCTCACCGCACTCTTCTACACGGCAGAACATGGAGCATATTCGCTCTGAGATGTGATGAGCAGTTGGGTTTTTTTCTTTCTCCTTTTTGTGGCAGTGCCTGGTCTCCACACCCAGCAATGTAAACAACTGACTTGTGGGAAGGCCTAGAAAGGACGTGTGACACCAGCTTGGCTCACACTCAGAAGGGGAATCTGTCAGCAAATTGTAGACTGTTGACCCTGTACTCTTAGTAGAGATGGGGAAACGGGGCTGTGAGAAACAGCCTTTCTTTTTGCAATGCCACTCAGAATTACAGCCGAGTATCCCAAAGCCCTCCGATTACGATGCTGATACTAAGGAATCAGTTCCCGGGGAGCTGGAAAGGTCAGGCTGAGCTCACTTGCTCCCGTTTCGTTACACAAAGACAACCATGTAGCTTAGGCCTTTTCTCTTCCTGCCTCAGGCCGAGGGTGCTAATCTTGGGAAGGGTTATTTAAAATAACAAGTGATCATTACAGTAATTTCGGTGCCTTTTCCGAGATAACTGAACTTGACTTTGGCTCCTAATTTTTGGCCTATTTTTATCTTTCTGAAGCTTTGTTGTATGGTTTCTCTCAATACTTCTTTAGAAGTTGTGTATGGTTAGGCAGATATAAATTAATGTAAACTTCTTAATTCTTACTTTTCCCCAGTCATAAAGAATATTCAAATTTGCCTTAACCTTCATAAGCCCCAACAAAGCATTTCGTTAACCTCTGCCTTGTGCAGAAGGCCTCATCACTTCCACTTTCCCCCCTTTACTCTGGAGGCCTTTAAGGAGGTGCCAGACAAGTAACACTATGTAGACGCCAAATGACGATGTATTTGAACTAAACCTGAGTTGCAAGGAAACGGATAACATGAACTTGAAGTTTATACATGTGAAATGAGAAAGCCATGTTATTCTTCATGTAATAGTCTACAAAAATAAATCCTCTCAGTCTGAAAAAAAAAAAAAGAATGTAAACTTAAAATTCACAGAAGAGCTGGGTGCGGCAGCTCGTGCTTAAAATCCCAGCGCTTAGAAGTCAAGGCCAGGAGGGTTGCCATGAGTTTGAGACAAGCTTCGTCTACAGATTAAGACCCTATCTCTGACAAAGAAATAAGAGGTCTAGGGCACAAGGAAGGAGCGAGGGCTGGAGGGAGGGAGGAGGAAAGGAGAGAAGGGTAGGGAAAGAGATGCTAGCTCACAGAAGAAGGGAAGGGACCAGTGTGAAGGCAAGGGCGGACAACATGCTGTATTTTAATGCCTCCAATTGCCTTTTCTTCCCAGAAAGCACTGGACACTAAATGTCACAAGGACGGAGGCCGCTCAGTATTTGAGAGACTGTTTTGCAAAGCAAACTTTAGTTATGTGGAATGGGCAAACATGATGTAAATGTATTAACACATTTGCTGAATTCTGCAAATATATTTTTACACAATTAGCTTAATTATTTAGATACATATTAAACCTTGCTTGCCTCGAGCAATTTAACATGGAATGTAATTTCACATATTATCACAAGAAAAACACATTTATAGAAAATCTGTGTCTCTCCTTTCATAATAACACTTCAAATACTCATTATTTAAGACATAAATAAATATATTTCAAGGATAATGAAAACTGTGTATTTCCAGAGAAAGTGTCTCTTAACCCACTAAACAAGTGGTCTCCTGAAGCCCTCTCTTCTTGAGGCCTTGGAAGATCTGTCACGTTGTAGCAGTGCACATAACAGGGCACCTCCCGGCTCCTCTTTCAAAAGTGAAAGGATGAATTTTCTTTTGCTTTAAGAAAAAATTTAAAGTGCTTACAAAGCTAACCCACAGGAAGTCATACCCAGTGCCTTGGAAGGTAGATGCAGGAAGGTCAGGTATTTAGGTGTAGCCTTGGCTACATAGTGAGTTGGAGGCCAGCCTGGGATATAGGTGTCTCTGTCTCACAGAAGAAAAGGGAAGTTGCCAAGGAGATGGGGATGGTCACGGCTCTTCCAGGTCTAGCTTGCAAAGAACAGGGTTCATTTACTGTGAAAAGCCTGCTTAGGGGCCCCTCATGCTCCTGCCCCAGGAACACTGGCGGGGACCTGCGCAGCGTCTCAGGGAGAGCCAGTTAGGCCAAGTCCCCATTCAAATCATCTAGCCAGCGGAGGAAAAGAAGGTGCGCACTGATGGGGAAAACGCTTTGGGTTTCCCAGCAATCAGAAGGTTTTTAAGGATTTAACTTACTTTTAACTATATAGAGATAGATACATGTGTCTGCGTGTGGGTATGCATGTGTGAGTGCGGGCGCATGTGAGTACAGGGGCATGTGAGTACAGGGGCATGTGAGTACAGGGGCATGTGAGTACTGGGGCATGTGCATGTATGTGCATGTGAGTACAGGGGCATGTGAGTACAGGCGCATGTGAGTACAGGCGCATGTGAGTACAGGGGCATGTGAGTACAGGGGCATGTGAATACAGGGGCATGTGAGTACAGGGGCATGTGCATGCATGTGCATGTGAGTACAGGGGCATGTGCATGCATGTGCATGTGAGTACAGGTGCATGTGAGTACAGGGGCATGTTAGTACAGGCGCATGTGAGTGCAGGGGCATGTGAGTGCAGGGGCATGTGAGTACAGGGGCATGTGAGTACAGGGGCATGTGAGTACAGGCGCATGTGAGTACAGGGGCATGTGAGTACTGGGGCATGTGCATGCATGTGCATGTGAGTACAGGGGCATGTGAGTACAGGTGCATGTGAGTACAGGGGCATGTGAGTACAGGGGCATGTGAGTACAGGTGCATGTGAGTACAGGGGCATGTGAGTGCAGGGGCATGTGAGTACAGGGGCATGTGAGTGCAGGGGCATGTGAGTACAGGGGCATGTGAGTACAGGCGCATGTGAGTACAGGCGCATGTGAGTGCAGGCGCATGTGAGTGCGGGCACATGTGCGTGCATGTGTATGTGAGTGTGGGCACATGTGAGTGCATGTGTATGTGAGTGTGGATGCATGTGGAAGCCAGAATTCCAATTCCCCTGACGTTGCAGTCATGGGTAGTTGTATGGGGCCTGACTTGGGTGCTGGGTCTCATGTACCTTGCAAGAACACTGAATGCCCTTAACCACTGACCTGTGTCTCTAGCCCCCAAAATATTTCTAAAGACCTCCTGCATAAAAATAATCTATTATGAAGCACCCTGATAATATAGGTGGCTTTTATAGCAATAATTTACACTCACCATTTTACAAAATGAGAAAATAAATTATAAAGAGGAGTAACTTCCCATGGCCACTCAAACTGACCATAGAGACTGAAGAGGTAATTTCCAGATTGGTTTTGGCAGTTTGCTACTAATTAGGAGTCATTGTGGAGAGAATGTGTGTGTGTGTGTGTGTGTGTGTGTGTGTGTGTGTGTGTGTGTGTGTGTACGTCTGTGTACATGTGTACATATATAATTATCTCTCTGCTATAGCCTGTGATGTTAAGAATTAGTCATGAACACATCAGTTGAAATTAAGTATTGGCCAGCAGTTTAGCAGTGGCCCAGGGAGAAGTCTCGTGTACTTGGCACCACACTTGGCGTTTCACCCCTAAAGCTCGTTGCTAATCTGTCGATTTACTTCTGGCAGTGTGTGCAAGTCCACTCATCTCATGCAGATGCCAACATCTGTTTGAATTGCTCTCTAATCATTTGCCTCAGTTCATCCCAACTTCTTGTCACCTGTTTGTCATTTCTCTTCAATAAACTTTCACTGTTGTTCATATAAAATGAAGACTAAAAAGGGGAGGAAGAGGAGGAAGAGAAAAAAGTAGCAATGGAAGAAGAAAAAGAAGGAAAAGGAGGAGAAGAGGAGAAAGAGAAGAAGAAGAAGAAGAAGAAGAAGAAGAAGAAGAAGAAGAAGAAGAAGAAGAAGAAGAAGAACCAATTAAATAATAACACCAAAACAAAACAAAACAAAGCTTATTACAAATGCTGAAGCCCTAGGCAATTACCCATGGAAGATCTCAACCGGCAGGGTCATGGACTCATAGAAAAACCAACTATTTATGTCCCCATCAGCAACTGAGCAATTGGTTTTCAATGTCTGGCAAAAGCCTGTTCGGTGTCTACCAATATGTATTCTTCAAACTGAGGATGGGGAAAAAAAGGAGCCAGAGACAGTCATGAAGGACTAGATGGGTACTTGGCTCCAACACACGCCTCCATGATGTCTGCGACTTGTCAATGTCCGCCTGCATGGCCATCTGCGTCATATGACCTTTTGGTGTTCTCTGCTGCTTCTTACACACTGCTCAAGATTTGCAGGCCACTGCACAGGCACATCTTCCTGTCCCTCCAATACCCTTCACAACCTCATGCACATCTTCCGGTTCTCCAGTACCCTTCACAACCTCATGCACATCTTCCGGTTCTCCAGTACTCTTCACAACCCATGCACATGTTCCGGTTCTCCAGTACTCTTCACAACCCATGAACATCTTCCGGTTCTCCAGTACCCTTCACAGCTCCATGCACATCTTCCTGTCTCTCCAGTACCCTTTACAACCCCATGCACATCTTCCTGTTCTCCAGTACCCTTCACAGCTCCATGCACATCTTCCTGTCTCTCCAGTACCCTTTACAACCCCATGCACATCTTCCTGCTCTCCAGTACCCTTCACAGCTCCATGCACATCTTCCTGTTCTCCAGTACCCTTCACAGCTCCATGCACATCTTCCTGTTCTCCAGTACCCTTCACAGCTCCATGCACATCTTCCTGTTCTCCAGTACCCTTTACAACCCCATGCACATCTTCCTGTTCTCCAGTACCCTTCACAGCTCCATGCACATCTTCCTGTTCTCCAGTACCCTTCACAGCTCCATGCACATCTTCCTGTTCTCCAGTGCCCTTCACAACTCCATGCCTTCCTCTTGCACGTGGAGATGGTGGAGATTGGGTATAGTTGCCTATCTTTTTATGTTTACTGTCCTTATCTCTACTATTTTCAGAAAATGTCTCAGACTCTCTCTAAAGCTAACTGAGGTCTCTTAGCAAGCAGCTGAGGTCCTGCCATATCTTTATACAGTTCCTTCTTCCTACACTGCACATGAATGAGAATAGGAACTCCACATCACCAAATTCTGTTTTTCGCCCTTCGGGAAACTTCTACTGTAACATTTAATTCACATTGTAAATGTTCAAGTTACTCTACCTACATTCCTTTTAGATATTTCAGAATAGAAGATATAACACACACACACACACACACACACACACACACACACACCACATAACACACACACACAAAACTCCAAATAACTTACATCAAAAACTCATTAAAACATCTCACTGATTAGTGGCTTATTTAAAAAGTAGATTCTATTGTGTCATTGAAAATGCTTTTTCTAAGGTTCCCCCAAGGTCATTCAATGCCAAGAGTCAAAAAAGCAAAATGCTGCTGGGTGCCCAAGTAAGCAAAAAAAGCTACATCTGCCATCTAGTGGTCATAATATGTAAATGCACTTGGACTCACCATCTCCAGGTCCATCCTGCAGAGTGAAACTGCTCCCTAACAGGCCTTAACAGCTCCTTTCCTTAGTGCCTTAGTCACAGTTGGGAGAGCTTCGCGTGGATCATTTATATTCTAGTTAATATCCAAGATAATCATATGAAGTAGAACACATGTTTAAACCCATTCTAGAGATGACAATTTTGAGGCAACGACAAGTTGAGTTCTCTAAGCTGTGGCCACCTAACCACAGAGGCAGCATCCCCAAAACTGACTGCCATCGATGCTAGTCTTCCCAGTGCTTATAACAAGCACTGTTCTATGTTAACAAGCACAGTGCCTATTAACACATGTTTATAGTTCTCAGAGTTAGGGGCACACCCTTAGAGTGCTGGTTGTTCTTGAGTACAGGTAAGTAAACAACAGCTCAAGGCAAACATACAATCACGAAAGCTCCCCACGAAGGAGTGGTGAAAACATATTTGGATTTGTGTTTTCAACTAAACTCTGTATTGGATCCATTGCATTGTGTTCCTAGTATAATAATTATATGAATCCAGAAAGTGTCTTGTAAGCTTTTGGTCTTGTAATTGAGCATAAAGCAAGGTGTCATAATTTAAATGTTTGGGGTTTCAGTTTTCTCGACACTTAGGGCCATGTGAAGTAGAACCAGTGACACCTGTGTGTGCCCCATCCGGAAGGGCTCCAATGTTACATGTTCCACCTTCCAGAACATTCCATAAACCAGAAGCCAAAACACCAATACCAGACTCTAGGGCCAATAAGAAAATTCCCCATGTTATATACACACCCTGCTTATAACTTTAAAATCTGATGGATGCTGTGTCCTTGTCACCATGGAGACACTGGTGGTTCCCCCTCCCAACATTCCAAGCATCTCAGAATATGATGGACCCCTGTGCGCCATGCTTTATGATCTATAGAGGGTGTGGATGGTGGGCAAGCAGCAGAGACCCTTCATACAGCCCTTTTCTACAAATGCTCAGATCAGTACCCGCTGGGCTCTATCACGAGAGGCCTGGCCTCTAGCTGTAGAATGTGCCTTCTGCTCATGCCAGTGGTCTTGGCCACTTCAGCCCTTGAGACACTTCCTCTGCTCAGTGCGCCATATTCTCCCCTCCTTTAATATCTGCTACAGTCTGAGTGCGCAGTTCTTGCCCCAAACACCTTCCGGTCTCATGGAAGGATGCAAATTAATTATCGATTGTGCAAATTCAGGGGAAGAGAAAGACCAACGATGATGGAGGGGGACAGAATCCGCTCTGAACTGAGTCCTGGGCAGCAGAGGGAGGACGTACAGTGGCAACTTGGCTACTGAGCGCTTCTCAGGCCCATCCCAGTGGCTCTTGCCATGGCACCACCTGCTAGTACAATTCTCCTTGCTGGCATTCCATCGCATCGCCGTTCTGTGTTGTATGGTTGATGCTGTCTCACGCTGTAATGCTCACACATGCCCAAACGTCCCTCCCCGCCCCCTCCTTCCTGCCCCGCCATTCCCGGTGCTCTCACTGGCACTCTCTCAGCACCTACCCCTATAAATAGCTCCTATATCTCTCTTGACTGACTTGGCGTGACAGGGCAGGTGAGAAGAAAGCTAGAGGCAGGTTTTTCATGGAGAACAAAAGGAAACGAGAAGGAAACAAACAACCCAAGCAATGGCTCCAGACAGACAGTGTGTGTGAGTCTGGACAGACAGCAGGTAAGAGGTAAAGTACCTCAGCAAGGTGCTCCGGTGGCGGACAGCCCCTCAGCGTTCTCTTGGGAAATGCATAGTTTCAAATTACTTATATTTCATGACATTTCATGACACTGGCTGACTGTCTCATTGCCTACGGGAGGAAGCTGCACCACAGCAGTGATAACGTGGGCTGTTCTTTGGTGAACTGCACTAAGCCTCAATTACGATCACTTGATTACATGAAGGACTGAAGTGTCTCCGTGATCACAGAATTTCCCTACTGAATAATTTCACACTCTGTGTTTTCCAGCATTTTCCTAATTCTTCCCCAAATACACAAACAAACATTCTTAAAAGTCCAAAGAGGTGGGAGGAAACCAATCCTTTTTTCCTCATTCTTCTGGGACAGGCAGACTGAAAAATCCTTCACAGCAGAGACCAGCTCGATGATATTCAGGCTCACGCGCCATCAACACGGTTGTCAGCCATGTAGCGTGTTCATTATGGGGCGGCATACGAGACAGAGTGAGCACAGCTGGCTCTCCAGATCGCAGGTTGAAGCTGCAGGGCTGACTGCTAGAAACATCATCTTTTCACTTAGACGCTGAGGAAATTTGATCTGGAAGTCACTGAGGGAGAATGGAGAAGCCCCACGATGTTGTGCTTATTGAGTGACTTTTCCATTTCCCAGCTTAGTTCAATACAAACTTCCAGCAACACAAGAAAAATGACTATTAAAGTAGTATTTATGGGCCTGCTGCTAGTGTTTCCTAAACCACGTTGCCTTCAAATAACTCATAGTCTTTAATTATTCCTCAAAATAATTAATTCCTCACTCTAAAATTTTTATATATTCTTTCTTCTTCATTAACACCCCCAAAGCCAATGTTTTTATTCTCGTATGAAAAAAGCTACTGTAGCTCTAAGCAAGAGTCACTACCAGAGAAAAACAATTAATAGAACCACAGCAGTGAAAGGATTGCTCTGCTCACCTGTCTTTTATGGATCTTTGGTTAAAGATTGAATTTTATTGTGTTTGTTTTTAAATGCCATATTTAGAATTATTTTGTTTGATACTTGAAACAGGTAGACCTTTGTTTATGCTCCAGAAGGCTCTGTGGGCAAGCCAAGGTCTCCCGCATGTTTCCTTTTCACTTAACTCTTTAGTTATCCCCCTTACCAGATGGAACCAGGTAGCTCCTATCCTTCCTTACTGGGGTTTAATTCACCACTTCTCACTGTAATGAAGTGGGAAGGTGATGCCTGAGGATTGCTTTCCTGGGGGAGGAATATGATGTCTACATGTAATGTGTACTCCTTGTTTCAGCTCCTGCCTTCCCTCTGTCTGTGTGCCACGGTGTTAAGAAGAGCTCGCACTGACTAGGCGACATCACGGAACACCTGAGTGCAGTCTGAACATCCAGACCAAGGGACGCTATCTCTGGATTATGGATCCTCTAAATGTCACAAGGCTTTCTGTCTCACCTACCTCCCAGTCCATCATTTCTTAGAGTTATATTCTAATATTTCCATGCTAATTTCTCATGCAAGAAAAGTGATGGAATTCTTTCTATTATATTTTTCCCTCATTAAGAGTCTATAATTCTAAAAAATCATTATGACTTTTAATTAGGACACTATGATTTGCCACAGAGATTCTTTTGTTCCTGAAAGAGGAAGTTTACTTCTTTTCACTACCCCCCAACACACACACACACACACACACACACACACACACACACACACACTGTCCTTTAAAATCTTTAAAGGAAAAAATAATTGCATACTCAGTCCATGTGTTATTCCTAATTTTAGCTGAATCATATAAGAAGCCAGAGCTCCATACTGTAAACTATGACAGTGGGTCCACTTGCAGCACTCTTCTACTTTAGAAATTTGAAATGAAAATACTATAAAATACTCAGTCATGTTTTGCCAAAAAATGGGGGAAACAGATTCAATAAAGAGACACTGCACTGGGGAGGCAGAGGCTGGTGGATCTCTGTGAGCCCAGGACAGCCAAGGCTACACAATGAAACCCTGTCTTGAAGAAACAAACAAACAAGCAAAAACAAAAAGAGAGAGACACAGGTAGCAGACACCATAAGATCAATGTCTCGTTGGATACCGACTGCCTGTCAATCTTCTCTGTCCACGTAGCTTGACTGCCTAGGGCCAGCCTGTCATGGACTCCAGTCAATTAGCCTCCTGTTTAGAGATTTAGCCAATTCTGGAGTCTGTGGATTCCATGTCCATGGCTGTCACAAAGTGACTCTGATCATATGCAGGCAAGAATTTCCAGAGAAGAACGGCCCATGGTGAACTCTAAGCTCTGAGACAGGGGCTGGGGAGCTGGGGCGCAGGTTCCATGTATCCATCACCTTATGGTCTGCCCTAGGATGCCACCCAGCTCATCGAGAGGAGCACCACACATTCATCTGAGCTAGGAAGCCTGCTTGGTGACCTGCTGACTCTACAAAGTTCACTGGAGACAGAGGGAGAGACACATTTAACTACATCACATATGTCCTGCTCCTTGGGCCTCTTTTCCAACTTCTTCCTTGTACCTTGGGTTTATATCTACCAGTAAAAATCTAAGCATTTGCTTTTTATCTCAGGTAATGCTTTCTAGTGAATCTAGACAAAAGTAATCCTAATGAAGGCAGTGAGATTTATGTCCGTTTTCCTCAACTGGAGAAGTCTATGAAAATTACTGAGAAATCTAGACTCAAAGTGAGACCTCCAAAGCACATTGATTGTTAAGTGCTGCAGAGCCTGAATTGATTAATAAAAAAAAAAGGGGGGGGGGAGATCCTACTGCAAATTAATTCAGCTACTTTCATTTAACTTTTATATTTGGAACAGTAAAATATCTAGGCTTTTGTTAGTAATTTTAAAGAATAGTTCATTTTAAATATTTATTTTAAAGCTTATAGAATCTGAAAAAAACAGTAACAGTAACAATAAAGAGAACCTTGGCAAACAGCAGCATCAACTAATGGTAATTCAGGTCATCAATGTTGAAAGAATTGAGTGTGATGGTCTGCTGGTTAAGGTGGGCACTGCACCACGGTCTGCTGGGTAAGGTGGACACTGCAGCACTGCTTGACTGTATGGGTTTTACTTTGAGAAGAAACAGACATGTCTAAACAGAGAGGCAAACCCTAATGTGTAAGGTTTTCAGAAATCCCAAGCCAAGAAGGATTGAAGAAGCTGAGGAGCCATTCCGGAACACAGCACCAGAGACTGCTGGGCCATGCCGGAAGGGGCCATTCCTAATATCAGGACAATGCTGAGAGAGAGAGAGCGAGAGAGCGAGAGAGCGAGAGAGCGAGAGAGCGAGAGAGCGAGAGAGAGAGAGAGAGAGAGAGAGAGAGAGAGGGAGGGAGGGAGATTCCAAGTTTATATAATATGTGCTGCTTGGCTGGTGCATGGAGCAGGGGAAATAGGATGAAGGCGACACTGGCACTACTGATAAACCTGCAGTGGGAACCACAGATTCGGTGCAATAGTTGAATCTACGTGGAATAACAAAGGGGTAACTGCCAGGTAGAGCAAGTTACAGAAGAGACAAGGAGAGAAAGAAAGAGAGAGAGAGAGAGAAAGAAAGAAAGAAAGAAAGAAAGAAAGAAAGAAAGAAAAGAATCGTTCTGTATTTAATACCTAGGCTAACACCAACTACTGTAACAAACCAAAAAATCTCAAAGGCTTACAAGGCACTAATGTATTACCTTTTTTTTGGTCATTGTTTTGCATCTTGACCGCAGTTTCTCCTTCCTCCCTTCTTCCCAGTCCTTCCCCCCACCTCCTCTCTGCCCCTCCCCCATCCACTCCTCCTCTGTTTATGTTCAGGAAAGAGCAGGCCTACCCCACATATCAACCAAACATGGCATATCAAGTTGCAGTAAGACTAGACACTCCTACTCTTATTGAGGCTGGAGTAGGCAGCCCAGTAGAAGAAAAGGGTCCCTAAAGCAAGCAAAAGAGTCAGTGACATCCCCTGCTCCCATACTTAGGGATCCCACACGAACACCAAGCTACACAACCATAACATATATGCAGAGGTCCCAGGCCAGTCCCTGGTTGTGAGTTCAGTCTCCGAGAGCCCCTATGATCCCAGGTTAGTTGATTCTGTGGGCGTTCTTGTGGTGTTCTTGACAGCCCTGGCTCCTACAATTCTTCCTCCCCCTCTTCTGTAGGATTTCCCTGAGCTCTGCCTGATGCTTGGCAAAGCACTAACTTCTTTCTTGCTCATATAGTAATCCACTATCTGCTTCTGACTGATGGGCAGCTCGCCTCTGGACGGTGACCAAGGCACCCACTGACTCCCGTCCGTCATTCCTAAGCATGCTCCAGTCCTCTGCCTTGGGTTTGGGGTAGCAGAAAAAGACACAATCGCTTCCATAATTATCAGCTGCCTTGATATATAACCTGCAACCATGTTGCACTGGCACCACTATAGCATGGCCACACCCAGACAAAACAGGAAATGAACAGTACACTTTCCACATGGGTGCTCGCCTTCTCCCAGTGACAAACCTTTGTGGAAGATGGGACACAGGTTTTTGTTGGTTAGGGAAGCAAAGGAAAGCCTTTCCTTCTGTCCTACGATTTTCAATTTTCAAGTACCATTCATTGTGAACCCCATGTTTCAAAAACATGTGAAGATCTTACTGTTTTACTCATACAAAGTCCCTTAAAATTAGAACCACTGTTTCCATCCTCCCACTGAAAGCCAGATGCTTGTGAGTGAAAACGATGTGTAGGAGAGCTGATTAATAGGGTTCTGAGTCGGCTGTGCCCTGGGGTGAGCGCGTGGAGTGTGGTGGGCACGATCCATTGTTAAAAGCTTAGTTAGCTCTGGCTTCAGAGTCCTGATATCTTCTGCATCAGCCTTCCCATCCGTAAGTTGGACTCTGGTTAAGTATGGTTCTTTTAAGTAGAAACGCCTATCCTGTGCTGGCTGTGATGTTCCCCCAGGTTCACGGTGCTCATAGCCGGCCCAGATCTCAGCTCTACCACTTACCCCACCTAAGAGTCCTAATCTCTCTGCCTCTCCACTTCCTCGCCTGCTCAGTCTAAGGATGGCCGCTAACTCTGGCTAGCGTAGCGCGTAACATGATTACTGCAGGCAGAGCCACACCGCCAACTTTTAAAAACAATTCGTACTAGTTGCTCACTTCCCTCTAACAAATTAGCACAAACGTAGTGGCTCAAGACAGCACAGTTTCATTCTCTTACAGTATCGGAGCTCCAAGGTCCAACAAGAGCAAGCTGGGACGGTAGCTCAGTGGTACAGCACTTGCGGCCCAGAGTTCAGAGCCCAACTGTCCTTCCGGGCAAGAAAACACAGGCCAAAATCACTGAGACTGGACTGAAGTCCCCATATGAATGAGAAGGCATGTCTTTCCCCTACAGAGCTGCCCTCAGCTTTTGTACCAACCAGACGCAGCCTGCATTCCTCGGTCACAGCCTTTACTTCTAAAGTCATATGCATATTTTTCTTCTCTCGGTTTCTATTCTTCTACTGTCCCTCTGACCCTCCCACGCTCTCTCACAGGGGACATCACGCTTAGATAACACGCAGGCCATGCCGCCTTCTCAGATGAACACCTCAGTCTTGTCTGCCAGAGCCCTTTGTTCTGTCGGTTATCACACTTACAGTTTCTGGGAATACGGTGTAGACATCGTTGAGGAGTCTATTTAAGCCAGCTGCTGTGCGGGTAACAGGCCTTGTAAACCGGAAGTTAAGCCAAGTAGCTTCCGGTAACACGTACAAAGACCGGTGCAGGGCGTGGAGTTGAGTCAGAACACGGTAAGGCCTAGGAGAAAACAAAATCCTTAAATAATAACAAAGGACTCATCAATTAATTCAACTAAGCAAAGAAAAAGCTGAAAATATGAATATAACTGAGGAACTGAGGCCCGTGGGGGTAGAAAATGCTAGAAGATACTAAGATTTTATTTATTTATTTATTTATTTATTTATTTATTTATTTATTTTTATTTCTGTTGTAGGAAACATTTGGCTGTTTTCTGAGAACCGTGACTAGCTGCATAGGGCTAATCTGCAGAGAAAGCATGGGCTGTCTTTTTGTTTCCTTATAGTTCTCCAGGATCTATGGACTCCATAGCTTTTTTTCTGTTGAGCAATATGCCTGTTACAACTTGTGAGAGGTTCGTGGGCTTAGCCTGGCACTTCCAATTGGCAGAGTCTTTCACGGTAGCACAAAGCTCAACTTGACTATTTTAGAAACTTCCATGGGCGTGGAGAAGGATACTAGCTTGAAGAATAATATTTTTCTTTTAAAAATCCAAATTTCTCATTTAAACCCAAAAAAGCCCTGACTTCCTTACTTTAAGGTATATTTTAGCACACTAGCAGCCTTGAGAATGCGCTATTCAGCCCAGAGAGAGAAGCAGTGCCCTAAATTTTAATCACTTCTTTCACCAATCCAAAGGAAATCTCTTAAGGCTTTAAAAGGTTGGGGTAACAACACTGAAAATATTTTTATTTTTCACACTCCTCTGCTTTTCTTGGTTCCATCTGGGAGCAGAAGCCAGCATGCTGAAATACCAAGAGAAAGGCGGTTTTCAGCGTCCCCAGCCTGACAAGCGGCAGGAAATAGCAAAACGCTCAGAAGGGCAGACCTCCTTCTGTGCCTCCAAGATTTCCAGGTGAATTTAGGCTAGTGGCAGGCTTTGCTCAGTGTGGCGTGAGATCCTGTAATGGTTTGGGTGTCTCAGCCATGACTGCTGGTCCTTAGGATCAGAGCAAAGCGTTGTCGTTCATCGGCAACGGCAAAGACAGCAACCGAATCCACAGAACTTCTTCCGTGTGGGAATTCTGAGAGTTCAGCGTGGAGACGGGAAGTGACAGCATGACTTGGGATCTGACAAACTCGACAAACACAGTGAATGCTCACTGTAGGAACAAACACAACAAATGGCATGCATGCCAGTGGCTTGAAGAAAACCACAATGATTTAGCAATGGTTTCCCCTCCCCCCCCCCCCGTTTTGTTGTTGTTGTTGTTTTTTAATCTCAATATTTTGTGCACATGAAGTGTGTGCCATCACTCAGGAGCCAGCAGAATGGTGATGGCTTTGGGAGGGGCCATGACAGCTACATCCCATCCCAGGTTGTATAGAAGAATACCAATAATTTGATGATTTACGTGAATCTACAAGACACTGCAATCGGGCTTTGGTGCTTGGCTCTTGACATAGACTCTTATAGAAAAACAGGAAAGGCTATGGCAAAGCAATGAGGGGCAGCTGCAGCCGAATCATACTGAACTTAGAGACGGGGCCATCATGAGCCCGAAAGTACATACTTTCCCAAACATCCCAGGAGGCAAGGGTTTTATTCCCATCAGGAAATTGTTTGATATCTGTCTTACTTGCACTTTACATCATTCACAAGCTATGGGAGACTGTGCCCCTGTACTGGGGCCTTTATCATGGCAAAACAGAGTCTAGCTGCCACTGGACATCTATGGTACCATCACCCCCCATTTCAGATTACAGTGTGTTCCAAACCATGTGAGTAAGATGACTGACTCATGGGTTTCCTTTAAAAACAATATGGGCTTTTTTTTTTAATTTACATGTGTGTACATGTGTCTAAGTTGAGAGATTAATACAGGTGTCATATGCCTGGAGCTGGAGTTACAGGTGGTTGTGAGCCAGCCAACCCATGTGTTTATAACCAAACATGGTCCTCGGAAAGAGCATTACACACTGAACGACTGGCCCATCTTTTCTGCCACAATTTACAAATTCCACCATCAAGCATTTGCGGATGTTTTACTAGAGCCCTCTCACTATACCATGTGGTAGATATTCAGCAGCCTGCAGCAGACAGTAAAGGGTTAATAAGTGTGCAGTTGTGAGCTGAGCGCGCCTCAGTGGGACATAACAAGAAACGGTGCATGTTGAGGAACAAGCACGGGAGAATCACATCGTCTTTTTTAAAAGTCACCGTGCAAATTCTATTCATTCCAAGAATAGAAGAAAACCATTTCAAGAAGTTACAGACTTGGGTAGACTGCAGGCCAGTGAGGAAAATGACCTCATCAGCCTTCAATCCAGTGCTCAGCAAAAGCGTAGAGGGATGTTATCTGTTTTCCCTCATGCACCTATTTATCTTCTCCAAGGCCACTGTTGGGCCCCATAGCTCTGCCTATGACATCACTCTCTCCCACCATGCTAGTGAAAGCCAAGTTCGTAGTAGCCTTAAGTGCCCCAGTTCACATAGAGCTCAAGTCTTTTCTCACTAAATAAGACTGTGTTGACTGAACCCCAGAAAATGCCTCTAAAGAAATTGACAGTGGTTCTCCAGGAAGAACACAGATGCTTCCCAGAGTGTCAAGTATGTAGAGTCTACATGCAGGGCACAGACAAGGCAGAGCTGTGAGGCGGAGGAGACGGTGCAAGTATCCTGAGGGGAGAAAGAAATTGATCTCTAAATGTCTCATTCTCTCCTCATTTGTTACTCTTTGGAAACCTGCTTCAGACGCTTTTCCTCAAACTTTTCCTCAAACTCTGGAATTTAATTTTCAATATTGTTAAATTGATGTTAAAAAATAATATTTGCAACCACTGTGAAATGCTTACCTGACAAGTGAATTTTGGGGCCAGATGTCTTTCGTGAGGAAATAGATGACGTTAGGGTTGATCTGCAGTATCGGAACCGCTGTCCTGGGAAGACAGGAGAAGTGAGTGGTTCTATCTTAGTTATGATATACCTTTAAGTGGAGAGCAGCAAAGAAGATGCAGAAAACTCTTAAGAAGCTATTGCTTGATTTCTGACCCAAGCCAAGCTCCTTTTTCCTCGACCACACCCTAGGTGTTTCTCAAAAGTATTTCTCAAAACAAGGTGGCTAAATCACCTCATAGCCTTGCTTTACCTTGGAGCGAGCAGGAGTCTTCCCCTGTGTACAGTTGTTTTGTGAAACAGTTACTGTGGTGCCTTTTAAGGCTTAGACAATGCCAGCTGCCTCTCCCTCTTCAACAGAACCTTTGCAAATATTCATACACTTTGATCTATCTTAATCCCTGAACTTTATAGAGACACAAGGCAGGTAGTTGTGAATGGTCAAGACTTCTTTTTTTTTTCAATATTTATGGTTGATATTTCTTTATATACAGTTGATTTAAGCCAGTTTTATGTTTTAGGCAAATCATTAAAACAACCTAAACGTGCATATATACATGGGGCAGGTACATGGAATAGAATATAACAGGACTTCTAACAGCATAAAGAAGTTTTCAGAATCTAACCATTCACCTCCTGGTTGCTCCTGGATTTCCTTGCAAGCAACGAGTTTAATCTTATGATGTTAGTTCCATGCCATGCCTGGCTGGGGTTGGGAGCGGCTATATTTAGCTTTACTGTGTGGGCAGAGTGCTGGTAAGGCTGTGTCAACAAAGGTAAAACATTCACTCTATTTAACAAACCTGTCTTCTCCGAGCTGGGGATGAGATAAATGATTCGCAGGCCCCAGTGAGCAAAGACCTTAAATGCTGTCAGTGAAATCAGGGGTGACAGACGAAGCGTCTGAGGCTGTATGAGACTTGGCCATGGTTTCTCTGCATGAACAGGAGTTTTAAAAGCAGACCAAAAGAGAAGGGTGTTCCAAGGGGAGGTGATAGCATTATAAAGGAATAGAGCAAGGAAGAAACGCAATGTGCTGGGGGAACTAAAAAGTATTTGGATGTAAAAGATGAAGTTTGTGTGGAGAAAGATATTAAAAAGGGTAGGCAAGACCATGACAGAACTATTGAGTGAGTTTGGTTGGTTGGTTGGTTGGTTGTTGGTTAGTTGGTTGGTTCTGTGTCTGCATGTACATATACACATTGAGTTCATGTGTGTGAAGGCTAGCTGACAATCATACTGCTTGTTTTCACTTTGTTTCATTGTCAGACACGGTCTGTCCCTAACCTGTGACTTGCTAAGTAGGCTAGGCTGTCCAGCAAGCCCCAGCAAGCCACTTGTCTCTAGCTCCTCAACACTGGGGTCACAATTGTGGGCCACCTCCCACGGCTTTCTATAAGCAGGTTCCTGAGATTCGAACTCAGGTCATAATGCTTGCAAGGCATTTCCTCTTGAGAACCTAAGGAGGACTCGGAGCTGACAAGTACCATGGCCAAAGTTCTATTATAGAATAATTTCTCTTTTGCCAACATATAGGAGGGTTTGGGATGAGTCACTGAGAGAGTTTTTCAGACATGATAGAAGGTGGTGATTCAGGCTAGAAATAAGCCAAGGCAGAAGAAGCAGAGAGGCAGCATATGGAAGCTCTGTGATAAGAAGAGCCCCAGACCTTAGCAAAACTGACGCCCATGAAGGAAGTACCATTCAGGCCCTGGAAATCTGCCAACATGGAACCAAGACCTATTACATCAAAGCCTATACTTCTGGGACATATTTCCAGTACATTCTCTAAAGATACTAAACTCACTTTTGGCTCTTCTTGTTCTTCTTCTGGCTAACTGCTCTTGATAACTGAGGTGGGTCCCAAACACCCACTGTAGTCACTGCTCGGCTTGTGGGGACTTTCTATTGGCTTGATCCTGTGTCTGAGTAGTCTTCTGTGGTGGCTGCCTGCCTCACAGCATTCCGATCTAGTAACCAGCCAGATGTACGGCTGATGGAGTAGAGGAGCCCTGTGTACCCCCACAGCCTCAGGAGTAGCTAGACGCATATGAATATGGTGCAGTCTGTCATAGGTACAATCTGTGTTTTGACCCAAGTGGGTAATTAGAACAGTGCATAGAACGGTCTTCACCAGTTCACAATAACAGCTAACAGGCAATGTGGGCTGGCCGCATTCCAAGCTCTGGTCTTGGTATGTTCCCTGTGTGTATGGGGAAAGTTGGAACATGTAGTCAGGGTCTACCCAATCTGATCACAAATCTTACCCTTGTCATTTAAATTAACCCATCTATACATCAGTTTCCTCACCCATTAAAGTGGACAAAATAATATTCAACCCATGTGGCAGTGTGGTAAAGTATTAGATAATTCATTAGAACCCTGATTGGTGAAGGGCATGGAGAAAAATTTCATTGACAGTGGTTTTACTCTTAACACACAAACAAGTTTAACTGCTCGGAGTCTACTGAGTATTGTTGGTCCCATTCTCTAGAAAAGGAAATGGGGGCACAGAGACAGACAGAGCCCCAAGGACTGCTGCCATTGTTAAGTTCTTTAATTCTCCGTGTTATGTTTTAGAAGGGTGGCGGGTAGAAGTAGGAATTACATAATGGAACTGCCCTTCTAGTCGGAGCAGCACACATCAGCTCTTCTCGGAAAAGTGCAGACAGACATATGGTCCTGTCACTAGCAGAGATGCCCAGAGAGGCACTGACGTCAGCGCCCACCGGCTCCTCAGTGCGTTCTGCCGGCCCTTGCTTGCTGCACGCTTCTGGGACAGCAGAAGGCGTGTCTGGCCACTCTCTGACAGCAGCTTCCCGTCTTACTGTCACTGCTATTTTCCCGTCTGGGTAAGTAACTGCCTTGGCTAAGGCTGGAGTTCCCAGCCTAGTTCTATGGTAAGACGCAGTTGCGTGCTGCTTTGCAGGGGTCTTCCCTGGGAACCAGGGCATCCTGTTTGGCTTTACCAATGACTTGTCTCACTGGGCCATAATTAGAAAGTTGGATACCGAGTGGAAGCTGAATTTCAGACGTATAAAAGTAAGTTTTACCGTGTCAATATATTCAGGAGCCAGTGGGATGGTTCAGCTGGTAGAGAACCTACTTCTGCCTGATGGAAATTGTCCTCTGACCTCTACACATTTGCACATATTTCCTTGACCTCACCCCTCACAAACCTTCAATAAACAAAATCCCATAAAAATTTAAATATATATATAGTATTTTCTGGGATGAACTTATACCAAAAGGTTGTTTGTTACTTCTGTGAAATTTAAATTTAACCTAGTGTCTAGTAACTTGTCCTTTGTGAGATGGTACAACTGGTGACTAGATTTTGGCCTACATGCTAGGGTTGAAGAAAGTTCACCACAGTCTCTAGAGGGAGGCTCCGCAGTCACAAGCACTCGCTGGTCTCTCAGAGGACCCAGATTTAATTCCAAGCATTGCTTGTGATGTGGCAGCCCACAGCCATCTGCAGCTCTAGTTCCAGAATATCTGACACCCTCTTCAGGCCTCCACAGGCAGCAGATGCACAACCACGGTGCACGTGCATGCACGCGAGCTTGCACACACACACACATGCATGTATGCACACACGCATGCATATACACACACATACACACACACAAGGATAAAACTCTCATACGTATAAAAATAAAATAAATCTGCCTTTAAAAGGTCTTCATGGTCCCCATGGTTGATACTCACTCTACAGACCAGAGGAAGCCATGTCCGTGTATCCAACGAGAATGTGCGAGACGTGGCCATTGTTGTTGCTGTACTGGCCCAGAGTCAGCGGGCCCTGAGGGACCCTCAACATTGATTCACTTACCAACATTCCTTAAAGGCTTTAGAACTGAGTGTGGCCCCTCCCCCTACCTCCGAGACACTTTTGTGCAACTGAAAGAAGAAAATAGAAATCCAACTTGACTTTTCTATGTTTTTTTTTCCCAGGAGACACTTAGTAAATAGCTCTCATTTCCCAGGATAATTTCTGTATTTTCTCAAACCTCATCTGCCCATACGCTACCTGCCAAGCTAACTTTATGAAGAGGAGCTGGGTCCAGACACCGAGGCCTTTATCATTAAAAATAAAGTAGAAGCCAGATGAGGTAGGGCTCATTAATTTCCCCTCCTTTTCCCTGGGAAGAATTTGGCAAAAATAGATTCTACTGACTCAGCCAGCCAATTGTGGAGGCTATTTGCCCTGGGCCAATTATATACTACACAATAAAGGGCCCAATAATTAGCTAATGAATTGGTTTCTTTGGGAAATGGTCAGACATGTCCGGGGTTGAAGAATATTTAGATTGCCACTATGAGTCTTGCTAGAAACATCTGGCTCTTTTTTCTTCAATCAACACGCACCCTGAAGGGTCCCAAATTCAAAAATGATTATATTTCATGTCACTTATGTGCCTTAACAGTTTGACAAATTCAACTTGTGAGAATAAGTGATTCCGTGCTCAATTTACGTTGATCCCATTTCTTCCAAACTTCCAAAGAGAGAGAGCCATTATAGATTGATAAAAGGCGCTGATTGATCTATTGATTTCCAGACCTTAAATCTCCTAGGGAAGTCTTTGTAAAGTTCGTGTTCATAAAATTCTTGTTCTGCCACAAAAGCTCCCGGCGGATTGTGTTTCTCAACTACAAGGAGAAGCATCAGGGAAAGACTCTGAAAATGTTTCTTTAGTATACAGCAGGCAGGAGGGCCCTCCAAAATCAGTCTCAATCTGGTTTCTTCAAAGGTTTATTTTTATTTCATTTTTGAAAACTTTTAATTTGAAGAGGGGGGAAAAAGTCCTTTCAAGCACAACAACCCGCAGTGATGTGAGTGCCTTCCTGTGTCATATATAATCATGTCTGTTTGGACGTGCTGAGTGTCATGTCCAGGGCTATGGTGCCACGTTGAGAACAATATTGAACTAAATAGTTTTGACAGAACAGCCAGACCTTTTCTCAGGGCTCCTGCTACATTGCATATCTGCTTCTTTGTACACAACGGGGTGAGCGAGAGATGGAAAGAGGAGGTTCAATGGCAGCGGCGGTGGGCAATGGCACCATCAATGGGACCTCTTTATTGATTCGCACTATCGCCGGGAAACAGAGGGTACGTAACTCTATTTTCCAGGTTATCAGGTACAAGAAAAAGTAAAGCCGCTTTTTAAAATGTGTACCTTTGGGACCAAAAAAAAAAAAAAAAAAAAAAAAAAAAAAAAAGCCTCCAGTTCTACACATGCAGATTAATGCCAGCGTGTGTGGGCTTGGCTCAAAGCATGCCATTAATCTTAGCTCCTCTTCCTACTGCACCACGGAGGGTTGTTTAAGTGTGTGGGGTTGGAGTATTGAATGCTGGATGAATTTGTCTCCAGGTAAGTGTTGTGTGTGGTTTGTTGTTGTTGTTGTTGTTTTGTTTGTTTTGCTTTGTTTTGACAAGGAGCAGATCTCTCTGACGGCAGAGTTTTCTGAGATACGTTAGTAAAGTTTGAACTGAGTGATATAGGAAGTTGCTGCAGCTGTTCTGAGATGCTCTTCCACCCCGTGAGTCCCTGGGCAGGGAGACACTAAGAAAGCTGAGTTTACCAAGGGTAAGAAATGGCTGAGAGAACAAGGTAGAAAAACCTCTCCAAATGTTTTTCAGGAGGCAAAGAAGGAATATGGGATTTGGAGAGCTCCAAGAGTGGGGAAGGGGAGGGAAGACCGCTCGGCCAGTCAGTCCTTGCCAGGTAGAGAAGACGACCTGCGGTCAGCCCCCAGGACCACGGAAGAAGCCAGTGAGGTATGCATCCCAGTGTTGGGAATGTGGGGACAGAAGGATCCTTGAGGCTCAGGCAGGCATCTAGCTAAGTGTAGGAGCTCTAGGTTCAGTGAAAGATCCTCCCCCCAAAAACTAAGGTAATACAGAAAGCCACTGGGTGCCAGCCTCTGCCCTCTACACGTATGTGCACACACACCTGTTGGCAAACGTGCACGTACATGAACACATGCATATCACTTCACACTAAAAGAAGAGCAGGGTAGAGACTTATATGTAGCAGGCTCACAAACAGCCCTGTGGTGGACACCAGTGGCCTTTTGCTCAGAAAACAACAGCCCCTTGGATCTCAGTGAAAGGTCATGGTGCTCACACATGGTACAGCGGAGTCTACTGGAGTTAGTCATACCGGCTCGATGTCCAGAGCCAGTTACCATGTAGACTCGTCCAGTGACTGCAGAGCCCTGGAGACTGAACCTCACATCACTGAGGTAGCAGGTCCCTTCCCCCAGCTGGTATGCTCTCAGCCTTATCCTCCATATCAAGAATGTTCATGTTCTGAGAAAAGGAGACCTTCTTTCCTGGATGTCAGGTCTTCCCAGCATGCACGGTCATGCCAAACTTGTAAAGAATTCAAGAGGCTGGCTCATGGCTAAGTGCGACTACCAGGTATAGTTCATGAATTTATGTTATTACTCAAACTGGAGTAGGGTTTTCTCAAGTCAGCCGATTTCTTACATAAAAAAAAATCTGGATTTCTATTATCTTTTGAATAAAAAAGGCTGATCAGGCATTAGCAGGTCAATGCCCTCACTGTACCCACATGCCAGAGGAGTCACGTGACGTGGGCTGTCCATCAGTACAGTTCTTTTCCATCTCCACCTCCTCCTTAGAGCTGCATGATCTCTTGGCATTTGTCCTGTGGTCCTTGTATGTCCTTTTTTTTTTTTTTTAAACTATCTCTTTAAGCCAAACAAAAAGCAGATAGGTAGTAGGACTCAGGGGTAAAGATCAAAGACGGACTCAAACAAAGGTTTGGTGAGCCAAGATTAGCTTTCTAACTGAACCTGCACACATGAAGATGGATTTAGTGCCTGACTCTTTCCTCTGTCTCTGTCTCTGTCTCTGTCTGTCTCTGTCTCTCTCTGCCTCTGTCTGTGTGTGTGTGTGTATGTGTGTGTGTACACTTCATACGCAGACTCCAGAAAATAACATCAAATGTCTTCTCTCACTCTTCACCTTACTTTCTAAGACAGGGTCTCCCACTGAACCTGGACCTCACCACCAACCCAGCCACATCTGCTGGCCTAGCAGGCCCCCAGGATCCACCTGTCTCTACCATCCAGTGCTAACAGGGCCCTGGGATCCACCTGTCTCTACCATCCAGTGCACACAGGGCCCAGGATCCTCCTGTCTCTACAACCCAGTGCTCACAGGGCCCCGGGATCCACCTGTCTCTACCATCCAGTGCTAACAGGGCCCCAGGATCCACCTGTCTCTACCATCCAGTGCTAACAGGGCCCTGGGATCCACCTGTCTCTACCATCCAGTGCTAACAGGGCCCTGGGATCCACCTGTCTCTACCATCCAGTGCTAACAGGGCCCCGGGATCCACCTGTCTCTACCATTCAGTGCACACAGGGCCCAGGATCCACCTGTCTCTACAACCCAGTGCTCACAGGGCCCCGGGATCCACCTGTCTCTACCATCCAGTGCTAACAGGGCCCCGGGATCCACCTTTCTCTACCATCCAGTGCTGGCGGGTGCACACTGCAGGCCTGGTGGCAGTATGTATGCTGAACACAGCTGAAGAAAGCTGGGTACTAAGGAACACATCTTTGAACAGGGTCACTCACCACAGTGAGGAATCTGATCCAGAACACAGTCTGAAGAATGGCAAACTACATCAGAGCCTCCCTCAAGAAGACTGTGGAGCAAAAGAGGATGTCTACAGACGGAGGCACCCAGCCAGTGGCCTGGTTCAGTTTTCCTCACATGCCAAAGGCTAAAGTTCACAGGCAGCCTCTCCAGGTCACTGACCATTGCTGGATTGTGGAACTGTGCCCTGCCCTCAAAGCGGGGTCATGTGATATTGACCAGCTCTTCACAGGTACTCGGCAAGCTTTCTTCCCATCCTTTCCACCTCGGCAAGCCCTACAGGCTTGACCTGGCTCCCAGGACCCGGGTTGCCCTGCTCTGTCCCTTCCCCCATCCTGTGCTCTCTTTGGCCATCAGAAGTCCCATGTTTCCTTCAGGTGACCTTGTGGGGCTTCTGAGATGTGTGTTCCTTCATTGAAAGGTTAATTCCAGTACGGTAACCAGCCCTTCCCCATGCACACATCTTATAAAGTTCTGGAAAGGGTCTTAAAACTCCCTCTTCTTCTCTCTAAATAGATATCTGACATTCAGGGAGTTCACAACTTTACATCTTGTTCTCCCTAGAGAAATGGAGACTACAGGCGGGTGTGACCCAGGCTTCCAAAGCCAAAGGAAGGGTGTGGCCTCCTCGTCCAACTCCTGTTGTAATAATCCTTCTGGTACTCAGGGGTTGAAACACACACAGGCCTGGGGATGCCTGGCCAGCAGCCATGCCTTGCTTGCCTTGCACACAAGGTTTGCTTTAGTCTTTACATTGTTCTCTGCCAATGGCACTAATATATACCATCAATTCACCCAGCTGCTGTGGGAAGTCTTTGATCTAGATCTCCTTGCCATCTTCACTACATCTTCCCAAAGAGAAGAAATGCTATTCAATAAAAATGGGTGGATGACCTTCTGTGGCAAATTGTATATGTCAACCCATCATAAGGTCTCTATTGTTATCTCCACCTCACAGATGATAAAACACAGCAGAAGCCGAAGGCTTGCTTGGGAGTAAGACAGCCTTCCAGCTCAGCAAGCCACAGAGGTCCTGCACACCCGGTACCACAACACTGCTCACAAATAGCCAAGTTAAACCGTCAGGACAGATGCCTGTTAGGGACCGAATGGATAAAGAAAAGCAGGATGTACATACACATCAGACTTATAAAGAACAATCACCTCTCATTTGTAGGAAAATGGGTGGAGGTGGGCATCATGTGATATGGAATACACCAGGCTCAGATCAATAGCTCTCCTTTATATGCAGAACTTAGACTTAAGTGTATGTGGACAACAATGAAAGCAGAAGAAAGACTATTTGGAGGGGGAAGAGGGTTGTGAGAAGAGAGCAAGGAAAGGAAATAGCAATACAAATACAGCAATACATTTAAGATAAATTCATACAGAAGAAGAAATAATGCTGAGAGACACAAGGATGAACACTAAAAGCCTTGAGGACAGAGCTGGATTCCTTGGTTGCTCTTCACTCTTGAGAGGAAAGTCTACCAAGACAAAACACAGCAGTAACCCATTTTATAAAGGCTCCTCACTCTCCTTACAGCGGTTCTTATGTTGTTATATTTATGGAATATAAATAGATAGATAGATGTTTACATTTAAGACCCTTGCTGATAGAGAATTAATGCCCTGACATAACACGTCTTCAGCACGTAATATCGCTCCTGTGTGGCGAACAGTAGACCTTAACTACCCCTAAATGCCTACCATCTGGGTTTGATTTTTTTTCAGGCTGCAACTCAAAATTTTAAGCACTGAATCCAAATTGCAATCTTAATCTTTATTTTAGTCTCCAAATGCTTTTGTGGCTAGTGTAAAGATGAATGGAATTCGAAAGTGGCCATTAAGATGACGAGCATGTGATGGAACTGGAGCCTACTATATAAATCTAAATCCTTCCATAAATTTAAAAGAGAATTCAGTGCTCAAAAATAAAAGCATAAATCACTCTTATTTTCTGAATCATTGCTTGCTGATGATCCTACCCAGCATGATGAGGGATCACTATATTATTCTGGATACAGTACGATGTTTAAATTTTCCAATAGTCTCAACTGCCCACAGGATTTACTACACCGTGTACTTGCCAAGATGGAACATATTTCTGCATAATTCCTGTAGCTAAGTATTATTGAAGATTTGGATGCATGGAACATTTAATATGTGTATTGCGTCCAGTAAGATCAGTTACCGAAATGAATTATGATTGTTTTTTTGCACCAAACCATTGAAAGCCCAATTAGAAAATTGACCACTTAGATGGAGACCATTTCTCCTCCAACTCTCCTCCTTACTGCCTAGGCTTGGACCCTAGGAGTAAATTCACAGGAGAGTCAGGCTGTGACAGGCTTCAAATTACAGACTCAAGCATTTGAGCCCTAATAGCAAACAAAGTAAATGATATAACCAAAGATGGTCAAACTGGATGTGGTAGATAGGGTGTTCTCCAATATGGGGTACCAAGGGAATGGCTCAGTTGCAAGCCCAAGGATCCGAGTTCAATCCCCAGTACACATGTTAAGCTATTTATGCATGAGGGTACACTCTTGCAACCCCACTGGTGGGGAGAAAGAGACAAGTGGAACCTCGAGGCTCCAGGCCAGTGAGAGATCTGTCTCAGAAAAAGATGTTGATGACACCTTAGGAATGACCTGTGAAAATATCCCTTGGCCTCCAGACACATGTGTACCCTCCACATATGCACATACATAAGTCTATGCATGGGTATAAAGATATGTACAATGGATTTTGGGTTTCTTTGGAGGGTATAGTCCTACACAGTGGTGAAGACATGGCATAGTTTGTGGTGACAAGGACATGTAACTGGGATTCCTTACATCTGAGTGGACTAGGACGTGTTAAACACCAGGACCCAGCTCACTTTCCTATTTTCTTTTACATTCAGTCCAGGAGTCTCATTGATGACGTCACTAATACTCAAAGTAGGTCTTCCCTCTGCAGTTAAGCCTCTTGGGAGACAGCGGGACAGTCACATCCAGAGGAGTGGCTCCTGGGTGATTCCGAACCTAACCAAATTGACAGTGAAAATGAACTATCACATCTCCATAGCATCTCCCACTGAGTGTTGAGTAGAAAGAGCTGAGAGGCTGCCAGGAGATAGTTAGAAGGTGGTGGCCACAAAGCTGTAGGATGCGATAGAAATATTCGTAGGAGAAGACGAAAGACAGGTTGTTGCTACCAAGTGTAACCTAGGCTGCCACAGGGGACAGCAACATAGAAAAAGAAAAGGAGCCATGGGTAAAGGAACCAATGTCTGGAGCAAAGATACCAGAGCAAAGGGAGACTGCTTTCAACTCTCCTCTCCTGTTCCTGGTCCCAGCACAGACTCTTGGGGACACTTAAAAGTTTGTCCCTCTGCTTGGGATGTGAGACAACTGATTGAGTACATGTGCTTGTATAAACTTTCAAAATGACCTTCCTAGGATGCCTAAGCTGGTGATATCCCAGTTGGATACAGATATGTGTCTGCATATTCCTTCTTCTCAACTTAAGTGCAAGTTTCTTTTTATTTGTATATTGATACAAGAATATTTATATATATCGGAAAGGGCATACAAAATGTTAATTCTTACTATCTCCAAGTGATGAAGTTGCTTTAAATTTTTATTGATTTATAATGAGCATCTACTACTTCTAAAATATCCAAATTTGTTCTTTCACTAAAGACATGTAATTAACTATTTTCTGTTCCCTGCAGGGAGTTGACACCAAGTTACTTCTTATATGTGTCTGGCCTTTAATTGATATGTTTTACAGAAAACTAGTAATCAAAATTGCTAGGGAAAGGCCCCCAGTCTTATCTCAGATCTGCTTGGTGCAAAATGAATACCGCTGCACCAAGACCCACAATCCCAAGGTGTATGTCTTAGGTGTTTCAATGCCGAAGATTAAAGAATCTCAAGGGATCAAGGAGAAATCTGAATTATTGAAATGCTAATGAAGGCATGTCTCAGAGGAAATTGCAGGGCATCTCTGCAGTTCTTAAGGCTTCTGAAAGACCTTTACAGAATAAACAGGGTGTTCAAGCTATGTTTCTCCAAAGGACTGCTCCATCTGAACTCAGGCTCCCAGGCAGCATGTCAAAAGCACAAGTTAGGACAGAAGCCATCACAGTTTCTGCTCAGAATCCCCTTCATCTATACATCCAAAACTGGATTTTTGTATTTGCTTTTAAAATTAATTAGTTCACTTAATCTCTAGATATATGCTGTGCTGAGTGCAGTGTGCTGGCCTGGCCAGGGAGAAACAAATATACAGCTAGGAAATGTTCAAAATGCACTGGCAAAGAGTTATGTGCTGACGTGTAATAGTGGCACTTAAAAAAAAAGATGTCGCCTCCCTAGGATGTTTGGGTTTTAGATGCTCACTGGCTTTGTAGTGGTGATTCTGTGTATTACAACTGAGTTTTGTTTTTCCTTAAATTCACTCTGCTTTTTTTCACATATTTTTTATTTTATTAATTTATTCATATTATATCTCAATGGTTATCCCATCCCTTGTATCCTCCCATTCCTCCCTCCCTCCCATTTTCCCCTTACTCCCCTCCCCTATGACTGTGATTGAGGGGGACTTCCTCCCCCTTATATGCTCATAGGGTATCAAGTCTCTTCTTGGTAGCCTGCTGTCCTTCCTCTGAGTGCCACCAGGTCTCTCCATCCAGGGGACATGGTCAAATATGAGACACCAGAGTACGTGTGAAAGTCAGACCCACCCTGCTTTTAAAAAGTGCGTCTCGGCAGCATGTGCTCAGTCACAAATGGGATCCCTACATCACCACCATCCTACAAGGTGCAAGGAGCACTGCAGAGGAAGGGAAGCAAGACTGGAGGATCCAGAGGTTCCAGGCATCACTGGACCACACTACTCATAAAGGCACCCAGCTGTGACTGCCTGCATAACACCTGCACAAGACCCAGACATTCAGTGTTCCTGGGTTCCTGAGACCCCGCCTCTAACTCACCTAACTGTGGAGCTAGGGATGGCTGGTGATTCAGGGGAAGGACATTCAGTTTTACTCATGGACTTTAGGTGGGCCAGCAATGCTCCAGCGGATAGCCCTCACCCACGACAGCACGAATGGGAATCCAAGGAATATTAGAACAACAGAAAAGAAGGACATAAAGATGTGGGGCCAAGTCTGGGAGGAACTGAAGGGAGATATTGGAACAAATATGATGAAAATATATCATAGAAAATTCTCAGAGAATTAATAAAAATGTTTCATTCTCTATCAGAGAATAGCCATAGATAAACAGTCTAAATGATGGTAAATATACAACTACCTATTTTAACTCGTGTGTGTGTGTGTGTGTGTGTGTGAAAAAGGATAAAAAGATGAACAGATATGTAGATAGATAAAAACAGAAGCAGTCCATGTGCAATGTACATTAAATGTGCATTGGCTTTCAGAAGACATATTTATCAGTCAAAAAAAAAAACTACCCACTAGCTTTATTAAAATTTCTCCTTACAGATAAAAATGTATGCATATTTTCTGTTTTCCTATTAGTGTGCCCTCTAAAATTGTTTGAATGTTATACATAACAATCAGAAAGAAATTCAACCTTTTCTATGACTTCCTGTCACTCCTCAAACAGCAGAGAAGAGAGATCAAACACTTTGACCCTCATTACTGATAGTTTCATATATAATTAAATGATTTAGACAAAGAGTCATTCTGATTAAGGATGTGAGTGTGAGGACTAGCACATGCATGCTCAGTATGCCAAGGTACAGCCATGGCTAGACTGCAGACTCCAATACGATTTACTGAAAACTCTTGAGTTACTGGAAAAGTGAGAAATCATGACTATACAATGCCACTAGACATTTCAGGGAGGAAACAATAAAAATTTAATGCATATGTACCATTGTAGTGTTCTGTATTGGGGGCTAATTTTAAGGGTCATGCAACATAGAATTGGTTGTACATCAGATTCTCACATGCATAGTTCATATATCCAGGAACTTCTGGACCAAAGAGCATCCTCAACATATGACATAGATGGCATTGCTTTCTTTACAAGTGTTTTTACCCAACACAAACTTGAACAACTTCATCCCAGTCTTCTTCAATGAACACTTTTCTGATTTTGTTCTTACTTCTATCATGGTTGCAGTATAAGCATTAGACAGAGAGCTACTAGAGAGAGAAACTGAATCAGGCATGTGCAAAAGTCCTCTTATTAATATTCTTAGGTTTAAACTTATAGATCCAATATAAATATCCATGGATACCACAGTTTGTAACATAAGCAAAAGGTTGTGACAGCTTGTTCACTTGTGTTTTCAGGCCTTGTATTTCTGAAGAGAGGAGAAAAATAATGCCATTTCACAAAGAAATGCTAAGTGGTAAAATACCATTTCTTTCTTTTTTATTTTATTTTTTATCAAGACATGGTTTCTCTGTGTAGCTTTGGCTGACCTGGACTTGTAGACCAGGCTGGCCTTGAACTCACAGAGATCCGTTTGCCTCTGCCTCCCAGAGTGCTGGGATTCCAGGTGTGCGCCACCATGCCTGACTGAAATACTATTCTTGACTAAACACTATAACGCAGGAGGAAATTCTCCAAGCTCATCTTGAAAAGTAGTTACTATTGCAAGATCAATAGGGGGCAAGGCCTTGAAAAGTTGTGGGCCATGGCACAGTGGACTGATCTTGTGGCTGAATTAAGGCTATTCGGTCTTTGGTGCTGTTGTAGTGACAGAAATCACACTAACACAGAGAGTAGGTCTGAGCATCAGGCTATGGTTCAAAAATAACTACTTTCAGCAAGGAAAGTGAAGCCACAGCTTCCTCCAAACTTCCAGGGTTAGGGCACATTCCAAAGGCTTCCCAGTGATTGCAGAGCTTGCAATGATATAGCACTGGCATAGGGCCTAACTGGCTGTCATCAAACCCTAAGACAAGCGTGTGATTTTGAGCATGTAGAATTCTGCTGGCTCACTGGTCCATCATGCCTACACCCCCCGTGTGAAACTGCAGAACAGTAGTTAACGGTGTGTTGAAAGGAGATGCTCCGTGATGTTGATTGTAGTGAGTGTGTACCCTCGGACTCACTTCCTGGAGAATGTGTTGGTGTTTATACAGGATACAGGGTAAGCTCAGGAAACAGCAAGCTAGGCAGCTTGGAAGAAGTCTTGACTGTTTCAATTTACAGACATATATCGTGTGTGTGTGTGTGTGTGTGTGTGTGTGTGTGTGTGTGTGTGTGTATGTGTGTGTGTGTATGGAGAAAGACAGAGAAGGTAGATAAAATGTGTGTAAAAGAGGAATAGAGACAGATGGTTATTGAGAGAGAGGAGGAGAAAGATCCAACTAGACAGAAAGACACAGACACACCAAAGCTAGGGAGAAACAGAAGGAACAAGAAGGTAGCCCAAGTATTTAAGGAGAAATGAACCCTATATCCTCAATCACACCCAGTCTGCTCAGCACCAACAGCAGAGGCTGCAGCTGAGGACAAGTTTCAGAAGGACCACAGTAGCTCCAGTCAGAAATGAGGGTGCTCAGGACTGAGTAACAGCATCTTTGGCACCATCAGACATACCTAATGTGCTGTCAGTGGCATCTTTGAGTCTGGAGAGGGTTTGAGGGTAGGAAAGAAGATGAGAATCCTCAAAGAGAAATGAGGTCATGGGTGTCATCCTTTGCACCCAAGACTATGCTCAGCCTGCTGCCACAGTGCAGCAAAGCAAGGGTTATGCACACATTCAACAGTGAGCTGAGCCTTCTACCCCAGCTGTACCAACACCAAGCCCGGGAAATGGACCGTAGTATAGAAAACAGAGCGAGTGGTTTACTTCTGTCAACTTGTAAAACTGAGATCCCATTCTGCAGCTGCAGGGAACAGCAGAGTGCCACTGAGATCATTAACATGCCAGTGCCCGACCCTATGCACCCAGAGTGCCTAGCGCCACTGCTCTACACATAACTCTGAAGGCCAGGAACACCTGGAAACCCGTCATCTTTAACCTTTTTGAAAAACAAACTTTGATGGTTGAATAAATGTAAGGCTACTTTCAACTTTTATGTTATTTACTGTGAAAAGCCATAGATTTTGCTGGTAAAATTTAATGGTTGGCTCTAAATTCCGTCACTGTTTGAATTCTAAGGCCCACCTAGCCGCACCCACCTTCCTCTAGCTATTCTTTCACACATCAAGACTTATTTAGGGCTTAAAAATATTGCGTGGTGCTTGTTTTGTTGGCCCGTCTCCAAAAATGAACCTATGCTTCTATTTGTGACCTTGCTTTTCCGTGTCTTCACGCATGGATATGTTGTGTGTGTGAGAGAGCACAGATGTGTGTACCTGAGCATGCACAGAAGACAGAAGATGCTTGCTGCTTCTTTCTATCACTTTTTGTCTTGAGACAAGGTCTCTTACCAGACCTTGAACTCAGTATTTCAGCTAGACTGTCTGGCCAGCAAGCTTCCAGAATCCACCTGCCTCTACTTCTCAGTCGTGGGGCTGCAGGCATGCCTGACCATGACGTGCTTTTCCACATGGTGGTAGAGACTTGAACTCAGACCTTCATGCTCACAAAGGAAGCATTCTAAGTCATTGAGCCATGACCCTGACCCTAGGATTTGCTTTCAATTGTGTGTTTGTGTGCCAATTCTCAAATCAATATAATATCAGTCATAAAGCTTAGGTGATAAGTACTTCCTAAGAGACAGACCCTTCGGGACAAGCTTCAGTTCAGCTTGGTCTTAGAAACTGGGTATTGGTGCTGGCTTGTCACTATAAAGAGCAACCAAAGTGACACAATCTATAGTCACCTGGGGAGAGGATATCAATGAGGGATTTTCTACATCAGATTGTCTTATGGGCATGTCTGGGAGGGACTCTCTTGATTACAGTGATTGGTGTGAGAAGACCTAGCTTAAAAGTGGGTGGTACCGGGAGGCAGAGGCAGGCGGATTGCTGTGAGTTCGAGGCCAGCCTGGTCTACAAAGTGAGTCCAGGATGACCAAGGCTACACAGAGAAACCCTGTCTCGAAAAACCAAAAAAAAAAAAAAAAAAAAAAAAAAGTGGGTGGTACCACTCCTTGGGGCTGGGGTCTGAACTGCACAGGAGTGGAGATCCTGAGCTGAGCAATAGGCAAGCATGCATCTGTTCTCTCAGCTCTTGGCTGTGGGTCACCTGGATGCTTCATGTTCTGGCTGCTTGTAACTTTCCTGCTAGGATGAGCTTATAGGATAGACAGGGACTGTAAGCTAAAATAGTCTCTTTGTTCTAAGTTCTTTTTGTCAGTTTTGTCACAGCAGCTAGAAGAGAAACTGGGGCCATCGCTGACTGATGGTGGCCTTTTTCTGGGCTCCTTGTTGGCCACTGTCATTAAATTGTCTTTAGACCTTTGCCCCAGCACTATGGATATCATCCGTGGTTCCACCTGAGGGTTAAAAAGCTAGGAGATCTTCAATATAGTACTTAATGTCCTAGCCAGAGCAGTAAGGAGGTCAGTAGGATACAAATCAGAAAGGAAGAAGTCAAACTATTGCTATTTGTAAATGAAATGATATGATAATATACATAAGTGACCCCCAAAAATTCTACCACCAACACCTGCAGCTGATAAACACCTTCATCAAAGTGGCTAGATACAAAATTAATTCCAAAAATAGTAGCCCTTCTTTACACAAATGGCAAATGGACTGAGAAAGAAATTAGGGAAAGTACACTTTTCACAATAGCCACAAATAATATAAAGTATCTTGGTGTAACTCTAACTAAGCAAGCCAAAGACCTGTAGACAAGAACTTCAAGTCTCTGAAAAAAGCAACTGAAAAAGATATTAGAAGATGGAAAGATGTCCCGTGCTCGTGGATTGGTAGGATTAACATAGTAAAAATGGCCATCTTACCAAAAGGAATCTATAGATTTAATGCAAACTCCCATCAAAATACCAACACAATTCTTTACAGACCTTAAAAATTTTTTTAAACTTCATATGGAAGAACAAAAAACCCAGAATAGCTAAAAATAATTTTTTAAAAAATCTTATACAATAAAAGAGCTTCTGGAGGTATCTCCATCCCTGACTTCAAGCTGTACTACAGAACAATAGTAATAAAAAGTACATGATACTGGCATAGAAATAGGCTGGTTGGTCAATGGAATTGAATCAAAGACCCAGAAACAAACCCACACACTAGGGATATTTGATTTTTGACAAAGGAGCCAAAACCATACAGTGGGGGAAGGGGAAGAAATGGTGCTGGTCTAACTAAATGTTACATGTAGAAAATGCAAGTAGAGCCATATTTATCACCCTACACAAAACTCAAGTTCAAGAGGATCAAAGACCTCAATATAAAAGTGGATATTAGAAGAGAAAGTGGGGAAGAGCCTTGAACTTATTGGCACAGGAGACAACATCAGCTCATACTTAAGATCAATAATTAACAAATGGGACCTCTTAAAACTCAAAGCTTCTGTAAGGCAATAAAGAAAAAAAAACCACCATCAATAGAATTAAATGGAATTCTAAAGATTGGGATTTTTTTTTACTAATTCTACATACAACAAAAGGCTAATATTCAAAATATATAAAGAACTCAAGAAATCCAACAACAACAAAAAATCCATTTTAAAAATAGAACACAGAGCTAATAAGAGGATTCTCAACAAAGAAATCTCAAATGGCTGAAAAGCACTTAAAGAAATTCTTAACATCCTTAGTAATCGGGGAAATACAAATCAAAATGACTCTGAGGTTCCATCTTCCACCCATCAGAATGGCTAAAATAAAATACCCAAGTGACGGCGCATGCAGGCAAGGGAGCACAGAAAAGGGAACTCCTCCATTGCTGGTGGGAGTGAAAACTTGTACAATCACTTTGGAAATCAATCTGGTGCTTTCTCAGAAAATATGGAATAGCTCTACCTCAAGATCGAGCTATACCATTCCTGGGCATAGACCCAAAAGATGTTTCAGCATACAACAACAACTCTTGCTCAACTATGCACATAGCAGCTTTATTCATAATAGCCAGAATCTGGAAACAACCAAGATGTCCCTTGACTGAAGAATGGATAAAGAAACTGTGGTATATTTACACAATGTACATTTAACTATGGTACATTTACACATTTACTCAGCTATTGAAAACAAGGAAATCATGAAATTTGCAGGCAAATGGATAGAACTAGAAAATATCATCCTGAGTGAGGTAACCCAGACGCAGAAATATACATATGGTATATACTCAGTTATAAGCAGATTTTAGCCATATAATACAAGATAAACATGCTACAGACCCAAAGAAGTCAAGTAACAAGAAAACCCAAGGAGGATGCTTAAATCTCATTCAGAAGGGGAAACAGAACACACAGTGAAAGTGGTTGAAGAGAGGGAACAAGGGAGGGGAGAAAACACTAAGAGATATGAAGGCAGGGGAGAACAGATCTGGGATGAGCCAGGGTGAAAGAGGAAAAGGACCATAGAGAAAAGAGACACTGTGGGCAGGGGCATCCCTGTGACAAGCCGGAAACCTAAGTCATGGTACGCTCCCAGGAGTGATATGAGGGTGACACTAGCTGACACCCCTAGTAGCAGGGTTCACTGGGACTGAAGAGGGCACACTCTAACCAGACAAGACTCCTAGTGGAGGGAGGGGAACACCAACACACACTCACAAAAACTTCGACCCAAAATTTACCCTGCCTACAGATGTGCAGGGATAAAGATAAAACAGAGATTGAGGGAATGTCCAGCCAATGTCTGGTCCAACCTTTTTTAACCCTTAACAAGATGAAAAACATGGGAGAGAGCCAACCCCCAATACTATTAATGATACTCTATTATGCTTGCAGACAGGAGCTTAGCATAGCTGTCCTCTGAGAGGAGCCACCCAGCAATGGATCAAAACAGATGCTGAGACTCACAGCCAAACATTGGGCAAAGCATAGAAATTCTTGTAGAAAAGTGTGTGTGTGTGTGTGTGTGGTGGGGAGGACGGATGGACCTGGGGGTGGCAGGAGTTCCACAAGAAGACCAACAGAGCCAACTATCCAGGGCTCAGAGGGGCTTGCAGACACTGAAGCACCAACCATGGCATGCATGGACCTAGGCCCTTACACAGATTAGCCAATGGGCAGCTCGGCTTCCTGTGAGTGCCCTCGTCAGGGGAGTGGGAGCTGTCTCGGACATGGACCCTATTGCTTGTTCTCTGTTGTTGTTGTTGTTGTTGTTGTTGTTGTTGTTGTTGTTGTGGTGGTGTTTTGGTTTTTAATCACTTCTCTATGGCGGGGCTGCCTTGCCAGGCCACAGGAGAGAGGATTTACTCAATCCTAATGAGAATTGATGAGCTGGGGTGGGTTGGGGAGGGCTTGCTTCTTCTGAGGACGAGGGAAGGAGGTATGGGGGAATAGAGAGGATTGGAGGGGACTATGATTGGGATGCAAAGTGAATAAATCAATTTGTAAAAAACTAAGGGATTCCTACACCCCTCATAGCCCCTTGTACTAGGCTTCTTAGCATTTGTCGTGTTTATGATTGGATATTACTCCTCTCTAGAATGCCATTTCTCTACCACATCAAATCCCCAATGAAGTAGAGATCATGTTTATTTTGGTCATCAGGGGTTTGTTGCCACTTCTTTTTTTTTTTAATTTATTCATATTACATCTCAATTGTTATTCCATCCCTTGTATCCTCCCATTCCTCTCTCCCTCCTGCTTTTACCCTACTCCCCTCCCCTATGACTGTGACTGAGGGGGACCTCCTCCCCCTGTATATGATCATAGGGTATCAAGTCTCTTCTTGGTAGCCTGTTATCCTTCCTCTGAGTGCCACCAGGCCTCCCCTTCCAGGGGACGTGGTCAAATATGGGGCACCAGAGTTCATGGGAAAGTCAATCCCCACTTTCCACTCAACTGTGGAAAATGCCCTGTCCATTGGTTAGATCTGGGTAGGGGTTCGAAGTTTACTGCATGTATTGTCCTTGCCTGGTGCCATAGTTTGAGCAGGACCCCTGGGCCCAGATCCGCCTGTCATAATGTTCTTCTAGGTTTCTAGGACCCTCTGGATCCTTCTATTTTCCCATTCTCCCATGCTTCTCTCACTTGAAGTCCCAACAGGATGTACTCCCCTCTGACCCACTTTTCTGATAAGGGGAGACTTTCATGGGACATGCCCCTTGGGCTAGTGTCCAGATATAAGTGAGTATATGCCATTCGACTCTTTCTGCTTCTGGGTGAACTCACTCATTATGATCATTTCTAGTTCAATCCATTTCAATCAGTGTTGGTGAGGGCAAACTTCTGAGGCACATGGTCCTGATCGCATCCTTTCAATGCTCTTCCCCCTGCAATAACACTTTATTTTACACACTTTTTTGAGTTCTTTGATAATCTTTTCCAACCCAGTGCATATCAGACCTTCTCTGTGTTCTCTGAATTCTACTTGCAAGCTGCCCAGTCCTCCTGATGGCTGATCTCCCTCCTCCTACTCACCATTCCACACAGCTATACGGAGCCCATCAATGCTCACGTCCTTCTTCCTGGAAACCTAGCGGATGAAACTCTGTCTGCAAATTATAATAGGCAACATTCTACCACTACCTATGATGAGCAGTCCGTCTGCTACCTCTGACAGTGGTCTTCTGTTGATCTTCCAACACCTCTCATCCTTGCTTCTCTAGATACATACCAATAGCAGCATCACTCCCCACTACCCAAGTTTGGATACTCAGTCCCATAACTCACTTCCATAGGTCAATCTTGCTTTGATTAACTCTTTATGGGCTGAAACATGGGTATCCAAACCTCATCAATTAAACAATGATGGCTTATTTTTTAATAGCATGTCTGTGACGTTTACATATTGGCTCCATATGCCAGCTCATGCTGGGTTGTCAATTGAGTTGGGAACCTTAAATTGCTCCTACTCCCATCTCACCACTGGCACTCCCTGGAATGGTATACTGTCAGGGGAGGGTATTTTTTAATGTAGAATAATGTGGGGCATGAGTGGGGTAGGTGCATGAGTGTGTTCAGGTGTGTGTGCACCATGTGTGCATGCGTGCATGTGTGTGTGTGTGTGTGTGTGTGTGTGTGTGTATAAGTCAAAGGTAAACCTGGGTGTCTTCCTCAGTTCTTATCTACCTTGTTGTTGTTTATTTGGTTGGTTTTTGAGACTTATCTCACTATGTAGCCCTGGCTGGCCTGAATCTCACTGAGCTTCACTTACCTTTTCCTTCTGAGTGCTAGAATTAAAGCCACCATGTACCACCATGCCTAGTCACCTTGCTTTTACAGTCTTCCTTGCCATTAGTCTTTATAATTTGCTATCTGTGTCTTACCTCTACATTACAGGTAGGTAGGTAGATAGAGAGAGAGAGAAAAAGAGATACATGACTAATAGATAAATGATAGATTGATTGATGACTGATAGATCAAAGACATAATAGTATATACATAGATGCTAGACAGATGCTGTACACATAGGTATATAGAATATATATGTATATATGATAGATGTTAGATATGCAAGTATATAGATGCTAGAAAGATAAGTGATAGGTAACAAATGATTAATAGGTGATGTCTATGTAGAGATGTAGATAATGCATATATTAAAGATATATTCATAAATATAATTACTGAGTTGTGATGTATATTACTATAATACCACAGTGACAGCTTACCCAATTAACTCATGAATGTGTGTTTATGGCACTGGAAAATTCAAGCATTGAACAAAAATTTGACATTTTTTATATTTGATAAGTTTTTTTTAAGGGGCATTGAAATAGTCATGAAAGGGAAAAAAAACTTTGTCAGGGTTTCACACCCATATTTCTTTCAAATGATGTGTTGTTTTTATTTTTAAATGCATGGTCCAGAAGGTGCCACCATCCTCCATACTCTCTGCTTCTGCTTCAGTCCTTGCCTGGTTCATCACAGAAAATCTGGGGCTGGGGCCGTGTTGGTGGAAAAGCGATGGAAGCAAAAGTCCAAGTGTATTTTATAAAAGGGAAAGGGATAAGTCTTTGTTTCTGGCAGACTGTACAGACTAGCAGCAAGGGGGGAGCACGGGTCTCACCACAGTCGTTATTCACCGCACTTTTCACACCCTCCAAATCATATACCCTGGCTATAGATGATATAGCCAGACTTAGCATTGCATAGCCTATAACAGAGTGTACATACGTGTACACCTATATGTGTACTTTCTCCCCCCTAAATGTTTTGTGTTTTCTGCACTATTTTAAAAATTAAATCTTCTCTCATCGACTGATATTTGAATAAAATGCCAAATTAGTAATAACAAGATATTGCCGTGACTGGTGTGACTGCCTCCATCTGTCCATCTTCCACCTCGCCACCAGCTTACATCATACGCAGTCTCCAGATCTTGAGAAAGGCGGGAGACAAGAGTGTATAAGGGCGAGGTGTAGCTCCATGGCACCAGGATGAAGAGAGGCCAGGGGTGGGAGAGTGAACCAGCAGAATTAAGGAGCAAAGGCTGGGGATAAGCACAGAGAGACAGAGCCTTGAGGGTGACAAGTGGGAGAAACACAGGATCACAGTGTGTGAGTCAGTACACAATCTAAGCAAAAGCAGGTCCACACACCAAGACCATCCTAAGATGTTTCAGGTTAAAATAAGCAGCTCCCTTTTACAGCCAAGGATGGGTCAGATCTTCAAAGAGTGCAGGGTGTGCCTGGAATACGTATCCGATGGACGCATCTTTTCTCCTTCTGAATTTGATGCCACATGGCTCCAGGGGTTCGGGATCTGCTGAAATTCCCATGCTCTCCTTTACGACGTTTTTACAGGGTCAGCCCTGTGCTCAGAGCATGATGATAGGACTTGTTAGTGACAAATCCTAGAGTCTGGAGAATCTACATATGTCCACCAAGGCAGTGATAAGCAGAAGGTGACCCTCTGCAGAGTGATGACCCCAGGCCAATTTTTAAGAGATAGCCGGGGTGAGATTCAGGCTCTCACATGGTTACTGGGACACTTGAGAAAATCATGGAAAATGAATGTTTCCAGCGATGGCCTAGAATTCTATAGAAAAAATTAAAATATATCCAGTTTGGATTTCCACAAGGTAAAATGTGTCAGCGCTCCCCTCCCCCCCCAACCCCTGTCCCCTTGAGCTGAATATGTTCAGACAAACAGGAGTGTACTAACATAAGAGTATTATCATTAAAGTGTTGGGTTGCTTTTTTTTTTTTAACACACTTTTAGGCCAGGAAACCTTTTGACAATGTTTTTAATGCCCCAGAACTCCCATACCTTTGGGACTTGAAGGTAATGGAGCAGATACAAATGAAACATGGCCTCCGTGACCACGGTTTTCTTTCAAACCCCCCAGAGATTTGAAACACAGTTGGAAAACCAGTAGACTAAGACAATGAATTAAAACCTCTTTTCTTCTCTCTCGAGACGTGGCTTTAACTCCTATACAGGAGCCCCATGGAGACAGTGTCAGGCAGTCTTTGGCTATTTCCTGTAAGCTTTTCCTTTTTCCACAGGGCATATGAGTTTGTTGAAAAGGCATGAAGTCAGTGTCTAAATCCTCTGCCAAGGTGCTTATTTTCCTGGGTCTTCATCTGGTAAATGATCCACTATTGGAATAAAAGTACAATTTCAGCTATACCCATGTGATATCAATGCACACATTTGTCCCACAAATGACCGACTTTTATGTTTTTTTGTTTTTTTTTCTTTAAAGGCTTATCATCACCCTATCCCTCCTCAGACACTTCATCTACAAATACATTGGGTGGGTTGCCAGTGAGATGCTGAGGTAGAATGAAAATAATTCAAGTAACTGACACATTTCTATTGGTCATCAGCTCAGCCTGATACTCCAGCAACAGAGTCCAGCACGAGAGTTAGTAAGTGGGCTGCAGACTCTTTCACTCAGTAGCTGTTTCCCCTTCGTTCTCTGTCTCAGATAGCAGAACATAGAAAGGTCCTGTATTTGCAATTTGAGGCAATCAGTGTTCACAATACCCATTTAATTGTGAATTAAAAACAGTATCACATTGTTTCCCTAAGGGTTCATATCTAGATATATCAGCGCTTTTTAGTCGATCTGATGAAACTCAACAAAAGCTATTATGCCTGTTTAAAAAAATGAAATAGGAGAAAAAAAATCCTGCAGTGAACATGTAATAGTAAGTTCTAGAAAGCCAGATAATTTCTTTGCTTAATAATAGTTTTCTTTCCTCTTGGCTGCAGGCTCTCGTAACTAACGCCATGCCAAATGCTCGAAGACTGGATTATGGCCTGTCGTCCTTGATTATTTTTGTCAGCATGCTGACCCGGGGTGCCCTTTTCTTGTGTTGTTCCTTCTGTTTCCATTTTTCATGTCATCCAGCTTTTCATCTTGTCAATCAGCTTTTGACTTCCTGATTAAAGTGTCTGTCACAGGAGCGGCCTCGTCTCTAGTCAGTTGTTTAATTTGTTCCTCATGGCATCCAATCGAGTTATTCATCTGGCCCAGCTGTTCCCAAGTGCTTCCAGCATCACTTTTTCATGTGTTTGGGTTTAACCTCTATATCTATGCACAACACTGTGAACTGCTCCATTCATACTGTGGGCTGCGGACAGCTTTGCCTTCCTAAGGCTTTCTCGCTACCAGGCTTGAGGCTACACTGAGGCCGAAGCACCGCAGAGAAGTGGTACTTCAGCTGGATGTTATGGCAACGGGTACAACTGGAGATTAGTTTTCCAAAATTACAGCAATACCCTTCCCCCACCCCTGACAATTAGGAAGATGTAATGGAAACTCTGCCCCGCTCAAATGCAGATCCACCCAAAAAAAATGCTGGTGGTACTTGGCAAGGGCGGGAAGCCTGTGCTGCCAACATTGCGGATACTGTCCTGAATGCTCCAGGATCTCTTTGCTGCATTAGGTGACATGAGATACTATCTTGGCCAGAATTAATGCAGATCTCCAAGTAGGAAAGAAAAATAAAGAAGAAGGAGGAGGAGGAGGAGGAGGAGGAGGAAGAGGAGGAGGAGGAGGAGGAGGAGGAGGAGAAGTAAATCTTCTGAGTTCGCAAGAATAAAATTGCTCTTCTCGTGGTAAAATGATTTATATTATGCAACATTCAAGAAGCCACAAAACACAACCAGAGACAAGAGAGAGAACTCCAGGGTATATTCCCCCCCCTCCCCAATCTGCCCTGTCAGACCTCATCAGTTCCAAGTTCCTGCAGATTGTTCCTTCATAAGCTGTTCCTTCCTGTCATTACTATCACGCTCCTCCCCCAATTGCCAGAAACTTGAGAAGGTAATGCCACAGCAGAGGCCACGGCCACAAACACAGGCGTGGACACGTGGGATGCAGCAACACACTGGACGTGACTATACAAACTGTCTTGGTCCCAGAAAATAGCTGTAAAGGGTTCAGTTACTCGCTGAAGAATGTGCTTAGACAAATGGCACAGAACACGGGGGTCGGGGGTGGGGGGAGGGGGGCGTTGGGGAGAATAAGAAATTGATGATAGAATTCCTGGAGAAATGAACCTGTCCTGATTTCTAATGTCTAGCGAATATTTTCAATTTTCTATGTGCAGTATTTGATATGGACTGACTCACAGCACTAACAATAGGACTGGCTGGAATTTGGCATTGGATGTTTCTTGTACTTCATTTTTTAAATTAGTATTATGAGCTACTATGAATAACTTTTCACTTCCATTGGGACAAAAAAGGAAGTGCGTCATAGATCAAAGGCAATCACATGAGTTGAATGATCTATTGCTGGTATTGTTCTGGTCAAATGACCCCACCTCAGTTGTGGGGGGTTAAAGGTTTCCCAGAAAATTCCAAGGGAAATTCCTTTTCCCCAGTCTATTTCCAGGGTGTTTGCTCACTGTCCCAGATTCATTTTTCTAATTGCTCGTGTCCCAGAGGAAGACTGCCTATGAGTCTTTTCATTATCGACCCTGTGAAGTGGATGCAGGGTGTGCCTACCCCATCTCCACGCCACTTGGTCTAGTGCATTTCCCAGACCATAAATTACGATGTTTGTAAAATATCACATTTGCTATATTCCTTCACAGCTAGGGCTCTGGATAGAACTGAGACTTTTCAATATCCGATATGTTTATGAAATACGTGGGGGAAAAATGGATGCAGAGTAAAGCTAACTACTTTGCTATTTTTATTGGAAACTTTGTCAAGCCTTGGTTTGGCTCCTGTGGTGTCAGCATGTGCCCCTGGCATCCAGAAGTAGGGATGGGCAGCTGGCTTTCCAGACAGACTACGACTAGGAAGCCATACATACATTTGAGTACACTGCCTCCCCAGAATCACATCCAAAAATTGCCACTCTGGACCCAAGGTGCCACATGGGTCATGGCTCCACCCATTCTGGGTGTGGCTCCCCACAGCTGGGGCCAGTTTTTGGTGCTTGCTGCATGGAACATTTCTCAGTTCTTACTCAGGACCTACCCCCTTCCGGGCTTCCCAGTGCTTGACCAAGGGCTAACCGCCCGAGGTGAATCCCTTTCAGGTTTACAAGAAGCACTTTATCTGCAGCTTTGCTCTGATCGTTATGCAACGGCTGCCCGCTCTTCAGAAGGCCCCTCATTTCCTTATTAGGAGGCAGCACAAGGGCACATGGTTTGGGGTCACACTGATCATTACGCCTCCTTTGATCTTTGGCAGATTTCAGATCTTATCAGGGTGTCTTCTTACAAAATGAGCAGTGACGTCGAAACGTACACATATGCACACACACGTAAGCAATAAGCGAGATCATACATTCCAGTGTCTGGTACACCGACGCAAGTGATTGATAATTATCACCACTGTTCAAGGATTCAATTTTGTTACTCAGTTGTTGATAGTATTTCCCATCAAGTTAACCAAGGGGCACATGGAGTGAGAAACATAAATTCTCTGGGACAATATGGTTTATTCTTAAAAAAAAAATTTTTTTTTCATCTATTTAGATCCAGCGACCCAACTACTCAAGAAAATCAGCTCCTGTCATTACAATAGGTACCCCAAATTGCTGATATTCTCAGATTGTTATAATCATCTTTCAGAAAATACAAGTGTCCATGCACACATCCTCCTGTAAAATAGCCTGTTGGTAAATTTGTGCATTGCCTCCTTAAGCTATGGGAAATATGATGCAACCATGGATGTAAGAAAGACCAAGCTGCAGACAGTAGGAGGATGTAGACCTCACTTCTTACCCAGCCCTAGAAGCACCGTTTACTCCGTAACACAATGGCAGGAGGGAATGCCGTGGGATGGTACCTTCTGGACATGACATGGGCACTGCACTCATGAACACACAGCATCTGTGGTTGCATGTGCAAGGCTTGCACAAGATGAAGCTGGCCAACATTTCAGCACAGACAGGAGAGGACCGCATTGGACTCTAGCTGTAACTGAGAAGCACAGTTGATAACTGCTGAGGGAAGGGGGCGCCTTCTTTGGGGTGTGGCCACTGGTAAGCTGCCCCCGCAGCAGGCATGGCCCATTCCTATGTACATATAAGTGCATGGATTAGACTTGGTAGGTTCCCTTAAAAAGTAAAGAGGACACGAAGTTGGGAGGAAATTGAGTTGTGGGGGCAAGTGGGGCAACTAGATTAGGGGAATGGGATATAATACTTATCATTTGTATGTATGAAATTATCAAAAATAATTTTATTTTATTTTCATTTTATATGTAAGGATGGTTTACTTGCAACTATGTCTATGTACCCCATGCATATAGTGCTTAAAGAGACAGAAGAGAGCATCAGATCTCCTGGGACTGGAGTTATAGATACGTGTAAGCAACTATGTAGGTGCTGGGAATCAATCCTTGGGTCCTCTGAAAAATCAGTCACTATTTTTAACTGCTGAGTCCTTTGCCCATCCCCAAGAACAGTATTTTTAAATTAAAAAGCCAGAAGTGGTATATGACTAGAAAGAAACAATGTTTTCTGGTCATTACAAGGAAATTGTTCACATGAACTCACTGAGCTTATGACAAAAGATCTGCACAAGTTCAAGCCTGGAAAACCCCAGGACAGAGAATGGGAGGCAGGTGCAAAATCCAGCCCCTAGGTAAGGAGCTATTGGCAACTGATAGCTTAGGAGAAAGAGACTTTCTTTAAGGGTTTAGGCCCTAGTAGGTCAACTACACTGCAGTGGAAGATTGCACGCTTTAATGTATATGGGCAGCACATACCATTTGATAGGTGAAAAGAAAAAGAGGGCGAGGGGGGTGAGAAGAAGAGGAATGAGGAAGAAAGAAGGAGAAAGAGAGAAGGAAGAAGAAGATGACAGTAATAACACAAAGTTGTGTGAATGAGGAAGAAGGGGCTGGCTGCTCTGGTAGAGTTGAGGAATAGAGTTAATATGATAAAAATGTAAGAAATTCTTAAATAATAAAAGACAGGACACGTGCACATGGATACACACACACACACACACACACACACACACACACACACACACACAGCTCTGCTATTCCTTTGGACACTATAGCTTTGAATTTTCCCCTTTACTTTCTTTCAAAATAATCTGTTCTCAGTGCATAATGCACTAATTAAAGTTTCCTGGGATCTCCCTTCATCTTCTCACAGTGAAATGGTGGAGAAGCGGGTCACCCTAATAAAGAAAGAAAGTCTCAGATTCTAGAAGTAAAAATAGATTAGCAGTCTAGCAGGAGTGTGTTAGAAGTGCATCCCTAAGATGCCAGAAGAGTTTCAATCTCACTGACAAGCACAGGAGAGAGCAGGCAGGGAAACAAGGCAGAGGACACAGAAGGCAGAATCACAGGCACTCCAACCCCACTGACAGAGAAACTACAAATGTAAATCCATTCACCCCGGAAAGCAACCACAAACCTCACCTCTGTACAGACATCTGTGCAAAGAAAGCATGTCTGCATAGAAACTCTACAGATACAGAGAGACAGAGAGAGACCAACAGAGACACTACACACCCAGAGCAGAGTGACAGACAGAAACACAGAGACAGATACATGCGCGCACAAACACACACACACACACACACACACACACACACACACACACACACACACACACTGAATCCAGGGAGCAGATACAAACTTGTTTAGAAAATATTGATTGTCATCTCTTTTTTCTCTTTTTTTCTCCTTCTCCCTCTCCCCTGCCTACAACATAATCTTTACAGTTGATTATTTCATTACAAATATTTTCCAAAACAAACTCTGTGTGTGTGTGTGTGTGTGTGTGTGTGTGTGTGTGTGTGTTCTGGAGAGATGGTTCAGTGGTTAGAGCACTGTCTGCTCTTTAGAGGACTGGGAATCGTTTCCCAGGACCAACATGGTGGCCAACAACCATCTGTAACTCCAGCTCCAGGGGACCTGGTAGCCTCTTTTGGCCTCTGTGGGCATGCACACAACACACTTACATGTGTATGTAAAAAAAAACCCACTCACATAAAGTAAAAGTAAATCTTACAAACAAAGAACTATGTCTACACTAGTAAGAGTAAATGAATATATCTAAAGTGGAAATTACAAGAGAAAGTAAAATATATCAAAATAATTATGCTCAAAGTTGTAGTAAAAGTAATAGACAAAAACCAGACACCATTAGGAAAGCAAATTAAATAGAAGTGATGACAGACTTGGGATGCTGTTTGGAAGCTGGGTATTTGTCTGACATGTACAAGTCCCTGTGTTCAATTCACAAGACAGAAGATAAAATCAAGAAATAATCATTAAAGTTATTTCTCAGTGGATAGTATAAAGAGTAGAGCAGGTACAAGTAAAAACGTATTTTAAGAAGACAGGTCCACTGATCTCATGGAGTTTGTGCACTGAGCCAATACAAACAACTCCTCTATGAGACATTGAAATTTTCTGCCCCCCCCCCATTTTCTCCACTCCTTCCCAGGCCCGGCCCCACAGTGGGCTCCAGGCTTCACTTCTGACTCCAAAACTTGCTTAACCCGCAGGACAACGCAGGCTTGGATAGATTGATCTCAGCCTCGCTCTTTGGTCAGCACATGAGTCAGTGGCTCTAACTAAGGAAAAAAGTATCCTGTGTGATGAACCCTAACTTCCTGGGGGGAAGTGGAAACAAGGTCTCATCCCTAAGCAAGAAGCTACCTGCAACCAATGCCTGCAGGCATCGTGGAAATCATGATCATCAATGGAGGCTCAGTGAGTATATCAACCCAACGCCAAGGCAGGCCCCACATGCAGGAATAACTGGCTAACACAAAACAAATTCCATGGTTTTTTGGTGGTGGTGGTGGTGGTGGTGGTGGTGGTGGTGGTGGTGGTGGTGGTGGTTTTGACGGGCTTTCTGTTTTGCTTTGGCTTTTTTTTTTTTTTTTTTGTCTTATTGGTTTTTGTTTGTTCTTTCTTTGTTGTGTTTGTTTTGGGTTTATTCGTTTATGCTTTGTTTCTAGAGGGTCTTTTTGAATATAGAAATAATATAAAGGTGGGATGGCAAGGAGAATATGGAAAGAGTTGGGGAAGGGGAAAATCACCATCAAAATGTATTGTATAAATATTCTTGAATTAAAAATTAATAAACTACCTTCTCTGAAACTTTATTGGAATTTACATCTTTGTTTAACCTGCAACCTGTTCTTTTGTCCTATTTCCCTGAGGATACTCTGGCAAAATAAATTAACAAATAGTAGATTCCCACCATACAAATCTATACCCCTAAATCTGCTTTAGAGAACCAGTCTAGATAATTCTTAGATACATTCTAACAAGATGACAAAAACTTAAAGACAAAGAAAACGCCATCAAGAAAAGAAGTATCATAATTTTAATTAGATACATAGGAACAATTAAACTAAAAACAGATTTTATTCCAAAAAGAATTCTAACCAGAAGGATATCTGTCAAGAGAACGTAACCCTCAACCTAGAATTTCATACCCTGCTAAACTAAGTAAGTGTGAAGTACAACTATTTTTAGGAAGAACAAAAAGATATGATAAACAAAACATAATTAGATAAAGAAGTAACTATTAATTCCATTATCTAAGAATGAAATCAAAACAAAAAAAGAAAGATCAAAATTAATGAGTATCAAGAAGAAGTAAGATACATTTAGAAAAACTACATGTGCCTTTACAATTTAAATTACATAAAGCTTTACTTGAAATCACTACAGCATTATGAACCTAAACTTGCAAATTAAATACATAGCTAGGGTATTTACTACACTGGCTACAATGCACTTAAAGTTTCCTTGTATTGATTGGAAAGAAGAGAAAGCCACTGATTTATTCCAAAGTTTCTAGGTTATATGTGAAAATTAAAATTCAGGAATTGGAACAGGAATAGAAACTATAATTGATATCTAACACATTAATCAATAAAGAATGAATAAAAATTAAAAACCACTAATTGGATAAACTAGACAAAGGTCAATAAAGATGCAAAGAATATCATAGAAAAGTCAAATGATTATAAAATGCATTTATATCTCAGAAATCATAAATTACTTCAGAATTAATGAGTTCCGTGAATGGTGTTCAATTTTAGTATATTTTTCTCACTAATGTATTAGAAGAGTAAGAAATTAATAAGTATATAAAATACACAGACAACCTAGTTAAAACTTCTAAAGAGAACATGTGGGATTCAGACGCAAAACTGGAGATTATGAGCTGAAATGCTCTTAACATAATTTACTTGTTATGAATTAATACATGAAAATATATAAAGCCATGATAGAAAGAGCTAGAAATGTAATTATCTCGTGAAACTATAGAAATAGTCAGGAAACAATGGGCCCATTCTTTTAATGAAATTAAAATAATTTTAGTAGTATTTTTTAAAAAGAAATTGTAGATTACAACTAACCCTTCTAGAAGAAAACAAAAAGCCAGTATCACAAGCAATCACGTACTAACAAGTGAGACAATCAAGTGCAATGGATAAATTCTCAGAAAGACGCAAACTATTAAAACTGACTCATAGAGAAATACAAATTCTGCCCAGAGCTGTAGTGAATTCAAAGGACAACAATAACAATGACAGACACTTTTCTCAAAGAAAGCCTAGGGTCAAATGCTTTCCTAAAAAACATTTTCACATTTAAGTATGAATTAACACTATACTTTAAATTAAAACTAATAAACCAACACTAGGAAACTGAGTCGAGGAACATACACAAAGGATTGCATTGCATCAGTAGGTTTAGCCTAGAAATGCAAGGCTGGTTCAATGCGTCATAACCATGCTAATATGACAAACATGTGGAAACAGCACACATTATTGTTTCAATGAATACAGAAAATACTTTTGATAAGATCAAACCTCACTTTGTAAGAAAAAACTAAGTATAAATAGTATGAAACTTCTACATGATAAAAGATGTTTGTAAAACAAACAAAACATGTACAACTAAAATAATGTCCACTTGTGATGACCTGTGTGACCACATATACAGAAAATGCTACCATTTTTTTTAGAAGTTGAATAACTGGCCTGAAGTATTTTAGGTGAGACTAAATTGGTAGCCCCTCTTTTATTGAAACAGCAAAGAACTGTGGGATTTCCCCATAAAATCGCCTCTGGGCATGCTGTCAGCCCCGTCACTCACTGTCATTGTGTGGGGTTACCAAGAAATTAGATGCAATCTCGCTCCCCACTGAACTCACGAAAGCACCTTAGGATAACCCCCATGACCACCGTTGACAACTTTTAGATGCTGCTATACCCACTGGCTCATAACAGTCTCTCCTCACCTCCTTCTTCATGGAGCAAACAGAACAAGGCAACGGAGCCACAGAGAAGTCGCTCTGCTCCATTCAATCCAGAACATCAAGGGTCCGTTCTTCTTTCACTTATTTGTTTCCTCAATCACCAAATAGTGATTGGTGTCCCCTTATGTGTAACGTCCAGCTTGTCTTCCCCAGTTTCCTAGTGTTGCCTACTGCCTGGGATCCCCTGCCCACACTCGGCTTTCTCACTGGTTCCTCCTGAACCTTTCCGAGCTGTCTAAATCTCTCTGGAAGGCTCTCTACTCTTATTTGGACTTCCTCACAGCTGTGCACTGAGAACATCATTTCAGGCTCTGGCACATCTTTCCACGCCTGCTTATACAGCTTCATTAAGCACATAGCTCAGTGTCATTTCTTCTTCAAAGAGTAAGCAATAGGTGAATGGCGGCTAGGTGCTCCTTGTGTTAAATTTGCATGGAGTTTTGACAGGTTGCTAAAGTGCCTTGCTCGCTTCAAGTTTCCTCCTTGTACAATTAACTAGGAATAGCTAATAAAATTGACAGTGGAAGCCATGAAGAGTCCTACCATAGCTGTTACCAAACTGCCACCTCTGAGTTGACTTTGTGGCCTCCATGGAAACAAATGTTGGACCTAGTGATTTAGGAAGGAATAGCAAGGTGCAACTCAGACACCGTGTAAGAGGTTTCATGCCTTGGCTCCTCCTTGCCTGTTTATTAAGCAACAGCTGTTTGGGTGGGTGTATACAGTAGCAACATAAACTGGAAGATGTGGGTTTTCAAGAATCAGGAAACAGTGGCATTTGTGTAAATGGTTGTCTGAGCCACTGCTCCATTGCTTGGAGAAAAACAAAAAACAAAAAACCACGAGGACCACAGCAACTCGAAAGTGAACATTCAATGGGGCTTGCTTACAGCTTTAAAAATGGATCCCTTATCTTCATGGAGGGGAGCTGGGGGTGTGGCTCAGGAGCAGTGGCTGAGAGCTCAAGTCTGAGTTACAAGCTGCAAGCAAAGAGGGAGGGAGAGAGAGGGAGGGAGGGAGGAGCAGAAAGACAGACAGACAGACAGACAGACAGACAGACAGACAGACAGAAACTGGGCCTGCCATGGGCTTTTGAAACCTCAAGACCTAACCCCCTCCCAAGACAGAGAGAGGGGGGGGGAGAGAGAGAGAGAGAGAGAGAGAGAGAGAGAGAGAGAGAGAGAGAGAGAGAGAGACTCACCTCCTAATTCTTTCTAAACAGGCCACCCACTGAGAACCAAACAATCAAATATATGGGGCTGTGGGTTTGTCCTCATTCAAACCACCACAGTAACTCTAACAAATCAGTTCAGAAAGAAGGAGGAAGAGACATCAGATAGAGAACAGATAAGAAGCCAATGGGCAAGCAAGCGTTCCTGGGAATGTCTTTTTTTTCTCACCTTGCAACAAACTGCCAGACACATGCAACTTCAAAGAGGGCATTTGCTTTGACTCATGGTTTCAGAGGGTTGAGCCCATGGTCAATGCCTCTTGGACTGAGTGTAAGGCAGGGCATCACAGTAGCAGGGACATGTGGAGGGATCTGCTGACCTGAAAGAAAACAGGAAACAGAAAAAGGAAGATCAAGGTGCCTGGGACAAGAGACAGTCCTCCTCCCCCGGATAATGCTCCCTGGCCACCAGCTTCCTTCAGCTAGGCCCCGCCTCCTAGAGTTTCCAGAGCCTTCCCAGAAAGAGCCACCAAAGGTGCAGTGGCAGGAGTGGGGGTGGGGAGGGGGTGGTGTGAGGAGAACCAAGTGTTCAACACATGAACCTATGGGGGCATTTCGCATTTGAAGCTGCAGGGACATCTGCTGATGAAAAGAAGACAGAGGGAGACACAGCAGTATGGGCTGGAAGTACATCTACCAATGTGAGCAGATTTCACCAAAGCACTGGATGAAAGAACAAAGCAACACATGGGCACATCACTAAAAAGATTAAAATTCATGGGGTAGTCAAGGGGTAAGACAGAGAGCCCAGGGCTGAGAAAGGAGAAAAATCACACTTAGTTTCAAATCTTTAAACATTTTTTTCTATATTGTATAAATCTTAGAGGAAAAACTAGATTTGGACATTTGTTAATTTGGGGAACCAGGCAAATGGCATGTGTAATGTTATTGTTTTTTTTATATAAGTATTTTGCATGCTTTTAGTACTGAATTCCTTTATTACTGAATCTCCTACTTTGATATGAAAATTGCATATGGTGAAGGCTGGGAGATGCTTCAGTGGCTAAGAGCACTTGCTCAGTTAGCTTGAGGACCCAAAATTGAACACCCAGAACCCACACTAAACTGCCTTCTAAACACTCCTGTGTGGAACCAGCGACTGCGGCCCCGAGCCTCTGAGAAGATTCTGGTTGCTGTGAGTGGCAGCACTGGCTACTGCAGAGGTTCATAGTGGGTCAAGGTAAGAGAATGCGTGACAGCGGCATGTCTGACGCCAAACAGGTCACTGGATCACCCCTTCAAGGGTCAGGAAACTTTCTCAAGGAGGTGAGCTCTTGGTGGATGGAAATTGTGCCCTAAAGAAAAGATGTCACCTGGACATGACATGGCATCGCACTCATTAACTCACTGTAGCTATGGTTACCCGTGGAAGACATGCAGAAGACTGCTCCCATCAGCATCTCATCCTAAGGAGGGGGAGTTTCTTGAGGATGCGCTCCTCTCTGAGGGACTAAGTCAGCCGATGGTGCTGGGGGTCAGGAGGTCACTTTTCAATGATGAAGGTGCCAACAAGTTGCCCCTGCCCCAGTGAATAATCGCCCATCTCTGACCATGCAGACCACTCAGACAGACAGACAGACGGCAAACAGACTGACAGACAGACAGACAGACAGACAGACAGACACACACACACACACACACACACACACATACACACACACACATACACCAATAATCTTAGCTTGACCATTTGGTGAGTTTGTGATTTATGCATGTGCCTGTGTGGCTAAACGTTTATGATATATAGATGACAGCTCTCACACTGGGAAACTATGCCCCATTTTTCCATTTACAACTCAAAAGGACCACACTGCAAGAGACCCAGTATCAACAATGTGACAAGCACTAGAATAATCTCCCATCTCTGCCAAGCAGACAACTCAGGCAGACAGACAGGTTCACAGACAGACAGATAGACACACACACACACACACACACACACACACACACACACACACACAGAGAGAGAGAGAGAGAGAGAGAGAGAGAGAGAGAGAGAGAGAGAGAGAGAGAGAGACATACACATACATACACACACCCACCCAATAATCTTAGCTTGACCTTTAGTGAGTTTGTTTGTTATATATGCACATGACTGGCTGGCTAAACTTTTATGATATATAGATGACAGCTCTCACACTGGGAAACTATGCCTCATTTTCCCATTTACAAGTCAAAGGGACCACACTACAAGAGACCCAGCATCATCAATGTGAAAAGCACTAGATGTGGAGATTCCAGCATCTGGAAGGAGGGGTTCCAGAAGAAAAACTTGTAAGCATTAACCCTGACCAAAGAGCTGGTGTGAATGAAGCGCACTTGGGCAGGGCAGTTATGTGACTTTACAGGTGGGTATGCTCCCATCTGCCAGGGAGGGGTGGAAATAGAAAAACAAGACCTAGAGCCATAGAAAATGTCCAGACACTCATTACTGGTACAAAACACTGGCTACAGAACTATTACCATGGAGTTTATCTTCCAGTGACTCTAAACTAATAGTGGAAACAGCTCCATCCTATTGTGTGCTTCTACAGCGGGGGTTGGGGGCGGGTTCAGATGGAACCCTTCTGATGGGCAAGAAAAGGAGAGGGGTGCACAGAAGCCAGCCACATTCTGAGACATGCTGCTGCTTTATGATGCATGAGGGAAGCTGCTGTAGATGGGAAATGAGTAGGTGTGGAGGCTTCACTGAGTCTCCTAGCACTCACGGAGAGATGCGGCCAACCTGAGCTAACCGCCTAGATTTCAGGAAGACAGTTAACCGACATCCACTGTGAGTGTAGACCATGCACTCTGTTGGTTCAAGGCCTGCTCTGACCTTTGCCAGCACCAAAGGCAAAACAATCACGCAGCGGCCAGCGACAAGAAGAGTCTGGTTTGGAACAAAGGTGCGATGTCTGACAGGGCTGGGAAGCTTCTGGGTTACAGGGGCAACCAGTGTGGGTATTGAATTTGCCTTGGCTGAAGGCAGGACTTATGAGGACTCACTGGGGGGGGCGGGCACTGTGTGTCCTCTTTGTTTGTAACTGTAGCACAGTGGTCACCGTGGATACAGGCTCTGCTTCTGACTATAATCCTCACCCAGCCACAGGACCTCAGAGTCACCACAGCTTAGGTCACTGGCCAGTCTTTCTAGACTGTCTTTAAGTCGGCCTGGTCTAGTGTGTCCAGGAGGGATTGTAGGAGCATAAAGTACTACACAAAATCAACCAAAGCAAATCTTATAGGCAACTAATGCAGTAACCCACGTGTGTGTGTGTGTGTGTGTGTGTGTGTGTGTGTGTGTGTGTGTGTGCATGTGTGTGTGTGTTCTCCAGATAGTCTCCTTTATATACACCTGTATGTATACTTGAATTCTACAAAGCCAAGCCCAATGGAAGTGTCTTTCAGCATCCTCTGCAAAGCCATGCGCCATTGTCTTTCTATTTTTAAGAAGAGGCAGAAGGAGAAGCAGTAACGAGCCCTGTGAGGCAGCACGGCACAGGAAATTCCACCCAGCCATCACACAAAGCAAGCTCACCTTCCTTTCAGGGGCATCAGGACCCAGCGACTGTGGGGGCATTGAACAGCGCAGGGGGAGGGTCTGAGAACAAGGGCAGCTATGTGAAGCTGGCCAGAGCTGTGGTTAAACGCCCAGTGGCACTTATTCTGGGCATGGAGGTACCTACCTATACGCATGACTGATTTAACTAATATAACAAGTTCTTTCTTAGTTTTGCACCTTGGAGACCATGAAAAAAAAAAGAGGCAAAAGAAATCCAAAGTAAATGAATAAAATCAGTATTTGCTTTTCACTGGAAAATACGAGAGCTATACACTAAACCCTTACAGTATTTCCATCTGTTGGGTACATGAATCAAGAATAGTTTTATATTTATAATTACAGGGAGAATGTGTGAAAGACCCTTATTGCTTTTTTCCCTTCTCTTAAAAACTGGTGAATAGGGCCTTTAGTGCCCAATCTTAAATGAATGTTGTATACTTTGGCATGGTGTCAAAGTGTTAACAGAACTAACACTATGGTCTTCCAAGGAGGGAAAAACAAATAGTTTAACCCTGAGGTATTTTGAAGCAGGTGCTCTGTACAATTAAAGACCATTGTGGGTTTTGTAGGCACACTTCCAAAAACCAGAAATCTGAAAAATGAATGCACTGTCAGTTTGATCAAATGTCTGAGGTGCCGGCTTCTGTTAGGGGAAAAAAACCAGAGGTCAAAGAGCACAGAAAAAAAAAGTGCTTAGATAAGCATCATATTCAAAACACTTCTTAAAGTCTCTCAGTGTCCTAAGGGGGAAAAAAAACCATACACAGTCTTTAGTTCTTTTCATCCAACAACAAAGCACCAGTAGTTCAGGTACTTACTGGTTTTCACTTAATACATTAACAGGACACATGAAATACATGCTGTGTTAGCTTTTCCAGGGGAGCCACAACCACCACAGATGGTCATCCCACAGACAAGGATGATTTCATCAAAGTCCAGCTCGGTGAGACCAATGAGTTCACTGGGCGTTCTTACAGAGGATGGGTAAGGAGTTCTTTACAGGAGCGTGGGTGACCTCGAAGATGGCTGCATTACCACTAAGTCCCACTCTATCATGGTGACCTCACGGGCGCTGCATAACAAAGTCCTGTTTTCTATCAGCCTGCCATGTCTACGGATAACCCAGCATCTCACAAGGTCACTTGCCACTGAGGGGAAGAAGAAATAGCTTTTGGAACTCCACACAGGGTCTCCTGAACCTTCATAGGATCTGACAGTAACTCCATCGCCATGACCAGACGCCTGCCAACCAATATTGGTTCTCAAAGCTATGAACAAAGTCCAAGAGACTGCATAACAAAAAGCTCTACACAACACTTCAACAAGAAGGTATAAAAATGTAATTTTGAGGAGACAAAAACCCAAATTATAATTTTGAAACATAAAGGGAAGCTGAAATGGGGATAAAGGACAAATATTAGTAAGATTGGAGTAAAGAAAAATTGAAAATAATGAGAATGAAAGAAAAGGGGGTAGGAGGGGGGGGAAATATATATATATATATATATATATATATATATATATATATATATATATATATATATATTGTACATATATATATAAGAAACTTCAACTTCCATGTCAATGAAAGAAAAATAGGAACCGCTTGAGCACTTAGCAAAACCCAACCATTAGACCTAGTTACTGAGAATGGCACCTGCTGTTTTCCATAAATGACATTTTGGAGTCCCTGAGACATCCTGGAACTGATTACACACTCATGGCGATGAAGATAGTACTTCTGCTCCAGAGATCACACATTCTTAGCCTCGAGGAGACGCTACACAGACCTCAAGAGAATTAAACAAATTGTGTAGCAGTTCAACATGGAATCTTGTCAATGGAGCCAGAGAATCTTCTAGAACAACAGAAACTCTCCTGGCCTATGACCCAAAGGCGGGATACTCAGCAGAGGCCAGAAAGGGAGGCACATTCCCTCCTCTGTGGGACCTCTGAGCTGCATTGTTCCAAAATCCCGGATGTGAGCTCTAGAATGCTTCACCAGCAACCAGGCCAACCAAAGTACCTGTGGTCTGAGCCCTAACATGTGGCATAGAAACTGCCCTCACATGGACCATGTAGATGAGAATTCCTGGAAAGAAGCTGTCTGCAAAGTCAGAGCCACTGATCAACACTTCAGTGACTATGGAGAGTTTGTGATGTCCCAAGACCCAAGCCTAAGGATAATTTCTCTTTAGCTATGTTTGGTCCCTTGGACCTCTCCTCACCCACCTATGCATCAGACCTGACATCCTGATGAACAGATAAAAACCTATGGAGTGTATTAACCCACAACACCCTTTTGCCTCCGATAGAAGAGCTAAGAGTGCTACCCACCAGACGGCATAGAGATCTGCAGCTGAGGTGAGCCACGCCAGCTCTGTCTGCCTGGCTAGTGATTCCACCGAAGTATAGTTTACATTGCCATTGATTCATGAATTTCTTTGCTCTGTTGCTATAAAACTCCACGAAACTTCTCACACTCGGTGTGGGAACATAGAACCTGAGCAACCTAACTCCATTTTTCCCTTCAGAATAAAGTCTCTCATTGCCTTTGATGTGAGAGCTGTGGGCTGCTTGCTCACTTGCTTGCTCGCTTGCCAGCTTGTTTTAGCACCAACAGATAACTATACATATACCTCCTTCCACTAAAGAGTAGAAAAGTCCAAAACAAGGCACTGAACCTACTGGACTTTCAACAACTGTGATCCTGAGAATGGGGTCTTAAAGACTTTAGATGTGTAATTTCAATATCCATATTCTTCATTAAAAATTGGGGAGGGAAATGCTGATACTCCATTGGAATCGGGGATTCACTACATTTTCCAGATATGCAAAACTACTCTATTACATTTTAGGTTATTTTTTTAATTCTTAGGAAAATGATGAGCTTTGAGCCACATGACAGCACTTACTGTGGCCTGTCATGTGTAACCACCCTTGGTTTCAATTAGGCATTGGCGTGTATCTCCAAGATCAGACGCTCTATAACACACCTGCTTGTAAGTCCAACTTCACTGTAGGATGCTCATGGCCGTAAGTGGCTTTGGGAGATTTCTTTTCCACCTCATTTTACTAAGAAACCAGTTAGCTCCATTTAACTGAACTCTGGGCAGCTTACTTTTTTTTCTTTCTCTCTCTCTTTTTCCTTTTTGAGGCAGGGTGTTTCTCTACGTAGTCTTGCCTGTGCAGGACTCACTCTGTAGACCATGATGGCCTCATGGAGAACTGAGTGCCTCTGCCCCCACGAATGCTCATGCATCACCACTTCTGGACAAAGAGTCTAACTTTTCTATCAGTTGATCGTCAAGGATTCGGGTTCCCCAGGAGAGTGGTTCTTAAACTAAGCCTGGCCTAACTGAATTCTCTGGTGAGGTTTTGAGGTTACTCACGAGCCAAGCCTGTGCTCTGCCTCTGACTGACGGGCTCAGAGCCCTGGATGGTGAGGGCTGAACAAGAGCATTATTCCTAAATACCTCCTTTATCTGTATAGCACAGCCAGCCAGCTTCAGAACAGTTGCTATAGGGCAGCCTCTTTAAAATTTTAATGTACATAGAGATCATAATTAGATGTTGACTTACTTGGCATGGGGCGATGACTATTTACACAAGGCAGAGAAGGCCCTGACAGACCAAAGAAAGAATTCTGTTCCACTCCAGAGGCTGCACCAGCGGGGAGTTCCACCCAGGATATAAGACCCGCAGGCCACCCAAATTCTCACCACTGCTGACTGTTTACATTTTAAATGACCTCAGAGGCAAAAGGGGGCCTGGTGAGACCCAAGGCCTCTCATCTTCTTCAATGAGGGAACGTTAAGAGTCCAGATCTTGAGGGTTTCATATGATCACAGATGCTCTGACCCAAGATGGCCATGTCCAACTCAGCAGAAAGTGTGGGCTGGATGAAGGGACAGAAGACTTAATGCCTACTGTAATTCTTAAAGTTTACCATCCAACAGCCTTTGCCCAGGAACCAAACCTGATGTTCCTGACATTTAGTTTCCATGTGTTCCAGGCTGACTTAGTCCTTCTGCCTCTGCCAACTAACTGCCTTAGTCACCACCATGGGACACTTTCACTGGCCCATTGTTTTTACCCTCCTTTGTATCTAGTACAGCCGTGATGTTGTAGAAGCCCTTTCTTTTCTTTAGATAATTGTGTTCCTTTACTATGTCAATTTATTATCTATTACAGCTTTCAAAGTTTCAGAGTAGAACTTTATGAGTAGTTTCTAGGCTCCCTTGTTGTCCTCATCCAAGACTCAGCTACAAGATGACAATACCATCAATCACCTATTTCAGATTTCACCTGGGTCACAGTCTCCCTTTACCTCTTTCATCTTTTCAAATCATCATTGATTTTAAATCTGTCTCTGTCTCTGTCTCTGCCTCTGTCTCTTTCTCTCTCTGTCTGTTTGCCTGCCTGCCTATCTGTCTGTCTCTCTCTCTCTCTCTCTCTCTCTCTCTCTCTCTCTCTCTCTCTCTCTCTCTCTCTCTCTCTCTCTCCCGTGTGTGTGTGTGTGTGTGTGTGTGTGTGTGTGTGTGTGTGTGTGTGTTTGGTGTGAAAACAGGAGAACATGTGTGTCACAGTTTGTGTGTAAAGGTAAGAGGAAAGCCTCAGTTATCAGTCCTAGCATTCCAATGTGTTTGACAAGGGAGTCCTTATTTGCCATGCGTGCACAAGGATGACTGGCCTAGGAGTTTCCACGGATTATCCCGTCTTCATCTCCCATCTCCCAGGATCTTACATGCATGCCATCATCCAGCTTTACATGGATTCTGGGAATCCAACCTCGGGTCCTCTAGCTTATCTGGCAGGCACTTTATCTACCGAGCCATCTCCTCAGCCCTCCTCAACCATAGAACATCAGCTAAAGTAGCTAACTTATCCCTCCCCTTTTCCATAAGATGCTGCCGTAAGTAACATCTATCTGGCCACCGACTGCCTTCACTGTGAAATCCCTCCATCTCAGCACTCTCATGTTTCCATAGCTTTCAAGTAGAAACTGCTGTTCTTAAGAGCATCACCACAGGCTACAACAGTCAAGCTTGAAACGGCTGGATACGATAAAATAGTCTTGACAAGGGGATGCCTGCCTCCTGCCTGAACATTTGGCAAAGGAGACACTTTTGGTTGTCATAATTTGGCAGATGCAACTAGCATCTATGGGTAGAAGCCAGAGGTGCTAAATATATCACAGTGCCCAAGACAATTCTCAGACCAAAGTATTTCCAACTTCACTTTCCTACAATACTGAGGTAGAGGAACTGATTAAAGCAGTCCCAAGTAAAACGAGGGCTAGCAACATGCCTGTGTCACTCACGAATGTCTTCATAAATCTATGTCTTCCGCCGTGGCTAGAAGGGGAAATGTCCCCCCACCACAGGCTCATATATTTGAGTGTTCTTGGTTCCCAGCTGGTGGCTCCATCTGGGAAGGTGATAAAACTTTCAGGAGTAAGTCACTGGGGTGGTCCCAGGTCAGATCTTCGCTCTGCCTCCTAACTGTCGACGCGATGTGAGCAGCCAGCCTTCTGGTTTTGCCTCCACGCCTCCCTGTCATCAATGGCCAACTGTGAGCCAAAATAAAGCCCTTCGCTCTCACATTGCTTTTTGCTGGGTGTTTTCCCAAAGCAATGAGAAAAGTATATAACTGATGCACTGTCTTCATTGCTGTTGTTGTGATAAAACGCTCTTATAAAAATCAACTTAGGAAAGAAAGAAATAAAGACATACATGCTTACTTGTGCTCAGATCAATGTCTCCTAAAGCTCAGGATTCCATGCTGAGGGGGTGGTGCCAACTACAGTGAACTGGGTCCAAATCAACGAAGACAATCAGGAAAGCTATCCACAAACATGCGCAAAGGCCACGCCTCTCTTCCCAGGAGATTGCAGTAATGCTCACTTTTGGTTTCCCCTGCCATTTTCCACCCATAAACTTGCTGTGGACAGGACTTAATTTTATGTTTGTGGCATTCTTACCTCTTAAAACAACATCATCACAGTGTAGACATCCAGAGTGCATTAGATGGATCAAACAGTGGATGAATGTTGACAAGAGATATATCAGTCCTATTTGCCATGGTGGCGACGCCATGTATGAATTGAGTCAGTAACCAGTCCTGTCACTATCTGTATATTGCAAATACTAAGGCAGGAGAATTTTTCTAAAATAAAAACACACCAGTACTGAGAAATCCCAAAGGATATATCTTAGTGCAGAAACATTGGGCTTCCTGTTATACAACAGTTATGAGAATCAAATAATTCATTGGCAATGAGGTTGTTATATGTAATCAAGGTTGAATAAAATATATCCAGAACACTTAGGAAGATGCCTGTACCTTTTTTCATCTACATCTTGTGTCTATGAGACATAACATGTGGTAGGATCATGAATGCTGATGACCTAAATCTATCTGTAATATTGGAAAAAATTTCAAAATGTAAAGCTCATTTAAAAAAAAAAAGTCCACTTAAAAAGAATCTCTTAACTTTGAGATGTAGAGTTTTTAAACAACATTGTCTTTCATGGATTATATTGACTTGTTATATGACTGTTAGAAACCTGTCACATCTCTTCGTTTCACACACCACTATTTTAGACGATGAGTGATGTCCATACACACGCTGAGACAGAGTGTTGAAAAGTTGATTTTCTGAGATGAAAGACGTAAGTAGTCATTTCCATTCAGTTCTGCAATTAAAAATACCCTATTGAGTTTTTATTATATACATTTTGTTTGTTTGCTTGCTTGCTGAGACGGGGTCTTTCACTGTAGCCCAAAATGGTTTGAACTCATGATGAGTCTCTTGTCTCTAACTCCTGGGTGCTAGGGGGTAGGTGTGAGCCATCAATGGGAATTTTAAAACACTGAAATTATGAGAACAAACCATAACGTCTATTTGATTGGTGGTAGAAAACATGTTTGAGACATCGATTCCATCTGGGGGGATGCTGTTGTTAACATGGGCCCCACCCCTGCCTCTACCTAGTTGTCCTCATAAGACAGGTCTTGTGTGAATGCTATAGCTAATCACTGGAATAAAGGCAGTGTCTATTTCTTTCTGGTTCTTCTTTGTACTCCAAAAGACAGAGAAGATGGGGAGAACCCACACAAAGATACGAGAAGGTACATTCATCGGTTAAATGCGCACAAATTACACCTACAAATGAGGTAACAGAGCCTCTGCCCTTGCAGGGGACACTGCCTCAGGGACGAGCTAAATATGTAAACAAATAATTACAATAGTAGGAGATGAATGTTCTCACAACAAAAGAAGAGTTGAGTGAAGGTGTTGGCTGAAGAGTAAACAAAGTATAGAATAAATCAAGAAAAACTATGTTATGCAAAAAACCCTCTTTCATCAGGCTATCATCGTGTTTATTTCTAAGATGTGCACAGATGAAAAGCTACTGGCTAAATTCTCAACCTTGTATTTGTCATCCTTTAATATACTGCATTATGCCAATTTACATCAGTGAAAGTGTATGTCACTGTAAGTGATGAGATAAAAGCAAGTCTAATCTAAAATCCTAGGTATGGATCCAGAGTTGCCGTGGAGGATAGTTGATGCTCAGTAGAATTCTGTTTGTGTCATCCTTGACAATGTCCATTGTCCACAGGCATACTAATTTCATCATGGGTCAACTAGAGTCTGTAAAAGTCATGCACACTCAAAGGACTGGTTCAAGAGGCCAAGTAATAGATGCATGCTTAGCATGGACAGGGTCTTATTTGACAAGACAGTATCATTACATATTACACATCAGGGCTCAGAGATTGACCCAGCAGTCAAGGGTACTGTATGCTCTTGCAGAGGACCCAAGTTCTATCCCCAGGACCCATGTGCTGGCTCACAACCATCTGTAGCTCCAGTTCCAAGGGATCCAATACTTCCTTCTAATGTCTGTGGGCACCAGGTGTTCATGTGGTACATACACATAGATTCAGGCAAAAATTTAGTACACATAAAATAAATAATTCTCAAAGAAAAATAAGAGCAACACCAGCTCAGGCCCATGTACCCAGTACTCAGAGGTCAGAGGCAGGGGGATTTCACGGGTGGGAGGTCAGCCTTGGCTGTATGATGAGTCCCAGACCAGCCTGTGGAGAACCAAACCTGTCTCGGTCCCTCATTCACCCATTCCATTAATAAATTCAATAATAAATCTTTCAGGAAATCAACCCAAATCTAAAAATTGTCCAGTCAACTGCTCATGGGGTCTATTTTTCTGTTTGTGTTCACTCATAAAGCTCGACGACAGCAGTGGATCCTGCTGTCCCTAGGACCACAACAGACCAAGTCTAAGGTTTTATTCCAGGCAACCTTGGCTGTGAGTACACTGAGCCACACATCTGCCCCAGACTGGCTCCCTGGAAACCTAGCTAACTTTTTACGTGCAAGTTGTGCTAAGACAAAATTAGATTTTCTCCCAATAATGCTATATGAGCACCTACATGTCACACACAGGGTGACACTCATCAAATCGTGTAAGATGGATCCTACTTATTGGAATCTTTAAGAAAGTGTCTGCTTGTCTATAATTCCATTAAGGCCAGGAGAGCCCAGACCTCATTTCAGTAGCTCTATGTATGTTCCTCAATGTCTGCTGTTTTTGTTTATTATTGACATTTGATTATTTATTATTTTTGACGTTTTATCTCATACTCAGGCCAGGTTGTCCTAAGTCTCACTTTGTAAGCCGGCTGACTTCGAACTCACAGCCTCCTGTCTCACCCTCCTGACTGGTGGGATTATTGGTAGGTGCCATCGACGGCTGACAATTACTATATAGCTTTTCGTGGAAACTTGAATGTCAATGTGGCACAATGTGATGACATCTCAGAACTACTGCTATTGTCTTTTCCCTTTGCATTGTTGAGGGGCTTTTCATAACTGCTTCACATAGTAAGTAGTCTATTTGCTACTGAGCCATTTGCATACTCTATTTCATAAAATTAGAGTATGTCTTTCTACTTACTTAACATTTCCACAGTAAGAAAACCCATTTGTCAATTCTGCTATGGCTACAGAAATGATCTGATATACATTAGTAAGTACATTCCATGACATTACTAAATAGCCAAATAGTTTCAATCTGTTTTCAATAATTTTTGTATAGTAAAATTTGATTATCTACTTTCTAATTTACAGGGAGGCAACTATTTCCCACAGTATTTTGCTAACATAAAAAATTTAGGGAGCTGGAGAGATGACTCAGTAGTTAAGAGCACTCACTGTTCTGTTCGTCTAGAAAAACCAAATTCAGTTCTCAGTGCCCACATGAGGGTGAGGGGTCAGGGATGACCCACAGCTGCTAGCAACATGCTTTCCAGGGCACCTGGCATGCTCTGCAGGCACCTACACACCTGTGTTCACTCATGTGCACATAGACACAAATAAATAAAAATTAATTTCAAAATTCTAGATAGCAATTTTAAAAATATGTTCATTTGCAAAGTATATAAAAAAAGAAGTAAAATTACCAGTCCAATGCTTAATTCTAAGAACTTTAATAAAATATTAGGTCTAATCCCTTCCTGGACCCTATTTAAAAGTATACAATGCTTCTTTCAACAACCTAACAAAATAAACATTATCTCATTTTTACACATAAGTCAGTGACACTCTGAAAATGTCAGTTAAGTCATTATCAATGTCACTGTGGAGAGAGGGGGAGGCTGGGGAGTCAGAAAGTTGACGTCATTAGACCTTCACAACTCTAGATTCAAAGGGCTCATTGTCTTCCACGCTCTGTGTGTGGGTAGAAGGCTTCTACACTTCACTCAGCAACTGTCAACTCAACAGCGGGCGCTGGTTTTGCTTCCAGAAGATTTCCACTCACTGAATTCCTGTCACATTCATTTCTATTGTATGAACATAATATTACAACAAGAAAAAGAATATAACTATGTCTCCTTCTAAACCGGGACAACCATAACATAAGAAAATTCAACTCCATCTAGAGCTTTGTGGCTGAAGCTAAGTTTAAATAATCTTTCTGGGCTCTTGAGACTAGCCTTGATCTGTGCCCCTAGATCGTTCCATTGCCATCTGAGTCCTGGTGCAGATGTGGGTGGAGAATAGATGAGGTTACGGTGTTAATTGGGATACAGATGTTCAGGTGGATAGAAGATGGATTGGATGCAGATGAAAGTCTAGTGGTGCCTCGCTCCACTAATTAGCTCCTCAAAGACCATTGGAGGCAGTGTGGAGATGTCTACCCTGCTATTGCCTGTGTGGGTTAATAAGAAGCTTACTTAACAGGTTAATAAAAAGGTTAATAAGAAGGCCCATAGAGGTCTTCCATCAGCAATTCAGAATAAAACTATAGTATTGAGTTTTTCCTAATGTTTTTTTTTTCAGGCTATTATGGGTAAAGCTTATATATAACACAGGTGAAGAGACAACAGCCTAATAGCAAAAAGGGATTTCTTTTTTTAGAAACTTACTAATTTCCCACATTATCAGTGGCCACTCTAATTGTAGTCCCATTAAATATTTAAATGCTGCTGAAATAATAAATTGTCTTCTCTTTAAAATGTGGCTTTTTAATTGAAAGAAAAAACTACAAAGGTGCCGAACTATTTTATTAATGACTCTGATTTTGTTGGCCGTTGAGAGCTCTGGTTCCTCCATCTCACTTCCCTGCTTGGGAAGATGTAGATTTTCTTGGCAACAGTTGCTGTGTAAAATATTCTGAGATAGAATTTTTTATCATAATTAATAATAGATGAAAATTTCTAAGGTTTTGATGTTCTAAACTCTATGCTGTTTGATTTACAATGTCTTTATAGTTGTTTTTCTAGTAAGTCTCAGCCACTTCCTATTGGTGTGAGAGTTAGTCATCTCTTCCTTCTAGCTGCCTCTCATGTTTTTCCCTTTTTTCTCCATAGCTTCATGTCTCATTTGTGTGTATATTTTAATAACACAACCAATCCCACTGTAATGACACAAGACTATATAAGCTTTTGAAGTTACAGTTGGAATTTCTAATGCAGCTATAGACCTCTGCTAGAACATCGTGCTGTATGTATCCCTGTGATATAAATCCAGGGGGTGGGGTGCTCAATAATTTCCTTAGTTCCAGAGCAAACACCCATTTCTGTGGCAGGCACCAAGGCTAATCCATCAACCTTGCCGGCTGTGAAGGAATCAGCCAGGATGTTTGCGCTGTGCTGTCTCTACATTATTTCTCTTATAAATTCATTTCAAGTCATGATTTGGAATCACCTGAAATGGAAAGCTGAGATGTGACTTAGATGCTTGCAACACAGACAGGGAGTTGAGACTTTTCAAAGTTCTCCATCCAGAGAAGACATTCTAAAGTGAGAGAAGATTTGGTTGGTAAAGTATTCATGGTGTAAGCTTGAGGAGCTGAGTTTGGATGCCCAGGATCCACTTGTGAAGCCTGGTATGTCTGTAACCCCACCATAGGGCAGGCAGGGACAAGAGGGTTCCCTGGGGCAGTGAAGCCAACTAGCTAGCTCCAAATTCAAAGGAGAGACCCTGTCTCAAAAAAATGAGGTGGAGAGCAATTGAGGAAGATGCCTGACATTGACCTCTGGTCTCTCAGTGCATACATGCCACAGTTGCACACACACACACACACACACACACACACACCACATCTCTCTTTCTTTCACAGAAAGGCTCCTTGGTCCTTGGTAGCAACATAGCTTACCGCCGTGGGGTCCTTTCCTTTGTCTCCTCCCTTGCCTATGTCAGTAACCTAACTGTCAATTTACACCTCCACAAAAAAACAGCTTTATTTCTTTTGATGTCCAATTACCAATTTGCACCTTTGAAGGCACGTGATGCCCAGAACACTTATTGTGCTTCTGTGTGTTTATGTGGAAAATTCTGACCTTGTCTGCCTTCAGCATGCGTGGTTAAAATTACAACAGAACGTAGGGTGTTTGTTTGTTTACTCTTCAATCCCTTTACATCTCCATTTATAAGACTGAAAATTTTACTAATTATTTTTTAAACAGTCATAAATCATGGCAAAGTATAGCTATTGTAAGAAAACCCGTGTGGCTGGCTAACATTACTTTTCATCATTATAACTTCATTAATAACTCCCTATTTTTTTTTTCTTCTGATAACTTCAGGCAACATTATTTCACAAATCTGGCCTTGTGAAAACTACACTTGGGTGGGCTATGGCCACTGTCATAGAGTCAGGCAAACCTCAGTCCATAATTCTTTCTCAAGAATTAGAAAAATGTTTAGTGAGAAAATGTGTTCTCTGCAAATGGCTGCGTTGTTGAATGTTTGCTGGGAAATAAAAAAATCAAGTGTGCGTTAAATTGAGGCATTTCTGTTCTCAAGACATGATCGTTTTTCCTGGAAGCCTGAGCTGACAACTCACTCCTGACACGTCATCAGACTGCTCTCCCTCATCGATGCTGCGAACAACCATGTTTACATCAGGAGTTTGGGTCTGGGCACCTGGCAGGCAAAGCTTTGTCAGTGTGAAAATAAAATCTATGTAGTCAGATGCCACAGAGGTGAAATGCACTCTTTCTAGTTTTCTGTAAAGACAGTGACATTCTCTTTAGTACATGCTGAAGTGTGATTGTAGATATAGGGATGTGTAAGCGCACCAGAAGTTTTTGTAAAAGGCGCAGATTGAGTAAGTGCAAAACACACACGAAAGTTTAAGGATTTGAGATTTATAATTAAGCTAATTTCAAAAAATCAGTAAATTTAATATTAAGAAATAGGGTTTCCTAACGCAATCATTCATTTGGCTCTCCAACTGCTATACACAAACTTTCATTTTTGTTCTTTATTTTAATGGAATATATTTACATTTAGATGCTTATCCTGCACTTAAGCCATGTCCCTGAGCTATCAGGAGCTTCTAAAAAGAACTATAGTGAATACACTATTCAAATATTTTTAAATGCTCACCTGGGATATTCCAGGCATGGCAGGAGAGGAAAAAATATTTAATAAAAATTTTCTATTGGTTGAAATGCTGAGGATGATACAGTAAGCTTAGAGCCTCCTTCTATTCCTGGAAGGGATGTGACTGCGGAAACTAGCCTATTGCCCATGCGTAAGCAGAAGGGGGAGGGGGTTTTGAGTTTTCAGAGTAACTAGAAGAGATGCCCTTGTTTGCATTTTGAGGCAAAATCTCATGTATCTCACACTGGCTTAAAACTCAGTATATAGACAATGATAAATCTGAGTTTCTGATCTTTCTGCTTCCCCGTTGTGAGTGCTGGGACTGCAGGACTACGCCACCACACCCAGTTCATGCAAAGCCTAGTGTTTGTGATCTGTGCTGGCTAGACTTTTGTCAACATGGCACAAGTCGGAATCATCTAAGAAGAGGAAACTTTAATTGAAGGATTTCTTCCCTGAGAGTGTTTGTAGGCAGGGCTGTGGTGCACTTTTTCCATTAATGACTGGTGTGGAAGGGCCTGGCCCTACTATAGGCAGTGCCAGCCCTGGCCTGGTGGTCCTAGGTTCTATGGGAAAGCAGGCTGAGCAAGCCATGGGGAGCAAGCCAGTAAGCAGCACTCTTTCATGGCCACTGTTTCAGTGTCTGCCTCCAGGTGCCTGTCTTACCTTCATGATGGACTGCAATCGTGGTCAGAATGTATTAGACAAACCTAAGCCCTTTCCTCACCTAGTTGCCTTTATCCTGGCAGTAGAAGGCGGCAAACTAGGACAGGCTGAAACCCAGGGCTTCATTCATGGTAAGCAGGGACTCTATAACTGTGCAACATCCCCAAGAGTGAGGCTTTCTTTGTACAACTGTTCAGTGTTTCCGTCTCAGCCCATCTCACCCCACATCAAATATTAACAATAATTTCTTAGAACCTCATGGGTTCAAAACGTCACCACCATGATTTTTTCCCCCTGCCTTTTCATTGTAGCTGACATTGCTAAGGAGCCACATTTTTTGTTGCAAAGTAAATACACGATAAAATTCAAGCCTAATAATGACAGTGAGCTAGGGCTCATTGAAACTGCTCTTGTGCCGATAGCTGTTTTCACAGCTCCAAGGGCATTATCCAGGGAAGCTGGTGTTCATAGAAGACAGTTTGTCTACTCACACGAGCGACGATATCCCAAGATTCTAGGACACATCTGTCAAGGATCAACCTTGCAGGAAAAAAAAAAAAGATTTCTGATTCAAAGCCTCCAGTTTTTGTTTTTAATGTTTTTAATTACATCTTTTCATTGATGTGTATAACTATGCGTGTGCCTGCTTGTCTGTATGCACACTATGGGCACGCAGGGCAGTTGAGAAGAGGTGACTGTTCCCCTGGAACCGGAGTTACAGGAGATTGTGGTTAAATTGCCCAGTGTGGGTGTTGGGAACAAAACTCAGGTCCTCTACAAGAGCAGCAAATACTCTTAACCCGCGGGACATCTCCCAGCCTCAAGCACGTGATGCCCATCGCTAGGTCCCCCCTGTTTTAAGATCTTGCTCTAAACAGAAGTGAGGGTTATGTTTTTCTACCATTAATCAGAGACTTGCTCAGGAAGCAGCAAAACTAAATGTCTGGACACTCAGCCAGGTGTTGCCCGTCCCTTCTGAATATGGAGCTTGACGCTGCAAAGGGTCTTCTGGACAGGAAGAGGTTGTCCAGTACTGCGAGTAGAGACATCCCTGCAGACCCTGCCCATCTCAGCTCTACTAAAGAGCTCATTCCTCTTGTAATCTTTAGGACTACCATATTTAAAACAGCCTGTGACGCACCAGTGGCCACAGGCCTTACCTTTACATAGTCAGTGAAGAAATAAGAACCAAAACACTAACACACCCAGCAAAGGCTACTCTGCTGGATTCTGCCAGATCAATTCCAGCTGTGTAGTGTCTTGGGGGAAAAAAAAAAGATCACGTGTGTATACGATGTAGTTGTACAAAAAAATGACTATGCAAATATTAAATGTTTCAGTTTAGGTAACTGTACAGACATTCTATGATATGTGGGATACTGTAAGGAACTTCCTTAAACACACTCAATATCTGACCAATTCAGGATATATATTTTTCAGTATATACACACACTACATACACATATATGTCTAGACCCTGGAAAAAAATCTATTTATAATCTCCCACAGTGCCACTCTGATGTTAAAGGCAAACAAATGAAGAATAGTAAAACCACTCCAGCCACTCCTTGGAAAGCTTTGGGAAATGTTATAATGTACTTCACTTTGATTCAGTCCACTCATGGAACTTCTAAGAACAGGAAGACCTGTTAACAGGGTGCTTTTATGTTCAAGAATGTGTGAGGTAGTTCAAGGAACATAGTCCCTGCCCTCAAGAAGCTTTCTATATGGTGTCATGTTATCTCCCACTTCTCTTGATTAAAATTAATATTTAAATTAATTGACTTAATGGACTAATTTGAATATTCATAACTTAATTACATTTTGTCAACAGATATCAGCAACTTATCTTTAATAAAATGTACTATTGCTGAGTATAATGCAAAGAACATCATTAAAGATTTATGTTCTGTGTCATTATCCCCTATATAATATTACAGAGAAAGCTATTCAAATATATGTAATCTTTATGAAACATTCCTTATGCATTATTTTAAAATGCTATTCTAAGACAAAAACACCTCAGTGCCACAAGACCACATCTCTGAAGTATGCATTTCTCTAACACCTGTGCCCACAAACTCCTCACCCTGTTAGTCTCTTCCATCAGAGATGGGCAAAAGTTGATAGTGTACTACCTGGGAAATACTTAAACCTGCAGAGCTGATAACTACTCATGCTTTAAATTTAATAATGCATCCAAACTCCAAAAATGGCCAATTTTAAAAAATGAATGGCTCTTTGTAGTTTCTTTGTAAAAAGATTGCACTGTTTCTGAAGGATTGACCTGGAGTTACAGTCATTGGAGACTCAGATTTTCCACTGCCTAGTAACTGTGGGACTTTTAATGTCTTAAATATATATACATCATGGAGAACAAGGATGTCAGGAGCACAGGGAGAGACAGGAAAGTTGGCAGGAAGCAGCACAGAGCAGCCGGGAACAGCTTTGAGGAACATGTGGGCCTCAGAGAGGGAGGTAAGTCAGGGAAGGTGTTTTAATGCACAAAGACAGCGTGAGAGAAAGGTGACAAGATAGAGGTGAGACCAGGCAAGTTCTGAAGAATGCTCCAAGCTTATTCTAAAGTAGGACTGCCACCCACGCGAGTTATAATCAGGCTGCTGTGATGCTATTAGTGATATTTTCTCATCATAGGATAAAATACTTGATTGAAGCAACTTTTTTGTCCCTTTGTTTTCTTGTTTTTGATTTTTGAGATAGGGTCTCTACATAATCCCGGATGTTCTGGAACTCGCTGTGTAGACTAGGCTGGCCTCAAGTTTTAAATAGGAACCATTTCTTTCAGTTCACAGTTTAAGAAGATATACCCCATTGAGGAGGAAACACATGGGGGCAGGTGACTGACTGCTGTGACAGGTGACTGCACTGTGGCAGGTGACTGACTGCTGTGACAGGTGACTGCACTGTGACAGGTGACCGACTGTACCGTGACAGGTGATTGTACTGTGGCAGGTGACTGACTGCACTGTGACAGGTGATTGACTGTACTGTGACAGGTGACTGACTGCACTGTAACAGGTGACCTCACTGTGGCAGGTGACTGACTGTACCATGACAGGTGACTGCACTGTGGCAGGTGACTAACTGTACCGTGACAGGTGACTGCACTGTGGCAGGTGACTAACTGTACTGTGGCAGGTGACTGACTGTACTGTGACAGGTGACTGGCTGTACTGTGGCAGGGGACTGACTGCACTGTGGCAGATGACTGACTGCACTGTGGCAGGTGACTGACTGTACTGTGGCATGTGACTGACTGCACTGTGACAGGTGACTGACTGTACCATGACAGGTGACTGTACTGTGGCAGGTGACTGACTGCACTGTGACAGGTGATTGACTGTACTGTGACAGGTGACTGACTGCACTGTGATAGGTGACTTCACTGTGGCAAGTGACTGACTGTACCATGACAGGTGACTGCACTGTGGCAGGTGACTGACTGTACTGTGACAGGTAACTGACTGCACTGTGGCAGGTGACTGACTGCACTGTGGCAGGTGACTGATTGTACTGTGGCAGGTGACTGGCTGTACTGTGACAGGTGACTGACTGTACTGTGGCAGGTGACTGACTGTACCGTGACAGGCGACTGACTGCACTGTGGCAGGTGACTGACTATACTGTGACAGGTGACGGCACTGTGCAGGTGACTGACTACACTGTGACAGGTGACTGACTGCACTTGGCTGGTGACTGACTGTACCGTGACAAGTGACTGTACTGTGGGAGGTGATTAACTGCACTGTGGCAGGTGACTGACTGCACTGTGACAGGTGATTGACTATACTGTGACAGGGGACTGTACTGTGGGAGGTGACTAACTGTACTGTGGCAGGTGATTGCATTGTGGCAAGTGACTGCCTGCACTGTGGCAGGTGACTGACTGCACTGTGACAGGTGACTGATTGTACTGTGGCAGGTGACTGCCTGCACTGTGGCAGGTGACTGACTGCACTGTGACAGGTGACTGACTGCACTGTGACAGGTGACCTCACTGTGGCAGGCGACTGACTGTACCATGACAGGTTACTGCACTGTGGCAGGTGACTGACTGTACTGTGACAGGTGACTGACTGCACTGTGACAGGTGACCTCACTGTGGCAGGTGACTGACTGTACCATGACAGGTGACTGCACTGTGGCAGGTGACTGACTGCACTGTGACAGGTAACTGACTGCACTGTGGCAGGTGACTGACTGCACTGTGGCAGGTGACTGGCTATACTGTGACAGGTGACTGACTGCACTGTGGCAGGTGACTGTCTGTACTATGGCAGGAATAGGCAGATGGCACTCTTTACCCACTCAGATCATGGTGGAACAGGAGGAAGAGGACAGACTAGAAGGAGGGGCATGCAATACAACATTAAGGCCAGCCAACCCCAAGTGACCTACTTGCTCTGATTTCTGACTGTCTAAACCACAGGGTTTCCTTAACCCACCAAGGTGACCACATCAGAAAAACATGGCTGACTTCACGTGAGGCAGATGTCAGGTCACAGTGACCAATCATTTTCAGTGGTGGGAACGTGATGACCACATTCTCTGCCCTCATCTATCATAACTTGTTCTGTCTCATCTACACAAGGGCAGACTTTGCAGTTTTACTACTTTGTTGCTGTTTAGGAACTAGTCAAACTATTGTCACATGCACAAGTCTCCAGGCTAGAGCATATCTAGGAAGCATTATTGGGCAGAATATTGGCCAGTCTCTGGGAACTCAGAGAGGATGTGCTCAATACTAAGAAAGTACAACCTCCTACGGTTATAAGAACTCTGTCTTGACACCACATCACCACCGAAGCCTATAGATGCTGAGTGCCCATGTGGGTGTCCTTTGGAAGATTCCACGTGCATTTCACAATATTTCTCTGTGTGGTCTAATATCTTTGATAACAGGAAAGTAATCATTTAGGTCCTAAACACAGCAAAAAATTTTAAATTATAAATTTAGTTTAAATCTCATGTTTTCCAATGAACATGCTCACCCACGTTCCTGTAATAAAATTCAATGTAAGTAGGTAACAAGGCTGGAGGAAAACAATGCAACACTGGGGCTCATATCATTACTTTCCATGCTGGGGAAAGAGTTGCCTGGCTGCTCCACACTTCTATGCCTCTCTCTGGATGGATTTTACATTTTATACTGAATTGGTAGTTTAAAACAATGGTGTAAATAGAAGACAAATTAAAGATAATGTGTTGTTGACTCCTACAAGAAAAAAGATGTGCCTAAGTATTGAAGAAGGCCACCATGAGCCCAGACATGACAGGATGGCTGTGCCACAACCAACAGTACCTAATTTGGTTTTGAGGGTCCTTCCTTTTAGAGAAAAGGAATATTTCTGAGATTTGCTTGGTTAGTCTTGGTTTCTTAAGTAGAAATGTTGTGGATGGAAGTGAACATGTTATCTCCAAGATTTCTGTCCCCACTACACAGTGAAAATTCTGCTTTAGTTACCAATAGTATCAACCTTGCCAACTCAATCAGGACCACCCAACCTTATAGTGACAGTCTCCTTTCAAAGACACTATGACAAAATATACTTCTCTCGTTTCCTTCCTTCCCTCCTTCCTTCCTTCCTTACCTCTTTCCTTTCTTTCTCACAGCTGACTTCATTCCATTAAACCTTTGTTGACTTCTGCACTACTCAACTTGAAAGCACCAATGTTCCCCAAGGCATGACACGTGGATCTCATCCTTTACAGTCTTCCTATGTGATCAGTCAGACCCATAGTTGTAAATACCTCTATCCGGCTAATACTCAATACCTAATTTTTAGTCTTTAATGGAAGATTAATCTATCTAACCCTTTATATGATATCAGCCACCAGGAAGACAATATGCACCTCAAAGTCAACATACCAATGATAAACTTCCCACATCCTGACCTACTTCACTTCCTAACAAGATCCTCATCCATTCAGATGATCAATGCAGAGCGTCAAGTGCATCCCTGATGGCCCTTCCTGGATCACACAGACATGGTCTGTCCCTCTAATGCAGAATGTCTTCTTCATCGGTTCCCTTCTAACAATTCAAGGCATCTGCTACAGAGTCCGTCTCCCATTACTGACCCCACTTCCTCCACCTCACCCTCTCAGTTCTTTCTTCAAACCTTTCAAGGGAAAACCACATAATATCCCTTCTTGGACTCATTCTTCACCACAGTCCAAACCCCCAGGGCTTTCTAGCCATCGTAATAAAACAGCCAGGCAGCCCAAACAAAAAGCAAGATACGGGGGAAAGCATCACAGAAAGGGATGGTAACAGGATTGTTGGCCAGGTCAGCGCATAGGAAGTGGATGCATGGCATTCCGTCCACACACAGGAAACAGAGAAATAAAACAGGAAGTGAGGCTAGGTTATAAACTTTTAAAGCCCACCTCAGTGAATACCTCCTCCCAGTAAGCCTCTAATTCCTAATGGTTCCATGACCTTCTGGAACAGCGCCATCAAGTGGGGATCACGCATTCAAAACACAAGCTTGGACCTGGGTGTTTCTCCTTCAGTGCCCTGCCCCCGCACCCCCAACCCCACACCCCCGAGTCTCTCCTCCCCCCACCCCCCAACCCCCGCTTACTTCACTAGATATGGACTTTCTCTTTAAGTACACCAAGTCACTAGATGATTCCTAGATGGTGGGTCGCTTCTCTCAGATGTCCACGTTCTCTGTTTTGATCTTCTCTCTAATCTGCATCCTCTGCCTTCTCAAAGGCTTTCCTGACCACTTGGTCAACCTGGCTTCCTCCCATTGACTCTTCCATGTGTTGTTCTTCTCTGTACTCTTAGCACAGCATGGGGCCATCTTGTCCATTTATTTACTGATATTTACCATCTCCCTTTCTTCATCATATTCACAAGGAGAGAAGTTAGTAGAATTCTAATATAGCTAATTATTTGTAACTATCTATAGTATGCCTATATACAAAATTTATACATATATGTATCAATAATTATGTATATATGTAATATATAAACACAATTTTTTTAAAGTATAAAACTGTCATACCACCATTTACTGAGATCAGAGCAGTTAGGATTTTTTATTTTCTATGAGTGTGTGTTGCAGATTTAAACTCAAGGGGTTTTTTGTTTTGGTTTGGTTTTGTGTTTGTTTGTTTGTTTGTTTGTTTGTTTTGAGACAGGTTTTCTTTGTGTAGTCTTGGCTGTCTTGGGCTCACTTTGTAGACCAGACTGGCCTCAGACTCACAGAGATCCTCCTGCCTCTACCTTCCCAAGTGCTGTAAATTCATGTTTTTATTTTTTTTAAATGTCACTATCAAACAATATCCTCCTAGAAAGTTAAGTAGAATATAGTTATTTTATTTACTATTAATTTAATTATATTTAACATGTGTGCTTTTTGTCTCTCAGATTCTTGTGATCCCTGGGTGGGTAATTTTTTCATATATTGTTGGGCTTGTGAAGTTGAGTGAAGACGCCAGACCCCTAGTGACCCCTTATTTGAAGCTAGCATTCTTGGAGGTCTCATATCAAGTGTCAAACATCCTATCACAACTAACTCAGCATCTATCAGCTCTACCTCTTGTCCTTTGCTATAGCTTAGAAGCCATGGTAAACCTGGCCTGAAGAGTGAAGACCATCCAGAAAATGTGATAATATGAGTCTCTAAGTCCACAAGAAAAGGTCCCAGTGCAGGAATGGTTAACCGTGCAGCAGCAGGAATATACCATATTGGTAGTCCTTTAAATTAAGCAATCCCTTTATCTAAATAACTATCTTGTAATATCTAACAGCTCTATGTGTGCATGAAATATCTCATTTGCACAACAAACAGGTGAGGAAGTAGAGCTGGAGGGGCTGCCCAGTGGTTAAGAGTGCTGGCTACTCTTGCAGAGGACCCGAGATCAGGTCCCAGCACTCGGTGGCAGCTCACAGCTGCCTCTAAGTGGCTCCAGGAGATCCTGTGATCGATTCTGACCTTTGTAGCCACAAGCATTCATATGTACACACCCATGTACAATCATGCACACATACAGAATACTGAAAACAAAAATAAATCTTAACACAGAAGACGCGGGAGGATGGGCTGTTATGACTGATATGTAATGTCATGTTGTATCAGGCATATTGACCAGATGGGATTATTGCCTGCTAGGCGGAAAAAAAGAGTAAAGAAGAAAATATATGGCAAAAGCTCACTGAAAAAAATAATTGTAAAAAGAAAAAAAAATTGTCTTAGACAAAGAGCTATAAGCAGCAATGGTGATTGTTAAAAGAGAATATTGTAACGATTGAAACTCAAACATTTTCAAAAACGGATTCATAAGCTTTGATCTGGGATTCCCACAGTCAAAGCATAGGCATGTATCGCCTTCAAATAGGAACAATGGCCTTGGTGGCAAATAAAATGTTCAGAATTTAGTTAGGTATTTGAAAGTATGCTATTATTAAGCTGATGAATTTTTTCTTCATAAAATAAAATTATGCACAGCTCAGAAAAAAACCTAAAGGGCTATATCTTAATAATAGCAAATCCCAATAGCAGCAAATGCATTATGGACTATTAAAAACATATTCATGTATTCTAAATTATATTAATAAAACATATTATAAAGATGTAAAACAATGATGGCTTTAAAGATAAAACTTTAATATACACAATAATACTCACCTAGTACAAACCACTTTTTTTATTGATGATAGTACCAGTGGCAATTCAATGAAGCCAACCCTAACACAGAAAATGAGGGACATTCAGTACTATTTTTGTATCTTCACTAATTTATTTCAGTGGCTAAGCCATGTCTTTTAAGAATATGTTAAGCATTAAGTTAGCTCTTTTGAAATACTACAAAGTATTACAAAATACTGAGGTAGAATTTTGAGACAGTAGCTAGTGGATTATTAAATACTTCCAGCTCTTGACACAAAATATGACCCCAATTCAGCAGACCTGGAGTCTGAGCTTGTGTTGCCTTCCCAGGAGCTGATGCAGTGGCTTGACCTTTCTTTAGTGTGGTCACAAGAACACAGAGGTCAGGATGAGTCTGCCTAGGATCTGTTTTTATCCAGTGCTGAGCATCAGACCCCAAACCTTGCACCCGTGGGGCTAGACCCCGAGGTACATGCCCTTCCCAGATTTAGATAACATCTTAACACCTCAAAATCAGGTCATTCACAGTCAAGAATAGAAACCACAGAGAAATCCACTTTGACAGACTCCCTCGCTGACTGAGTTTCTTTCTGTTTGGTCCTATGTATTTGTATGAAGAGCTTTATATTCAGAAGCTTAGTGAATTGACGAGCCTAAGGACGCAATCAATGCTACACGCACGTAGCATCAAGTCTGCTCCTCCTTACATTGCTGTGGCTAGGAGGGCGGTTCAGGGAGGAAAGACACTTGCCAATCCATAGACCAGGTAGCAGTTGGGTATTAGCAGGCTGGAAGGTCTTTGGGGGATGGACCCCTCCCTCATTTTAGCAGTGTGTAGAACCAGGGATGGGAGTTGTGACTGACCAGACCAATGGGAGGGGCTGGAGTCATATGTCTAAGGTGGGGGGGGGGGCAGGGGGAATGATATCCTGAGTAACCCAGGAGGTGGTTGATGTATTAACTACCTACACACGATTCTGGGAGCCCTGTTCCTTACTGGAGTAATGCTCAACAGGAGACTTTCTGAGAAAGAGCAAGGAAATGCCATCAGCCCTCCTGTAAGAGTCGATCCAAAAGCGTCTACCCGTCAATCACCTGGTCAGAACGAAGTCCTTCAGGAAAAGCTCTAGAGGCATGAGAAGTAGTGCGCATACAGCTTTCCTAAAATGCAAATCGGCAGTGTTCTCTTTGGCCATATCCACCCTCACCTTTTCAGAGTATGTCCTCCCCCGCTCTCTAATAAGCCTATTTGCTGTCTATACCATGCTCTGTGCGCCTCTGAATTCTTTGCACATAGGGCACAAGGGCGGGGGAGTACAGAACAGGACCCGGTGAGAGTGGCACTTGCACAGCAGCAGCCTTCACAAAATGTGATCATAAGTCGCCTAACTTTAAGGCAGCTCTTTTCTGACTACAACAGAAGGGAGGCGGAATTAAACAAATTAGCTTAAGACTCAAAAATGCCAAGGGCCCTATTAGGTTTAAAAAACTAATAGGGTATGTAGTTACACCGCAAGTGCATGCAACGTCTCTTGAAGGGAGGAAGTGCAGAAAGAAATTAGTTGTACAATCTGCTGTAGCACGACCATGCCGAGCCCGCTTGATCCATAAAAGCTGACTTACAAGCCGATCTCGTACCAAATGAAGCAGCTTTAAAAGAGGGCTTCAGATGGAAAGACAACAGGGTTACTGAGGAGCAGACATTACTTTTTATATCACCAAAGCGATCCGTGCCATCTAAACGGAATAAATGAAAACCCAAAGCACAAACCACCCCACCCACGTGCATACATCGTAGGCGTGCGGTGGCGGCGGCGGCGGCAGGGAGCGCCTCGGAAGAGCCTTCAATATTAAGTGCAAACTTGGTGGTTCCGTGTGACTTTATACCCTTCGTCATTCTCTCTTTATGACTCTGGCTTCGTTAGTCTAGCCTCTCCTTTTATCTCCTTAAAAGAATATAGTGTACTCAGGGTTCCCATGATTCCATGGGTGCCTAACTGAAAGTGTAATCAGCGGCAGTGGCTTTGAGCAACCGTGGGATGTGCTGAAGTGATGGAAACAGCTAAAATACCACCAACCTCCCAGAGGCCCCAAGAGGAAGGAAAGGCGACTTGATTCTCTCGTATATACAGTCCTTTACTGTTAAATGAGTATTTTTTTTCTTTTTAGTAAAATAGCGACACATGATATTTTTTCTCATAAACGTGCTTCCAAATTCCATTTTTTTTTTTTAATTGGAGAAATAAGAAAATGGGAGGCATCTGGGGATCTGTTTTCGTTGCTAAGGGAATCAGAGATTTTAACATAGACACCTCACAATCATAGGCCAATATAACAAACATATGGTTGGTAAGGATTTATGAATGCTGCCCACGCCTCAGCTCCTCCGGAGGCGCCTGTAGCATGGTCCGCACCCACCTCTGGCCAGGAATGGCTCAGGCAAGTAAACGCCCTTGGTAAGACGTCACAGGCTGGGTGGCGTCCTCGAAGCTCCTGGGCAGTTCTCTATCCTAAGAAACTTCTCCCACGGGGGACCTGCCAACTGTCATGGAGCTCATGAGTGACGGGAAGTTTCCATTCTGCTGTGTAAGGGTTACTCATCTCTTAGTAATTGACTGGATGGTTTAAATAAGCTGCCACCAATTGTACATGTTCCTGACACGGCTGTTGAAACACACTCTACCCAAATTCCCCCTTCTTATGTGTATGTGTGGTAAAAGGGATTAAACCCATGAGCTCATGTGTGTTAGGCAAATGATATACCACTGAGCCATATCCCAGCCTCAACTCATTTTTAACAGTCACAACAACAGCTAAGGCTCCTTGAATACCTAAAACTAAATAGTTATCACGGCATTCTTCATTTTGCAGATGAGAAACCAAATACAGAGAGGTGGGATTCCTTTCCAAAGTCCTGTCTTTTATCTCATCGTGCATGAGCTGGGATTTGAACCCACACACATTTCATCCTGAAATGCCCATTTTTATTTAACTACTGTTACAACATTGGAGGGAGGCAATGGTGGTAGATTTGATCAAAATACATCATGTACATGATGAATATAAATAATAAAATATAACTGTACATATAATTCTTAAGGAAAATTTTAAAGGAGGGAGTAAGTTGGAAGATAGCTCAGCAGTCGTTAACAACCATTCCTTCGTAACTACAGCTTTAGGGGGACCCAACTCCCTCTTATGGCCTCTGCAGACAGCAAGCACCCACAATGCATCTTGTTCTCAACTCTTCACAGCAGAACCGCCCTCCCCACCCCACCCCCACCCCTGACTGCTGTGCTTGCAGTTTTCTGAACTGAGCCTGGAGGGAGAGACTTCCCTTTAGCTGCCTAGGCTTTCTCTCACCCTCACAGTGTCACGTTCCCCTCCCGTCTCTGTACCCAAGACGCACTGCCGTCTATGAGACTGGCAGAAGAAAGAGGGCCTGTGCTTTCCTAGGCCTTCAGTTCTTTGTCTGCTTGTCCCACACCACACATACAGGTTCCTGTTAAATCTGATCGGTTTGCCAGAACTATTTTCCTACTGCATAAGAATGACCTGATGAAAAAATAAATAAAATTAAAAAATAAAAAATAATAAGAATGACCTGATGTGCCTTTTGCCCTGTGAGCTTACTTAAATATATTGCTCTCTCCGTTTTGTTGCAGAGGTACTCCTGGCATCTACTGGAAGACATTTTAATAAAATAATGATATTAGAACTTTGAACTCCAGCTTTGGAGTTCAGGTGCATGCCTATAATCCCAGCACTTGGGAGGCAGAGGTAAGCATATCTCTGTGAGTTTGAAGCCAGCCTGGTCTACAAAGCAAGTCCAGGGCAGCCAAAAATACACAGAGAAACCCTGTCTCAGGAGGAAAAAAAACTCTGAAGTCCAATTCAACATGTCTTTACCTGGTAGCTTACCTGTGGATTTACACTTACCTTCTCCTTTCAAAAAGACTTTAAAACACACACACACACACACACACACACACACACACACACAAACTACTTTTAAATTCTGGGTAATTAGTGCTGGTGAAAATTACTAGCTTCCACTAGCTTCCACTAAGAAGAACAGTTAGGCACGTGTATCCCCAGCCATGCAGTTTGCTGTTGAGTATCTGACCCTGGAGCCTCAGGACAGCAGTAAGCATGAGAGATGGCCTCCAACTATGAGGGACTTGGCTTCCTGTGGGTATCTCTCAGGGTTAAAGGAAAAGCTCTTTGCGTGTGGAGATGTCCTGTCTATGATTCTGAGCCTTCATGGGCACCCCGGAGGTTTCAGAACACTCAGTCATCTGCACTTTGGGTGAGGCGTGGGTGCACGTAGGGCGTGGTTAGTTTCCGATCACCGTCGGTCTTGCCAACCTCCCAGCATGAGCTCTCATCATGTGTGTCATACTGTACTTAATCCTGGGCCCGTTGCTGCAATTACAGTAAATCTCACACTCCTAAGTGGCCTGCCACATCCCTGTATGCTCTGCTCTTTCCGGTCCCACCCAACTTTCCAGTCTCCTCTCAAACGACCCAGGCTTCGCGCACGCGCACTCCTCCCAGCCTTCTCTCTAAAATGGGAAGTTCATTCCGTGTTAGGGGTAGGATTAGAGTGAAGCATCTGTTGTCCCTGAGCACCTTGGCTCCTTTTTCTTCCTATGTTTGCAGGGCTGATGGGAATTCTTACATCTACCCGGTCTGCTTGCTAAATAGTTTGTTATGAAGACAGATTTGACCCATTGAGCTAGCCATGGCCCCTGCATGCCACTGCTGGGACTTCTCTGTAAAGACAAGACAGACTCCACTGTTCTCTGCAGTGCTTGCCACCCTGCATGTACCTGTTAATTGGCTTTGTCCCCTGTGATAGCCCCTCCCTTCCCATATGGCTCTCCCTCCCTTTTATCCTCTCTGCTTTCTAGAGCCTCTGTTATGTCCTTTCTTCTGTTGCAGCTTCTCCCCAGGGTGTCCATCTTCCATTCCTCCCTCTAGTTCATCACAGGGACCCCCCCAAAAGTCAGTTCATAGTGAGAATCTTTGAGACATCTCATGTCTGCTCTTCTCACCTCTAAAACAAAGAGGCATTGTGTATGTTTCAAAGACCCTCTGACTTAAGAGAATCTTTTCTTAAAAATGACCTTTATGGTTCTTAAGAGCGGACTATAATCCCCTTTAGATGGGAAATTAAAGCACTTCTCTTGAGGCAATTAAATCTCAAGGTTTAAGAAAAGAAAAACAATAATAATAATGGTGCTGGTTACCACACAAAATGGCAAACTTCTCAGTTATTGGGTCCTGCCAACAGGGCACTGTGGAGGGGAGAGCCCACACAGGCAGCTGGTGGACTGCCTTGGCCAAGTCCTCTGTGGAGCCCTACCCCCGCCCCCAAAACCTGCAAACCTGCTGAAGGGATAAGAAGCCTGGAGTGGACAGAGCTGCATGCCCAACTCCAACCTGGGCTGTTAAGGCTACTTTTGATAATCCTCTCCAGCAGCCCCCAGGCAGAAACTTCAAAAGATCACATCAAAGGGCCCGGGCACAGTGGAGGGAGCCCTGCAAACCTGGTGACTGCTTTTCTCCTCAGGCTCAGCAACAAACACAAGTCTCTAGGCCTTTCCTCAAGGAAGGGAGCGATTGTTTTAAAATTTTCTAGGCTGGCATTCCTGAGGAAGGAGAAAACACACACACACACACACACACACACTCACACACACACACACACACCACACACACACACACACACACACACACACACACACACGGGGGTGGGGAGAGAGAGAGAGAGAGAGAGAGAGAGAGAGAGAAGAGAGAGAGAGAAGAGAGAAGAAAGAGAAAGCAATTAAGCAGCTCCTTCGAATCATACATTCCTGAGAACTGAAGGGCTGTACTAACAAATTATAAGGAGAAAATACACACTCATGGGAGCAGAGTTTGACCTAGGCTTTAAAATGCAAATGACAGAAGCCAGGAAGGACAGAGTGAGCATGTGCCTTCTTGCTGACAGGAGAGACAGGCAATTAATGAAACTCCGGGCCACAGTATCAGCTGCCTGCTGACTTTTGCAATTGAATTAAAACGATCATAAGAATAATACAAGAGCTTGCCCTTGTCCTCTTGTCTATGTGTTTATTTAATTTTCTGTCCAACTGACTCTCAAATAAATTGGAAACAGCTGCCATTTTTTTTTTTTTTTTGATTCAGTAGCTCCATTACCCCCTTGTGACATCATTCTGGGCACGAACACTAACAATAGGTCATTATGTAGCAATTACTTTATTGATTTATGGAAGTTTTTAAGCTCCGTCAGGAATATGCACATTCAAGGGGGAAAAAGAACCACTGCTATACTCCAGCTAAGGAGGAAACAAAAACTACAGTGGCTGGCATAGTGTTGCTCAGACGGGACCTTCCTTACAAAAGGAAATATGGGAATAATTTGTTTGGGTTTTCTTTGCATAAAACAGAAATGGGGAAAGTCTATAAAGCCTAAAAGTTATAGTCCCTGTAATTTCATGAGGTAACTAAGTAAACAGATGACCAAAGTGCAGCTGTTGTGTAATGGGGGGTTTCATGACTAACAGAAATTGCTTGAAACAAATTAACAGTGTTCAAACCCGCATGGTGAAGGAAGGTTCTGAGCTTGCAAATAACATTTCAGAAGTAGCAAGGCATGAAAAACGAGCTTTCATTTTCCCATTCAAATGACCACTGACAAACTCTGCATTCAGACTCCATGCCTGCTCCGCATCACTCAGCGGACCATACTTTTAACTGCCTGTCGGTTGTTAAGCTTTGTGTGCAGCCCCTCATATAAACAAGCATTTCTCCTTTTGTAAATAGCTGCCTTCGTTTCCTATTCCTCCACTTTGCTGGACTTGGATCTAGAGATTTTAAATAAAGGAATATGTGTCCTCTAGCACTAACCAAACAGGAGGATTTTAACCCAAGCAACAGTGGGTATCTGCATTTGAAGGGAAATAGCTAAGAATTCTATCAGTCTTTGCTCTTTTCTGGAACTTGTACCAAAGATTTTGCTCTTTAATACTCTAGTTTCTCTGTTGATCTGCAGGGCATCCTAAACCCCAGAAGGACAGCTGCATAGGGCCATCTGCATATGGCCATCCCCAACTGCAGCCTCAATGACACATGGGGCTACACTTGCTGTGACACGCTTGGGCTTCCCTTATGGATTGTTCCAGCTCTGATAGTGAACAGGACGGCTAAGGAAACACAGTAGAAAATAGTCCTGCTTGGGAAGTCTGGGTTTCCTGTGTGCATGTGTGTGTGTGTGTGTGTGTGTGTGTGTGTGTGTGTGTGTGTGTGTGTAGGTAAAACATATCTCAGCCTTCTATGATCATTTATAACTATGAAGAAAAATAATTGGTTTTATCATAGGTATCTTTTTGTTGTGTGGTTTGTGTGTGCTCACATGTGTCTATGTGTGAGCATATGCATGCATGTATGTAGATGCACATGTAGAGGTCAGAGGAGAACCTTCAATATCCTACTTTTGTGGAGGACCCAAATCTGTTCCCAGCATGTACATGGTAGCTCACAACAGCCAGGGATCCAATGTCCTTTTCAGGCCTCTACAAACACACACACACACACACACTTAAAAATAAAGCACAACAAAATTAATTTATCTCAAAAGTAGTATTTTTAAGCTACAAAGATCAGGAGGGTACAGAGTGATGGAGATCTTCCCTTTGAGATGACCTAATTCTCTGACATCTTTTTGAAGGAGGTAAGTCTGGAACTGGGTCTTACAGAAGGTTGCAGCTGTGGCATGGTTGAAACAACAGGAAGAAGACACTGACAAAGAGGTAGTCAGAGCATGGGGGAAACTGCATTGGACTGTATACCCAGGGCGCAATGACTATAACAGAATGCTATGAAATAGGCAAGGGGGCCTATAGTAGTTTATCTATTGGAGGAAATGTGTAATTAAAACCCACGCCTGCAGAAGGCTGCTTTGTTGGATGTGTGGGGAGAAGACTGGGAAACAGAAAAGCTAGGGACTGACAATACCATCAAGATAGTCAACTCGGTCAAGGAATGAAGAGGCAACACTTTGCCACAGGCTGCTGATCATGGGAAGGGGCTCAAATCCAACAAACCCAAGCAAGCAAAAGTGAATAGTTTGTGAGAGCTGATTCGATACAAGCAGCCAAAGAAGACAGTGCAAGCAGTCAAAAACCATCAGATGCATGTCCAAGGGAATTAACTGGACAGTTGAGTCACTGGGAAAGGAACATGGAGGGAGAAATATGTTTATTTCAATGAATTCAAGACATACGTATTCCCCTGGATGTGGAGCCAGATGAAAGCATCTGGTTAATAACTGGATATAGAAGGCTCCTGCAAGCTCAGGGTTTGAGAATCATGCTTTCATTCAGCAAATATTCATCAAATATCACTTCTGAGCCCATGTCGTGTGATTAGTGCCCAAGATAAAGGGATCAAAGAAACATAATCTCTACCCTACAAATATTAATTTTAGTGTACAAGACACAAAACTATCTAGTTGGTTTTCGGTATCTTGTAATCAGAACAACAAAATATTTTGTGGCTTGAATGTGATACGTACCACTTTGGCTCATGTGGGACCCAGGTAGGGTGCTGTTTGGGGACACTGTAGGAAGGGAGCCTCACTACAGAAGGTGGCTTACTGTGTGTGCACCCCCTTTACTGTCCACTTTCTGCTTTCTGTCAGTAGCCAGAATATGTCCAGCCAGTCTCTGTGTCCTGAACTGTTGGCTAGGATGAAGGCTTCCTCCTGCGGATTGTTTGTTGCCAGAGCAGCACACATACCTAAATACAGAGAACTGAGATGAGAAATGGGACCCTTTGTGTGACACATGTGACCACATGATTCCTGCGAAGACCATGTCTTCATACACGTGTAAAAAAAAAAAAGTTAAAATTCTTTAAAACACAATTTATTTTTATTTCATGTATATCAATGTTCACCTGCATGTATTCATGTGCACCATACACATGCCTGATTTCCACAAAGGCCAGAAGAGGGTACCAGATCTCCTGAGACATGGTTATAGACAGCTCTGGGTCATCATGTGGGTGTTGGGAACTAACCCTAGTCCCTCTGCAAGAGCAGCCAGTGTCCTTGTCCACTGTGTCATTTCCCTGGCCCCAAAGAAAATGGAAATTGAAATGGTTTTTAATGTTGCAACAAAATATATCAATCCTATAGGAATAAATGCAATGAAAGGATCCTACCAGGTAAATACAGAAGTTGAATACAGCTGTGCCATTTCAGGAGGTGCCACGGTCGGATCATTTTCAAAGCATTTCTTCTCAAGTTGACCTACAGAATGGACACAGTCACAGTAGAAATCCCAATGAGATTGTTGTGAAAACCAGTAAGCTGTTCCCACACTTACAGGACAATGGGAATAAATGATCCAGGCAATGACAGCCATTTTTGAAGAACAAATCTTTCCCTGGTGGATTTCAACATTTTGTGAAGCAAACCAGATGAAAACAATGTCACAAAAAAACAGACGAAAACAATGTCACAAAATCAAACTCTGTAGAAGATCCATACATACACAGTAAACTGGAGGTGGTAAGGTGCAGCATGCAAAGGCTATTCCACATTGTTTTGTCAGTGCTCCACTGCTGTGGAGAGGCACTGTGACGAGTGCAACTCTTATGAAGAAACCACCGGGGCCTGGTGACAGCTTCAGAAAGTGAGGCTATGATCATCATGGCAGGAAACGGACAGACATAGAACCGGAAGCAGCGGCTGGAGAGCTTTATCTCCTGACAGAAAGCAGGGGAGGAAGGGAGATAGTGGGGGGCAGGGAGAGACTGGGTCTGGCATGAGCCTTTGAAACCTTGGAGCCCACTCACCTTCTTCAAGAAGGCCACACCTCTTAATCCTTCCCAAAAAGGTGCTTATCTGAGGACCAAGAATTCAAACATATGAACCTATGGAGGCTGCTCTCATCCAGACCAGCACAGACATCTCTAGGTGAGAAAGCTTCCCTACTTCACAGAAAACTTAATTCAAGATAATACTTAATAGGTCTAAATTTCAAAGGAAAGGCAAAAATTCATAAAGAGAACACAAACAAGAGTCCATACAAAGTCCTCAAATGATGCCTTGGAACCCAGGCCATTATATGAAAGATTCAAGTTTCATGCTATTGAAATGTGTTCTGGGTTGGGGAAACAACAGCTCAGTGGTTAAAAGTGCTTATTCATCTTTCAGCGGATCAAACTTGTTCCCCAGCACCCATGACCAGTGTCTTACAACCCCCTGTAACACCAGCTCCAGGGACTCTCACACCCCTATATAGCCATCTGGGGCACTTTCACTCCCGTGCATATACCTATAGACACACAAATATACACTTAATTAAAATGAAAGTTTTTTTAAAAAAATCAATAAACTTAATATATTCAGCAAAGCACTCACACAAAATATAAATGTTTTTAACAAGGATATATATATATATATATATATATATATATATATATATATATATATATATATATTTACTTTTATGCATGTGGGTATGGGTACAAGTGCTGGTGCCCTTGGAGAGCAGAGGTGTCAGATGCCCTAGAGCTGGGGTTAAGGGGTTGTAAGCTTGCTTATGTGAGTGCTGGGAATCAAACCTGGGTCCTCCACAGAAGCAACACATGCTCTTAGATGCTGATTTATCTCTCTAGCCTTAAAACATGGAAAAGTATATATGTGTCTGAAATAAAAAGAGTCTTGAAAAGATACATCAGAACAGACCGCCAACTAGCCTCGAAACCTGTGCGACAGGCTCAGTATTGCTATTACTTAAGGAAGTCCACTTAGAAGCAAACCTAGGCATCACTCCGTGGCTCTGTGGCAACTGAAATAAAGGCAGGCAGTACCATGTGGTTGTGAGTGAAGCTCTCGTACTGGCCGATGAGACATTGAATTGCTGTACCCACTTTAAGGTTTTCTTGGCGCTGTCTAGAGTACCAAACATGTTCATACCCTATGACTCAGAAACTCCACTCCTAAAGATGTGCCTCGCTGAGGCTGGTGCTCACGTCTTCAGAAGGCCAGAATGCCCCCAAGAGCAAGAGGCTTGGACCCGCCTACATGCTCAGCAGCAGTAGGCATGATGTGTGATGGTGGTATGTTTTTACAGTGAAGTAATACATTGTGAGGGCTGATGACACAAACTGCTGGAGGCACAAGGCAATGAGTCCATTTCTAAGGCATAATTTCAACTTCCAGAAAAAGGAAATTAGAGACAATAAAGTCATACTGTTCATTTCTATATAGAAAGTTTTAAACACCCAAAGGTGGTTTTCTTTCTTTCTTTCTTTCTTTCTTTCTTTCTTTCTTTCTGTCTGTCTGTCTTTCTTTTTCTTTTCTTTCTTTCTGTATTTCTCTTTTCTTTCTTTTTGTTGTTCTTTCTCTTTTTTCTTTCTTTATTTTGTTTTCTTTTCTTTCTTTCTTTTTTCTTTCCTTCTATATTTCTTTCTTTCTTCTTTTGAGACAGGGTTTCTCTACATAGCCTTGGCTGTCCTGGACTTGCTTTGTAGACAAGGTTGGCCTCAAACTCTTAAAAGTTTGCCTGCCTCTGCCTGTTTAAGTGCAGGTGTGCACCACCACACTGGCAAGGGTGGCCCTTTCAACAAGTGGTGCTAAAACAACTGGGTACTCAGATTTTTAAAAAGATTAACTGGATCCAAACTTCACATTATGTTAAAATTTAATCCAAAATAGATTATAGCACATACATAGACATAAAAACTTCATAAAACATAAAACACAGAAGGAACTGTTTCTGACTGAAGATGGGGCAGAGAAACCACTGGTATGTCATCAAAATAAAATGTGAAAGAAAAAAGCACACCAGAACACATACATCAATGTGTGTAAGAGAAAAACACACATCAAAATTATAAGCTGAGATCCTCTAAAGATACTAAATATTTAAAAAAAAAAAAACAGCTGGGAAGCCACAAATTTAAAGACAATGCTTGCAAAGAGTACGTCTGATGAAGTTCTTGTATCCAAAATACATAAGGAACCTTCAACTCAACAATGTGAAAAAAAGCATAAAATTAAATGAAGGGTCAAAACAAACATTTCACATAGCAAAATGTGCACAAAATATAAGTACATGAAAAGACGCTGCTAATATTAGTCATTGGGAAAGCAAGTAAAAGCCAGTGTTATAAAAATGGCTCCTACTTATAAAAATGGCTAAAAGAAAAAATGCCAAGGGATGACAAAGGGAACTGGAGAAAGAGGGTCTTTCATATGCTGGTTGGTAACATTCCATATTTCCTCAGAGGCCCAGATGTGGCCAGACAGGAAGCATGTGCTTCTCCCTCAGGAAGGGGAAGCTTTCTGGATTCCAGACAGAAAAGGGTGAAACACAGGTCAAAGGTTCCACCTCTCCCAAGGACACTGGTATCCAGGTCAAAGAAGGGTGGAAGGTAAAGTAATTCAATTATCATCCATATGTTTATTAAATCTGTGCACAGAGAATGTAGAAAGGAAAATTAGGCACTACATGATGAATCTGTTCCCTGTCTTGACTGGGTCAATGTTTTTATAGCTATACACCTGTCACAACTTAGAGAATTGTTGTCGGTGACATAGGCCATCTAGTCTGTATCAGTGATACCCTTTTAAGCCTATCAAAGGGGATAAAATGAATTCATATTGTAACGATTCTTCAAAGGGATATAAAGGACACCTACACACATAGCTTCACATGGGTACACACATATACCATACTCATGGACACACACATTCACATAGAGAGAGAGACAAGAAAGATCAGGGATAGAACTGAGCACAGACTAAGGAAGGTCTAGGAGTGAAGGCAAAAGAAGGAATGCATGTCCAGGAGCTATTGGGGTTACTTAAAGTATTGGATTAAGTTGGTCAAAGAGAATAAGAAGTGGAAACATTCAACACAGTCACAAAAGAAACCCATTAATTTCGGAAATACAAAGTGCAGGATTTGTCACCTGTGAATGCCACAGGTCAAAGGATGTTTGAGGTGCTGCTAAATCACAGGGACCAGTGGAAAATATGGATGCTGGTGCCTTGTTTCCTTCCACTCAAAGTGACTTCCAGTGCAAACGAAGGGACGCAGTGTTGTGTCTAGGAGCCATGTTTGTATGTGCTGAGGGGTGACTTCTGATCCAGAGAATGCGAAGGAAAAGAGGGTGATAGGGCCTAGATACAGACACATCAAGGGTGAAAGGGTCCTGAGAAGAGAGCTGGATGTTCTGAAATCAAAAGCACAAAGCGAATAGTAGAGAGGTTGTGGTTGAAAGCAACTGATCTGTATTAGAGGAAAGCACCGGGAGCTTCTAGCGTGGGCGTCTCAGGTGACCACTGACAGCAGAACCTCATCAGTGAGCAATGCCACGGCGCTGGGTGACTTGCCCTCTGACTTCCCTCCGGCCCCGTTGCCAACAGATCCTGGTGAAGACACAGGTGCAAAAGAGGCAATGGCTGCCAAAGGGAGATGAAGAATCATGGAGAGCTGCTCCACTATTGCATACACTTCCTTCTTGGATGCCTTCCAATCCAAGCCACAGGCCAGCCTATGATGGATGAAGTGAGAGGATATTACTTAAGGCTGTAAAACTGGCGAGGCTAAAGAGTCATCACCATGTTGATTAAAGAGATTCCGTGGTGACCTGCTCCAGAGGCAGAGATCCGTATGTAACCATCACCTGGCTGCACTCAAATCCCAATACTCCAGTCTCAGAACTGTGATTAAGTACCAATATTATACATACATTAGCATATATTACGTATGCAAATATATATGCTTATCAACTCTGCTTCTAAGTCTAGTACTCCCTTTACTATAAAATGAAGACCTCCCACCCCCACCCCCAAAAATGAAGGTGGTGGTGGATAAAAGGTGAAGAAAAAAGCTCCCAAGATGCTCTCTGGTCCCATAATAAAAGTGAACCTACCTCTTGCATAGTCCTTGACCCTTGACCCTGAGCTGATGATGTGACTCTTTTTTTTTTTTTTTTTTTTTGACCAATGAATAATGACAGCAATGCACATCCAATAGGGCTAGGCCATAGGAAGCTTTGTGGTTTTCACGTGCTTCTCTTAAAACTCACTCCTTTGACAAGAGCACTCCCCTTAGAATCCAGCCTGCACATGAGAGCCCCAGGACAGAGCTGTTGCCTGATCTCCCAGACAGCAAGCAGCCCGCGTGGACTGCCAGCAACCTGAGTGAGCCAGTGCAGAAACTCTGGTCTACTTTCTCCTCCACAGCACATCAAGAGCCACCATCAAGCACAGCAGAGTGCTCAGCTGAGCGCAGTTAACCCAGGCACTGTGTGCAATAGCAAAATAATTACGGCTTAAGCCAATGAGATTCTACAGTTTGGTTTCATAAGATTAAACAAAATAACTTCTTACTCTCCCATAGTGACAGTGTACCAGTTAGGCCTTACTGTGTAACAAATCACCCCCCAAATTTAGCCATTTAAGACAATATTACATCGAATTCTTTCTTAAAGGGCCAGATAGCAAGCATTTTAAACTTGGTGAACCATGAAATTTCCTTCCCACCTCCTCAGCTCTGGCTCTGCTGAGTGAGAATAGCCATGGACAGACCAAGACAAATGGGCATGGCTGTGTGCCAATAAAACTTTATTTACAAAAACTGGCAGCTGGCTCATCGGCCATCATTGTCAACCTCTCTTTTGAAAGTATGACCGGGTATTATTGGTCACTATCCTATAGGTCAGATGGACTGTTCTGTGCACACAGCCAGGTTTAGCTGATCTCAGCTTGGCTCTTTCAGGCACCTGCCATCAGCTGGCAGGTTAACAAGGAGCTGGCTGGCCTCCGTGGTCTCCCTTACATCTGCTGTCTTTCTGGCTGCCAGCTGGAGTGATAGGGGTGGCCGGGCCACACGTCTCTCATCATCCATCAGGCCAACCCAGGGTTGTTCACTGACTGCTGGCACAGATCCAAAAGAATAAGAAAAACCCTGGAGACCTTTGAGAACTCCATTGAAATTGGCACCTTCTCGCTCTGTTCCATTCTGTTGATCAAAGTTAAGTCACAAGATGAGCTCATTGGTTAGGGCATGAAGAACTGTATTCGTCCCTTTGGTGGGAGAATGGCAGGCACCACTCAAAGAGTAGGAACATGGGCTCACGGAGAAGTTATGAGACCGTGAAACACAAGTTGTTGAGCTAGGATTCCAAACGGGAATTGCTCGTTTGTTTGCTTAACTATTTATTTAGATGCTAAGGATCAAACATGGGGCCTGTTGGCTAAACAACTGCTCTGTCACTGAACTCTACCCCTAACCCTATCTTTTGTTTTGCAAATTAAGAAAAATGAAATTAGGGGAAGGGTTGATGAGCCCAAATTATGACTATATGCTAGGATGGCCCTGAAAAGTGAAAGGCATCTCATTAACTGTGGAATTATGGGAGACCCTTTCCCCTGGTCCTCTTCACAGCCCATGTGAGGCCAGCAGGGTTTGAGAACTGTCTATGAGAATTGTCTCATGCTATGAAAAGTGTCTCCTCCACACCCAGCCCTGTTAGGTATCCTTGCTTCCAAAGTTCAGCTCCATAAACATACAGCTGGGGTGGGGAGTACTTTTCACACACTTAGGTCACCAAAACAGCACCGTCTACCCAGGAATCCTCTCCCTGTTCCACTCTAAGAATCTTAATTCCTAACTTAGCATATCTTAGAGCTAAAACATCTCCAGACATCTGCAGGCCTTGGTCACATGCCATAAATATGGTGTGGCCTGGTGATAATGGGTCCAGGGAGAGTGGCTCTGACCCAACAGCAGAGCCAAAGATTTGCCCTAAACACTTAAAGGAAGGTGGCTACAGGCTACAAATAACTCGCCAGCTGCCACAGTTACAGGCAACATCCCACTCATCAGTTCAGAGTCCAGAGGGACTTATGAAGATGTGTGTGCCAACCCTTCTTCCTATTCTCAATTCCTACAGTGGTGGAAAAACCAGTCGAAACACCTCCCTGCCCTGATTCGATGGCTTCTCACAAAGATACAGCCCCGTGTGCCATTCGGTCTCCTATTTGCAGTTTAATAGCTTACAACACTAAGATCTTCCATCCTGTATTTCCCAGCAGCTATGACTGCCTAGAGCCAGAGCGTATGTTACAAGAAGCCCATCACTGACTACAGGAACTTAACTACAGCCTGTCCTAGAATCTTCTCTCTACCCAACTTGGCTGTGTTTCATTGAATTTATAAGTGTTCCCCTAATATTCTGCTTATGTTCCATGAGGGTGGGGAAGCTCTGAAATGCCTTTGTGATCGATTGAGAAAGCTGCGCTCTGCTGCATCTGCTTACACAACTCAAAACCCTCAGAGGCCGACTCCACACTCACTGCTTTTCCAGAATATACCTAAGTCAATTCTCCTGCCCTATCAATAACCTGAACCAGGGGGGCTAAAATTCACAACCACTAGAAATAAGGCCTCCCCAATTCACTTCGGTGATCCTGGTTCCTCACAAGTCAATGAGTGCACTAAGCTGAGACCTTCCCCCACCACCCACACACGTGTGTCTGGAGTCCACCCACTTCCCATCACAACAGTCCCCTGCCCCTCCTTAGGGGACCCTCTGAGCTCCAGAGTCCTACTTACGTGGTACCTTATCACAAAGGTCTACACCCATCTTTGCATTAGATAACCTGTGTTTCTCTGGTCAAATATTACCTCACTTATGAAACTTTTATCTTTTAGTCCCCTGTTATGAAGAAAATTAGTATCTACCATGTTTCAGCATTACTTACACGTGTGTTATATCATGTCTCCTTTTCTCTACAGGAAGGCAAGTTCCCCGCAACTTAAGGCTTACCTATAACATATTCTGCCATTACCATTTCACTTTCTAGGGCAAGATCTGTGGAGGACCCCTGTAATTACTAAGGTTTTCTGTTGACCTCACAGCAGCTGTACTAAACATGGGAATTAGAGTCTTGGGAAGAAGAGCCCACATGTCTAACCGTGTAGGAGGTATGAAAGCAAAGTTGCTAGTAACCTCCCCAGGGCTTCAGCCCGTGTCCTGAGGCTCTTGGGATTTCATCATGGAGGAATATTCCAGTTCAGGTTTCAAAGCATGAGGTAAAAGTACGGGTGTCTTAGGTCATCTTGTCAGGGCCAGGCTTTGTCACGGGGACCGAAAGGTTTCATACATAACCTAGTTATAAGAGCACAGCAGGACATGTGCCCAAGTGAGACAACATTGCCACATGTAGTTGGGACATTTTTAAAGCAACACCGACCAAACACAATAAGCATTGTCTTACACCCTGTTTCTCCATTGTAAGAGAGGCTTCTTTCTTTGTGACCAACTCACCAACTTTTTCAGCAAATAAAGTTATTTGGGACAAATGTCTGTGCATCTCTCTGAGTTTCTGAAACTTTTCTGTGTGCAGAGTAGAGGGGAAGGGGAAATGTGATTTGATGTTAGCTACATCTGGGCCCTATAATGTGCTCAAAGCACACTGAAGGTCATCAATTCATTGATCAATGGTAGTTATGTCTAAACTAAAATCTTCAACATTTGCGCACATAAATTGGGCACATCTTGGTGTGCTTTCCTAAGATTTTCCAATAGCATCTATACTCAAGTCCACATATTTGTTATCTACATATATACATTAATGAGATTCTAACATCAGCAGAGGTTTCTAGTGAGACAGTGTCACAGGCTGAAATCAAAGTCTTCCCATGGGCCTGGTTGCCATCATGAGACTCTTCTGGATCTAGTAGAAGTGTAAAGAGATGAGGCCTAGGGAGCTGCAAGAGGGCTCAATGAGTAAAAGCTTGCTGCTCAAGCATAAAGACCTGAGTTCAAATCCCCAACAGCGTTTATACCCAACACAAGGGATGTGAAAGGCAGCAAGATCCCTGGACCACAGTCTAGCAAAATCAGTGACCGACCTTGTCTCAAAAAAAAAACATGGAGAGTTATAAAGGAAAATATCCAATATTGAGTTCTGCCTAACTCACTCACTCATACACACATTCAAAACACATACACAACACACACATACACACACACATACAAACATGAATAAAGCACAACTGACACATACATGCCACCACCAAGTCATACATACACATGAAGATGCACACATACACAAGAGGTAAAGCCCATGGGAAGGTCTTTAGGCCATTGGTTCTATGACCCTAAAAGAGATGGTGGGAACCTTGCCTTGCTTCCTGTGCTTTGTAAACTTAGAGAGGTACCTTTGACCTGCCATGCCTTCCTGACAACGCTCTGCCTTGTTGGCCCTGGAGGCCTATTGACCCAATAGATGTTAATCTATACTTCTGAAACTCTGAGTCCTTCGAGGTTATTCTCTGGAGTCTCTGGGCAATTGTGGAATGCTACTGTAGGCCAGGCACTGTGAAATAATTCTTAAGAATGACCATAGCTGGCTATCCTAGCTTGCCCCTTCCCTGGGAAAGCTTCACCCTCACCTTTGTGGTGCAAGAAAGATCTCTGTTGCCTATGCCATCATATGCTAACATCTAATTCATACAAGGCACTATTTATCTCGCCTCTGAAGTGTACATGGAGTCAGGATGCATTTCCTGTATCACTGCTACAGTCGTATTTCAAACTGATGTCATCTCAACCCTAAACTATTGGAAGACCTGCCTAACCCACTTCCTGTGTTTACTCTGGCTCCTCACTCTCCACTGTCGAGTGCCTGCTGGCTAGTTGTTTTTTTTTTTTTTTTTTTTTTTAAAGAGAGTAGCTTATCCTATTTTATTGTGTCATTTAGAAGCATCTTATGTTCTGGGTATAAATGCCCTTTTCTAAATATACAGCCAGTCCTGAATATGCCTTTTTGGAGGTCTAAGCAAATGAACCCTTTCAAGTAAATATTGTTGCCACTTATGACTAGAGAAGCAGCTTCTCAGGGGAGGCTGAGTCCTTTCCACAGGGTCATCCAACTAATGAACTGCAGATCTGGGGTGGAAACTAGGTCTATCTGTCTTGAGTGGGCTCTTTCCATGGCCTTCCATGGCCATTTCTCAAAAAAGAAATACCCTTAAGTTTGCTGAAACATCTTAAATGTGTGTGTTATGTGCCAGATGGGGCAGGGAATAAGAAAGGAATGATAATATAGAGACAGTTGATTTCAAAACAGAAAGGGAATGCAAGGCTTATGCCAGATAGATAATTATATCAGTAGCTCAACATATCATCCAGCTAGCTGGGTGTTTATTTGTCTACCTACCTACCTGTCCCCAATCAGCCACCTCCTTGCCTTTCTGTCACCTGCCCCTCTATCATCACCTCTATGATTTTGGATGCATCTACCACATATCTGTGCTTCTTTCTACCCTCTGTATAAAAGCATCTCAAATCTATGTGTTTATTTCCCAAGTAATATCCTTTTATCTTAATGGGGGGAAAGGTCATGTTTATTTTGTAAATGTATGTTATGAGGTTTTGTGGGGGTTTTTGTTGTTGTTGTTGTTGTTGTTGTTACTTTTGGATACAAGTTGTCTTCCAAAAATGTATGAATTGTAAGTGCACAATAAAATGAACTTATTAAACTGCTCGTGATATTTAACATCATCTCAAATATAAACACTATATCTATCGGTGAGAAGTCTGCTTCAAGCCCCTACCCTGTCAAGCCCACCTACTCCAAAGGCAACCTTCTGTTTGTTTCTTTCTGTCTCTTTTCTTCCTTTTTCCCCCTTCCTCCTTTCTTCCCTCCCTTCTTCCCTCCATCCATTTTCTCCATCCCCCCTTCTTTCCTTCCTTCCTCATAGTCTTTCTCACTTCGTTCTAGAAGTTTACACTAATGTCTGCATTGCATTTACTCCTCCTGTGTCTATCTCTCAGCATAAGGCCCTTGAGACACATCACATTGTTGCAACTGTCAGTAGTCCCTTATCTTTTATGAATAAGTGTTACATTATTTCATCCAATGTTTGAATATGGCTATACCAAAGCCTTTCTATCCATTATGACTTTAATTGCATTTGAGTTGTTTCTGGCTTAGAGCTAGTAGAAACAAAGACAGGAGGGATCATGCTCAGTTGCTGCTGTTTCTGCACAAACCTCTCTTATTTCTTTTAGCATAGGGCTTTTAGGAGTGGAACGCTCTGTGGAATGCTATGTGGACTACCTTAACCTTTACAGAAACTGGCTGTTTTACGGCCTCTGGTGATGTGTAAGGATTCTAATTGTGGGGCTAGAGAAATGTCTCAGTGCTAAGAGCTCTTACTGCTCTTGCAAAGGGCCTGGGTTTGCTACTAGCATTTTGTCTATAACATGGATTCCAGGGGATCCTACGCCCTCTTCTGGCCTCTGTTGGCTTCACATGCATGTGGTGTACATGAACTCACAAACATACACATAAAAGGAAATAAATAAAAACTTTAAATGTCCTGGTTCCCCCACTTTTAGCCAGTTTTTGGTGGCATAGGTGTTTTCAATGTTTACTTTTCTGGGGGTGCGTAATGGGTTCTTACTAAGTGTTTAGTTTGCATCAGTTTCCCTGATGATTAAAGATGCTGAGAGCATTCTTGTGTGTTTAGTGGCTGCTTGCCTTTCTTGCCTCTGCAATATCTATGGGCTTCACTATTTTAAAAGTATGTATTCTTAGTTTATAGGTGGACTGTCTTTCTTTCATATGTTCTAAATAGAAATCTTTGAGCCCCACCCCTTTTTTTTCTTTCAGTATTTTTGGACTCATCTAGTCTTGTTTTCTTTCAGTGGAGACTTTTAGTGAGCAGAGGTTAATTTTAATTGTTAATTCTTTAGCTGGATGATGGTTCCTTCATGTTTCTGGTCTATTTTTTTTTAAACCTTCCTTCATTTAGTGTTATTTTAGAGTAGGATGATGCATGTATGCGATGTGTTTATCTGAGTCAAGGCACACATATGCAACAGAACAACTCTGAAGGATCATGTTTCTCTTTCCATCTTTTCTCCTTCCACCATGAGTCCCATGACTGAAACTGAGTTCGTCAGGCACACACAGCAAGCACTTTTACCTTCCGAGCCTCCTCATTGCCTCCGTGTCTTGCCTATAAAGTCTTGGTTCACACCCAGGTTCTGAAAATATTCCCCTATGTTTTCTCCCAGGCACTTTAAATTTTTCTATTTTTAACAATTCCTCCTACTAGCACCTGGAATTACTTCTGTGACACCATAGACATGAAAGCCACTGTTTTCATATAGTTTTCAGTTCAACATTGGCATTAACATGGTTTTTTCCTGCTTCTTTCATTGGTTTCTTTGTCAAAAATTAATTTGTTCCATCTCTGGACTCTTCGATTAACTTCAGGTATGAACTACTTTAGGTATGAACAGTGACACATTACCAAATGAATTGCTTTACAGTAATGGTTTTAATCAAGTAATATAATTACTTCATATTTTTCCTTTTTCAATATGTTTTGAGTTTTCTGGAAACTTTATAGTTTCACACATAGTTTAAAATCACCGTTTCAAATTTTATTTAAAAACTAGTTGGTACTGAATTGACTCTATGGTTCAATTGGAGAAGAACGAAAAGCTGACCATGAATGAGGGCTTCAGCTAATTTAGGAAACGCATCTCTCTGTGTAGGTTTCTAATCAGAAGAAGTCATACTGGAAGCATCATACTACCTGATCTCAAACTGTGCTACAGAGCCATAGTAACAAAAATCAGCCTGATATAGGAGCATAAACAGGCGGTGCCGTAGTAACAAAAACTACCCTGATACAGTCACACAAACAGGCAGAGACATAGTAACAAACCAAGCTGATACAGGACTACAAGCAGGCAGAGACATAGTAACAAAACCAGCTGATCCAGTCACACAAACAGGAAGAGGCACACCTGGGATGGAATAGAAGACCCAGAGGTTCTACCACACAGTAAAGTGCACCTGATTTTTAACAGAGGAATCAAAATATTGGAAAGTTGCACAACCTCTTCAAATACTAGGTATCCTCATGCAGAAGAATGAGATTTAATCCATGCCTCTCACCTTGTAAGAAAGTCAGCTCGAAATGGACCAAAGACTGTGATGTGAATCCTTTAAGCCTTAAAACTGCTAGAAGAAACTACTTCAAGACATGGGCTTAGAAAAAAGACTTTCTACAAAATACTACAATGCCACAAAAATGAAGCCATCCAATTTTAGCAATCTTTCCAAAATACAAGTGCAATTTGTCAATGGACTTTATATTTATTGTCTTGTTTTGGTCATTTTCATTGCTTTTACCTAAGGTAGAAATATGTAACTAAATTTCAAAAAAAAATTTTTTTTTGGTTTTTTGAGATAGGGATTCCCTGTGTGTAACTCTGACTGTCCTAGACTTGCTTTGTAGACCAGGATGGCCTCAAACTCGCAACGATCTGCTTGCCTCTACCTCCCAAGTGCTGGGATTAAAGGTGTGCACCACCATGCCCAGCTCAAAAAATATTTTTAAAAAAGCTATTTGAAACTATAATTGTCTGTTCCCATATCATATTAGTTATGCATCACAGAATTTGATAGTTTGCATTTTTGCAGTTAGTCCATTGTTAAGATTTCTAGCTTCCATGTACTATCTGCTTTGATCTATGGCTTATGTAGCCTTACAGTATTGAATTTCCAAGTATTTAGGATTTTTCTTGATACCTCACACTGATGTCTAATCTATGTAGCACAAATAATGAGGTCTGTTAAAATATATAGACAGTTTTTTAATAGCTCAGATTAAAATATACACTGTTGAACAGTTTTTGTGCTATATGAAAAGATATGGATCTGTTGTTGAAATAACTATTATATAAGTGCCAGTAAGGTTAAGTGTTTGACAGTGCTTTCAGGTTTTTCTTATTGGTGTGTGTGTGTGTGTTCGTGTGTGTGTGTGTTCGTGTGTGTGTGTTCATGTGTGTGTATGTGTGTGTATGTGTGTGTTTTCATGTGTGTGTGTATGTGTGTGTGTGTGTGTTTGTATAAACTTATGTTTTATTGAGAACAAAGTGCTGAAATTCTCAGTTATGTTTAATTGGTTCCTGTCTCCTCCTTTTATTGTCTAAGTGTAGGTTTCCTATTGTTTGATAGATAGGCTATTGTGACCATAAACTCTTAAGGTTGGTGTGTCTACTCAGTGAATTGAGAGTTAGCCTTCAATTGTTCTAAGGCATCTGTCATGTGTTTGGGGGTCTTTATTTTTGTCCCTTCCACCTTTGACACAGGATAATTGAGACCCATCGACCTTCACAGTCATGGCCTTTGAGGCCACTTTGAATGACTTTTAAGACGACCTAGTGGTCTTTCAATACCATTTTATTGTAGATGCTTAAGGAATACAACACAATGTGATAAACACAGTAACAGTTACAACACAGAACCAGCATCTTGCATAGTTGCCTGGCTTTGTGTGTTGCAAGAGACTCTAAGAATGGACCCCAAAGGAAATGCATGGACAATTTTAATAAAGTTTGAGAGGAGAAACCATAGGCCAAGCAAGCTTAAAAGCTTAGTAGCTACTAAGAGAAGGAGAGAATGGAGAAAGAAAGTCATATCTTTTAAGTAAGGCATAGAAATCTGAGAAACAAGGAGGAAGCCCAGCGTCCAGGAAAGCATCCCCTTCTGTGTTGAAAGGATACCCCGTTCCAGGCTCCAATAAATCAGCACAAAAGATTACGTCAGGGACATGTGGTAAGAAACTGAAATAGGGGCAGCTTATTAAGAAAGGGGAAGATGTCCTAAGAATGGGAGTAGGCTAGAGAGTTGAGGGGAGATGCAAAAGGCAATCAGATCAGTCATGAGGTGTACAGCCTTTTCTAAACCTCTCCGAAGCATATAACATGGGCTTTTGGAACGTGATCCATTCCTTAGGGGAAGCTCAGGTAAAGAAAGACATCTTATATACATTAGCCTTGATGACTCAGCCTCCGGACCCTAATCTCTGGTACTGTGGAAGCAGAAGGCCATCCAAGGGAAAATGGCCCCGCTCCCAGAAGGCTGGAACACGTTCAACAAATGTTACAATAGGCAAAGAAGACCCTAGAAAAGTACAAGTGATGTCAGGTGCTGTGTGGGAATGAAACAGTTCTGAGAGAGAAGACGGCTAGTGATAAAAGTCTTCTAAATGTGAGCTGGGGGCGGCAGTGCACATCTGTAATCCCAGCACATGAAGAGGCAGAGGCAGAGGCAGGCGGATCTCTTTAAACTCAAGGCCAGCCTGGTCTACAAAGTGAGGCCAAGACAGCCAAGGCTACACAGAGAAACCCTGTCTGGAAATGGAAAAGTCTTCTGGTGTTTTTTGTCACCTCTCTGGTGAGACCTGGTAGATGAAGGGGGTGGTGTATATTACCATAGTATATTGTCACCAAGCAGGTGACAATCCCTTAGGCTGTAAGCACTCAAAGACAACCCCCTCAAAAGAATAGAGAGATCCAAAGAAGGGTAAGGAACAGACATTAGTTTTGGCTGAGTTGCAATTTAAAATATGTTATTATTCCATTTTCTTTCAATTCTTCAAATTTTGTTTCATTTGCCTGCCCCATCCTCTTTTACAAAGGTGCTGGGGGTTAGAACTCGGGTCCTCATGCTTGCACAGCTAATGCTCTAACTCACTGGGCCATCTCCATAGCAACAACGCAAGATGTCTTGAGAATCGGGATGCTGGTTCAAGGTCTCTTCCTTGCTTACTCTCTTGGTAGCAACAATGCAGACTCATGCATACGTGCAGCCCTGGTTTGACAGGCTTGAATATTCTGCATGATCATAAGATGTGTCACTTCCCAAAGGACACGAGCAGCAAACATCTTCTCCCTCCAGATAGGGCACCAACAACAGACTATAGGAATTATTCCACCCAAGCTATTCTACTTCCTTGGTGAACCAATGGATTTATCAGACTGAGCTATAGGAGCATGTGGCAGGGGCTACTAACAGGAGCATAAACGATCTCTAAACAGCTGTGATGCAATAAAATCCCGCTCCATTATGGGTGACAGCCTCATGGAGTCCCGCTTCCAGTTAAACTTTTGCCTCCTATATCCTCTACCAACCACCACGACCACGTTACGTCTGGGGACAGGGGTGAGTGGAGCATTATCAGCTATAATCCAAGGTGAGAGTCTGGCTGCCCCTCCTTCCTCTGTCTCCTCTGGTAATAGATGATGCCAGCTCCATCACCAATACCATACACAGGTCCACACACATCTTTTTCTGCTTAGCCCTGCTCCCATGATGATGGACCAATCATTCTGCAGGTCCTCACAATGCTGATTCCATTATGCCTGGTGGTCAATGCCTGGAAGAAATAGCTATCCCTCAACACCAGGTCTACACAGGGCGATAGGTCCAGTGCTGGGATGAGGATCTAAAATGCAGCAGACAGGCGCTTGGTGATGGCCCTCCCTGCTACTACACAGAGCCTAAGAGCTCAACTTTGGTTTATAAAAGTCTAAGGGGGAGGCAGAATTAAAGCCTGGGGAGGCAAGTCTTGCTGTCCTTGGAGATTGTGACTGAGGCTGGAGGTGGCGGGGGTGGGGTGGTGGCAGGAATGGAGAGGTGACTAAGGCAAACTAAAAGAGCTGAAGTACAAAATCCAGTTAAGACAAGAATGATAAGCCAAGGGAAAAGGAAAGTCCTCCACAAGCTCCATTAGTGTTACTATTCGACTCAGAGGAACATATCAAGGCAGGCATTGACCACAGTGTCCATTCAGATAGTCCTCAGTGGCAGGCAAGGAAGAAGACAAGAACGTAGGAGCACTAGTTATGTGCTAGGCACCATCGCCAGACGTCAGACTCGAAAATAGCATGACTCTGCCCTTGAAAGGGAGACGAAAGCTACCTACCAACAGTGGTGGCAATTCAGAATGCAAACGGTGATGTGAAACAGCACATGAAGTACCTGAGAAGCCTGGGAATTGTGTGGCTTTGGGCGTGTTAGTCTCTATGAATTGCAATCTCCTTTTTTTTTTTTTTGACTGGTTGTTGCTATAGCAATTAAGTAAGACAATGTATCTAACTGCTTGGCGCCTGGTAATAGATGTGGTCCATGCTGAGGAAGAGAGGTCTGCAGTGGTCTGAGCTGTGGCTGCTCTAGAGGCACTCTGGCAGGATCTTGGATCCCATTGTGATCCCGGAGATTGTAAACTGTAAAAACCTGTCTTTCGCTTGGTGCAGTTGAGCCCTAACACACACCTTTAATCCAAGAGCTTTCTGTACACAGAATTCAATAAAGTTAATCCTCGGTCAAGGGGCGGAACAAGAAGCCAGCTGACAGGGATTAAAGAGTAGGAGGGACTTTGACTTGAGGTGATTTAAGACAGCATGGAGAAGGAGCCCTTTAGCTCTCGAGCTTTTCAGCTCCTCGGCGTTGGCAATTGGGCCTGTCAGTTGAACTGGCGAGCCTTTTGGGCCTTTTCTGGTAGTGGGTTGAGGAGGAAGGTCCACTGGGAGCTTTCTCTCTGCCTTTGTGAGCTATCACGTTTTCACCCTAGCATCTGGCTCCTGAGTCTTTACTGGTAAACTAGAATGTTTGGAATTTTCACTTAAAACAAGGCGCCATCTTTTGTACACTGCTCTTGGACAGGGGCTGAGACCCTTCCTTGTTCCCCTCCCCCACCTCCACCCTCACCCCCACCCCTGCCCCCCACCACACCACCCCCACCACCCCCACCACCCCCACCCGTGGACATGTAGGTTGCATGTGTATTAAGAGACCCAGCTACAGGCTCAGATTTCCTGGCAGGTTCCTCACCTCTCCCCTCACAGGGCAGCACTAGGAAATGGGTGCACACTCAGATCAGTGGGCGGCTCTAGGGATTGCAGAGCTTGTCAAGGTAACTGAATAAAACTTAATAAAGACAGCCTCTGCTCCCCCAACCCCACTCACACCCCAACGCGTACAAAGACTGTTAACACACTGCACACTCACTTCCTGAAAGTGTTCCGAGTCGCCAAATTAAGCTTACGGGAACAAGGTATTTAAAAACACATTGAAAGCAAATGTTGAAGGGCCTTTCCAGACTCGGGATGGGTTTTCCCACATGCGTTATTTGGTAAATGGGAAATTTTCAGCACTCCTCAGTCTGTCTCATGGGAAATCCTCCCATTACATATGACTCAGATCACTTTGTATTAAACAAATGAAATAAACTCTATACTTCTGTAAGTGTGCATTATGTTCAAACAGATGTGGCTCCCTTGACCCAGCTTTAAGCTCTTCAGAGAGTTTAGTGTAGCTACAATGTGTCAATCATAACACACTGGCAGTGAGGGTCCCCACCAGCCTTTAAAAACCATACCAGAGAATTAAAGCACAAACATCTCAACAAATGTGACCCGGCATTAATAACAAACGCAGATTACAAGTTAGTTTAGAAAAAATGACCCGAAAGTACTAACCACTACTAACTAAATGCAGAACCGCCTACTCGGTTCTCTTGGTAGGTCACGGGGGTCCGTTACTCTGGTTCTAGCTGTGACAAAAGGCAACCAAGGGAAGAAATGTCTATTTAGGATCATAGTGTGAGAGTGCATTTTATCATGGAGGGAAAAGGACGGCAGAGGTTGGCCCTAGCTGAGGGAGGTTAGAGGCACAGGAAGAGCGCTCCCTTTACAGCGGCGATCAGGAAACAGAGAACAAGGAATGTTGGTCCTCAACTCCCCTTTCCCTATGTTCACTGTGAGCCCCCAGCCTTTATGCTGCCCACACTCAGTTAACCCTCTCTATGTCAGCCCTCACAGATGAAGCCTGAGGTGCGCCTCCTAGGCAGTTCAAGACTAGTCAGGTTGGCAAAGAGGAGTTACCTCCCATCGCAGCCCAGCCTACTCCTGTGTTAATGAGTTCTCTATCAATGTGGCAAACTGTCCAAAACCAATCAACTTAAGTATGAGTTATTTTGATCTTAGCCATTCTGGTAGGTGTGACAGCCCATGCTGGTAAGGATGTGGAGAGAGGCAAAAACTCTTCCATTGCTGGTGGGTGTGCAAAACTGTACAACCACTGTGGAAACCAATCTGGCACTTTCTCAGAAAATTGGGAATAGTGCTACCTCAAGACCCAGCTATTCTGCTCCTGGGCATATACCCAAAAGATGCTCCACCACACAACATGGACATTTGCTCAACTGTGTCCATAGCATCCTTATTCATAATAGCCAGAATGTGGAAACAACTGAGATGTCCCTGTGTCCAAAGAATGGTTAAAGAAATGGTGGTACATCTACACAATGGAATACTACTCAGCTATTAAAAACAAGGAAATCTTGAAATTTGCAGGCAAATGGATGGAGCGAGAAACGGTCATCCTGAGTGAGGTAACTCAGACCGGGAAAGACACGCATGGTATATATTCACTTATAAGTGGATATTAATTCAACATAGATGTCCTCTGATAGACTCACCCAGCAAGGGATTGGGACTCCCTGGGACATGCTGGGACTCGCTGCTGGACTCCAGGTGGCGCTCTGAGAGTGGTGTGGAAGAATGGGAGGTGATGAAAAGACTCAGAGGGTTCAGGAGACCTACAAGGAAACCATCAAGGTTGGCACATCTGGACCCGGGGAAGGGGGGGGGGGCTGTTGCACCAACCAAGTACAATGCATGTAGTAAAATCTAGAACCCCTGTTCAGATCTGGCCAATGGGCAGCTCATTCTCCACAGGGAAGAGCAGGGACTGCCTCTGACACGAACTCTGGTGTCCCCAATTTGATCACTTCCCCTTCTGAGAAGGCCCTGAGGGCACACAGAGGAAGAGGAAGCAGGCTATCCGGATGAGACCTGATAGGCTGTGGTCGTATGGTGGAGGAGGAGGTCACCTTCTGTCAGAGGTCTAGGAGAGGGAAATAGGGCAGAAGAAAGAGGGAGGGAGGGGAACAGGCAGATATAAGCGAAGGGATAGCAATTAGGGTATAATCTGAGTAAATTATAATAATTTTAAAAAAATATTTATTTTGTTTGGGGCCTCAGAGATTTCTATCCACCATGCCTTGGTTCTGTTATTTCAAGTCTTGTAGTAAAGAATAATACCATAGCATCAGGAGTGTGGTGGAGGAGGCTCCTTCCTGCATGGCACTGGGAAGGAAGAAGGGAAGGGGCAGGGACAAACCCCCAGCAACCCACGTCCACCAGCTAAGCTCCCCTTGCTAACAGACTAATCAGCAATGAGTAAAGTTAGAGCCCTCACGACCCAAGTTCGAGGCCCCAGCTCTGAACATTGCTGCACTGAAAACCAAGTCTTCAATACATGTAACTTGAGGCAACCTATCATATCCCAAACCCACTACTACCCTGACTGGAGATCCAAATGCCTGGGCTGTTTGAATTATGTGAGCAGCTTAGTTAAATATTTATCCTCATATCACTGTATTTTTCCAGAGAACCCAAAGCATTCTTTTGAAATCAGAAGTTTTGGGAGAAAATAGTTTTTAAACCCAAAAGCAGAGCCTTGTTCAAACCTTTCTTCCTGGTAAACTCTCCTTATAAATATGTTCAAACTTGTGTTGCCTTTCTTGGGGACCTTTGATTTCCCCTCCTGTGCTTCCCCAGGAACTCTGACAATCTCTTCTTTCTTATGGAAAATGTGACTGCTTTCGCCTGGAATGCAAATTTGTGTACAATGTGGCCAACTACAAAGTAGACCATCAAGTACCTGAGAAAGGATGTGTGCAGATTCAGATTCGACAGACTCTACATCAGGGAGTGCTCTTGCTAACCCTGGAGGGGAGAGAGAGAAAGGACCCGCTTCTCACTGCATGGAAATGCAAGAGGCAGTGGCTACCTAGCCTCTTCTCACTTCTAATTGGAGAACAGTAAACTCATCCATTCCTGTGGTAGATTATTTAGGGACATTTATTAGTGGATAATTTATCTGGATAATAGGATTTCCTGTAAACCAGACATGTTTAGCCAAAAAAAAAAAAAAATCAGTACAGCCCGAAAGCACAAATTGCATCAACCCACAGATATCCTCTATAATTCTCTAGTTGTATAAGCCAATTCTTTTTTGTTTGTTCGTTCATTTGTTTTGACAACATAAAAGAATTAAAGAAAAAAAGAAACCCCCAAAACAACGAAATTCATAATTCTGCCCTGCAACAAACCCATCTGAGGCACACAAGTAAGCAGCGTGCAAGGCTGCCAAGGGTTTTGCCCTTGTTCATGTTTATCTTATTCATAATAGATGTGCTTGTGAAGGGCACATGGGCTTTTCCTTCCTCAGAACCCTGGCCACCCGGGGCCTCTGCACAGAGCATGGGGAGATGCTTGGTTTCCACTCACGCTGAATGGCAGCTCTTAGCCATGCTTTGTGAGGCAGTTCCATGAAGTAACTGCCAGGTCCAAGCTGACCCTTCGTCCTCAGACACCATCCCACCACAGTGCAGTGGAAGAGTTGAACATCTCCAGGATTTCTTCAGAAAAGCCCCTACGGATATAAGCCTCCTTAAAGCGTGCTACGAAGGGCCAGTTCCCAAAAGCCCTCCGACTATGAAGAGAACGGGAGAATGATGGGGCCCTGAGTTTGTATTTCTCTGTTCAGTATTATAAGATCTCACAGAAACCCTGATTTAAACAAACTGGCTCCCGTTCTGAGGATCTGCTTTTATTTCTAATCCAGCTTTTCAGTCAGACTTCACTGCTGCTGGAAACGCACTGTTGCTAGCCAGGGCTGGATATAAAATTCCATTATGGAAGTGGCAATGAGTTGGTAAGTCAAGTCCGCACGGCCTGTGGCAGTAACTTACTTTGTCTGTGGTTTCTACTTTGTCAGACTCTGTGGAGCCATGAATCTATCTTGTCCTTAGGAAACTGAAAGAGCGGGCTTTTAAAATAAATGTAATGCTAAATTTATGTGCCCCAGGAGCAGCGTATCAAGGCCCCTAGACTGATTAGACCCAGATGTGCGTAACAATGTCTGTGTTATGGACCGACTGCAGGTGTGGGAATAGGACCCTTCCCTGGGACCCTCAGCAATCAGCCTCGTGGTTTCCTCCTCTCTGCATTTGGAGTTTTCAATTAACACTACAATGGTATTGTTGTTCTCCTGTATTAGATCATATGTCATGTAAATGAACTTGAATATACAGTTAAAACTGACAAGGTGATTTAGGCCAAGGATACATGTGTTCGGTATTATAACTTGATTGAGGTTAAATAATAATAATAAAAAAAAAGGCCCTGACATGCTATAACGTTTTTATTATTTGGCTTATCAGTGGATTTTCACATTATGCTTTCATAAAACAAAATGTCATTTATAGCGGGGCGAGACGCTTATGAAAAGTGAGACACACGCCGACTCATAAATGACTGATATGATTAATCCCAGATTGGACAGTTTTATATGGCCAGCACAGCACCTGGAAGCTCTCTGTATTGCTTTTTCTGTTTTGTTTTTAACTTGCTTTCTTCTCTTTTCCAAACTTCATGGTTCTTTTTCTTCTCCCTCCACACACAAGCACGACCCACATAATCAACCGCCCTACCACCATCGGTAAGCACAGTGATTGTATTTGGGAACATTCTAAAATATCACTTGCGTTTGGGCAATGAATCTAGCCCCTCAGCTCGGTAGCTAGGCCCACATTCCACTGTCCTCAGGGTGTGATGACGGGCGGGAGAGAAGCTGGCTCACTAAAGCAAAGCCTGACAGATGTCGCCTCTCTGAATTAGACTCTAAGCTTATCAGGACAGGAACCTTACCTATAAGTGCCACAGGCACTGACTGTCCCATGAATAAGGACCAATAAAAACATTTTGCATCCATCCCAGAACATTCACAACCCTCATTAACGCTGGTGGACCGTGTGCCTGCCGCACAGAGCTCCCCACATTACTTATACCTTCGTAAATGTGCCGCGCGATCTCTTAGAGAGCAGGCCGCACTGTAAGTCAATTCAGGAAACTTATTCTGGGATGCTGGCGCCTAGGGAAAGCTTTATGCCTGGTGAGTATGGGTGACGGGGCTCGTTTGTTCTGATAGCATTAATAAGTTTCGTTGTGTGGATTAACTATCTTTACAACGTGATGACTCCAGGTAACTCACATGGATGAAGGAGAAGGACCAGGGAAGATGAAGTTAGTCTGAGACTTCCACCTGAGTCTGTCTGCAGACATTGCAAGCGACATGAGAGCGTGCATAGGTATGGTTTGAGTGTAGCAATGACTGTTCGAATATTTCATTGTAGCTACAAACATTGAGGCGGGGTGTAATTACAAACACTTTGATGAATGACTAAAGAGGCTTAATGTAACGATCTGTAAAATCACTGCAAAGGGAAGTGGGATGAACGAATTCTTAGCTTAAAGGAACAAAATGCTGGTGAGTCTGTGTTGTAGATAACATATTTATTCTGGCTCCTGGGCAGCCATGCTGAACCTCTATGGGACGCCAGACTGTATGAGACCAGCTGGGTGCCAAGGTAAATAAGCACACAGTCAGTCCATTCCTCAAAAGACGATGGTGCCTAAGTCTAAGCTCCAAAAACAAATCCATACGCTCAGCAATAGATGTGCATGGGATATCAAGTGAAATGCACCACAGGCCTGTAAGACGGCTCTGTGTATAGAGAAGCTTGCTACCAAATCTCCTGAGTGAGATTTGATTCTGAAGATCGACACAGTAGAAGGAGAATTATCCCTAAGCAGTGGTCCTCTGTCCCTCACACAAGTGAGGTGGTAGGTACATATACACATACAGGCATGTGTGCATGCACACCCATGTACACTCACTCACGCATGCGTGCACCCACACATTTTATTGTGTAACACAGTAATAATAAATAATAATAAAATGTAATACAGTTTTCAACAAAAGAAAAGAAAGTACACCATTCACAAAATAATTGAGCAAATTAAATGCCTGTGAGCATAATTTCAAAGCTGCCTTATATGTTAGCACACAGGGAGCTGCAAGCTGCAAAGCTTACTGATGATGAGAGGACTCAGCGTGCATAGAGATGTGGAGACCATTGCCAGCCCTAATGAAAATGGGTGAAAATGCAAGTTCGGCAAACTGAGTACAGGAACCCTCTAACATGAAACACATTTCTTAGCCCCCTTACTCTTCCAGGATGCCCCACATATATGTAACATTAACTTTTAAACTTAATTCTTATCTGGATATGCCCATGCAGATCTTCCTAGAATCTTATCACGTGCTTATGATCTATGGAGGAGGATGTCACTGTCCCCTTTACAATAACAAGATGCAGCCCCCCCCCTTTTCACTGAGAATGTAGCAGCATTATAAATAAAATGATTCCACACAGGGATCCCCTCCCACGCTACTGTAATGTACTCTCCCCCAATGATGGAGTAGGACAGAAATGAGAGCAAACCTCATCTGCTCTCGGGATCTCCGGGAAAAGCTACATCTAGATGTGTGAGTTGACAGGAAGACTTCAGGGACTCCGGTAAGGTCCATGGGGCAGCATCCAGTCCGTGGGCTGTTTTGCCATAGCAGTCTCTACCAGTGCCACACCCAGTGGCTACACGGGATTTCTCATGGTTCAAGCACTCTACCTGGAGGCACAGATCTCCCATCGGGCCAACCAATGACTGTGATGAGGAACTCAGGCTGCCCGGTCAACAGTTAGAAGATGACTCTTGCCTATGACCACAAACCAGGTACCAGTTTCAGAAGAAGCAAGTCATCACTTGGGCTAATCATTACCACAACGGAAATATGGGACCCTGTAGTAGAATTCAAATGCAAATACCTTTACCTTGCTTTACACATAAGAAGGGCAGTTATCTCATAATCTAAAACATCAAGATGCGTAAATAAACAGGCACATTTCACTAGAGGGTTTCCAGGTGCTATTGGATCTTCTCTAGGCTAGAAAGAGAAAGTCAGGGACAATAGCATATTTTGCATCCTACGAAGAGGAGAGTGAGATCACTCCACACTAGTCACACCTTTTCCTAGAAGAAGAAAACTTTACTACATGGTAGAGTTCTGGGACTTGAATGCTGTCTTAGTTAGGTGTCTATTGATGTGAAAAACACCATGACCAAAAAACAATTTGGGACATCACACTGTACTATTGAGGGAAGTTAAAACAGGAACCTGGAGTCAGGAGCTGATGCAGAGGCCATGGAGGGGTGCTGCTGACTGGCTTGCTCAGCCTACTTTCTTATAGCACCCAAGACCACCAGCCCAGGGATGGTACCATTTACAATGGACTGGGCCCTCATAGATTAAGCATCAGTCAAGAAAATGAACAACAGGCTTGCCCAAAAGCCATTCTAATGGGCGCAATTTTTTTTTCAGGGGAGGTTCTAGCTTCCAAAATGACTCAAGCTTGTGTCAATTGGGAAAAAAAAAAAAGGTAACCAGTACAGTCACTATGAAGAAATTTCCTGGAGAGCTCCCACAAGTGACAAAAGGTTTATTCTCACAACTAAATATGAAGCCGTCCCCTTACTTTCTAACAAGAAGGTCACATTTCACACCAATGCTGAGGAATCTTCTCAACTCTACCAGTCCTTCTAGAAGGCAGAAGGTGAGGTGACCATAGGGACCACTGTGATTAGAACATCCAAAGGTGTGGCCCTTCCCCACTGGTGAGTGCTGGATGGATGACAGGGAAACCACCCGTTAACTATCAAGCCACACCCTTTGGATATGCAAAATGGGACACTGGGTAAAAGAGAAATAAGGTGTGGGACACAATTAGGATATAAACTGATTTGAGCCAGGGTGTGGTGACATGGGCCTTTAATCCCAGCACTTGGGAGGCAGAGGCAGGTGGATTTCTGGCAGTTTGAGGCCAACCTGATCTATAAAGTGAGTCTAAGACAGCCAAGGCTACACAGAGAAACCCTGCCTCAAAACAAACAGAAACAAAAAGCATATTTAAGCAAAGAAATGCTGGCCTCTCTCAGAATGATGCAGTTTCTGCCCCAGAGATGGGAGAGTGTTCTCCTCTTTTGTATTTGGGGTCACAGAAGTGCAGCATGGTTCTCACACACTGGAGAGAACCCAACATGGATGTTATTAAGGTGTGAACTGAGAGACTGGAACGATGCTTGCACACAGAGGTACAGCATGGTTCTCACATACTGGAGAGAACCCAACATGGAGGTTATTAAGGTGTGAACTGAGGGACCAGAATGATGCTTGCACACAGAAGTACAGCATGGTTCTCACACACTGGAGAGAACCCAACATGGAGGTTATTACAGAAGGTGTGAACTGAGAGACTGGACCGATGCTTGCACAGAAGGTGTGAACTGAGAGACTGGAACGATGCTTGCACAGAAGGTGTGTACTGAGAGACTGAAACGATGCTTGCACACAGAAGTGCAGCATGGTCTCACACACTGGAGAGAACCCAACATGGAGGTTATTAAGGTGTGAACTGAGGGACCGGAATGATGCTTGCACAGTTGAGGACACCTGTTGTTCTTGTAGAGGACTGGAGTCCAGGTGCCAGCACCTGTATCAGGGAGCTACAGCCACCTGTAACTCCATCTTCAGGGGAGCTTAGACCCTCTTCTGGCCTCCACAGGTACACACACACACACACACACACACACACACACACACACACACACACACTATATCCTAAGTACAAAGGCTTAAATGTCTCGGAGAAGGTATAAGATGTAACTTTGGACATCTGGGAAATGAGATTAAGCAAATGGGTTATCAGGTATTCCACTCCTTGGAATATACCCAGAAGATGCTCCAGCATACAACAAGGACATATGCTCAGGCATGTTCATAGCAGCCTTATTCATAATAGCCAGAACATGGAAACAGCCTAAGTGTCCCTCAGTAGAAGAATAGATAAGGAAAATGTGGTACATTTACACTATGGAATAGTACTCAGCTATTAAAAACAATGGATTCCCGAAATTTGTGGACAAATGGATTGAACTAGAAATGATCATAATGAGTGAGTTAGCCCAGAAGCAGAAAGACTCAAATGGTATATACTCACTTATATCTGCATACTAGCCCAAGGGGCACGTCCCATGAAAGTCTTCATCTAACAGGAAAGTGGGATAGATTTGAGGACATCCTATTGGGACTCTAAGTGAGACAAGTATGGGAGAATGGGGAAATAGAGGAATCCAGAGGGTCCTAGAAACCTACAAGAAGACCATTATGATGGGCAGATCTGGGCCCAGGGGTCCTGCTCAAACTATGGCACCAACCAAGGACAATACGTGCAGTAAACATCGAACCCCTACCCAGATCTAGCCAACGGAAAGGACATTCTCTGTAGTTGAGTGAAGAGTGGGGACTGACTTTCACACGAACTCTGGTGCCCCATTTTTGACCACGTCCCCTTGATGGGGAGGCTCCGTGGCACTCAGGGGAAGGATAGCAGGCTACAGAGAAGAGACTTGATACCCTATGAGGAGATCTCCCTCAGTCACAGTCATAGGGGAGGGGAATAGGGTGAAGGTGGGAGGGAGGGAGGAATGGGAGGATACAAGGGATGGGATAACAATTGAAATGTAATATGAATGAGTTTTTTTAAAAAGGAAAAAAAGCAAATGGGTTATGTGAGTGCTTAAGACTTTGTCTGTGCTAGTTGAACTTGTACTAAGTGTGTTCATACACTTTAAAGCCACGACTACTAGAGATGATTGTGGCCAACTGTGTACCAGGACGCATGCAAAATGAGACACAACACAAGGAAGTGTAACAGACGCCTTTGTGGCTTGAGACTTGCTCTAACTAGGGCATTGGACAGATGAAATTATTGATCTACACAATGAGAGTGCATGAATCTCTTTAAAAGGAGAAACAGTGAATGTGAGCGTTTTCCTTTTATTAGCTTCCATTCTTTTCTACATGCAAAAACACAGATCTAAGAAGCATTTGGATGCAGTAGCATACATGTTTGGAGTGAACCAAAGACAGCTTACAAAAGCAACTCCAATCAGAAATTGTCTTTAAAACCCTGTTTTGACATCTTCTTCCCTTCTAGTTGACTTGTCTTCTTCTGACTCATCCCTTTAAGCTCTTGTTTGCATCTGTCTCTGCATCTTTTCCAGGTATACACCCCCTCCATGGGCAGCTTGGCTCATTCAGTGTCTAAACGCTGGGCACAGACACATCACTAATGCCCATTTTTGCATTCAGGAAGAAACTCTGTCATCACATGACCAGCTCCACTCTGCTTTCCTGCATCAGATGGTCACATGGGCATGTAGAACCTCTGTGAAGTGAGTGAATACGCAGACAAGTTGCCTTACTCTTGTCATTCTATTCTGTGACTATCATATATCCTCGTCAAAGACCCTCAAGGTGTTACCTCATCCTCTTTCTATGACCCTTTACATCCGATGCCGTCACTCCAGCCTCAGAACAAAGCCACAGTTCTAACTGCCCTGTTGTACCTGCCATGGTCCTGTGTTCCCTGCTTTACTACAACAAACACTTGAACCATTCTCCCGATCTGTACTGTTCTTCTCTTAACCTTTTCTCCCCCCCCCACCCCCCCACCCCCTTGGTGGCATCAGATATTGAAACTCTGCTAATGGCACCTTCCAAGGTTCCCACATCCTGGAAGACTAGTTCACTCCCCTCCTCCTTCCACTAGCTTTCCTCATCACTTTGTATTTCCGCCAAAGCAAACTGCTGGCTTTCCCCTTAGTCTGTGTCATGTACTTCATGCCTTCACATCTTTCATCTCCAGCTACCTCGGCCAGAAATCTGTCAGGTTCTGTGGGGTCACACGAGGTGGTCCTGATTCCTAGACTTCACCTTCCTCCCCCCACCTGGTGGCAGTGCTGTGTTGGAGGTGGGAGGAAGAGCCAAGAAAGCGCAAAGGAAGCCGCCTTTGCCAATTCACTGCCAGCTACTGCTTCCCCAAGCAATGCCTGAAAAGACTTGGCCACCGTCAGGACTGTGAGTCAAAGGGGGTTCCATTAAAGTCACGGGGGTTTCTGAGGACGATCCAGTGGAGATGAGAGAACAACCCAAAACCAGAAAAAAAAAATCCCTGCCATTTCTTTCTTCTTGCCCTTGGATGCCAAGATGAAAGTGGAAGCCATCTGCATGATTCCGCGGGATAAGCAGGAGAAACTGTGCATCCTGTCCGTGCAGGCTTTAACTCGTACCCTTTTCACCCATTGCCTCCTACTGTGAGGATGCTCACCGCAGATCCGCATTCTCCTCATCACACATGAGGCCTGCTTCTCCGTGGCTAGCCATCTTAAGCTCAAGACTTCTGGGTAGCACTGTACTTAATGGCTAGAAACCAGACCAGTATGGAAGCCTCATAGAGAAATGCCGTTCTGGCTTCCCAGATTCCAAGTTGCTGTGACTCTGACACTAGTGTGTGTTTTACATTGTCCTAGGTCAGCAAATGAGCACTGATGTTACCTCCCTTCATGGTACATAGTGTAATGACCACCACCACCACCCAGGAGCATAAAATGATGAACTTCTACTTAGCTCCTGAGTCAGCTGGGAAGCTTGCTGGGGATGCTGGGCTTTTTCATACACCTGGGCCTAAGTCTGGACACAGATGGAGTCATGTGTGCTCTGTACAGACCCCACCATGCAAAAGGCCAGCTCAGGTACGATGTCACGCAGCAAGTCTTTGGAGAACAAGCCCCCGCACAAGAGCCTGAGGCCTGGAGGGAAATGGTGCTGGATTGGGCTCATGTTTCTAGCTAAGACCAACAAGGGTGGAGCAGCATCAAAGGTTAGAGAAGGGACGCTGTTCCCTCTTAAAGAGGGTTTAATGCTACACATAGTGGGGATGGGTAATAGATTCGTTCACTTGCTGAGAAAATGCTAGACTGAATCTACTAAAAGGTCCTCCTCACTCATGTGGACCTGTGTCCTCTAAAACCAACCTAAAGTCAGAACCGTAGGGGCAACTGCACTGTGTAGAAAATGATATAAATCCAAGAACCCACAAGTAGTTCTTGGGCAGAGAGGGCTGAGACAGGAAGTGCCTAAGGCTGGGGGCTGCAGGCAAGAGCCACAAACATGAGACCAGGCGGAATGAACTCTAAGCCAGATGAGAGTCCCAATAACAACCAGAGTCAACAGACACCAGAGCTAAAAGCTCCAGTAACGGAGGGTCAGTCTAAGAAAGGCCTGCAGTACCTCAGATGAGGTAAGGCACGCTGATCTTTGTTCATGCTTGAATGACTGAATAACAGCTGACTGGGAGCTAGACGTGCGAACTGACCAAGCGAACCTACTACTGTGTTAGCATGAGGTCGCGGGGTACAGAGGACTCACCACAGGCTGATCTGTCTGATGCCAGTCCTTGAATCTTAGCAACTAGACATCATGATGCTCCAAATACTCAATACGTTTATCCAGTGGCTTCCTGGATGATTGAATACTTGCAGTGAGCATCTGACTTTTAAACCCAGGTCGCTCCATCCCTGGCATTGGGAGGCAATGGGGAGACGGCTGATCCGCAAGGACAGTTAATAGCACAGAGCATGCGGACTGCGTGAGTCTTTGACTATGCACATGTAGAATAATGAATGTGGATTACTACGTTTTCCTGGCTTGAAATCAATTGTCATTCTGTGACTATGAAAAAAAAAAAGAATAAACTAGGCTTTATAATCTCGGTACTTGGGGAAAAGAAAAGGCACCGGCTTTATCAGCCTTACCTTCAGTCTCTGGGACTTCATATAAGAGACACTTGGTAAGCTTTGCATATTGAATTGTACTTTCAATGGCCCAGAGACAGTGTTGGTTAATGTGAATGAAATGTACCTTCAGAGCTGCGCCTCCATCAGGGCTCCACAGACTATCACGAAGAAGGAAGACACCTCTGATGGAGGCGTCTTTAAGCAGAGGCCGGTGCAGAGCTGCTTCTGTGCTCCCGAGGAGATGGACACTGCGCCTTTGATTAGCACTAATGCAAACAGGAAGGTCCACGCTCACCTCCATGTCCCCAGGTGCAGGATTTGTGACGCCCTTGTCAGATTCCTTTAACTTCTTCCACGTAACTGTCAGAGAGAATCCCTCCTCCTGAAGCTTTTCCTCAGTGTTGGGGGAGGTTTATGGGTTTGTTTTTTGTTTTTTGTTTTTGTTTTTTGTTTTTTTTTCAGTGACAAATAACAAAATCAAGGGCCTGGAGGTTAAGGGCATGGGCGGCTCTTGCTGAGGACCTAGATTTGGCTCACAGCACCACACATAACAGCCCGTGACTGCAGTTCCAGGGGACTGATGCCATGTTCGGCTTCTGCAGGCAGTGCACACATATGGTATACACAGGCAAACAGGCAAAAAAAAGTTCATACACGTATTTTTTTTTTAAATAGACTCTAGGTTTTAAAAATATGGGTTTCAAAAACAAGGCTAGTATTTCTAAACAGATGACCCTGGCGCTGACCCAAACACCTGCACTTTGTCTTCCTGTTTTTCTGCCACTTCCAGAATGATTGTTCTGGAGCGGGTTAGTCCTGCTCTGTGACAAGAAGAAAGAGGAACAGCAAACAGGAGCATTAAAAAGTGTCTCCCTCTTGAGGAGCACTAGAAAGTGAGCCTATCGCAACAGGGGTCATTGTTTTCCACGTGGTATGAGAACCTCTGCCTTGGGAGGCCGCTGCCCCAAGGGGATGCTCTGCTCTGCAGGGACACTCTCAGCAGGGAACTCCAGCCCCATCTTCCAGCCTTCTCTCTTGGGTGTCCTAAGACCTACACTTTGACGCTGTCTTGTGATCGATCTGTTGCTTGGCATTTGCTCTTTTACTTTTGCCTGGTATACACCTAACTCACTTGACATTGAAAGTACAGCTATTTGTCGCAGCTCATTCTCCTTACAGGATGATGAGCAGCATCTTAAACGAGAGCTGAGGTCTCCTAGGGAGGAGGTTCGGTATGGAGGAGCATAATACGGGCTTTATATTCGCGGGGTCAGCGCATGTGAGCTGATGTGGTTATATTGTTTACAGTTTCACACACTAGACACTCTGTAGCTCTTTACAACAACCTCACATTGCTAAGTGACACTCCTGTAGGTATTACAAAAAGTCTTTTCCCATCTTCTCTGTACTTTGTTATTGTTCAGCAGAGAGCAGAAGCTTGGGCAGACTCCACTGCTAGCACATTTTCATGAGTGAGGTTCTATCGGAATGTCTTGCCTTTTCAAAACTGGACTGAAAAATCTGTTGGAAACCTCATTCTTGCCGTATTTGGTTAATTGTCCCCAGCTCACATCCCAAAGCATAGAAAGATCCCACGGAGTGGTAGAAAGTTAACGGGGTTACAGTTATATATCCATGCGGGTCTTTTCCAAACTTTTGATTCACGTTAGGAAATTGGAAAATTGCTTCATCACATTTTCATAAAAAGCAAATAATTCTGCCCAAATCACAGCATTATGATATAAATATGGGTATTGACAACTTGAGGGAGACTGTTCGAGCATCAATCTAATTAATAACTTCTCTTCTTGGCATGGCCATCATTTACTGTTAGGTGCCCTAAGACAGGATCGCTGGGAGGGCTGGGCAGTAGAGAAAGCTAATAGTCAGACAATCAAATGCAGTGTGAATTTATAGAGATGAACTGTCATGCTTAACTGCACCTAACCCCCCAACATGTGAAATATTCTGATCTGCTGAGACACATGAAGGAATACTGGTCTAATTATAGAGCTGACTTTGAACCTAACCAGACAGTGACAGAGATGGTGACAGAAAGATGAGAGTGTGCTGAGGGGGTGGGAGAGAAACATATGGGCACATTAGAGCCACAGATAAGAAAATAGCCCAGTATGATGGTCTATGCCTGTGGTCCCAGCACTTGAGAAGCTGAGGCGAGGGAAACAGCTGTAAGTTCAAGGCGGGCTTGACTAAATAATGAGTTTCAAGCCAGCCTCAATGAACTCTAGTGTGAGACTGTCTCAATAAAGTAAATAAATAATAGTAAATTAATCAATAGTAAATGAAAAAAACCACAAAGCTGGACAAGCAAACGTTTACTCCAAATTAATAGCAGAAGCAACAGTGTCTGGTTTCCTATTTTAACACTGTATTTGTTAAGAATTCTCCAGAAAATGGAAATAACAGATATAGACGTGACTACATAAGAAGGCATTTATTGTAAGAACTAGTTCATGTGGTTATTGAGGTTTCAGGGGCCCCATGATACACTGTCTCTAAGCTGGAGAACCTAGGAGTCCAGAGCACAGCTCAGTCTGAGTCCAAAGGCCTGAGAGCTAGGGGAGCAAACAGGTTAACTAACTCAGCCTGTGGGCCTGTGGGCCTCTGTTGTAACTTGCAGAGCCTAAAGCCTGAGAACGCAGATTCTCATGGCTCGGGGCAGGGGAAGAATGCCTTTGTCCAATGCTAGAAAGCAAATATGCCTCTCTCCTGTTCTATCAGACTCTTTTTCTTTCTTTCTTTTCTTTTTTTTTTTTTTTTTTTTTTTTTTTAGTTTTTCAAGATAGGGTTTCTCTGTGTAGCCTTGCCTGTCCTAGACTTTCTTTGTAGACCAGGCTGGCCTCAAACTCACATCAATCTGCCTGCCTCTGCCTCCCCAAGTGCTGGAATTATAGGTGTGCGCCACCACGCCCAACAAGACTCTTAATGGACTAGATGGTGCCTGCCTTATCAGCAAAAGCAGGCCTTCTTTACTGAGTCTGTTGATCACAGAATTAACCTCCCAGAAATAGTGTTCTTTCACCTACCTACATGCTTGTTAACCAAGTCACGGTGACACATAAAATGAAGCTTACTTGTCTCAGCCAAGGAGCATGACCTCTACTGTGTTTTGATAATTCAGAGCACATTGTACATGCAGAGGTTGGGGTGAGAAGACACTGCTTAGTTCAGTAAGTGCTTATTAGCGACTATCTTGCATCCAATGCTGTGCTCAGTATTCCAGAGTAAAAAAACAAAACAACAACAACAACAACAACAACAATGACTCATCAAAGTCCTTGACCTTAGAATTTGCATGCCCGAGGGACGGAACTATTTACATAGCAAATGCTAACAGAAGATAAGCAACATCAGGGTCACAGGGATAAACACATAAGCAATGGACCATGCCATCTAGGAGGAAGGAAAAGGAGGAAAGGTCCTCAGCAAGGCTTTGAAGGATGAATAGAAGTTCAAGGATGTCATGTGAAGGGACATGCAGATGGATGGCGTGTCATGTGTGAAAGCCACACAGAGAAACAGCGGGCACAGGAAGCAAGCAAGGTGTTCATTTTGAGTCATTGATAGATAAGCATTGAGATGGAACCAGTCTCAAATTCTGTGGCCAAGAACCTGTACGTGTGTGACTGTTTGTATGAATGTGTGTGTGAAAGAGAAAGAGTGTGTGTGTGTGTGTGTGTGTGTGTGTGTGTGTGAGAGAGAGAGAGAGAGAGAGAGAGAGAGAGAGAGAGAGTGTGTGTTTGTGTGTATGTGTGTGTGAGAGAGAGTATGTGTGTGTGAGAGAGAAAGGGTATGTGTGAGTGTGAGAGTGTGTATGTGTGTGAGAGAGTATGTGTGAGAGAGAAAGTATGTGTGTGTAAGAGAGAGAGCATGTGTGTGTGACAAAGAGTATATGTGTGTTTGTATGTGTGTGTGAGAGAGTATGTGTGAGAATGTGTGTGTGAGAGAGAGAGACTAAGCCTAGGGCTTGCCTTTCAAATGGAGAACCTGAGTTCAAACCCTAAAACTACTAAATAAAACCCCAGGCATGGTGGTTTGAGTTTGTCATCCCTACAGTGGAAGGGAGGGGACAGAAGGATCTTTGAGGCTCACTGACTGGCTGGCCTTGTCTTCATGTACATGTGCACGCACATGCATACATACACACACAGAGGCATGCGCATTCATGCTTATACACTTAAACACACATGTAAAACCAATGTCCACTGAGTCTGCGAGCTGCTTGCTTTCCATAAAGCAGGAAGGCATTACAGAACAACTCATACCAAAACCAAATCTTAGAAACACAACGTGAGCTGTAAAGTCTTGGCCTGTCAGAGAAGGAGGAAATGGTTGCTCTACACCCCTAAGCTGATAGGCCACTTAGAGGCACCGCGACACACAGTGTTACCTAACACTGAGTCAGCCGTGTGTACTCACTAAATAAGTGGAAATTAATAATTGCAATTGCCCTTAGATCCGTGCCCTTGTTTCGTGGTATTTACACATTATGCTCATTAATTTATCGCTTTTAATAGGAAACAGTTAACTTAAAGTACTGTAAAGTAATCAAACAGAGTTTATTTAAATTTTCCTATAAATCAGACTTTTATTTAGTCGTGTTGCCCTTTACCCCAATTAATCCAAATCAGTGGGCTTTTACGGTAATTGGGAGTTCTACATACTTGCCATTTTCTCTGACCCTCTGAGAGCCTGAGGTGACTGCTGGAGCGTTGCCAACCACGGGTACCTTTAGTTTCTCCTCTGCTCTTCACACACAATAGAAGCTTACATGGCCAAGTTCAAAGCATCCCTGCAAATGTCCCTTCTTGTCTTTGGCATCTCCATTCAAAGTTTTGCCCTTTCCTAACTAACTTCAACTAACAAATCCTTAAGCGGAAATGGAGCAAACACCCTCCGGTCCTTGTCTTTAGTCACGCCAATGCCAGCCACAAAGCTAAAGCCTCCCATGCAGCCTCCCATGTACTTGTTCAACCAGGCACAGAAGAACCATCCAAACTGCTGCTTCCCCGCCACACCCAAGCCTCCAGCCCTTACCTCTGCTGGGCCACACTGAGGTCAAGAACCACCTCTCAACAGTTCCTCACCTCTAAACTTGGCTTCTTAAACTTTATCCACCCATGACCTCTCTTATCCTGAGAAATCTTATGTGGCCCCAAATACATTTGCTGATAATAGAGCATAAATACATTTACCTTACAGTCAATTAATATACATAATATATATGCATATTATTTGTTTTGTTCATTAAAAGTGAGGGAAAATCTGCACAGTAATAGGACGGATGTTCTCATTTGCCTAAATACAGTAATTGGAGCTGGACCAGGTGGCTCAGTGGTTAAAAGCACTGGGTGTTCTTTGAGGGGACCTGGGTTTAGTTCCCCACACCCACAAGGATGCTCACAACCATCTGCAATTCCAGTTCCAGAGGATTCCACGCCTTCTCTGGCCTCCACGTGCACTGCATACACGTGGTTGACCAGTATACAGGCAGTTAAAACACTTGTACATATTAAAATAAAAAATATTTTAAAAGTTATCAAAGGGGTGGAAGTTGGAAAAAGACATAGTAAGAAATGATGGTAGAAAACTAGGAAAACTCTTTGATTTTTGAATTAAAGTGAGCATCTCTGTAAGAGCAGAAAACTGTGTGTGTATAGTCAGAGCACTACAGTTCATACCGTAGTGCTGTATTTGAGCTTGGGCTTCCAGGAAGCATTCCTTGGCAGTGTGTGGTGTGACAGCAGGCACAGAGGGAAGTGTTGTGTGCTGAGAACCAAGGCTATGGGGAGCCCCCGTGATGCAAGATGGGGGAGTTCTGCCAGAGACACCCCAGACTCATTGCATGCTTGCTTTGGGACTGACTTTTGATCCTTGCTCATTCAGACACTTTTTTACTATTGTCACATTTCATGACCTCCACGTTGACTCATGAAACCAGGTATGGAGGCAGAACCCACAATTCACGGTTCTTGAACTTGGTGGGCTCTCTCTCTCTCTCTCTCTCTCTCTCTCTCTCTCTCTCTCTCTCTTAAAAGTCAACTTGACTAGGTGGTTTCTCTAAGGAGCTCCAAAACCACTGTTTTCATATTCTTTACAAGCCCAAATACCAATTTTTTCTCATGGTCCCAAATGCCTTTTCAGACATGTTCACATCTCGGTTCTTCTGCATGTATTTACTACTCTGCCTGGAATTCCCTTCAACAAACAAACCTGCAGACATCCCCGCACTGAGCACACGGGCAGGGGCCATCCATAGTGAGGAACATGGGCTCCAGTGTGCTGAAATGGACCGAGTACAAGACGGCTCCACCTGCCTCCTAGCTCTGGCTCTTCTTTGCTGTGGAACATGGGGCCACAATGTCTTCTGTATATAAAGAAAGGCATTTTAAGGTGCACTGTTGTGAGGTTTAGACAATGGCGTTGTTGAGGTCATCAGTACAGTGCTTATCCCTAAGGAGTGGTTTAAGTGCCATCTGCCCTATAACATTTACCTCCCATCAGTCAACATCTCCTTACATTATAATTGACATAGTCTCCTCCCAGTGCTCAAAGAATGTTATGTATATACTTCTGTAACTCTCCCTTTATGGTAGATAAAAATCCAATGAACCTAGCAGTTAGCACTATGTACTCGCTTTTTCAGGACCCTTTCACACACTATTTCATTTAAGGCTAGGAAGCTCCACCATGAAGTGACTGTCACCCCTAAAAGAGTGAGTAGGAAACTGAACCCAAAGAAGCTAGGCAACTTGGCCAGTATCACTCTAGAACCAGGGTTCGTAACCAGGGAAACCATCTTCGAAACACATTCCGTTCACCACCGTAGAGCCCACCAGAACACAGGATCCTTGAACATCTCCCACTCCCTCTCCTGTTTGCTCTCTCTCTTGCACTCTCCTGCTCTTTTGTGCTCTCTCTCATCCCCTTGCTGGCAATACACGCATACTTCCTTAAGGTAAGATGGTTTTAATCCACAAGCCCCAAGGACACTCTTAGAACTCAAGGTCTGAGCAGCCACTGAAATCAAGCCACACTGGAGACCACGGCACGGAAGTCGCCCATCTCCACCCCATGCATCCCTGACTTGCAATCTGTGTACTCAATGCCCCTGGGGCAGTGGATGCGTAGGGAAGGGAGGTCTCATTACAGCAAATGTGACCCAGTATCCCACCTGCTCTGCCAAGGACGTGGTGGCAAGGCATGTCTGCAGATTCAGAAGTCACATCAAGAGGTGTAGACAACTCCCTGTGTATGCTGGCCTTATACGTGTGAAACACCCCCCATAGACCTGCATTGCAATCGACATGCTGGTTCCAAAGAAAAATCCTTTTGCTCGTAGAGAACTTACCGAGTCTTTAGAAGTTCTGGAGGAAGCACGCATCCATCACAGTTTAAGTTGAGAGCAAGCTCCACCTACAGCCCACATCCCAAAAAAGTCACAACCTAGACAGGAAGGTATGGAAAAGAAGCCTAACTGCGCACACCTGCGATCCCAACAGAGGCAGGCGGATCACTGTGAGTTCCAGCCAGCCTGCTCTATAAAGTGAATCCATGACAGCCAAGGCTACACAGAGAAACCTTGTCGCAAAACAACAACAACAATCAAAAACAAAAATCAACAGAAAAGGGGGAGAGAGATGAATAAAGATGCTGAAATGTATTTCTCCACAATAGCTGGCTACTGGTGGTGGTGGGGATTATTCCTCTTTAAGGGGCTGGCCACCTGGAGTTTGATCATGCTTCAGTGACTGTATGGACAACACAAATAGGAATTTTAAAAATCTTTTTTGGGGGCGGGAGGGTTATACCACAAGGGTAGGAAAATAAGGGTTATCAGAGCATATTATGTGAAATTCTCAAATAATCTATAAAAATATGATATTTTAAAAAGTAACTCTTTTTAAAAAATTCTTTATGAAAACTGAATTGTTGTAGAAAATATTTTTTTAAAAAATAGCTAATAAAGTTTATGATTAAGCCCTATAATTATTACAGAGATATTATATAACTTGCTATCATAATCAGTAGAAGACTCAGACACCTGCTGTATTTTAGAATAGCCTCATTTTTCTGGGGCTGGGTAGATATTGGCCCCCTAAACTGCCTCCTAGTATCTGTCCCAGCCTCCATCCCATGTCACCTGCTTTAATCATTTCTGTCTGGGCTATTGCCCACCTAAAGTTCCAAAACTCTTGCCTGAGCTGCTCATCAGGGCCGCTTCTCGCCATGCGGAACTTAGAGATCCTCCTCCTCCTGGCCCACCTGGCTCTACCTGTGCCCTGGGGATTTACCTGTCCCCTGGGGATTTACCTGTCCCCTGGGGATTTACCTGTGCCCTGGGGATTTACCTGTCCCCTGGGGACTCTGCTCCTTGTTTCTGCTCTGCTACCTCTCTCCTCCTACCCAAGATCCTTTTTGCCCCCAAACCCTTGAACCTTAGCTCCACCTCTTGCTTCTGCCCTGCCCAGGTGTCAGGTGTAGACCTTTTTTTTTTTTTCAACTAATCAATTTTAAATTAGGGAGAACAAGGTTTACACAGCAAGGACAGGTGTACTCAAGACCTCAGAGAGCAAAATGATAACAATCAAATACAAAACCCCAGGCCATGCTGTTGCACACTACACTTGCGGCATGTTAAGTTTTTGCACAGCACCACAGTGCACTTGCACAAGGAGGCAGCATCAGATAGAAGAGCCCCAGACTCGTATTCCTGCATCTAGCTTAGCTACCTGTCCACTTGAATCTATAAAGCAGGTAAAAATGAAATTGCTTGATTGCCTTGTACAGTTTAAATAATCTGAACCTGAGCATTTTGGGTAATATATATATATATATATATATATATATTGGGTTATATATATATATATATTGGGTTATTAGCATCCCTCAGTAAATGTCTAATTCAAGACACAATGGCTCCATACCACCTGCACTCTTCTGCCTGGGTCAAAGGTCATCTCTGCAACATGTACATGTGCAGGGCATCTTATGAACTATACGATGTGGGCAGGTTATTAATGAAAACTGAAAAGGCAGAGGAGGCCCATAATTAGCTCCGAAGGTAACTTTGAATCTAACATTTTCACCTCGGACGCAACACCATTAAACCGAATGACTGCGGTGTACTCTCTAATGCAGCCTGGGTGGACCCCGCCGCAGTTAAACCTTGGCAAATGGAAAGACCCTCAAACAGCAGTGTGCTGTGATTCACGGAACCAAAGGGCAGGGACGAGTCAGTAGAGATAGTCGGTTATTGTGCTAAAAAATGATAATGAACAACTACAACAATATCACCAAGGTTACCTTGAGAAGAGCCAAGGCGGGGGCGGGGGCGGGGGTTAAAGCCATCACTGAAAACAGGGTCAGGGGTTGGGCTTGAATTGAAAGCTCATTAATTCTTTTTAGCAGATTTGGGAAAAACTAAAATAAAGCAAATAGATAATGAGTGGGAGAAAACTGTTTCTCATGGTATAACGTAAGTGTCTGGTCTTTTAATGCTACATGCAACCGGAGAAACGACTGCTCCGCTGCCGACGGCTGAGGGAGAACAGAATGTCGGATGTTGTGGTTGGTGTCTGAGGGTTACTGCTGTAGTGTAGACCTCTCCTTTCCCAGCTGATGGTTCTGTTTTGAGAGGCTTGTATTTGGTGGAGTTTTGCTGGAGAAAGTGGGTCATTGGGCATGGGCCCATCTCCATATTTGATGAGCAGAAGAGGGATCTATCTAATCTCTGAACTCCGTGGCCCACATTCTAAAAGTAAATTAACTCCTTCATGGCGGCATTTATCCTAACAACCAACAAACAGCTTTCTGTTGAGGGCATCTGGCTCAAATGTTTTACTTAAAAATGCATCCACGCTAAACACTTTCTGTAATAAAGTCTTAATAAAATTATTTTTAAAGCAAATTTTCATGGGCTAGAGAGATAGATCAGTGGTTAAGAGCATACTTCTACAAAGAGCCCAAATCTGGTCCCCTAGGACCATATCAGGTACAGCAATTTGAGCTCAAGGGATTGAGTGCCCTCTTCTGGCCTCCCTGAGCATTACGCTCATGTGCACATACCCATACATAGACATATATAAAGTGAAAATAAACATACATAAAAATCTTGGGAGTAGATGGATGGCTCAGTGGTTAAGAACCCTGGCTTATCTTTCAGAGTACTCAGTTTCAATTCCCAGAACCCACATGAGAGCTCATGACCATTTATATCTTCAGTTCTAGGGGATCCAGTGCCCTCTTTGGTCCTCTATGGGCACCAGGCATACACGAGGTGAACAGACATGCATGCAGGCAAAGTATCCATGTATATATATGTGGTAATAAGTAATATATATTATTAATATATATGTATACAATATATATTATATACATGTGTGTGTTTGTGTGTATATGTATATATATATATGTAAATAATCTTTAAAAAAAACAACTTTGTATATATTTCATTTTACCATGTATTGAAGATGAAAAATTGCATATTGGTGAGACAGATGTGCTTGAAGTCTTTTAAAGATAAATTAACTTGACAACTTACATGCTGAGGCATAACAAGGAGAAAATATTGAGTTCTCTGCAATCAAACCACTGTATCTCTAAGATCAGGAAACTTTCTCCGTACATCATTTACATCATTACTGGGACTAGTTGCTTCAGACAACATTTATTGACACTGCACGAGGTGGCAGGATGCACAGCACAGAGGAAGTGAGGGAGGGGTGTCCAGAAATGAGGCTGCAGAGAAGCGGCCCAATGCACGGAAGGTGAGCCCTGCCAGCAGCACCTCAGATTCATTACATGGCTTCAATTAATTTTTATTCACTGCCCATTCAAAACCTTGCCGATACTTTCTCTTATCTTATTATGCTGAGCAACAGAAGGCTATTTTCTTCTCTACATGTCTAAAGTACCCTGAGTATGTGCACACCTCCCCCCCCACTGCCCTCCCCACCTCATGCACAACCTCCCTTCCCTTCCCACCCTGCTGGAGCCTCTACCTCACACACCTTCCCACCATCTCCTCCCCCGTGTCCCCTTTGCTCTACTAGACGGTTTTGCTCCTCATGTGTCATCTCTGCCTGTTATTTGAGCTATTTACATAAGATCTAGGACCTGTAAATAAGAACAAAAACATGGTTGTTGACAGTCTGAGGTTGGACTTAATTTGCTTAATACTTTAGCTCTGGATACATGTATTTTCCTACAATTAGCATAACTTAATTTTTATTTGTGGCTGAAACAAAGGCCATTGTATGTTTAAATTGCATTTCCTATATCCCCTTCTCCTCTGCTGGATATGTAGGTTAGTTCCATAGCTCGGATACTGTGACGGGTGCTGTAGTAAACACTGATGTACAAACAGTCCTGTGATGTGTTCCCTTGGAGGCCTGTGGGGGAATGCCCAGGTGTGACATGGCTGGCCACACAGGCCTGTGGGGAATGCCAGGTGTGACATGGCTGGTCACACAGGCCTGTGGGGAAATGCCCAGGTGTGACATGGCTGGTCACACAGGCCTGTGGGGAAATGCCCAGGTGTGATATGGCTGGTCACATAGGCCTGTGGGGAAATGCCCAGGTGTGACATGGCTGGTCACACAGGCCTGTGGGGAAATGCCCAGGTGTGATATGGCTGGTCACACAGGCCTGTGGGGAAATGCCCAGGTGTGATATGGCTGGTCACACAGGCCTGTGGGAAATGCCCAGGTGTGACATGGCTGGTCACACAGGCCTGTGGGGAATGCCCAGGTGTGACATGGCTGGTCACATAGGCCTGTGGGGGAATGCCCAGGTGTGATATGGCTGGTCACACAGGCCTGTGGGGAAATGCCCAGGTGTGACATGGCTGGTCACACAGGCCTGTGGGGGAATGCCCAGGTGTGATATGGCTGGTCACACAGGCCTGTGGGGAATGCCCAGGTGTGACATGGCTGGTCACACAGGCCTGTGGGGAAATGCCCAGGTGTGACATGGCTGGTCACACAGGCCTGTGGGGAATGCCCAGGTGTGATATGGCTGGTCACACAGGCCTGTGGGGAATGCCCAGGTGTGATATGGCTGGCCACACAGGCCTGTGGGGAATGCCCAGGTGTGATATGGCTGGTCACACAGGCCTGTGGGGGAATGCCCAGGTGTGATACGGCTGGTCACACAGGCCTGTGGGGAATGCCCAGGTGTGATATGGCTGGCCACACAGGCCTGTGGAGAATGCCCAGGTGTGATATGGCTGGTCCTACAGGCCTGTGGGGGAATGCCCAGGTGTGACATGGCTGGTCATACAGGCCTGTGGGGAATGCCCAGGTGTGATATGGCTGGTCACACAGGCCTGTGGGGAATGCCCAGGTGTGATATGGCTGGTCACACAGGCCTGTGGGGGAATGCCCAGGTGTGATATGGCTGGTCACACAGGCCTGTGGGGAAATGCCAGGTGTGATATGGTTGGTCACACAGGCCTGTGGGGAAATGCCAGGTGTGATATGGATGGTCACACAGGCCTGTGGGGGAATGCCAGGTGTGACATGGCTGGTCACATAGTAGGTCTAGTTTTAGGATGTTAACGGGCCTCCATGGTGAAGCTTATCATGACTGGAATGGTTCACATTCCGGCCTGCAGAGGACAAGGACTCCCTTTCACCCACATCTTTACCAGCACGTGTTGTTATCTGTTTACAGACTCCACACTGAGTTATAGGGCCCAGTGTGGGGTCATGGCCCACAGTTTAAACAGCAAAGGAGCAGTGAGGGATCCATTAAAATAGTGTGACCAGACTGTGCTGGGGGACGAGGGGTCAAGGAAGGGCCTGTGCATATGGCGCCCGGTGAGCCAGGGCTGGGTTTTGGAGCAAGGACAGAGCAATACCTAGCTAAGTCTGTCTGGAGAGGAGTGTGCCTCCTCCTCCCAGGGCAGGCAAAGCACACATCTCAGTATTTCAGAAACCCAAATAAGTCACTAGGGTTGGAGGAAACAAGATATGTGCATTTCTGACAGGAATCAGGTGCCTTCCCCCCCCCCCCAAAAAAAAATGAGAAGGCAGATTATGCTGGCCTGTTATGTGCTCAGCCAAGGAGCTTGAGTGTGTGAACGGCAGTCATTAAGAGAACTTCCACAGAGGAAGCTGCCACTGCTATCTGTGTGCTTTTGAGTCACTCACACAGCTTTTTGGAGGTTTGTTTTTCTCACCAGAAAAAAAAATTAAATCCAGTTTTATTTGTTTTTGTTTTCAAATAAGTTCATTGTCTTCTGCCAAGAACGACCAAGATGAATGGAAAGTTAGTGTTTTCTCTTTGCGGTAGCCAAACATTAGTGCACTGAGACGTTTGTGTGGCTTTTGAACTGTATATTTAGCTTATCTCTAGGTAAAGTAAACCACCGCTTTGTGGTTTGGACTTGGGCCCTTTGTTTCCCAGGCACATAAGAAACAGCCTGGCTTCCAAAAATCCCACCTAATTCCTTCCAAATAGCGATCAAAATGTGTTCGCAGGCCCATTTATAACTTGCATAGGACATTTTTTTTTCTGTTGCAATTTGGAAAAGCAGAGGAAAAACTTCACAAATTATTGCTCAGTCATTAACACAGCCAGGTACCACTTCAGCAGTTCATAGTCAATCAGCCGATTCAAATCATCTAGTCAGTTACCTTGTGATTTTCCAATTTCGCAGTCATATCAGTTGGAGATGTAAGTAATTAATACATCTAAATTATCAGCCCTCGCAGGGTTGTAGTGAGTCTCACGGAAGTTCTAATTCTGATTGACAGTCATAACTTTTCTTTCTGAGTTGTTGGTATTTCCACTGTTTTACTGAAATTAAGAGCGTGTTGCTTATCAGTTACATTCATGCCCTAAGCAAGCACATGACATCCGATGAGATGGTTATGGAAATCTTCAGTTTTCCCTCCTTTATGGTCTCCCTTGACTGAAAAACAGAACTGACAGCTCAAGCTAGAAAAACTGCTATGATTTGCAGCAGGAGAGGTTGGGGGCAGGGGAGGGGGCATACAAAGGAGAGCGGCATAAGAAAAAAGGGAAGAGGAAAGAGGGAAGAGGAAGTAAAAGAAACAGGACAAATATGAAATGGTAAACGCAAATTAACAGGGTAAAACAGTTCCTTCTTTTCACCAGTAGCTATAGGAAAAGTCCTTGCGCTCTGCCTGCTCTAGCTCTGACCCAACCCAAAGGTGAACAGATTTGCAACATTTTTTCACCCCTTTTCCATCTTTCTATTACAGTTCCAAAAGCCTTGAGGCCAAACCAAGTATATTCAAGTCTTTCATTTAGGTTTTCCCCCATTGTCTCTGATTTCTAGAACATTCTTCCATGACATCTTTTCTACTACACATGCTTTGTTTTCTTCCCTTGGCTTGCTGCCAATCTTTCCAACGAGGACTTGTTTAAAATCCCTGTCTTTCTAAAGACTGTCATCACAACTCTAATCTAAATATAAATGCTATACCATAAGTCCTTTATCTCAGAAATGTCACCAGTCCTCTGTTTTATTTAATTCCACCATATTCTGTCTTGATTTATATTGAATTATCAGTGGATAAAATTCAGCTCGGCCCATTTCAAATGGCTGAGTTTCTGCTCGTATGACTTCTATAGTGCTGGGCTGGGTTCTAATTCCCCAGGCTTCTGTGTAAGCCATCCTGTGCTTCTCTGCAGGAGTTATGGTTATAGACCTCATGGGGCAAGCTCCTGGAAATTGCTCTCTCTCCATGGCTCTGAAGCGGTCAGTGGGAAACGAAGGCTTCCGTCCTCAGGGACCTCTCTAGCTGACCCTGGGCTGTTTAAATAAGTTCTGTCCAGGCTTCCTTTTCTCTTCTATGTCACTTGCTGCTAATCAAACAGCTTTCCAGGAGACCCAGTCCCATGGTCCTGCTGGCCTTTGATGGCTACTTCTGGTGTTCCCGAGGAAATACTCCAAGTTCGTTCACACACAGGACAAAGACAGAAAACTTATCCTTTGGTACTCTGTGAACCTACTGACCTAGGAGCTTAGGACGCGTCCAACAGATCTAGATCGCTTGCTGATCTTGAGTCCTCACCGTGTCCTGCCCGCTTCCCCAACCAGCCCCGCCCTCTAAGAACTCACTTGCCTGATCGAAGATTGTACAGATTTCGTCTCCCCTTGAGGGCAAGAACTTTGTCACCGGGCATTGTCCATTTTCCAACACCTCTCCAAACAGAACAACAATTGCTTTAGTTGCTCATTAAATGACTATAAAGTGAATGCATGGAAAACTGAGAACTTTTCACGTTTGAAGTATGAGTAATTTACTATGGAAATACATATTTAAACAAAAGATATTTCGTTGTACCTGGGTGCACTCCTTGTAGGTCTAGGGGGCATACAAAACTGTAATGGACGGAAAATGGCCTGGTATCATTGGGCTAAGAGAGACCTCAGGCAAAGGTCAGAGTGAAGCGGAAGGATAGGAGGCTTCTAAGACTCCACCCCGACCCAAAGAGTCCTTCACTCTGACCAGGTGCCAAGACACCTGGAGAGAACGCAGGATCTGCAGGTCAGTGTGTTCGGATGGCCTCAGGAGGTGTACAGACCAAATGTCTCTCCCCCTCGTCCACACCTACTGCCCGAAGGAGTAAATAAAAATAGCAGCCTTGTGTCAAAATGGTAAGACCGGATATACCGGAGAATGAGCCTCTCTATTAGCAAATGAGTCAATAACCATGACTGCACAAAAGCCAAATAAGGGCCACACCCATGGAGAACAGAACAGAACATGAAAGAACTAATGAAAAGTAAAAAAAAAAAAAAAAAAAAAAGAACTCAACTTTTTCTTTAAACATTCATACATGCATTTAATGTGTTTTTTAAATTTTTAAAATAATTTATTCTGATTACATCTTGTCATCCCCTCACTTATATCTTTCTGTTCCCTCCTCCCTTTAGACCTCTGACAGAAGGGGACCTCCTCCCTCACCACATGATCACAGCCTATCAGGTCGCATCAGGATAGCCTGCTTCCCCTTCCTCTGTGTGCCACCAGGCCTCCCCAACAAGGACGGGTAGTCTAACAGGGGACACCAGAGTTCATGTCAGAGTCAGTCTCTGCTCTCCACACAACTGTGGATAATGCGCTGTCCATTGGCGAGATCTGAACAGGAGGTCTAGGTTTACTGCATGCATTGTCCTTGGTTGGTACAGCCGTTTGTGCAGACACGCCTGGGTCCAGATCCACCAGCCTTGATGGCCTTCTTGTAGGGTTCCTGGACCCTCTGGGTCTTTCTATCTCCCCATTCTCCCATACCCCTCTCACCGAGAGTCCCAACATCTGTCCTGATGCCCTGCTGAGTGAAGACTCTCAGAGAACATCCATGTTGGGCTAATATCCACTTATAAGTGAGTATGTACCATGCATGTCTTTCTGGGTCTGGGTTACCTCACTCAGGATGATTATTTAATTAATCCAGTTTCATGCCCTGTTCCTGCTACTCTACTTCCTCTTCTACCCTCTCCACCACTTTCCCCCATCCAACCTCATGTGCTCTTTAAAAAAAAAAAAACCCACTACTGGCTCCACTTAGTGAGTGTTAGGACAGTGGGGGTGGCCTCTCAGGGGACATATCCCTAAAGAAAAGCAGCTTTCCTCATCGATGCTGGCGTTTGAACTGGTCTGGTCTGGTGCAGGTCTTGTGCACGCAGTCACAGATGCTGTGAATTCATGTGTGCCATGGCCCTGCCATGCCCAGCAAACACTGTTTAGTTGTAGAGAATCACTACTTCTGGCCCTTCCAATCTTCTTACCCCCTCATAGGCCCTGAGCCTTGGGTGTAGAGGATAAAATATGGATGTTCCATTCAGAGCTGAGCACTCCACAGTCTCTTACGTGCTACACGCTTATCAGCTGTGGGTCTCTTTATTAATCACCATCTGCTGCTGCTGCTGCAAAAAAAATTCTGATGCACTTTGGGAGATGCGCTAATATAGGAGTATAAAACTGAAAACTTGTGGGGTAATATCATACCATGTCCTTTCAGGAGAAAGATTACTACCTTCTCCTACAGGGCCGCTGACATAGGCAGCCATAAGATTTTCACACCTATCTTGTGAACCAGGCCAATCAGAAAGTAGCTGGCTACCCTCTCATAACAGTTGTGCCCATTACTGCACTAGTGTGTATATATTACTAGGCCAGTCGTTGTTATAACTTGCAGAGCTTCAGCTGGGTAAGAGTGTTGGCTACTTTTCTCCCATGCTAACATGCATAGAAACCTCTAGCACTGGAAAAGGTGACCTTGGGAATAAGTCTTCTGTTTCTTTTTCTTTTTTCCTCCTTTTTACAATTTTAAATATTTTAAAGTTTTTCACACAAATTTATATTATTATACATATATTAAATAAACCACATATAGCAAGAAGAACCATGAAACAATCAGGAATTATATTAATGTTACATTCATAGTATTTTGGCTAGTTGGAGATCTGCACTTCCATTTTACTTGGGTAATTAATTTTATTTCTTCTCAAGTCTCTGATGGGTTGAAGACCAGATAGTTTAGTTTTACAATTAAGCTTAGTTGTTTAGGGGTTAAGATGTTTTTAGGTCCAGATAGATGTTTTAAGCTAATAGAGATGCGATATGATAGATATTGATTTACATTTAGAGCCGTAGACTCATCAAGATAGGAAATATGTTTTATTCAAGGCTGTCAAATACAAATAGGAATAAGCCTTCTAAGTCAGCACTAGCTTAATTTGTTCATGTCCTATGACTCAAGTACATCTTCAGCAAATAGTCTTAACATCAAGCTCTAGAGCTGTGGGTTGCAGCACCTTTGGGGGTTGCATAACAGGTATCCGGCATATCAGATTTTTAAATTATGGCTCATAACAGAAGCAAAACTACAGTTATAATATAGCAATGAAGTGATGTTATGGTTGGGATCACCACAACATGAAGAACTGTAAAAAGGGTTTCAGCGTTATGAAGGCTGAGAACCAGTGGCCTAGAGGGTAAGGGAGAGCATCGGCAGCAGCTTACACTCTATGGGAGGATCTATGGGAACTCACTGGCCCAGAACCTGCCAGCTCCTCCAGATGACACATAGTCAGTACAACAGCAAGATGCAAAATTAGTGCATAAAAAATCTGTAATGTTCCTATCATACCAATGGCAAACACACTGAGGAAGAACCCATGGAAACAATACCAGACATAATGGCCTAAAAAAGAAATGTGGGTTAAATCTATTGCTGATAGTGAAAGACTCATTTGGTGAATTCTTTAAGGCACTGAAGAAGATGCTAGAAAAGGAAAAGGCCTCCCGTGCTCATGGTGGTATGCTATTGTGAAGATGACCACCCTACGGAAGAAACATCTACAGATTCAGTGCAATCCCAATTCAATTTCCAAAGCAATTCTTTACAGATATTTAAAAGGTCATCTCAAATTTATATGGAAACACAAAAGACCCAGGATATCCAAAACAATTCTGAACAGCAAAAAAATACTGAAAGTATCACCATCCCTGAATTTTAGTTATACTATAGAGTCATAGTAATAAAAACAGACACATTAATCAGTGCAATGGAATTGAAGACCCACATATAAGCCCACATTGCTACATCCGCCTGATGTTTGACAGAGGTCAAAATACACACTGGAGAAAAGACAGCCCCATCAACAAATGGTCACACTGGATAGCGGCACGTACAAGATTGAATCTTGACCCTTATCTCTCACCCTACATAAAACTCAACACCAAATGGATCAAGGACCTCAATATAAGACCTGAAACCTGAGTTTCTTATGGAGAAAAAAAAGGTAATAAACATGAACTTGAAGGCCCAGGAAGACTTACTGAATAGGACCCCAATAGCACAGGTCTTATGACCAATAATTAACAAAGAGGACCTTATGAAATAAAAAAGCTTCTCTTAGCAAAAGACCCCATCAATAAAGACTCAGCCTACAAAATGGGGAGAATATTTACCCCAGCTGTGTATCTGGCAGATGGCTGTTGTCTAGAGTCAGGGTTCTCAACCTTCCTACTGCTGCCTCCTTTTAACACTGTCCCTCATGTTGTGCTGACCCCAACCGTAAAATTATTCTTATCAATACTCTATAACTGTACTTTTGCTACTGTTATGAATCTTAATGTGAATGTCTTTTTTTCTGATTGTCTTACATGGCCCTTGCAAAAGGGTCCTCCAACCACTTAAAAGGTCTAAAATATACAAAATGAAGACACACACACACAAAAAAACAACAAATCACCACTAAACTAAACACTAAAGGAAACAACCCAATTAAAAATTTTGTCATTTTTTTTTAATGTCTAACATCCTTACCCACCAGGGAAATGCAAATTAAAACTACTTTGAGATTTCATTTTGCCCAAGTCAGGATGACTAAGATTAAAAAAGGAAAAAGGAAAAAAAAAAAAAGAAATGACAGCCAACCCCTGTAGGATGGATGTGAGGGACTCGGAACACTCACTCAGGGTTGGTGGGAACGAAAACTGACGCAGCCGCTGTGCACGTCAGTGTGGAGGCTCCTTAAAAGCTGGAAACAGATTTGCCATATGATCCAGCTATACACTCCTGGGCATGCTCCCAAAGGCCTGCATTCCGACTACAGGGATATTTGCTCATCCATGCTCACTGTTGCTCTATTCACAATAGCAAGGAAACAGCGATGGCCTAGGTGTCCATCAATTGATGAATAGACAGTGAGAATGTGGTACAGATACATAATGGAACATTATTCAGCCGTAAAAAGAGGCAGGTGTGAAACCTGTAGGTCAATGGATGGCGCTGGAAATAATCGTTCTAAATAAGGTAACCCAGACCAGAAAAGACAAACACCACATGTTCTCTCTCCTATGTGGGTGCTAGCTTTGAATCTTTAGATATGTGTGTCTAAATTAGAGTACCCACAGGAGGCAGGAAACTGGTAAGAGGCCATGGGTAGGGAGCAAGGAGTAATTTCTGTAATCCGCAGACCCAAAGAAGCTAAGTAACAAGGAGGGCCTAAGGGAGGATGCTTGACTGTCACTCAGAAGGGGAAATAGAATAGAATAGACGTTGTAGGTATGATGAAGAGAGGGAACTGAGCGGGAGAGGGAGCGGGACGGGGACAAGGGTGGGTATCAGGAGGAGAAAAAGCTGTGGTGGGAGGTGAGAGGACAAGGAGAAAGAAGAGAAACGGTAAGGAGGGCACCTCTGGAACAAGGTGGAAACTCATGACAGGGTAGGCTCCCGGGTGGATGTACAGATGACTCTAGGTGAAACTCCTAGGAGCTGGGGACATGGAGCATCCTTCTTTCTGTCCTGGCCTACTATCAACCTTCAGCTGTAGCAGCTAGTTCCTTAACATCAAAGGATGTTGAGCAAATGGTCCCTCTTCTACTGTCCAGGATCCCTCTGTGTGAGTGCCAGTGACTTCAGTGTATCTAAGAGAGGCTAGAAAAGAGGAAGGAGTGGCCGAGCTGAGGAAGACAACCATGAAGAAGTGGCTAGCTAAGGAAGAAAGACGAAGGAGCCGAAGCAGAAGGAAGGAATGTTCCAGGCCTCTGCACGGTGTTAAAAATGTCCCCTCTCTTTCGTGTGGAGGCAGCAGCTTCATAACATCAGCGTCCTTTACAAATAGTCTGTCCTCTGCTGTCACGTTCCTCGCTGACATCAGTGAGTCACCTGTCTCTTCATCTGGGAGTCATTCCAGATGGATCTGGAGTCGGCAGATAAATCATAGGACATCTTGCTACATTTTAATTTCAGATTAACAGAAAATGTTTGCTTAGTATAAGTAATGTTTGGGACAAACATATTTTTTTTTCAAGCTATATCGATTGCTTGCCTTTGGAGTTAACTATGCAAGATGTGCTTTTCTTCTCTATATTCAGAAACACAGCTCAAGCAGTCTGGAGATGTGAGGCAGCCCAGCCCATCACAAACATTCTTACAGAATTCACACTAGCTCTGGTATCTTTCACGTATATGAGTCCAGTCTGTCCTGGACCATTTAGCAGTACCTGGACTTTCCTGTGACAAATATTTCTCACCACAGTTCATCCCAAGGGCAGCCATTAATAGCATTACACTTTGAAGTTGGAGGCACAACACAGCCCTGCCATGAAGGGCACATGGGGACAGGCATGCCATGGTAGTGAGTATAACTGTAAACATGGAGTTGGGAACTGTAGCCGACTCTGTATCTCCACTACAATTCTAACAACAACTAAGATGATGCCACAGAGAGAAAACCCCAAAATGCCTTCACCAAGTCCTGTGCCTCCAAACACCAACCCTGCTCTCTCAGAAGCCTGTACATGCCAGCACACACCAACAAGCTGGTACTTTATAAACCAATGAGGGAGGGGAGGGGGAACAGGGTTGGCAGGAACCGGTGCTCTCTGGTTCTCCTATAGCAGGCAGGTGTGTGAACAGAGGGTAGCTGGACGATGGTTGCATGTTTCTAATGCTGCATGAAGGTAATGCTTCCTTCTCCTCCCAAAATTTCAGGTATCATTGGAATGGAAGGACAGAAGACATAGAAGGAGAAGGCGGAGGAGGGGAGTGCAAGGAGTGACTATGGTCAGAGGTAGACTGAGGCCTGGGGAGGACCGTGCCTGGTAAAAGCATGCCGAAGAGTGTCCTCAGTGGCTTTTTAGCATGACAGTGAAGGCAGGGGTGGCTCAGGACCCAGGGGCAGAGCAGCAGGCCACTGAACTCTGCCATCTTTAGTGCCACGCAGATGCCCGCTCCGTCATGGCCTGATTCCCCCTTTCAAGGCAGGTACCACCTGGCCTTCATCTTGTGAGGTGGCCTTGCCAGGCCTTTGTAAACTGGAGATGCTTTCACATTAGATAATAAACTCAAAGCACTGCCTACATCAGGGCTTCTGGAAGCTTCTTCTACTCCCAAGCCCTTTCCAGAAAAATGTCAACGTGACTCCAGGCATGAAAGTGGGCAAGACAGGTATAAAAATAAAATGCTGGCTTATAAAAGAAAATCATAATTTTATTTAAAAATAATTCCTTGGCATATATGTAATTTGTCATTTGTAATAGGTAAAACCAAAATCACATACTAATGTGATGGCTGTGCTTGTCTGTTTAGCACAATAAATATGAATGTATATTAATTTGATCCTTATGTACTGGTTAAGGATGGTAGGAAAATATTGAAAGCCTCTGTTTCCCTTAACCAAACCATTATGCTGCTATATAAGCAGAAACTTGTGTGTACAATAAAACACCGTGATCCATGACATTTGATAGTCTCAAATCTGAGCACAGGCAGGGAAACCACTTGCATTTTCCATGTAGAACCACGGCTGCACCGAGGAAGTCACGTGAGTCAGCACAGGCAGTCCAGCCCAGAAACACTTTTTATTCACCGTGTGTCTGAATTTCAATTAACCATTGCCCATTCAAAAACCATTTGCTATTGTCAGAATTTTTTACAATCTCTGTATTCAGTCATACAAACCCATTAAGAAGCTTTGTCCTAGGTGATTAATTCTTCAGTCTCTCCCCTGTCTAAGCTGTTTCCTAAGCCTCGAGGCACTGCCATGACTCCTTAGCAGATACAACACTTCATTGGATGCTAAGATAGAGTTGGAAGGACAGCCCCTGGTGGACCCTCGAAGCCTGGATCCCCAGCTCGCTGATGCCACGCCTCCACTTTCCAGGACCCGCCATGCCACCTACCTACTGCATTATCCACAGTCTATCAATTAGCCTCTGTCAGCCTCAGCTTCTCAACTATAAAACAAAAGTACTACCACACCATTAATGAAACATACATGGATAACTTTAACATGTCTCAACAACAACCATACAAAACAACACCAGGGTCTGGTGGCGTGGGTCTGCTGCTGAAAGCGCTCATTAGCAGGCATGATGCCCTGGGTTCAGTCGCCAAGCCTGTGCTACCAGAACACAGAAGGTAGAGGCAGAGAGACCATAAATTCATGGGCATTCTCAGCTGCATCAGGGATTTGAGGACAAATCCTTGTGTAGGTGGGCTACACGAGACTCTGTACATACATACATAAAGACTCTGTACATACATACATACATACACACACACACACACACACACACACACACACACACACACACATACACACATGCAACTTGCCTTTCCCTTGACAGATCCTCCTTTCCTAAAACCCAGTAGCTTCCAAGACAATGACCAATGCCTATAGCTTCCAGTTCTAAAAATATTTAACAAAGGTGCAACAAGGAAGCTCTCAAAGAAGCCCACCCACTAGAAGATGATCAAGTGGGAGGCCAGCTCACAACTCTGTAAGATGTCCCTGTGGCTAGTATAGCCTTTGACCAATGATCTTCCAGGAATGACCTCATATCCAAAAGGAATGACCTTGCATTCAACAGGTGTGACCTCACATCCAACAGGTGTGACCTCACATCCAACAGGTGTGACTTCACATCCAACAGGTATGACCTCACTTCCAACAGGTATGACCTCACATCTAACAGGTATAATCTCACATCCTTTATGTGAATGTTTTCTTTAAATAACAAAAAATAGCATTCTATTTACGTACAATTTATTAAACTTTGGCTTTTAAAACGTTTTTTAGTGCTGGGGTGCAGCTGAGTAGGTAGCGCGTACTCAGCATGCAGGAAACCTTGAGTTGCATCCCCCATGCAGAATAAACCAGGCATGGTGGTACATGCCTATAATCCCAACACTCAGGAGGCAGAGGCAAGAAGAGAAGTTCAAAGTCATTCTCGGCTATATAGCAAGTTTGAACCCAGCCTGGAACACATGAGATCCTATCTAAGAGACAAAAACAAACAAACTTTTTTAAATTATATTTTTGTCAATATTTCTTTTTCTCATGTACACTTTTATTTCTTTTTTTCCCCTAAAGGGCTAAAAATTATTTTTTATAAAAATATAGTAAATATCAATATTTTTCTACTTCATCAAGTGTAGTTATAATTACTTATTTAATAGATCAAATGCTACTTTTAAATTCTTGTATATTCCTTTTTAATGTATGAATGCCTTTAGGTATAGTTGTGTACCACACATAGAGGTCAGAGGAGGACACCAGATCCTTTATAGATGAAGTCACAGACAGTCTTGAACCTCCCAACACAGGAACTGGGAACTGAACCTGTGTCCTCTGCAAGAAGGTCAAGTATTGTAAACTACTGACCCATCCCTCCAGTCCAATATGTTCTCTTTTTTATTTCACCTGAAATCCTTTCAGTTTGTTATTTTTCACTGTGTTGTTTTATATTGGCTTAAATCCCTTAGTTTTAATTTCTAGGTTTTCCTCTCAACGGTTGATTACATATATTTTCCATGATTTTTTTCACCTGTCTTTTTTAAAACTAACCCCTCTTCTTCTTCTTCTTCTTCTTCTTCTTCTTCTTCTTCTTCTTCTTCTTCTTCTTCTTCTTCTTTCCAAGAGTAAGACAAGAATAAGAGCAGGAGGACCTTTCTAAGCCTCTCATTAGATTTAATTACTATTCCAGAGTTCCACTTCAGATTTTAAACTTCCACAGAAAGTAGACCGTTACCCTCTCAAGCTAAATTCTCCCAGGTGACAGTTTGCTTCCTCTCTTCCTCAAGACCCTGGACAGAGCTCCATCAAGGGACAAAACCTGTAACCACTGACATCAGCGACTCTTCTTTTCAGGAAACACAGGTCAAAACCTTTTGCCACTAGAAGTTGGTGTGTCCAGCCCTGTAAAATGTCTGCACCCAGGAGAATAAATAACAAAGCCGATGGCCAGCAGCTTAAATTTAAATTTCTCTGAATAACTGAAGGACCTGACCTTTGGGTTGAGGTAGATTGAAACTGCTTAATAACAGGACTTGAAGCACAGTTGAGGGAAATGGAGGGTTGAGACAGGTCTTTTTGGGTGGCTAGCTCCAAATTTCTTTTTGTTTCAAGGTGCCACTTGCTACTTAGTCATGGCCAGGCCATGCTAAGCAGCCAGGCAGTCAGGCATGGGCCCAGCTTCAGACAACAGGCTTTGAACTTGTGTACTCAGTCGTGTGTCATTATTACATAGCAAAGCACACAGCCAAGAGTCAAAGTACACAACCCCACTGCCTTCTTTTTTTACTTTGGGTCTGAAAACACTTTTTTCAACAAGAACACAGACATAGACATACAGAGCCCGATAGAGAGATGAAGAAGAAAAGGAGAGAGGGAAGAAGGAAGGAGGGAGGAAGGAAGGAAAGAAGGAAGGAAGGAAAGAAGGAAGGAAGGAAGGAAGGAAGGAAGGAAGGAAGGAAGGACAGAAAGAGAAGACATAGAACTTGGAAAAATCCCTATGTCAAACCCTATTTTGATAACTGACAGTATAAATCTCAGGGGGTCTGGGAAGTATAAATATCAGGGTGTGCTGACCTTATGATCTCAACATCTGTATAGCTAATCCTCCAATGTACTGGGAAATAGGGTCTCATCTGTAACTGTGTCTCCCCAAAGGCTGAGTCCCCACTCTAGGACCTATGAATGTGCTGCTATCTGTTAAAATTTTTGCAAATTTAGTAAAATCAAAATGAGTTCCTGAGTCCTGCCCCTACAGCCATTGTGGGTGTGACTCCCATGTCTACACTCAGTGTCTGCCCTATGAGCATCTGAATGATTAGCGGCCTAGCATTCCAAGAAAATAAAAACAATGAGCCTGAGACAACCATCAGTCCATGAGGCCTAGGCAGGGAGCTAGGTGATTCCCCCTGCCCCCCAGTCTGCAGACCTGGGGGAGCAGACCATACCTGAGATGCCCCCTGCCCAGCTCCATAATTCATGACGGGGCACAGCACTCCTGAGGTGACCTCAGACACTCAGAGACCCCAGGTGTCACTAAGAGAAGCAAGTAAACTTGGTGGAGAAATGGGAGAGAAAGAGACACAGAAAGATGGCACGCACTGATGAGAGGTAGAGCTGGAGACCTGAGGGTAGTGAGGAGCAGTCTGAAGTGATGCCACCAGGCACCACCTGGCTTCTGCTGCCGGCAGGAGCCATATCTGGGTGACCATACCACCGTACCACCATACCACACCACCAAAGGCCAGGCAAAAGTCCCTGGTCTGCACTACTGTCACCTGGGGACATGTTGATGTCTGAGGACTGTGCAGAGCTGGCTCCACACCTCACCTAAGCATTGGAGGAGAGCTGGCCCTGGGGGCATGAGAGCAGGAGAGCTTTCCTTAGCCAGCTGCAGGCCCTGCACCTTGCCCTGGCAGCAGGGTAGAGCTGGCAGAGGTTGCTGGTGATCTAGCCCCTAGGAAAGGAGAATGGAAGAACTGGCAGGCTACCCAGCTTCGATCCCTCTCAGGCCCAGGTCCAGGGCTTACAATTGGCCCACCCCAACATCTATCCCATCAATGAACTGCTGGAGTGCATGAAAGGGTCAGCCCTACAGATCCAAGACTATAAGATCTCATGACACAGGCCAACAACAGGATAGCCAAGAGGAGTCCCAGTGCAGTTCCAGTATCGGTAGAGCAGCAGAAGCCAGGGGCCTCGTACCAGACCAATGAGTCAATGGAAGGAACATTTGTAAGCAAAGAAGTGTGGACAAATAGTATGTTGTGTGACACATTACAGCTTCCACAATCAATGAGATTTTTTTTTCTCCATGGGGCGGGGGTAAGTCACAAGAGCAGCAGCAGGAGGAGGAGATAAGTGGGGCTGGGGTGCATGATTTAAAACTCACAAAGAACCAATAAAAAAATTAAAAATTAAAATTAAAAGGTCCCTAGCTTAGATCTCATTCAATATGTCAGATACCCTTACAGGAAAAAGAGAGAGAGGGGGAGGGGGGCAGGGATGGAGGTGCTGATGTAGAAGCCAGGACTGTCAACCCAGAGGCCCGGACAAGGCTGGCCCTGCTGATGCCTTCAGTGGCCTCTGGACTCCAAAACTGAAGAACCAAGCATCTCTGCTGTCAGGCCACAGTGCCCCTAAAAGATGACTCCAAAAGAAAAAAATAAAAAAGGAGCTCTAAAGCAGAGTGTGGCTCTTCATTGGGACTAGCATACGTGAGTACATTTTACAGATTTAATACCATGACAACTCCCCTTCTTTCTGTCCAGAGAATGGCTAGAGCCTGCCTGCCCTTCGGCTTCAGTTTGTGCCCGGCAGCAGCCTCTGAGTAATTAGAGTGAGTCACAGGCACTGCCCTAATTCGTCTTAGGCGCTATTTTCCTTGTCGTGTAGATGAAAGGAGAGAGGCTGGAGAAGCGAAGCGAGTGTCTTGTCCCAGGTCACAAAGCCGGTAAGTAGAGAACGCTGCTTTAAACGAGCTCTGTTTGGTATTCATTGCCGGGCTCTTCACCATAATGCTCATTGATTTCACTGCACACTTCGTCCAGCGACGCTTAACCTCTTCAAAAGTTCTTTTCTGCTCGTGGAATATCTCTTCGCTTCAAGTTGTGGGGTGAAGAGGTACAAGAGACATGTTGCGGGGCATTTTTTTTTCTCCAACTGTGTAACTCCTTGAAAAAGTAATAATAGAGACTCCAGCTCTTCTTCATATTCAACCCTCCTCCCTCACTCACACACACACACACACACACACACACACACACACACACACACACACACTCACACACACACACACACCTCATATAACTTCTTCCTTTTCTCATCCCTGCCCTGCCTGTCTGTCCTTCTAGTATTATTTTGATTATTATTTATTTGTGTGATCTTTCCTCAGCACCATGGTCTAGTCAGCGGCTATAACTCCACCTCACAGCTCCCTGCACTCCTCACACATCACAACCAGAACCGAACAATGACCTGAGAGGCAGGATGAACCCACCAATGGCTCTACGGACCTGTGGACCTGACTCACAGAGCGGTCTAAGCAGCTGAGGAGAAGATCATACACAGAGCATGCTGCATCGCCTCAGGGGCAGAGAGATTAGTGTGGTGTGCAGCCATGCTGGAATGTGCTGTCCACGCCACACTCTGCTGGCATGCCATCCATCCACCCATCCATCCATCCACCCATCCATCCATCCATCCACCCACCCATCCATCCATCCATCCATCCATCCATCCACCCACCCATCCATCCATCCACCCATCCATCCACCCACCCATCCATCCATCCACCCATTCATCCACCCACCCATCCATCCATCCACCCATCCATCCATCCACCCACCCATCCATCCATCCATCCATCCACCCACCCATCCATCCATCCATCCATCCACCCACCCATCCATCCATCCATCCACCCACCCATCCATCCACCCATCCATCCATCCATCCATCCATCCATCCATCCATTCATTCATTTTATCCATGGGAAAAAGCACAAAGTAGTAAAACTGTTTGGAAACCTTTCCCATCCATCCATTGGCCATGTATGTGCACCGACACCAGCAATTCCACTCCTAGGTGCACACCTCACAGAAACAGGCACTTACTCTAGGACGCAAGGTCAAAAATACTCAGAGTGACACAGTTCACAAAAGACAAACAGTGGAAGCAATTGAATATGCTAGAAGCCAAAGAGGTTGGGCCCAGTCTCATCTGATCTCTGAAGCTAAGCTGCGTCAGGCGTGGTTAGCGCTGGGAGACCAGTCGTTTGTAGCCAGGAAGAGGGCCTGCTGAGGGCCCAGCCGAATCCAGAGTCAACAGCGTTCCTGCTTAGAACTGAGAGGAAAGCCCTCAAGGCTTTGCCTGGAGGGGAGGCCCATGGTTCTAGAAGATGTGCTGTGACCCTCTCTCATCCACCCGAACCCTGCCACCCACCCCCCCCACTCCACCCCACCCCACCCCCGCCCCGCAGCCGGGGCCCCTGCAAGCTGACAGCTCAGCAATGAGAGATTACCAACACACACTCATCTCGGCTCTATATCATCCTACGTTCGTCTCCTCCTGGGTTCCACAGAGAAATAAATCTCCTTTAATTCCCCAGATGATATTTGCTCTGTAAAATGAATCACTGCATTTCCTGAGACTAGGGAAGCATGAGGTGTGCCTTTCAGTAATTGAGATTGGTCTTTTCCACTTCAGGAGGGTGAGGTATGAAAAATGAAATCCAATCAAAGGATTTCTTCTTCTTCTTCTTCTTCTTCTTCTTCTTCTTCTTCTTCTTCTTCTTCTTCTTCTTCTTCTTCTTCTTCAGGGATGAAGTGCTAAATATGAAGACTCATCTTCCAAGTGTTCTCAGGAAACCCTAGAAAATTTTAACTGTCCCAAACATGGATGAATGGATGATGGGAAGCAAATTCCTTCTCTAAGGATTAGGTCTACTTGCGTGGGGGGGAAAAAAAAGCCCAAGCCCGGAATACCAGCACAAGAAGGGAGGAGGACAAGCTCACAGCGCGCATGCGCCCTCTTTCTAATGATGGCAGCACTTCACGGTCTTCCCGACAGGAGAAGGGGGGGTTACTGCTAACCCATAAAACCACAGAATATTATTCTGAATATTCATCCAACATCTGGCATAGCTTTTCTTCCCAGAGAGTGAATCTGCTTGCATTCTTCTTCAGAAGTCCTAAGCTTACGAGCTGCATCCGTTCCACAGGTGTTTCACCTAACCAACATCTTTTTAATGTTTTAAGCTGTCAGCTTTTTGCTGAGATGCTATGACATAACAACCCTAAACCCCAAACCTCAGTATCTTATAAACAAAGTTTATTTCCTGTGTGCAGGTCTGTCTGTTAGCTGGGCCTCCTCAGGACTCCGGAGGCATCCACTGGCCTCTACTGGGATTGGCTGAGCTCATATCCAAACTGCAGGGACCACTGCATTCTCTTCCACCTGTCTCCACAGCTGGATCTGCCCAAGGAGCACGTGCACTACAAGAGGAGTGCAGAGGGAAGGGCACATCTCAAGGGCTCGGCTTATTATCCCCCATGTGTCTTTGGAGGGAGGGAAGACTATACAAAACACTAAGACCAAAACCAATAAGGTAAGTAATAACAATATCTAAACTAATATAGGCAAATTAGATGACTTTTGCAAGGGTGGGGCTTTCCAGCTTTTATTATAAAATAGAAAGATTTAGTTACATGAGCTCACACTTTAAAATCCGCAGATCAGTGGGGTTTTTTAGTCCATAGAACAATAGGATACAACCCTATCTGTCTGTCTGTCTGTCTGTCTGTCTGTCTATCCAATCTATCCTCTATCAGAAAAAGGGAAGGAGGGAGGATGCCCTTGTCATGAAGGCACACAGCCCCCATGATCTGCCATCTCTAAGCTAGTGAAGCAAAAAGCTAGGGAGATAATTCAGCCTGAGTCTAGAGGCATAAAGTAGGATGAGCAATCGTGTAAACCCTGGTCTGTCCCCGTGATGCCAAGAGTCTGGGCACCACCACCTCAGAGAGGAACACAGGAAGCCCCAGCTCAGGGAAAGAGCACAAAAGAAAGAGACAAGAACATCACCTAAGACAAGACAAGATAATGAGTTTGCCACCCTATGACTTCTTAGTCTAGTCAGAACCTTGGTGGGTTAGGATGCTCGCACGGCATGGTGGGGTGAGCCTGTCCGCATCCTGCCACTTCAAGTACTAACATCTTCCAGAGATTCATCCAAAACTGCTTTATCAGCCACCTGAGTGGCCTTAGCATTCAATCAAAGTGACACATAAAGTTAAATACAAGTCTACCATCTACCAATTTGGCAGCCACACTCAGTCCCCAAATTAAACATATATACATATTATGGTGGTCAGAATGGTAACTGTCCCCCAGAGGCTCACTTGAGCATTTGTCACTGTTTGTGGAGTTTGTGGCAACTTTAGTAGGCGCAGCCTCGCTGCGGGAAGATGGTACCTGGAGGACCTTCTCACTCTGCTCCCAGCCCTTTCTCTTGCCCCTTCATGATAAACTCCCAGCTCCCACTCTGGTCCTCATGCCCTCCTCCTCATCATCATCATGGACAATCCTCCTGCAACCATAAGCCAAATCAAACTTTTCCTTCCACAAGTTGCCTTTGGCCCTGGTGTTTTGGCCAGCATCAGAAAAGAGCTAATGTGCATGTCAAGGTCAGGAGTGACCCAAATGCTTGCAGTGCCTTTGCATACAAACAGGAGCCTACAACCTTCCCCAGAGGTGAAGGAAATCACTAAATTGGTGTTTTCTCTGTTGATCTCTTCTGTAATAAAAACTAACAGTGCTTAGATATGGAAATAAAGTCAATATGTTCAAGTCAGTTATAACAAAGTAAAAATAGCAAAGATATTTACTTAGTGTGTCTGTTTTATATCTTAGAATAGACATATTTTCATTAAATACTGAGAATAAAATCCTGACAGTGACAGGCCTCGTTCCTGTAGCTGGTCCGGCCACCATAACCTTAACAGAGGAAACCGCTCCTATCACTACCTAGTCTGTGCTGCATTTCCCTACAGCGAGTCCCTCAGCTGGTCCCGCTGTCACATTTTCAAACGTGATAGCCCCAATGAGGAAGACAAAGAGGCTCATGCCCTACAGGTTGAGACCTACGAATGAATAATTGTCTACACCGCAGCTACTCATAGTAGAATGGAAGGGCCCACTGTGCCTCTGAAACTGGGTTCAAATCCCAGCTCAGCACTCACAACCTGTGAAATGTTGCAAAAGTCACCTACTCTCTTTGAACTGGTAATTCTTCGTCTCTTGGAATTTTACTGGACTAATTGTGGCAGTGCACATAAAAGTGCACATAAAAGTGCATATAAAAGCAGCCTTGTGAACAGAAACGTGCTCATGGGTGTTGGCTGTCCTGAGGAGCAGGACTCACCCAGATAGACTCAAATCACTGTTTAAGCAAATGATCAATTTGCATAGCCCCCTGGGTTTTCCGCTGCCAATGACTTTGACTGGGATTCATATGCTTCCGCGGTGGGGCCAATTCCATTCACTGAAGATGCAGTTGGTACGGCAGGCAGTTTGGGATACACACTGAAAGATGGAAATACCTGCTGGTCTTTCAGCCATTGTGTTACAAAACCAGGTAGGGGAATCCTTTTATCATTTCTGCAGCTGAATATGCTTTAACCCCCTGACGGAGCCAAAATTGTCAGACCGAACCCCACTTGTGACGATCCAGCCAGGCTAACATGTCGTCTCCTTGTTAACCACCGAGGCTTTTCGGGATGAGATCCTGCAGGCCCTAAAACAGGCAAAACTTGACTTAACTTCAAGGAAAGTTTTGGATTTCAATGGACCTTTGAAGTCCCTTCAAAAGCAATGAGGACTTCAATGAGAGGCTGGCCTGTACAGAGGACCACGGAGGCCGGCCATTTGTAGGCGTTCAGTTCATCCGGGAGAAGTTGCCTGGTGAAAATTGGTTCAGTTAGGAGGGGCTAAGTCAGGAATGCCAGTGCAAACTCAGTGGGATGAAAATGAGCTGGTTTTAGACGATCAAACCTTGTCACTTTGTTCTCAGATTTATAAAGGGCTTGTGTTCTGTTTGCATTGCCATGAAGGCTGTTCAGTGCAATAACTGTAATAAAATTAGAGTCAATACACACTATTTAAGGTTTAGGACAAACTTGGCCCATGAGCTGTCTGTCTACATCTGTATTTCAGTTATGTAATTAACAAACAAACAAATATTTTGAAGGGAAAAATCTCCAGACTATGAATTCAGACTTCAACAGAGGAAGGAAACCATCCATTGATGTCAAGTGCTTTCTATGTCAAAATAAGCTAAGGTGGCAATTCCTCAAATAGTTTTAATTGCACATACTTTACAAATCAAGCTAATAGAAAGTGCATATTGAGAATCTTTATCTAAAACATTTCTAGTAGAGCACATTATGTTACAGCTAAATCATTTTTACTGTGAAAGTTATTGTCTTCTAATCTGCAAGAAGTGTCAAATGATGCCACAGGAAGTTAATTATAGCAAATGTACTTACCCAGGGCTCACTGCTGAGGAGACACCATCAAGTAGCTTTATACATACAAATATAAATATATAATCTGCCATTTTCACTTAATTAAAAATGTAAATACATAAGCCCTCTATCTTAAAAATATTTACTTTGCACATTAAAATTGATTTATAAATTAGGGATATACATATTGTAGCCCAAGTTTTTTTTAATCTCATTCATAGACATTGCATAATAGGGATTTTGTTTCTGAATATATGTAGTTCCTAAATTTGTGCTGGAGTTCTGTAGTTCTTTCAACTGGGAAGACAGTACCAGGCACATAAGCGTGACTGTCCTAACAGAGGGCACTGACAGCATAGTGAGGCACCATAGTACAGATTCTTACACTAGTCTGAGCTAGATATTTTATGAAGACTTATCAGGGGTCAAAACAGGACTTCTAAAATGCAATGTTTTTCCAGAAAAATAAACAAGCATTGTGATGAAATCCTAATACTTTTTAGGAACCTAAGAGTTTTATTTAGTCCATAGATTAAGATCTTGGAGTAAATATAATAAATATACTTTAAAGGTTATGTATCAATGAGGTGTCAGTATGCATAAGGATGGTGTATGCTCGTCATAATTAAATTTCAAACCTAATTATAATTTGAGGCTTCCTTTTAATTACATTGCAATATTTTTTCTTTCCTAAGAAGATGATTCGTATAGCATCTTTTATCTGTAATTTTCATTTAATTAAAAATGTAAATAAATCAAGCCTCCTGCTTAAAAATATTTACTTTGCACATTAAAAAGAGGATTTATAAAGTTGGGTTATATCTAGTTAATCATATTTGCTTGGAGCCTTAAACTTGATGAATAAACACATACAAGTTGAGGTCTAAATTTTCCTAAATATCATAAAGACAAAGGGGAACATGTTGCCAGTTATTATCTTTCTCACTAGTGACAGTTCTTCTGTCCCCACTGGAGGAATTCTACAAATCCTTCAAAGCCAAAGTTCAAATGTCCCCTCCCTTGGGTGGATCCTTGCCTAACTCCTAAGGTCAAATTCGGGAGGAATCAATGGGACAGTGCCTCACAACTCAAATCCATAAGCAACACCTGAATAGGCAGGTGTTCTGCACAACCCAGGAAGAAAGGCCTTTGCTGGGCTACCCCCATGGAAGACCGAGTGGTGAAAGGAAAATGTGAGGTAGCTGACATAAGAAGAAAGGCAGTTTCCTTCACCGCCATCACCCACCTGTCACAGACCCGGTTCCATGACAAGCTCGGTTACCTTCCCTTGGGACACGCAAGCTTACAGAAAAGGATTCTTGGGCAAAGTGTGAGAAGCCAGGGCAGGTTTGACCCTGGAAGCACAGCTTCTTACACTGCAGGTCAGGACGGTACATGAGGCTTTAAATGTGGAGATTACGAAAAACAAAAACAACAAATACAACAGTAAAACTTTTCTGAACGCATTGCATAACCGAAAACTAATTCAAAGCCAAAGGCTTAAGGGAATGAGTTGTCTTCGGCAGCACTCTCCCACACTCTGAGATATAACTTCCCTGTAACGTTGGTTCTCAGCACCCACATGGAGCGCACAACCATCTGTCATGCAGTGCCAACATGCACTGTACCCAACGGCCCCCTCTGGCCCCCTAAGCATGGCACAAATACGGTGTGTAGATGTGTGTTCAAGCAAAATACCCATACACATAATTAGACTACAGAATGTAAGCAAGAAAAAAAAAAAAGATTGGAAGTTGCAACATGTCAGAGCACAGTGAAAATATGATGCAATCAAAGACCAACAGGTCCCAGAGGGTGGGGGATGGTTTTTCAAGGGAAGAGGGTGAGTCGAAACATGGCAGGGAAATGGTAGGCACATTGCCATTGGTAACAATGAGATTTTGCCTTCAACAAAGGAAGCAATGGCTGAGGAGCAGAGGGGGCTAATAGGGACAGGAGGGTACAAGACATCCTAGGGCAATGGTGTACAAAGCTCGTGAAAGTACCCACGCAATAACTGATTTGACTTAAGGTCCACTCCGTGAGATGAAACCAATTGTGTGGGTGTGTGACAACCAGAAACCGGACAGCCCAGGGACCTAGGGTAAACCCAGATAATACTGTTGTTTTTTTAAGATTTATTTGCTTATTTATGATGTATACAGTGTTGTGCCTTCATGTATGCCTGCATGCCCCCAAGGGGCATCAGATCTCATAGGTGGTTGTGAGCCATCATGTGGTTGCTGGGAATTGAACTCAGGACCTTTGGAAGAGTAGCATGTGCTCTTAACCTCTAAGCCATCTCTCCAGCCCAATACTGTTCTTTAAAAAAAAAAAAGAAAAAGAATGTAGGGGTAAAGTTATTCAAAATGATACTGTGCTGTACTCATAGATCAGTGCCTTACTCAGCCATCATCAGAGAAGCCTCCCCCTGCACTAGACAGGAACCAGAACAGAGACCCACAGGCAGACAGTGTGCAAAGAGTGAAAGACCTTAGAACACTCAGCCCCAAATCAGTGTCTCCATCAAATTCCCCCTCTCAGAGCTCAGGGACTCCCACAGAAGAGGCAGCAGAAAGAGTGTAAGAGCCAGAGGGGATGGGGGGACACAAAATAAACAAGACCTCTAAATCGACATAAACAAAGCTCATATTAACTCACAGAGACTGAGGCAGCACGCACAGGGCCTGCACAGGGCTGCACCAGCCTCTTTGTGTACATATTTTTGGCTTCCAGCTTAGTGTTTATGGGAACCTTGACTGTGTGAATAAGTGCATCTCTGATTCCTGTGCTTTTTCTTGGGGCCCTTTTCCTTCTGTTGGTTTCGCCTTGTTGGACTTCAATGTGATAGTTTTCGTCTTGCTTTATTATATTTTATTTTGTTATATCTATTTTCCTTTTTATTTATTCTTCTCTTTTATATTACATCCTGACTGCAGTGTTCCTTTCCTCCCCAACCCCTCAGCCAGTTTCTACCCCTCAACCTTCCTTTCCCCAGATCCATCCCTCTCCTGCTTCACCGCAGAAAAGATCAGGTCTTCCGGGGGCAACAACCGAGCATGGCAGAATAAGCTACAGCAAGACTAGGCACATATTCTCACATCAAGAATTCTGTTATATTTTTTAAATTTAATGGAATGAATGAAGCTCTAGCCACTGGGGTAAAGGTTAAACAATTGAACTGCTGTGTTTACCTGCTAGAAGAGGGACGAAGTCATTTTTCTCCAATGGAGTGACACTGGGTACATCAACCACTCCAGGGCAGGCTTCCTGTTCCAGAGCAGTTGACCAAAAAATAATGGACTGCATAGTGGGGGGGGGGTAGGGCACATTTATTTGGTGCTTTTTGTTTGTTTGTTTATCTTGTTTGGAGGTGTTGTCCTATTTTCTTTTATTAGTTTTGTGGGGGTGTTATATTTAGTTTTAGGTTTTGGTTTTTTTGTTTTGCTTTGTTTTTTTTTTTTAGAAAGAACTTCAAGTTGGGTGGGCTATGAAGTGGGAGAGAACCTAAAAGGGCTTGTGGAAGGGAAGAAATATATTAACTTAAGAATTATTTTATTTTAATTAATTAATTTATTTATTTATTTATTTTGGTTTCTCAAGACAGGGTTGCTCTGTGTAGCCTTGGATGTTTTTGACTCACTTTGTAGACCAGGCTGGCCTTATTCTGCCTGCCTCTGTCTCCCAAGTGCTGGAATTAAAGGCATGCACCATCACGCCTAGCAAGAATTATTTTAAATAATAAAAATTATATATAAGTCCTATTTTCCTGTTGGCCCTTTCAATAAGGATATGAAGAACCCTCAGCAAACACTTAGCTGCCAATGATCATCACAGACCCCCCCCCCCCAGACTCTAGAGCTGCGACCGATCGTTTTTTGTCCAGCTCAAGGTTAAAGAGACAGCCCAGTGGTTAAGAGCACTGGCTGTTCTTGTAGAGGGTTCAGTTGCAGCACCCACGTGGCAACTCACAACCATCTGCAACTCCACTTCCAAGAGACCTAGTACTACTTCCTTCCGCTCTCTGCAGACACCAGGTACACACATGGTGTATATACATACATACAGCAAAACACTCATACACATAAAATAAATTAAGTTTTAAAAAATCCAGCTCAAGATATTTTGTCATAGAAACTAAATAAATGAAGACCAATGTCCATATCCTAATCCCCAGAGCTAAACTTGCTGCATTGCTTTGCAAAAGAAGCCTGGCAGATGTGGGTCAGGAGAGACGGCTCACTGATTTAAAACAAACAAACACACTGCAAGCTGGAAGACCAGAATTTGGATCCCCTGGAGAATAGCCTCTATGTCTATAGCAACCCCTGCAATCTCAACACCTATGAGGAGAGTCATGGGATCCCCAGAGGAAGCCGGCCAGCTATCAATAGACTAGCCAAACCAGCTTGCTCCAGGCTTGCATCCGAGGCCATGGTTATTCTGAATGCTTGTGCTGGTCCTAGTGTGTGCTCTCAGTCACCACTATGCTGGCCCTAGTGTGTGCTCTCAGTCACCACTGTGCTGGTCCTAGTGTGTGCTCTCAGTCACTACTGTGCTGGTCCTAGTGTATGCTCTTAGTCATCACTATGCTGGCCCTAGTGTGTGCTCTCAGTCACTACTGTGCTGGCATGATGTCTCCCTTTTCACTTATTCCATCTCTGTAACTGGTAGAATTGCATCCACAAAACTGGGAAAAGGAAATTGAAAGGGAAGATGTAGATGTTGCCCTAGGAAGTAAAAAAATAGGGAAAATATCCTAAAACTTTTCCAGTAAGAACAAACAAACATCAGTCATTCAGTCAACCAACCAACCAACCAACCAACAAATCAGTCGGTCAGTCAGTCAGTCAGTCAATCAACAGATAATACCATCTCTTAGACCATAAGGACCACCAAGAAGAAAATAAGAGAAACAGATATGCTTGTACCATAAAAGGAGATCTGGTATCCACAGGCCTCCTCTCTGCTGCTCTGGCTTATCTGTATGGCTATAACTTTAACCACTTACTGCTCCTGCTCTCACAGAAGTGGTCCTGATGTAGGGTAGAGACTAGTGTGCAGTAAGCGTGGGCTGTGGCATGGTCATGCATTCACTACTGGTACCCCTCCAGGGCACATGATGAGGCTCTTGACAGAAATCCAATCCACTGTCAACTCGTTCTGGCCAACAACCTAAAGGATCTGGAAGGAGAGTGGAGAACAGCACGTTTGGACAGAGCTCGGGTGAGGTGAGGACTTGAAGAGGGGGAAAGGTCAGGATCATTTCTATAATAACACAGTTTTTTATAAGGTTCCCATGGTATCAGATCAGAACTTAAAGGCAGTTTCCAAATGGCCAGAGCTCCATCAAGGAAGTAGGCACCGTCCAGTGCTAAAGCAGACAGTAAGAGTGAGCTGACTCACAGCAACATGAGCCACCAGCATCCCTTAGGCGCCCCCCATTCCGCGCATCCCCCAAATGGCAGCTCCTCCCACTTATGCTGCACTGAAAGTGCCCCCTCCCTGAAAGACTCTGGAGCTGGTGGCCAACATGCCCCTCCCACAGAAGTGCCCGCCAATTGTCCTCATGCCGCTTGCAAATGCCGACTCCTTGTAGAATCCAAGAGAGCACGTTCCTTGCTCTAAAATAAACAACCACCACATCATATGGCCATATCATGCACCCCTTTCCCAGAGTTTAGAGGGTGGGGCAACTATACCTCCCTTACACACTTCTGCATCTAGGAGCTGTCCTAGACCTCCCACGTGTTCTTTCCATGAATCATCCATAATATCTGCCTCTGGGGCCTACTATGCTTCCTGGATAAATTTTTTTGTTGTTGCTGTTAGTGGTAGTGATGGTGGTGATGGTGATGGTGGTGGTGGTGGTGGTGTGTGTGTGTGTGTGTGTGTTTGCAGTTTCACTACCAGAGGATGGCAGGAAGCAACTGTGTGAGCCTCTTACCTCAACCTGATGTCACTGTAACAGTCACCTTTGTGCACCATTTAACACGCACATGGTCTATTTCCCCCAAGGACAAGCTGCCCAGGACCTGGTACGTGTAATAAAACAATTTTTTTCCTATTTTTTAAGTATTTTACTTATTCTGTGTGTGAGAGAGAGAAAGGGGTGGAGTGCAGGTATGAAGGTCAGAAGCAGACTTTGGGGGGACAGCTCTCTCCTCCCACCAAGGCTCCAAGGACCAGACTCAAGGCATCAGGGACACAGCAAGATCTTTGCCCATAGAACCATCCCACCACTGCAGATCACTTTGTTTGCTCATTTGTTTTTTTTGTTTTTTTGTTTTTTTGTTTTTTCTGGTGTGTGTGGTGGGGGAGGTTTTTGTTGTCATCTGAGAAGGGTTGTTGTTGTTGTTGTTACAATCCATTGACCAACATTGTCTTCAGCATTCACAGTCCTCGGTGTAGGGTTCAGGCAGCATCCCAGATGTTCATAGCAAAACACAGCCTTACCCAAACAAACCTAAAAGTAGCCTTTCCCCCAAACAGGCACATATACAAAGGAAAGCACTTACGTGTCCCCAGGACCATCATAACGTAGCTTAAGTCCTTGCCACAGCAGAGGGGTCTCTCCCATTCTGCTCCCGTCGGCCTGGTTTGCTTTCCCTAGGCCTCCGTTTTAAGACCTCTGAAGTATCTTCCTTCTCTCCGCTGCATGCTGGGTCCTGGATGAAGAATGCCATGATAGAAAAGGCTCGGGGCTGGTGTTCTCTTTCTAACTTGCCGCGTGGCTGCCATTCCTCTCGTGCTTAGGAAACACACATGGTTCTGGGAAACTTCTCTCTGTCTTGGTACGGTACCATCTTCTAGGCTTCACACGGAGGAGCCTAGGACTTCCTGCACTAATTGTCTCTCAGCCAGTAGCTGCTGCCTTTTCTTCATCCCTTGCCAGGCTTTGCTGCAGCTCGCGAATCTTTCCCACTCCAGCACAGGCTGCCAAAGCATTCCACAGGGCCCGCTTCCACATTTGCCTGTCAAGATGAGCTTCCAGCCTCGTGTAGTGTAGATCTGAACAAATCTTCAAGATATGACTCACAGTCTTGGAGAACCTGCAGCATAGCTTCCTGGAAGGAACAATGTGGGAGGGCACCATAGTGGAATAAAAATGTCACCTGTAGGCTCCTGAAGTTTGAACACTGGGTCCCTAGTGGGTAGAACTAGAAGGCGAGGCCTTGGAGGAAGAGTGTCACTGGAGGGTGGGCTTTTCAGGAAGTGTGTCACTGGAGGGTGGGCTTTGCAGGAAGTGGGTCACTGGAGGGTGGGCTTTGCAGGAAGTGTGTCACTGGAGGGTGGGCTTTACAGGAAGTGTGTCACTGGAGGGCGGGCCTTGAGAGCTTACAAACTCTGTACCATTTCTACTTTACTATTGTCTCCGGCTTTTAATTCAAACTTCAAACTCATAGCACCCCACTCCAGCCACTGTGCCTTTTGTCTGATGTCACACTGTCACTGTCATTAAGGACTCTAACCCTTTGGAACAATAAGCCAAAATAAACCCTTTCTCCTAAAAGTTGCCTTTTGGTCATGGTGTCTTAGCACAGCAACAGAAAACTAACCAAGACATACACACATTTCCCAACAAAAGCTATTTCCAGGAACAATAACAGTCTCAATAAGAGCAATTCATTTGCTAGTTTTAATATTGTTTGAACACACAAACAGCAGCACTGCACTATATAGGCGTCAAGCCACGGCTGCCACTCACGCTTTGTCCATCAGATGTCACCGATCCCTATGTTCTTTGCACTTAGGAGAAATGTGTCCTTCTGCCAGGGCCCTTCTGGTTAAAGTCATGATTTTACTAAAAGCCAAGGGAAGCGCTCACTCTGCATTAGAACAGCTTAGAAATGGGGCCTGACCTTGATGGTACGGCCACACGACCCCTTGTTCCAGGACAAGTATCTCCCACAACAGGTCAGTGTGTGTGCAGAATCCACACACTAAATGTGCTGTCCAGGCAAAGCCTAGCATTCACCGCTCCCCCTCCATGCCTGGTCAGACCTGGATGTGTTCACTAAGTAACCCAATTTCCCATTTTCCCATTTTCCCACAGCTGCCGCTGCTGAAGCCACTCCAGTCCCTTGGATCACAGTTGCCTGTGTTGGCTCTTCTCAGGCAACCAGTTTAAATCTATGCTTGAAAACCTGTTGAGTTTTCTTTCTGCTTAAATCATATTTATTGTTCTGTGTGTTTTCCCTAAGTAGATACACAGAAAGGGGTTCCAGAAAAAAACCTGGCAAAACTCAAGATATTAGTCTTCAAACCCTAGTGAAAGAGGCTTTCAAGGTATAAGAAGAGTCGGGGTGGCTTTCCGTCTGACTTTAGTGACTGCGCTGACAAGTTTATGCAGCACCCTTTACACTTACCTGTTCTTCTTCAAGCACCCACCCACCCCTGGCTCAGTAGCCCTTCTTAAAGTGTCCTAAATTCTTGAGCTCACCACTAGCCTCCTAAAGCCTTTTCCTTTCCTCAGCTATGGATTCAGTCAGGCGATCGGTGGTAGCAGTCCTTGACATCCCCTGCTCCTGAAGTGAGGCCTCGCACTTACCATGTGCTCACTTAGCATCTGGGTGGGCGGACTCGTGCACGCGTGGAAAGATGAAGCCCAGCAACCAACAGTCCTGAGGCCTCTGTCCATCTCTAGGCTGGGAGATCAATGGAACGCCAGAAGAGGAGGGAAACATCTGTCTGGCCGTCTGGAGAGGAGGTCCATTCACAGCCTGAGAAGACTCCTTCACGTGGCTTTGATTGTTAACTTGCTTTTTTTGCCCTGTGGGAGAGAGGGAGGGAGGGAAAGGGAGAGAGAGAGAGTTGCGAAAAGACATAAGTCCTACTTTTCAGGTCTCCTGGAGATCCCTGTCAACCCTGCAGAAGCTGGCCCGAGACCACTGGCTGCCAGGCCTTCAGTGCTTTGCTGGACAGCTCCCCTCTTGAAGGACGTTTCAAGAGCTTCTCAGAGAATGCTCCTTCAGCCCTTCTCCCTTCCTGTCAGTTCTGCTTACCCAGTACTCTGAGGGAACTTGGGACAGCCGTATTGCTCTCCAGACATCGAGGCTAAGGTTAGCTTTTCCACTCCGCGACTCCTCCTGCATTTCTGCCAATCTCCTTCCTGGCCCTTTCATCTCCTGAGAAGCCTCTGATGAGTTTCCTATGTTGAGGTGACACCACCCCTTTCCGGTCCAAAGAGTTCATCTACCTGAAGAACCTGGCAGCTGTAGTGAGTGAAAGCTGAGAGACTGAGCCGCCTTGAGCTCATGTGGGAATCCATACACAGGAATCCCAGGATCCAGGAAGCCAACCATGCAACAGGAAATTAAAACCACAGCAGAAAGTCTGAGCTGTGCCAAAATGGAGCTCCAAAAAGGAATCAGAGTTCCAGTGAGACAAGAAGCCAAACAAAAGGGGTAGGGGCCACTCCAGGGGTTTCAGCAGCTAAAACCTGCTCTACGCTCCTTCTCTGCTTCCACCAACTACACCTGTATTTGTATCCTAAGCAGACGCGACAGACAATGTCCGGGCTTGAATTTGACCCTCTACACATAGGCCTTTTGTCTGACCTATGTCTCTGCCTCAGTTTCCCCTGAAGCTAATTATAACACCTACACCAGAAAGTTCACCTAAGCATCACAGGGAGGTGGTATAGGTTAAGCCCTGGGGACTTCCGGTTCAACAGGAAGTGCTCAACAAAGAGTGGCTGTCATTGGTTTTTATTAAGAAGACTTTTCAATGTATCCAGGATGGATCTTCCTGGAAGAGGGTAAGGGTTAAGATCGCCTGAGTGGAAATTACGGGAGCTGGTGGGAAAGATAGCTTCGAGATAGAGAAATTAGTGCATGGTTACTTTTGTTACTAATATTTGTGTCTTCATCAAGGCACAGTTGGCATATGAAGTACTAGGATTTGATGAGTTTTGATGGCTGCATTTATTGCTGTAACCAAGGTAACAGGCACATGTGTTCACCTCAAAAGTTAACCATCCTGTGCCGCTTTGCCTACCAACTCTCCACATTCCACCTCCCATCCCTTCAGACAACCATCGCTTCACCTTCTCTCATTATATGCTACCTTATATTGTCTTAGAATTTGTATATAAAAGAAACCTGTGGCACTATTTTGGTCTGGTGGTAGGGAAAACCCGGCATCTTTAATTCAGTGTGATTGTAAGTTAATTTATATTGTTATTTTTGTCAGTAACCCATTCCTTTTAGTTATTGAGCGAGTAGCTTTATATTATCTAATGTGACCCAACTGGAATAGCAAGCCAGACAAGGTGGGCTACACCTTTCACCGAAGCACTTGAGATGTGCAGCCAGGAGTCTGAAGCCAGGCTCGGGTACATAGTGAATCCAAGGCCATTTTGGAATACAGAAGACTACATGGCAAAACAAACAGATTAATAAGTAAATAAGCATTATCACATAAGCATTATCTGATAGCTAACCCTAGGCACCATGATGCTCACCTGTAATGCCAGCACTCGGAAGTCTGAGGCAGGATGATCACAAGTTCCAGGCGAGCACAGTCTAGAGGGAGCCACAGTTTCAAGAGAAAACAAGACAACCAAACCCAGGTGCTAAGAGCCACTGAGCTCCACTTTGTGCCACCTCCTTCTACATGTCCTGCACATCTTGGTCTCATTGCTTCTTCACACTAAACTGTCACTCTGGGTTTCCTAGGTGAGGAAGAATGCGCTTCAGGAAAGTGATGGACTTCCATGGGATAGGCAGGCAACTGGTGGCATCTCAAGGCAGGATCAGGTACAGCCAGTCTACCACAACAAGCCCTGCTCTTAGGATAAGGGGGCAGGGTGGGGAGGGGAGTAGACCTAGGTGACTTAATTCAGGAGGCTTCTGTGTGAAGGCATGGCTATTTAGCCAGGCATTGTGCTACATATAAATTACCATCCTTTGGGATGAGACCAGAGGATCACCAAACAGTCAAGTCACAAAGGTAAAAAAAAAAAAAAAAAAAAAAGACCTCTTTGTAAATCTTTGGGAATACAGAGTGGAGTTTGCAGGAGAGAGAGAGAGAGAGAGAGAGAGAGAGAGAGAGAGAGAGAGAGAGAGAGAGAGAGGTCCTACTCTAACCTAGATGTGAGCACAGACGCCTGGGAGTAGACTCACCCCCCCCCCCCAGGTATCAATTCCACCTAAAGGTCTGAAACATCATCTGTAGTTCAAATAGCTCTCTTCCTCCAAACCCTTATGTGGAAACTCAACCAGTGTGGTTGGGGCTGGGAGGTGGGGGTCGGTGGAGTCCACCGGATCATGAAGATCAGACATGGGATCAGTGTGCTCATCGCAGGCAGCTCCTTAGCCCCTGCCACAGTGTAAGTATACAGTGTACTCTGTCACACTCCATGAGCCACATCTGCCAAAGCCTTGATGTTCAAGTTCCCTGTCCCAAAACTGTCATGAGCAATTTTCTGGTCGTTTCTGTGTCATTCTAATGTGTTTTATTCGAACAGTCCAGAGCAACTAGTCAGAGCCAAGAACTGCCTAGTCAAGAGGACACAGAATGAACTGCATTATGGTTTTTAAAGATATTCTGTCACTGACCAACATACCAGAAAACGGCCAGGCGAGAGTGTGCCCCTCCAGTGGGCTGACAGGGAAAGGGAGCAGTGCTATGCACGGTGGCCATGACAATGTGTCAGCTGAGCTAAGCCAAGCGACTACCTGAGGCTCCTCTGAACCAAAGGCAGGCAAAGCATCAAAGCTTCCTTCCTCTTTAGCAGAGGGAGTCGGGGCCTCCCAGGGAGATTTGAAGCTCTGGGTGGCTGTGTCTTACTTTGAGGCCTGAAAGAAATCTGCTTCTAGTATGGGAGTTTCCCAGCTTCTATCCTGAGTCAGACTCAAGGGTCCTGGAACTGAGGCCCGCCCCCACCTTGACATTCACTCTCACCTTCCTGCTTCTGTCTGGAAAGGCCCCTTGCCTTCGCCTACTCAGCTGGTGTCAACTACTCAGTATTGAAGATACAGTTAAGTACCTCCCCCAGAAAAAGGCTTGTGATAGCTCGTTTGTGCCCACGCTGTCCCCAGCCAGGAGTTTTCAACCAGCTCCTCTAATGATGAACTGTTAATTTGTTCTCAAGCTTCCCACGGGGGAGGCAGAGGGTTTCTTACAACCAGACAGGAACCTGTAAAGTTCACCTCTACCACAGGAGACTAAGGAATTCCCTTAGAATGAAGGGTGACAACGGGGAAGTGCTCTTTAGCAAGGAAATCCGACTTCCTAGAAATTGAAGGCTTCCCTCTCCTTCTCTAACTCCCCTAGGCCAGAGCGCCTCTCTAACTTCAGGGCTCGGAGAACTTGGTAATCACATGAGACAGTTGCACATTGTCCTCCGAGTATCTTCCGCAAGCCCCAGGCCTCAAAGGCACCCAATTGACAGCTCTCCTGATGGATGAGATTGCTCAAAAAGGAGGGGCTGGACAGAGATGGCAGGGTTAAGACTGAGGCAAAGGGACCAGGGCAAATGGGAGATTTAGCAACGTCGGAACAGGACTTGTCAATTGGCTCTGCATCCCTGTCCAACGTATCACAAAAAAAAGCAAGGGTCAACAGCCGTGTGCACAGGTAACAGCACTGGAGCCACAAGGGGAGACTCTTAAAGATAAGTTGGAGATACAAATATTTACCATCACAGCCCAAGACCTGGGCAGGCTTCTGACATGGATACATGTACTTCCAAAGCAACTATCTCACTGGCATGGTGAAGCACTCCTTTAATCCCAGCACTCAGGAGGAGAGGCAGGTGGGTCTATGCAAGTCCCTTCTGAGCCTGGTCTACATAGTGAATTCCAAATGGGCTGGGGCTGCACAATGAGACTCTCAAAAAAGGAAAGAAGGAAGGAATCGTCTCCACCTCTTAAGAATAGGGTAGGGCAGAAGCAAGAGGATTTGTTCTAGTACATTTATACTGTGGTGTTTTTATTTATTTTTATTCTCTCTGCTGTCCTAGAGTCTGGTCCAAGATAATGATGGCCGTGCCCTACTAGCCATTTCATTGGCTGCTCTTTCAGAGCACTGGTTGCCAGTATGGCTCCTAGCTTTTAAAACATTTATTTAAAGGAATCTATTTTAATACAGTAAATACAAAATGCAGTAAAAGAACAAAACTCATTTGTATCTCATGTGATGGTTTTTTGTTCTTGTTGCTTGCTTTTGCTGTTGTTTCACTTACGATTTGGTTTGGTAAAGATATAAGCTTTTCTAAGGTTTAATTATACCTAAAAAAAATTCTGTTGTTGGGGTTGTGAGAATGTTAATTTACTATATTGATTACTCTGAGATGTCCCTGAGCTACAAATTGACATTAATTATTCATGGACCTGATAGGGCCTATATTCAGAGAGATTTTTTTTTCCATTAAGACATAATTCACTACCTCAACACTTTCAGAACACAATCCATGGGTTATCGGAGGGGAATTGCACCCTAGTCAGAGCAGAATTGGAGACAGCAGAGACAGCCTACCCTGATGAGGAAAAGCAGGATTCAACTGGCTGGAGAGAGAAACAAATCAACTACAAAAAAAAAATCTCTAAATCATTATCATTAGCACCATCCCGATAAAAAAGACTCTGGCGGAACCTCCAAGATCTTCATCCTCAATAATCAAAGACTTTGCTTCCTTCTGCGACTTCTTTTGTATCCACCCTTCCTGTCTGTGTCAGTTCCCTACTGAGAGAACATGCTTAGAAAATGTCCCTCAATCTGGCTCCCTAAGGAACACAGCACAGGTCACGGACCGAGAAGGGGATAATGACAGACTAAATTATCATCCAATCAAACAAAAACTAATAACAAACAGGAGAGACTAGCTAACTAGCTATGGAGCCATGAGAACACAGACCCCATAAGCAAGCTCTGCCACTGAATATTTAGTTCTTTACTCAAGCATGGGTGTGGTAGTGTTCTCAGCCCAAGACCTGAGTTCCATGCCCTGCAGATGGTGGAGAATTGGGGACCACTGCTGTGGAGTGTGTTCATTACGTATGAAAAACGATGAGACTGTGAATGAGTGAAACAAGACATCGGAGCCCTTTAGCATCTTTAAGAATAACGGCAAGCCAACCGGATACTGAAGGCTGCTAGGATTCATGTACCTGAAGGATTGAACTTGTAGATCTATTGCATATGCCCTACTAAAGGGAAAGATGCCCAGGGTTTGGTCCCCCAGTTAACTTTTCTACGATGTTTGCCAGATCTAGGTAATATTATTACATCTTTAAAATAAAATACCATTCAAACCATGTGCTGAGTATACATCAAAGCCTCCTCGCGTGACTTTGAAAGGAGATGAAATTCCTTAACAGATGGAGGAAGAATGGGTGCCACTGGCAGAAAAGATCCATATGCTAGAGAGTGCTGCTAAGTAGCTCACTTCATGGGATGGGAAGGTTGGCTGTTGTGATGGAAACTCACATCCGAAGGCTTGCCTGGGATCTGTGTCTGCTTTCATTTGGTCTTTCAAATGCTGGTAGCATTGCCTGCCTGCCAGCATGGTTGTGTGGCTGTGGCTGTGGCTATGACCATGGCCGTGGCTGTGGCCGTGGCGTGAGGATAAGTGGGTGCCTGCCTGGCAGCATGGTTGTGTGGCTGTGGCTGTGGCTGTGGCCGTGGCGTGAGGATAAGTGGGTGCCTGCCTTCAAGAGGAGGATAGTCCAACTCTGTGGGAATTGCCGAGCCAAGCTCATCCCACTAATTACAGTCAGTCTGATAGGAGGAAGGGGAGACATCTGTCAAGAGGACACAGTGAAGCCTGACCTACCCCCAAGGAAGTCTGGCAGTGCCTAGTCTCAGAGTGCCAACTGCAGAGTCAAAGATAATTTCATTAAACAAGGTTTGCATTTGTTAAAATTACATCCAAGGTAGGACTGTGAAATGGTACAGCCACTTTGGAAAGCAGTTTGGCAGCCCCTCAAAATGTTAAACATAGAATTCCGGTCTGATCCAGAAACTACTTCTAGGTAAGCACCCAAGATAATAAAGAGATAGCTCCGTTTAAATCATGTGCAGGGATGTTAACCCAAAAGTATGTAAACAACCCCTAGTTTCCATCAGCTGACAACTGGATGCACAAGACCCAGTACCGCCTCACTGGGAAAACCTATTCAGCCATTAAAAAGCAATGGTGTGCAGATGAACAATACAACACAGGAAAGTGTGAAAGATTAAGATCAGTGAGGGGATCTGACTGACACAAAATGCCACATAGTAATGCTACTTTGTTATATGAAGAATCAGAAATAACAGATCCAGAGACACCAAAAGAGTAGTGGCTTCCAGGAGTTGGGACAAGGGACACGGATGAGGGGCTGCTGGTGGGTGTGGGATTTTTTTTTTCCCTGAAACATGTTCTAAATTAACTAGGCACTTGTGATGATTTCATCTCCATGATGACACTAAAAAACACTGAATTCTGCTCTTGAAAACAGTGAAAAATACTGTTTGTTGCATGTGCATTGGATCTTAAATCACTATGTAAAAATCAATCAATAAAGCTGATATTTATTTTAAAAGGTGAATGTGAATTCTTTGAATAAGGAAAAAAACACACACATACGAAGCAAACAGGCAGCCGCTGGCAGATGAAAGCCAGAAGGAGAAGATCACGCCAGAGCTGAGGGCCATTGAGCAGCAGGCCCCAGAGCCAGTAAGTGTGGTGCTGCCTAGAACTGGGCAAGAGCACTGGCTCTGCAAGCATGAAGATCTGAGTTCAAATCCCCAGGATGCAAGTACAAAGCCACACACAGCTGTGTGCGCCTCTAGCCCAGATTAGATACACAGAGATAGGCAGATCCCAAGATCTCCTGACTGACCAGCCTTGCTGACTGACCAGCCTTCTCCATCACTAAGAACCCCCACCTCAAGTCAACAATGCAAAGCATGGCAGAGAAGACAGTGAGTGTCTGCTCTGTTATCTGTGTGTACATAAACTTGCATGTACCACAGTCACACACACACACACACACACATGCTCATCCATACACATGTACACAGACACACATACATACACACTAACACACATGTACACACTCACACATTTACACATATACACACTCACACATGTACATACTCATGCATACACACATATACACAGTTACACATATACACACACATATATATATTTCTACATTCACACATATACACACTCACACATACATACACACTCACACACACATTTACATTCTCACAAACTCACAGACACTCAACACTCTCACACATATACACTCACACATTCTCATGCATACATATACACGCTCACATACACATCCAATCACGCACGTATACACACTCACACAAATACTCACATATACAATACAACTCTGGATCTTTTAAAAAATATTTTTATATATATATTTATATTATTACACATATATAAAATAAACTGCATACAGCAAGAAGAATCATGAAACAACCATGAATTATCATAATGTTTTGGTTATTTGGGATTTTTGCTGTTCTTTTATTTTTTTATTTAATATTTTTACATATGCATTTATATTATTATACTTATATACAATAAACTACCTACAGCAAGAAGAATCAAGAAACAATTAGGAATTATATTAATGTTACTTTCATAGTGTTTTGGCTATTTGTATTTGGCAGCCTTAAAGAAAACATCTTTTCTATTTTGGTGAGTCTAAAATTCTGAATATAAATCAATATCTATCATATCTTGTCATTATCAACTTAAAAATCTTAACCCCTAAACAACTAAGCTTAATTGCAAAACTGAACTATTAATCTTCAACCTATCATTGACTTGAGAAGGAATAAAATTAATTACCTGAGTATGCTGGGAGTTCAGGCTAGTAGCTTCCCAATGAGAAGACAACAGAGACAGTTTGCTGCCTGAACAGTCACCCAAAACTATAACATTGGAAAATCTTCTTCAGCCTTCTGGCTCAATATATCTGACAGACATATTTGTGAGACAGGAACTATTGAGGACTTGCTTACCCTGTCTTGGCAGAATTTGGCTGGTGACTCTGCCTGCTTCCAAGATTGCCCATTTTTAGGCAGAATTCTGCCTGTGGTAGAAGCAAGGACATTTTGCCCAGTGACTTGTTTGCCACATTTGAAACCATCTCCCTCAGGAGGTTCACTGATGCTCATCATCCTCTTTGAGGTAGGCTGGGTGTTGCCAGTAGGTTAACTTGTCGCACTGTAAATCTATCTTTGAAATAATGAAAGCATCTTCAGATCCCATATTCTGTATGTCTTTGAGGTTTTTGAAGACCTTATCTAACTACCCGCTCTGGATTTAATGTTTTTCAAGAGATAAGGTAACAATGGAGCCACCTTCGAATTCCTCTGTGCTTTGTTTTAGTTTTAAGCATGCCACCTACAATCCAAAAATTATTCTCATGTTTTTTCATTGAAATGCCCAAGGCACAAAGATATAGAGGTTATGCCAGTCATCCTGCCTCTTAGATGGAGGGCATAGAGCCTCAGTTTCCCCAGTGATGGTGTTTATGAGGAAAGGATGGTTTAGTGCATAAGAAGAGTTTACAGCAGTCGGAGGACTGAATTCCACGATAGCATCTGCGACCTTATCGCAGCACCATCAGTGAGCCTGGCTCCACCACATAAAAACGTTCAGATTTCACTTAGGAACAGGAACCACGGGGCATGGTGGGAAGATCAGTAGGTGAAGGCACTTGCTGGCAAGGCTGACGGTTTGAGTTCAAGCCTCAAAACTTGCACAGTAGGATTGCTATGCATGTACGATGGCATACACATGTAAGTGAACACACACACATACAAGAAAGAAAGAAAGAAAGAAAGAAAGAAAGAAAGAAAGAAAGAAAGAAAAGGAAGAGATAAAATTAACATTCATTATATTTTATATATTATAAGTAAAAAAACAAAAAGAAAGAAAGAAAGAAAGAAAGAAAGAAAGAAAGAAAGAAAGAGAGAACTAGTACATGCCACTTAGGCTGACTACAGATAGAGACTTTGAAGAATATTCTATTTCCTTTCTAAAGGCTACAGCACCAGGAAACATTCTGACTTATCAAAATACAGTCTCAAGTCAATGGGGGAAATTAGGGTTGTTTCTTCAATTCCTCTTGGGAGGGGCCTGGGAGTTCCATGGCTTGTTTATGAAAGACTCTGGTTCTGCTTTTTCTGAGTGACAGATTCGCTGATCTTGACATCCATGACATGTTTCTCCCTAGAAAGGAGAGAAGGAATGGTCTCGTTGCAGACGGGCCCCACAGCCAATGCGAGCTTCACACTGCACCTGCTCGTGTTTGTCAATAACAGAGAAAAAGGGGGATGCTGTGAATGTGGCTGACCCATGATGTCTTCCAGAAAGCCTCCTGGAGCTGAGGAAGGTTTATGTTCTGTCCATCTTGCCATTCACAGGCCCTCTGGGCAGCCCTGAACCGACACTGCTCATCACACTCTGCCTTTGTAGCAGCACAACACATGAACACAACTCTGCGTGTTTTCACTGTGGGGCTGAGGAAACCGGCTCAGAGAGCATTAGGTACCTTCCCAAAAGCCTTTTGTGGTGGACAGTCACAAAACACAAACCTAGTAAAGTATTCAAGGCCTGGATCCCCATCCTACCTGTGCAGTGCATCACAGAATCCAGGCCTGGGAGTCCAAATTAACCAGAGCTTCTGTAAGTGCAGACAAGGACATCCAATCTATGGTCCATGGGCCACACCTTGCCTCTGAATGACAATAAACTTGACTCAATACAAAATCATCAATTTACTTAACGTAGTATGAGGGGCTTTGGTTTTCTGTTATTTTGGTGTTTTTGTAGCTCAGTTACACAGTTCTTCAGCGTGAACGTTGCAGATGACAACATCACGTTGCAATGTCAGGAAGCCGGACACCCCTGGGAGCCACCGTGTAGTCTTCCCCCCAGCCTCCATGAAGCTCACTTGTCACTCAGAGCACTGGGCCTACATCTCTTGCAGGTTAGCCAGCCGATTCTCTTCGCAAGCTATTTTTGATGAACTAATTTGAGTTTTACACTCTCCTCACCCTCCCATCTGGGTAGCATATGTTCGTTCAGTCACTGAACACTTATTGAACAATGTCAAGTGAAAACACCCTCGCTAGGTATCGACAGGATGGAGAAAGAGGCAGATGAAGCGAGGTCCCTGACTGAAAGGCACTTACAATCTGGTAAGAAAGAGACGAACGACAGAAATGATGGCGGCAGAAAAGAGGGCTGAGCATCCAAAGAGCGTGACATAGAAAAGCGCGGACCGGAGCCCTCTCCGGAAAGAAGCCTTCCCTCGAGTGCTCAGGATCACCACAGACCCTGTCAAAAGCAAGCAAGTAGACGTTGGCCCTCGTGTGCAAAGAAGGTAGGGTGAGGCACGAAAGCTACTGAGGAGTGAGGCGTGGGGCTGTAGGGCTGAAGTCTTTTCAAACAAGGAGATTTTGTAGAAGGAAAAACAAACCCTTTAAACAAACACAAAAAGAGCCAACTATTGATCACCCACACAGCATCCAGGCACAGCAGGGCCATCTCAGTACAAAAATCTATTGCAAGATCAATTCCTGATTGAGACGGTTTTTTTTTTTTTAGGCTGCCACAGTATACTAAGCAACTAATTTCTTCCCCTTTCATTTTTTGGGGATGTCAGCTCAAAATATCCAAAGACTACCCAGATCAGAACCTGACTGGGATACGATTTGAATGGGTCGGAGGTAGCCCTCACCCATACATGCACGCACACACACACACACACACACACACACACACACACAAACACACACACACACACACGCTAGCCTATCACACTTCCAAAGGTCTACAGAAATGTGAGGTGATGGAGTCGTATTTGTTGTTGTTGGTTTAAGGCTAATTACAGGAAACTGATGAAGGACATTAGATACAACGACACCCATGAGATCACTACGTCAGAGAGGGCTCCTCCACCTGCTAGCATGGCTGCTGACAAGCCAAGGGTTTCTGGGTGCGAACTTTTCCAGATCCCAATTACTGGGCATAAACAAAGGCAGGGGAAGTGTGCGCGGGCATTCAACGGGACTCATTCGAACAGAAGGTGGGAACGGCATCCATGTATTCCCGGACTTGCAAGCAGAGCGCAACTAAATTTAGCAGCCAGTGATATTGATTTGATTAAAAATGGTTGAAGACTTGTAAATGTCACTGGAACTTAGCAAAATGAATATTATTAAATCCTTCTGGTGACGGGGGAAACTAACACAGGGATTTGCTACGGTCTCTGTAATTAATTGCTCTGTCATGATTTATATTAACTTACAGTACAACTCCATTAGCTCAGACCTGTCATCTCTGCTCAAGGAACCACCAAGTAATCACTACCACATTAAAGAATAAATTAGTTTTTGGCTGGGAGCCTAGCTGTAGACTGTTTCATTCGTGTCTGCTGTAGACATATGTACCTAATAAAGTTGGGACGAATGAGTTAAAGTACACATACATCAACGTCAGCGGGTTAGATGGTAGAGACAATACATTCAGCGCTGTTCATTAGGCCTAATGAATCTCACTCCTTCAGCTGTCCCACCTTGTGTTTAGCAAATGCCTTCGGGTCAGCTGCACCGGGAACGGTTCCTTGAAAACTAGGTAAGTCTTCCGAGAGTTTCCCCTCTTAGCAGTCTGCGGCCTGTGGTTGTCATAAGAGCTCCGTGTGGTTTTTGTTAACACTTCATTACCCTAAAGTTGGATAAATTATCCTCTTGCCTCTCCAGCTACGTGCAAACACAGAAGCAGAGTCCTCGCTAACACTTAACCATAGATTATGGGGGATTTGTAAGGGTCTATCGAAATCATCTCTCGCTTTGATAGCCGGATGATGCCCTAAGCAGACCTTGATAGAAGACTGCTTTACATTTCAAAGAAGGCTCCAGTTGCCCCCAGGGTTTGTAAGCTAAAACTTGAACTACTTCCTTTTCATTCCAGGCCAAGGAAAGCTAAATTGGCACTGGGCTAGCCAGAAGGGTAGCTGTGGGGCAGTGGCCTATGCCACCTTGTGTAAGGGGAAAGCGCTTGGGCCCTAGGAGTTCAGCAAAGCTGCAAGGCTCCAAGGACAAAGTCATTTCAGCTCAGATCTTTGGGCACTGCCCAGACATTCATAATTTGTCCTGGATCATTTCTGCGATTTGAATCATCAGATGTCAGCGAGTCCTTCACAGATGCTATGCCCGCAGTGCAAGGAGCCTGCGACATGGGGGCTTCTCCCTCTTGGCTGAATAGAGTGACAACTGTCCAAATCGCAGAGCAACGGCAGCCCAAGCCAGCTGGAAAATGCAGACACTATTGGGGATAAAGGTCTGAGGAGCCTGAGTCAGTCTGAGAACTATGGGGCCCTTAGCCCTGCTCCTCTGTGTATGCTAAGGGATTAGATCTTATATTTGTAGCAGCCAACCCTGAGGGCTCCCAGGTATCGCAAGCAGGTCTGTACCCTCATACTATGTTCATACCCCTGACTTCATTTAAAAATAAGTCATAAAGTAAACAGAAAAAAAATTTTTCTCATGCCATAAAACAAATGTTTGGACAGAAAATGGTATTAGAAAATAAATAAAATTTTAAAAATTTAAAAAGAAAGCAAGGCATTATAGGGAAGATGGTGATGGGAATAACAACAAAAAAATGGCTAAAATTCAAATTATTTCTAAATATTGCTCATCACTGGTCTTCACTAGATAATAGATTGAGATGGGAAGACGCAATAGGCTAGTCTTTGTCTGCAAATTTTCACTCATTCCTGTATCCTCACAAAGGCATGCCAAGTATACAGGCAGGGCTCAAAATGATATCTGACAAGCTCAATTCTCAGCTAAGCAGTCTCCTATTTATTTCTGTGGAATTTTTAATGTGCTTTACCTTTGATGGTAAAATACCATCATATAAAAACATGTCCCCAAAGTAGCCTGGCAGAGTGGCCACAGTAAGTGCCATATTCATCAGAGCAAGGATAACGTCAAAGCATGGGAGAGTGGGGGTGGGGCGGGTGGTATCACAGCCGGCCTGTCAGCCAAAATGATGAGTTTGGCTGAAGACTTTTTTCTGAAACTGCCCTCTTATTTTTCCCTCTCTCCTATTTTCAGTCACTCTGGGAACAAAACCCATGCTCTTACAGAGGATGCAGGCTGGTGGGGAGACCCAGTTAAGAGTCCCTTAGCAGAGCACAAAGGGACTCTTTCCCCAGGCAGCACTTTGTGGTTTCTGCCCTTTGTTTAGGTTCCCCCACGGGATTTAGAAATATCAAATATAAATTCTCAATCTATTAGAAAGCAGATTCTCTTTGCACCAGAAAGCTGTGCCTGCAGATCAAACAGCTGGCACTTCTAATCCTTCCTTGACAGGGAACCCGGAAGCAACTATGTCGTCTGAAGAGTTATAAAAATTGGGGTGATTCAGAAAGAATGGGCAAGTCCCTTATTTGTCTGAGTTGACCAATAACATAGAAAGATAAATTAAATTCATGTTGCTCACACGTTGGCCAGTGTGTATGTGTGTGTGTGTGTGTGTGTGTGTGTGTGTGTGTGTGTACGTGCAACACATGTATATGTGCTTAACTTCAAAAAATCCTCCTGTAGCTTTCTCCCTTTCCCCACCCTTTGTGCTCTGAAGGAAGTTTCACATGCAGGGCTGAGCCCTGAGTCCTTCAGAAAAGCGAATGTTTCATTTTCGGCAGAGCCCACATCTCTCATTCAGACCTGTCTCTTTCACGCCTAAATAGAAAGGACCGCTGTGTCCCCTGGTTGTTAAAGAGGAGCCCATGTACAAAGTTAACAAAACAGCATTCGGACAATGGATTTGATCTTGACAGCAGGGAGACTGGACTTTTCTAATTCATCTCTTTCTGGCTCCAACAAATTACAGGTCCCTGTGAAGATCTGCTGACCCTTTTAAAGTGAGCTTGTTGAACAGGCTCGAAGGTGGCCACAGGATTTAGTAGAGCAGGTTCAGGTCTCGGCAGGCTCCGTGGTCCAGGAGAGACTATCCGTGGAGTGCAGGCTCCCTCAGTTGGTGGCTTGTAGGGATCCATAAACAGCATCAGCTGTTTATTCCTCCTCACCTTTCCACAGACAGTGTGGTGCTGATAAGCCGGTGCTTACCCCCAGCAGAAACAAAGGCGATTTTCAATTATTTTATAGGTTGGGGGGAAGACATGTTTTTGCTAATAAACTCAAATAATTCTGTACTTAAACACTGGGGCATGCAAGCAAGCACTTTGAATGTGAGCAATAGATGGGTCACAGCTCTGGGAAAGTACCAGAGATCCCTGTGACCTCGGATGACGGGCAGGTTTTGGTCTCGGCGTTTAGAGAGTCACGCAACATGAACATGTACATCGTGGAGGATTTCAACAGTGGTGCCAGGGCTAGAACACGTGTCATGTGAGAATGTAGCAAGGGCAACGTTGATTTGCACTGGGCTTTTCCAATTAAGGAACAGATCGGAGAATATAAGCTGAAGAGTGTTGGGGTCTGCTGGATGGTACACTTTCTTCTTCAGACTCTTTAAGTCTTTGTGGATTTTGTGGATTGCTTCCTAACCCAGTCCTGAGCCCACCTACCCTTCCTGTCTTCTAAGTTGATGGAACGGCTCATCTTCCGTGGCAGACCTCACCTGCGCAGCAGAAAAGGTGTGTTCCTTCCTTCTGCGGAGAGGGCTCAGCTGTGAAGAGCACACACTGCTCTTGCGAAGGACCTGACTTCCACTTCTACTGCCCACATGAGGTGGTTTGTGAGCCTCCGACCACAGCTGCGGGGCAATCCTGTGCTCTGTCCTGGCTTCTGCTAGCACCTGCACTCACGCACACATACCCACATGCGAAGGTGCATGTGCACTCACACACACGTGATTAAAAGTTAATTGTGGAAGCAGTCAAGAAAAAAGTAAATTGCGTTGAAAAATGATCTCTACTGTACCTTCAGACACACTGGGAGAGCTTTGTTCTTTTCCCACACTCACAGAGATGGCGCGTTTCTACCTTCTCTCTGTGCCTGGGGAGGGTTCTGGGCCTTCATATAAGGACCCTCTGGGCAGGAAATAAAGATGAATTGAAATGATAATTTAATGAAGACATTTGAATATTGTAACAAAATTTCTCGCCCCATTTTCCATATCTAACTCTGCTCATGCTTCCCAGGCTCTCGCGCCCAGGTTCGCTTCTATGATAATCATATGCTGATGAGATGAACGCTCTAAAAATGGAACCTAGTTGATACTACACACGACCCAGGGAGTGTCACGCCAGGGAAAATGTTTGATGTCTTTTAAGGTTCAAAAATAAAGTCCTATTCATGAGGCATAGTTATATTCTGCACAATGGGAAATTAGTGCACTTTGTCTCGACTTTAATAGTGATTTGATAGCATGAGACTCCAAAAATGTCAAACCATTCAAGAGCTGTTTCAAAATACCAATCACGAAGGCGGGTAATAGATTTACTTAAGCCATGACAGAATAAAATTCAGAAAAGATTCAAAAATGTCTATCATTAACTAATTAATCCTATAGGGAGCTTGGCAAAAAAATAAAAAGAAAAAGAAAATGCAGAATTTTAATTTTTAATAGATGTAATAGATTGTCTACCTATCTTTATCTCTATCTCTGTCTCTCCTCCCTATCTCCCTCCCTCCCTTCTCTCCCTATGAACAACCAGTACAGAAAAATTAAAACTAACCTGTTGCCTATGTTCATTTAGAAAAGACACTGGGAGGAAATGTCACAGTTTACATTTTATGTAGGTTAATCAACTTCCTGTGATTGAGAGGATGCCCTTGGCCCAACGGATCACCTCAGAATTTCTGGTGAGATGTGAATGTCAAGGGAAGCATATGGCTACACCAACTGATTGGTGTTCATTCACTCCTGTATTTTACCTTAAATAGACACAGCAATGCTGTGTGGAGCTCATGACTAGGAGAAGCAAATCTTCCAGGACACACTGTGTACCTACTCTATCAGAAAGTCCCATGCTTAACTCATAGCTAACAGAGATCTAGGGCTGAGCTTGGTCCAACCCTGGACTCCAATCTATGCCTAAAACAATACCAGCTTACCTCTTAAAACCAGGACTGAGGAAAGCCCAGCAGACGACACTGTCATGGCCTTAATGAAAGCAGGATTTTCCTAAAACCCAAAGAACAGCTAAGTTTTCCTGATCCTAACTCCAAGTTGGTTACTTTGCAATTCATCCGACAGCGTCTTCTTTGATTCTTCCAGATTGCCCTCACTGTCCCGGGGCCCTAAGAACTCAGCGCGACAAATGGTTTGATTAAAGTTGGTTGTTAAAAGTTGAGATCAGAGATTTCTCTCCCTGCATTCACTCCCTGCTTCGATGGCTTCTTGGCTTTACAGGAGGCTCATTAATAGTCCAGCTTGCGCAGTTTGTCATCTGTTTCATTATGCAAAATATATACTTTTCAATTACTTTTCCTGTGTGAAAAATCTCTTAACTCTAACCAGATATAATGATTTCTTTGGGTTTCCTCTCAACCTCTGAATGGCATAGCTTCCCTAAAATCTCAACTGGGGGTAGAATATTGGACACCCCGGTGAGAATTAATTTTAATGTAATGATCTTTATGTGCCCATTAAAACAGGAGTGAGATAGCTCTCAGAGCTGACCACCAGGCAAATACAGGACTGACCTCAAAGGGGAGCTTTCTGATCATTTTGTTTAATCTATTTCACATAGGATGTAAAGAAGCCATCCCTAAAATAAAGGCTTGGTTTGCAACACTAATTTTATTTCAGTTCTGTGAATAAGAGAGGAAAAAGTTAGAGTTGGAGGCCTCTTACCTCCTGATGGTCTGAGCTAAAGTTAAGTTTTTAACCGCGGAAGCAACACATGTAGACACGCTAGTCCTTACACTTCCTAAGACAGTGAGCGTTTGGTGAATGATTTTACTCTCATATTTACCTTCATAGCCCCAGCCCTGGGCATTGCTTCATGATAAAATCAAGAGCCCTGCGTGGCATCCAGATGTGGGAGTGCATGTCTGTAATCCCACCACTCTGGAATAAGAGGGAAGAGGATCAGAAGTTCAAAGTCACCCTTGGATACACAGGGAGTGTAAGGCTAGCCTAAGCTAGAAACCTTGTCTCAAGACAACAAAACCAAGAGCTGTTGTCAAGGCTGGGGGTGGAATTCAGTGACAGAGCACTGGCCTAGTGTGGGTTTGATTGATGACAACGATCAATCAGTCAGTCAGTCAATCAATCAATCAATCAATCATAAAAATACAAATGAGATCTTAGCCAGAGAATGCTTCATATTGCTACCATGGTTTGCCTACAAAATGTAGACTTTCCTAGGTTCATGTGTTTGAGCCCTTGGTCTCCAGAAGGTGGCACTTCTGTGGGGGAGATTAGAAAACTCTTTGGAGGTAGCTCCTTGCTGCAGGAAGTGAGTCACTTGGAGGCAGGTCTTGAGTTTTGATAACCCAGCCCCAGGTCCTGTCCTCTCTGATGCAATGTTATCAGTGGTCTCATTCTCCAGCTGCTAAGCCTTTCCTACCAGGATAGGCAGTGTAGTGGTTTGAATAGGAATGGCCCCCATAGACTCACGTGTTTGAATGCTTGGACCATAAGAAGTGTCATTATGAGGAGGTGTGGCCTTGTTGGAGGAAGTGTGTCAATACTATCCCTCAGGTGGGCTTTGATGTCTCATATGCTCCAGCTATATCTAGTGTGACACACAGTCTCTTTCTGCTACTTGCAGATCAAGATGTAGAGCCCTCAGCTCCTTCTCCAGGACAATGTCTGCCTGTACACTGCCATGTTTCCCTCCATATTAATAACGGACTAAACCTCTGAGACTGTAAGCCAGCCCCAATTGAATGTTTTCCTTTATAGGAGTTTCTCTTCAAAGAAACCTAACTAAGACAGACTTATTTTTTCTTCCAACTGTGGGCCAAATCAAGCCCGCCCTTCCTCAACTTGTTTCTTGTCACAGCAGAAAAAAAAAAAGGTTTTTGTCTGCTGCTGCTGTGATGTCCACAAAGCAACAAAATATCCAACAACTCATTTCTCACAACTTTTCCCTAATGTTGGGCAGTGCAGGGTCTATGGAGCTTCGTTGGGAATTTGGTCTTCTTGATCCAGTACAAATGGTGCAAAGAGGCTTGGGAATATAATGTAGTCGTTTGCAAGACAGGAAAAGAAATTCTTACACTCCACAGTATCTGAAGTGAAACTTTGTGTTGGTTAGGTTTGTGTTAACACAAGCTAGAGTCATCTGAAAAGAACCACAGTTGAGAAGCTGTCTCCATAAGATTGGCCATTAGGCAAGAATGTTGGGTATTTTCTTGACTAATGGCAAGGTCTAACTCAGTATAAGTGGTGTCATTGCTGAGCAGGCGGTCCTATGATATATAAGAAAGCAAACTGAGCATTCTAGGAGGATCAAGGCAGTAGGCAGGATCCCTCCATGGACCGCTTCCGTTCCTGCATCCAGATTCCTGCCCTGACTTCCTTGTGATGGACTGTGACCTGAGAGTTGTAAGCTTAAATAAACATTTTTCTCCCCATGAACCTTTTAGTCATGTTGTTTTATCACAGCAGTATAAGCCTTAACAAACACAAACTTGATTGAGAGATGAACCAAGGAGGCCTCAAATGGCAGAAAAGAGACAGAGTAAAGAAAGTTCCAGCCGCGAATGCCCAAAGAGCTTAGGCTGGTGAGTGTGATCCAAGGACAGCAAGCGGAAGTCAAGACTGGCCTGGGAGTATCCCATACAGCAGACACTCAAAACACTATCTCAGAAAACTAGAAAATCAGGCAACGGAAGAGTGTCATGGGGCCAACAACTATGACAACACATACATGGTTCAAACCCCACGTCTGTTCTTACTTCCTACAATGTTTAATCCTGGTGGTCAGCAGGACTGCTAAAAGGCCAGCCACTGAGGACTCCTGAGAGAGACTTCCTTAATTAGATGAGCAGAAGTGGGAAGATCCACCCTAAATCCAGGCAGCATCTTCCAATGGCAATGCAGACACAAGGGAGGTAGGAGGCGAGCACTTTGCTATTTGCCTGCCTGCCTGCGAAGCCGTATACCCTGTGACTGCTACGTTCCTCTGCAGGTGTTAGAACCAACATTTTCAGATGTCAAAAGTAAATTGAAAGCCAGCGGCTATTTAAGAATCTCCCAGGCCTCCCGAGCCAGGTTAGGACAACTGAGACATCCAGCCTCATGGCCTGAGAAACTGCCGGACTCCAGAACACGCCACTGTAAGTCAACATCGTTCGCCTCCGAGAGCCGTATCCTGCAAGGCAATCTAATGAACTCCCTTTTAGTATAGAGTCATTCTATGCATGCTTTTCCTCTAGAGAGCCCTGACTAATGCTCTCTCTGAACGGCTGCAAGAAAGGAATTCATTTCTCTGTTGTGAGGTTCCCCTTTAAACAGTGCAAACAGCTTTCTGGGTTACACTTCTAGGTGGGTAACAGCCGTATATGTTTCTGTTTCCCCTTAATCATGAAGTATAGCGATCACAGACAGACCTAATGCTTCCTGTTTAATCAGTCGATATTATAATTAAGCTAGCAGCCAGTATCATTCAAAATAAATGTGTTATTAACCCAGCTTCATCCTAAGTCATGAGCTCCCTCTCCATCAAACGTTCACTTGAGGAAAGAGAGACACCCAAGCACTCACCCTGGACCCTGCAGCAGGTACCACTATGATGAGGGAACATGGGATGGAGAGATGGGAGGGAGAGAATAGAGATGTGGGAGGAAATGAGAGGAAATGGGAGAGAAAGGGAAGCCAAGCACTGTAGAGAGCAGGAGATCTGGAGATGTGGCAGCAGTGAGGAGCGAGCAGACCTGAGGAGCCTGCACAACCACCTGAGGCCATGATGATGTCAGGGACCTGGCTGCCACCCAGGGCCTGTGCTGATGCCCGTGGCCCGTGTTGCCACTAAAGGCCTTCCAGATGTCAGTGGTCTTCACTGCCACCAGAAACCATATGAATGTTTGAGGGCCATGCTGTAGCCAGGGGACACACTGATCTGAGTTGCCTACACTGTCACCTGAGGCCATGTTGATGTTCGAGCATTGTGCTGAGCTGGCCCACCTGTCACCGGCCACCACACTGATCCAGTCCCTCACCTGGGCAGCACAGTAGAGCTGATCGTGTTGTGGGGGGCGGGGCTGTGGGTTAGCCATCCTTTAAGTTGTGAGAGTGAATAAGCTGGCTCCACCCCTTGCTGGCTATATCTTTGGGAGAGCAGCCTGGTACCTCACCCTGGTGTCACAGACTCGGCAGACCAACTCAGCTTCTACCCAGGCGCAGATGGAGGGATCTGAGTTGGCCCTCCCCAATATTTGCCCTGTCTGTAAACTACTGGAGCACGTGAAAAGGCCAGCCCTGCAGATCCAAAACCGCAGTATTATTCCTGGGCAAAAACAGGATATCCAAAAGGCGTCCCAGCGAGGATCCTGTATTGACAGTATAGCAGAAGCCTTGAACCAGACCAATGACTCATTGCAATGAACATTTGCAAGTAAGGCTGTTTTGGCATAAAGATACCCTGTGTGACATATGGCAGCTTCTACAGTGAGAGGGGTTGTTGTTGCTGTTGTTGTTGTTGTTTTCTTTCAGGGGAGGTTGCAAGGGTAGACAGCAGATATAAAAGAATGGTGTGATGAGTGGGCTTGGGGTGCATAATATGAAATTCACAAGGAGTCGATAAAAAGTTTAAAAAAACATGGACTGATCAGGTGGTACTGTCAAGCGCGCAGGCCAGACCTGGACAAGCTTCCATGAGTTTATGCCAGTCTGAGACGTATGGATCAGCTAAGAACTTGGTGGTCCAGGCTAGCTCAATATACTGACCAGGAAGATTCCCTATCTGCCCTATGGCACCCTTCATATCACAGCCTGATCTTGGCATTCAATTTTACTTCCTACATTAAATTGACTCTTTTCTTCCTATTGATAAAACACATGTTCTCTGACTTGTTCATTAACTTACACGAAGATCACTGTGTGTGTGTGTGTGTGTGTGTGTGTGTGTGTGTGTGTGTATGTGTGTGTGTGTTTGTGTGTGTGTGCATGTGTGTGTGTGTGTTTGTGTGTGTGTATATGTGTGTGTGTGTGTGTGTGTGTGTGTGTGTGTGTGTGTGTACGTGCTAATGTGGAGCATATGTGTACATGCATGTATGGAAACCCAATGTCAAATTTCAGTATCATGCCTCAGGCACCATCCATTCTGTTTTTTAAGACACGATCTCTAACATGACCTACTAACTGCATAGCAAGCTAGGCTGGCTGGCAAGTGGGCTCCAGAGACCTGCCTATTTCCACCTCCCGAGAACCAGGACTACCTCCCCGTGCCACCACACCCAGCCTTTTACATGACTGCTGGGAACTGAACTCAGGTCCTGTGCCTGTGCAGCAAACACTTAGACGATGAGCCACTTCTCTGGCCCCGAGACTGTTCTTGGAGATTATGTTTTATGCATAACAGCATCTGGCCCAGCTAATAGGTTGGTTTAGGAACAATCCTGGGTGCATATGGAGCTGAACACACCCCTAAGGCTGAGCTGCAGTGTATAGTATGTGCCAAGGGGGAAAAAGAGGGAGACAGAAATAAAATACACACCACGGTTGATGGCGTCACAGCTCTGTTTATAAAAATATGTAAGCTTTGGAAGAGAATATATACTTTGCATACGGAAAATTTACAGTCTGTGAACTTCCTGGTGGACTAACCAGGTGACATCTTGAGAGCACCTAGGATACAAAACTCTAAACAATTTTTTTTTCCTCTATCCCCCTCATGTCACTCAAAGACTTGGCAAACGAGGAAATTATTTTGCAGCAGTTGAGAGACCAGTTTTTAACTTGAGACATGAAAAGATACCTAGTCTGTACGAGTTCACTTCGTGCCCAAGCCTCTGGCCACCCAAGGGCTTGAAATGAAACTTAGCTGATGCTGTCTCTGTAAGGCTGTTTTTGTTTGCTCTTTCCCCTGTACAGTCTGTGGGCTCACTGTTCCATAGTCCTTGTCTGGATTTCGACCCACACTTGGCTGGTTGCTAAGCAAAAATGTAAACAATACCAAAATACATTGGCATTTGGACGGATTAGATGATAAAGTACCATAATTTAACAATAGGCAATTAGAAGGCCAAATTAAATATTTAAAAGGCTAAGAAGCCAAAGTTTTATTTATATTTATCATCCTAGTATATGCTTGGAGAGTGGGCAGCTGATTTAAAACTAGAAGTTTGGACCGGCCAGGCTAAGTCACACTAAACAGAGCTTCATTCTTGCCTCTTGCTGCTCATTTCTCGGCTGTCCATAGGGCTTGCAGGGACCCCACACACAGACTCAGGGTTGGTAGCATTAAGCAGCCAGAAGCATTTCTGGAACGGTAGTTTGAAGAGCCTAGATAAGCAGTTGTCTTGGGACCAAATTTTCAGTCATCGCTACTCATAATTCTTCACAGGAGAAATAAAGGCAGCGGCGAGCAGTCCAAGCGCTGTCAATCAACGCAATGGCTAGTGGAGGTTGTTATAATACAGATGTGCCAGTCACACCTCCTTTATCAAGACTAGTATCATTCCTGCCTGTGTTGATCCTGAGCTTGCCTGGGCCAACGAGACAGTCAAAGAGCATAATCTAAAGTCTCACGCACCTAGAACTTCCCTCTTGAATTTAAGACATGTAAAAAAAAAAAGCCAGAATTATCTTGCTAAAGCTGCATGTATTAGCCAATGTTCACCAATAACTGTCCGGCATCTTAGGTCACCGATAAGCCATTGAGACCTTGCAGAACATCCAAGCCCCAGAAGCTGCCAGATGAGCCCAGTAAGAGCTGCGGAAGAGCTGACTAGCTAAACCCAGCCAAAGCTATCAATCCCCCCAGTTACCAGGTCCTGTATGGTTATCATCCATCTGCGTTTAGAAAAAGCTCATGCGCACAACATAAATACTAGTCCCTGCCTCTTGCTTGTGTGAAATGCTGGGACTTTGCTCACAGCCTGTCTGCTCCCTCTGCATCCCAGGTTGGGTGGACTGCGCGCTGCTGTGTCTGCCCTTGCTCGAGGACCTCCAATGCATTCAACAGGCATCTGCTGGACACTTACTCTCTACTCAGCCTTCTAAGAAGTGACAAAGGAGTGAGCGAACCCTTCACTCAAGGGGCTTACCTCTGGCCTAGCATATCGATGTGAATACACACTGACCAATACATGCATTGCGGATGCAAGATACACAGGAAACAACTGATTTTTCTTAACAAGGACTACGTCTGCAAAAAGTAGGAGTACAACTTGGGAGTGCATGCTGTAAAACGGAAAAATCTAGTGAGTCCATGAATATGTAACTATGGACAGAGCAACTGAGAACAGGACGGGCGAGAGGCACATGGGATGGTGACAGAAGAGCCACGGACTCAGTAGCAGACAACGCCAGGCCTGCGCTTCCTGTCTCTTGCCATCCCCTTCCAGACTCCATACCTTAGGTAAGTCCACCTTCCTCTCCTTGTAAATATGCAAATCTTCAGTAGAGAGAGAACTCTTAGAAGAAACCGCATTTGCGTTCCCCACATGCCCACAGGGAAAAGCACAGTAGTCCACCGCCACCTCCCTTGTCACTCGTGTTTATATCATTAGCCACAAAATCTGGTTGAAAGGAACAACAAAAACAAAGTGGTGGGTAAGGACGGGCCACATGGCTGGATGGGCTTGCAATAGCGGACATCTGGCTGCCCATGGCAACAAATGTGGTGCACATGGCACAGAGCTGCTGTGGAAGAGGACTGGTCCATGAAGAAAGGAGACAGGAAGAAAGGAGCCAGTCCTTTTCAGCCCAGACAGGCCTTTGGACGCCTACACTGCTTTGCTAACGAACTCTGCCCCATGACCAGTTGCAGGTGGACTCATCTGGGCAACCCCGTTCTGCCTCGGGAAAGGAAATGTCAACTTCTTTCATCCAATGTCAACCTGTTTAACTGGCCGTGCGTACCTGGAAATCATGGGAGAGGGTGCTATTTCTAGACTGAACTGGACCTCGGGACAGTCTGGGAACATATCACCATAACTCAGGGTATGTATTAAGAGATGAAGTGCGAGGTGTTTCACATCACCAAATCTGTCAGGTTTTCATATCTACGAGCAAGGAAAGCTGAGATAAGCCCCACCTGGTGCCCAGCATGGTTAGATGACCTCAGCACAGCAAACGACCCTTTAATTTAGAAATTCCCAAGTGAGGAAAGCTGATGCAACAAGCTCCACCCCAGAGCAGTCAGGCCTGCTTGCCTTGATGGTCACACTCTGGAGATCTTTTGCAGAAACGTAGGGGAAATACTGCCAGATAATTTCTTTTATAATGTAAGGGGGAAAGACAGAATTCATTTTGCTCTGGGGAATTGTGGGAGACTCTCCAGGGTCTGCATCATCGTGCTGTTTCTAAAACAATGAAATACCCACAAACCAAAATGACCTTAAAATTAAGTTTAAGTGTTTATTTTCTTTAATTCCCATATCTTATCTGTCTCTTCACCTTTTTGACCCTCTATTGTTATAATTAAACATCTATTGTTTTGCATGCATTTTCCTTTATTGTTATTACAACAAGTTGCTGTTGTGTTGTTGTTTTGTTTTGAAAGTTTCACTGTGTAGTCTTTAACTAGCCTAAACCTTCCTGTGTACACCAGAGTGACCTCAAACACACAATGCTACACCAGCCTCTGCTTCCCAGTGTACTAGGATTAAAAGTGTGTGCCACACACCCAGGCTTATGGGAGTCATTTCTGAAATATTTTCTCATTTGATGCACGTGAACCTGTTAATGATGTGGTCTGTGGATTTCTGTGGTTTGGGAATGCGGTTTGGGAATGCCCAAGGAGGGCATACCGGCTGGAGCAGATCCACGCTCCGTTTGGTTCCTTCTCCTACACAGAGCCGTTTCCCTCCTGCTTACATGATTTAGAGCCACTTCCAATAAGAAGAGAGCAGGGCTCGCCTGAAGAGCTATTTTTCATCTGCTCGTGTTGTTGTAGCTTTTTCATTTTTGTGTTTGTTTTTGTTTAATTTTGTTTTGCTGCTTTGTTTTAATATCTATTTATATTTGTTACAAATGTCTCTATTTTTTTTTTTGGAAAGTACATTGTAATTGAAATGTTCAAATGTGGAGATTTTTCACGTATAAGGATGTTTGGGTATAGAACAAACATAGAGATATGACCCCGGGTATGGGAACTTTTCCAGAGACATTTGCATCCTATCAAATTGAAGACATAAAACTACATGAAGTGATGGAGCTGGAGAGATGCTCAGTGGTGACCACATAGGCTGCTCTTCCACAGAGGCCACCTTCAGCTCCCAGCACCCACATTGCCTGTTAACATCAGCTCTGGAGGACCCAACAGCCTTCCCTGGCCTCCGTGGCACCACACACACACACACACACACACACACACACACACACACACACACACACACACACATACAGAGTCTCCTCCACTCACACAGATACACATGTACACATATAAAAATTAAAATGAAAAAATACACCTTTTCATCTTATTTTTATATTAGTGTTTTCTTATCTTTCTAGACCCTAGTGGACCAGCAATTCTGTTGACTAAAAAATACTAAAATGTATGATTCTTTGCTTTTATAACAATATAAAAAGCCTCAACGTGGAAATGTAAATAAATAAACAAACAAACATTGCCTAGGACTATGTACTTAAATAACATCTTCTTAAAGACTCTGTTTCTAAAATCCATCAGCTTGTGAAAAAAAATAAATGCTTTAATGTCCCTTTACCTTTAATTCCAAAAATATTATTCTTGCCATAAAGCCAGTGGATTTTATGGCCCATTTTAAATTTAAGAAAAAAAAAATGACTTGGCTGTGGTTAAAGTAACCTGCCAAAAATAAAACAGATTAAAAGACTGAAAAAAATCTTTCTATGCTATAAAATAAAAATAATATTCCTTATCGTTAAAAACATTTCTGCCTATCAATAATATGAAAGCAAAGTATACTTTTTCAGCTAACAAAATATTATGTAGCAAAACTGTGGGGCACGGTATGCCCACATGCCCAGCCTTGTTTTGCTGCTTTCTTCTTATTTATCATTTGAAAATATCTGAAATCTATATAATATTGAAATCAAGCTGAGAATATTAATCTGCTTGTCTAATATTTTACATAAATCAACTACTAAGATCTATGTATTTTTCCAGATTCTAAGTGGTAACATGAACATATGTTTTGATGCAAATTCGAGCTGAGCAGTGCCATTGAAAGCCCCGTGAACTAACAATAGTATGTGACATTTCTGTAGAACTTTGTCACTTTCAAAAGCAGCAATACAAGAAGCCTTTTACAATTTAAAATAAAGACAGATAATTAACCTTGAAATATTTTTTCCATTTTTCACTGAAATATCCAGAAATATTTGCTATATCTTCATCAGAGACAGAAGCATCCATGGAGACAACAGAGGGGGAAAAAAGAAACCAGAGATCATAAAAAAAAAAAAAAAAAGAGAAAGGAGGGGAAAAAAGAAGCTGTGCACACATGCTAAGTCGTGGTGATTTAGCGTATATGTGGGGGATGCATAAAAGCACAGAGTGAGCTGTAAGGATGCAGAAGGAGCCAGTTTTTGCCATGTAACCTCTGAGGCAGCTAGAATTGTTTTCTAAATGGGAGGTTTCCAGGTTGCTGAGTTAGTGTGCGATGGGAGGGCGATAGCTTTCGGAGCTTTGGCTGATCACAAACTCAGCAACAGCAAGCAGCTCTTGGCAGACACAGGCCCCAGATTTAAAAAAAAAAAAAAAGCTAACTTTGGAAACATTGTTGTAGAAACCAAGTCACCGCGTAGGTAAAGGCTGAGGAAGGGCGTTCATATTTCTCATAATGGTTGGTCACATTTCTCTTTTAGGCCTGTCATCCTGACAAAGTCCTCAAATGTGAATGATATTTTTCAGAGCCTCTTTTTTACAACAAGTTGACTTCTGATGCCATAGAAAAGCTTCTAGTGGTGTAATTAGAATCCCAAATAACACTTACGTCTCCTGCCAAGGCCATCGGGCAATTTCAAAATGCCCTCCTGCTAACGAGTGGGAGGCAACAACTCTAACCTGATTTTATAATCATTCATTCATAGAAATGATTATTAAGATGTTTTTTTCAAGATTGTACGTGGTAACAAGAGTGTATGCTTTGATACAAACTTGAGGTGAACTGTGTCCTCTAAGAGCTGGTTAACTGACATGATCAATCTGTTAAACACATCACCTGGTTCAGATTTCATCTTAGCCAACGGAGCCTGTAGTAGCTACTTTTCTGTTGCTTTGATAAAACACTGTGAACAAGTAAACTTATGAGAGAAAGGGTGTATTTGAACTTAGGGTTCAGAAAGGGAGTGCCTAATGGGGTGGGGGGGAGGGCGTGGCATGGCAGCGGGTGGCCAAAGCAGCAAGCTGAGGGATCACATCTTCAACCACAAACCTGATGAAGAAAGAGCAAACTGAAAGTGGGGTGAGGTTGTGAACTCTCAAAGCCGACTCCCAGTGACACACCTCCTCCAGCAAGGCTGCAGTGCCTAAATGTCCCCAGGCCGCACCACCAACTGGGGACCCAGCGTCCTAATGCCTGCCCAGGGCTTCTTCAAACCACGCAGAGTTCTTTCCCACTCTGAGTCTAGACGTAACTTCATATTGAGGTGAACACGCTGAAGCAGCTTCAGGACTGCTGGCAATTTGGTGAAGGCGCTGTAATTCTTACATGAAAGTAAGTTACATATAAATTCAGGTAAGTAAAGAGACAACTATAGGTAAAGATATGTTAGTTAATTTGTCCATATGGGTTTTGTCTTTAAGCAATAAAATTTGTTTAACATTTCCGTATTTATAAACTGAGTTAAAATAATATTCCTGTAGCATGAGAAATCACAGAGTTGAAACTTAGTTTTACATCCGATGTCTTGTGGGTTAATGGTAAAGAAATTAGAGGCATTTAATCCAGGGAGAAGTGTGTGACATCTGCCTATTAAGTCCCTGGGTAAATGGTACAACTTTAATCTTCGCACCTCTTGAAAAGGGCACAAACTGTCAGCCAAGCATGTCCCAATAAAATGCTATACTGAAACACAGACATTTTTCAAAAGAAGTGTTTAAGGTCTGGGCTCAGCGAGTAATGTGCTTACCATGCAAGCATGAAGACCTGACTTTGATCCTCAGAACCCATATAAAGAAGACAAGCTTGTAAGCCCAGCTCTGGGGAGGTGGAGACTGGGGCAGCCATGGGTCTCACTGGCTAGTCAGCCTTACCTGCTCCGAGAGTTCCAGGGCAGGTGGACTCTACCTCAGAAAGCCAGAGGGATAGAACCCGAGGGACAAAATCCCCTGATACACACTTCCAACTGCACACACACACACATGTCACACAGAGAGAAGGTTTTTAAAAAATGGAGCAATGTGGAAAAACTACAGCCCGATGTATGCTGCCTCCCAGTTTCACAGAGGAGGCCCCTGGTCTGCCCTTGAGCACGGGTCCTGAGTAGCAGGTCCTGAGTAGCATTACACGGTCTCATGGAAGGAAGGAAAATGAAAACAAGTAACTGTGACAAAAGATGCGTTTATGCATCAGTCAGCTATCTCTTCCAGGACAAAAAAGAATATTTTTTTAAATTAAAGAAATAGGTATAGTGAGAGGATTTATAAATGGTGGCCAAATATATTAGAGGAAAATTAGTGTTCAAGTAAGAGTATCAGTCCCCAAAGTAATTATGTTTCTTCTGAAATATGTGCAGCTTTTACCTGCCCACTGGCTCTTTACCTGCTCATACCAAAGGTGGCTTCCCAACGGACACGGATGCAGCTGCACTCCACTTACATATTAGTGGCACACATGGGCAAAACCTAGAGGTGATACAGAAGATGCCCACCCCGTTCTGAATATAGTCTTTCTTTAAAAACAAAAAACAAAACAACAACAATAACAAAGAAAACAGTAACATGGAACACAACAACTAAGATGGGTAGAAAGCCTCCCAGAGTGGGCTTGGAGGATGGAAGAAAACTTTAAATAGCTGACAAGCACTACTGGTGATTTAAACATATGTAATATCTAAGAATGTGGATTCTCTGTGATTATTTGTAGTAGCTTAGGCTGGTGAGATTGCTTGCTGGGTAGTGACATTTACTCCAAGTCTCCTTCCATATGATGGAAGGAGAGAACCGAGCCCACAAGATCCCTCCGTGCACACACACACACACAGACGTAAAATGAACTGAAGTAAAAGATGACTCTGCAGAAAAGGTAGAACTATCAGAAGTGAAAGCAAAGTAGAGAAATGTAGACCTGCAGAAGTAAAGAGAATGCTACAGAGCAGAAAGGACCGATAGAGGTGGAAAATGGATGAGCAGACACACATATATGAAATTACATATAGTGTAAATATTGCCCATCCTTTATACACACATTCCATATAACTGCAATGCTTCAGTAACTGACCTGGGCATCGCAGACAGAACTGAGAAATAGGTGAAGAACTGTCAACGTGATAAAGGAAGATGTTGCCCAGACTAATTATGGTCTGGCCTACAACTGAATTTTCTTTAGTGTCCAGCCTATTGAATTATTAAAAAGCTCACTCCACATTTTTGAGGAATATGAGCAGCCAATAAATAAAACTTTCTGGGGCAATAAAAAAGTAACTGACAAACAAGAAAAGTCATTTGAGCCTCAAATTTTCCACCAGTGATAATAGAAGGTCAAAGGCAAGAGAGCCTCACAAATGATAAAAGAAAACTGTCTCCAACCCAGAATTCCATACCCAGCTAAGCAGGCATGCAGCAAAGGCAGGAAATATAAATGTCCATATATATGCATGGGCTCTGAAAAATATAAACCTCATCTTTCTCAAAATATTAGTCTAAAGATAAATACTGGCAAAATGGGGGGAATAAGCTATAGGCCCATTTCAGTAAAGAAGGATAGACCTGAGGAATGCAATACTGCCAAAGCCAGAGAAGAGCCAGGCCAGACAGCGAGAAAGGACAGGCTTCAAAAATGTAAAGAATTCCAGGGCAGAAGGAAGGGGTAAATATGGCCAACAAGCTAAAGCGGGAACATCAAAGGGAAATGAGGAAAAGCCCTCACTGCCTTGATGCTGATAACTATTAAGGTTTGAGACACTAGACCTCACAGATATAAGTGCAGTCTCAGAAAGGAGCAGCATTTAAACAGTTGCTACATTACACAAACGACATTCCAGTCCTTTCTGTTGCTGAGATAAAACACAGAGCAAAAACAACTTAGAGGAGGAGAGGGTTTATTTCACCTTACACTTCCTGGTTACAAACCACTACTGAGGGAAACAAAAGGGAGCAAGTTGAGGCTAAAATCTTAGCACAACAACAACATCACCAAAAAGCCTAGAATTCTTGATTATGCTACATGACAAAATATAAATATTACTCATTCTGAGAATGTAAAAATGTAGCTAACAAAGTGTAAAACGCAGTAGATAGGAGCAAAAATATTTTGCTCATCTTTTAATTTGGGGAGTAAAACAATGTGATCAAGGGGCCATAAGAAGTAAAAGTGTTAACATATTTTAAATAATAAATATAATCAATAATAAAATATAAGCACATAATAATATAGGCTGAAAATAGGACTATCAGACTATTTGGACTAGGAATCAAATGTAGAAAGCTAAACACGGCTCTGACAGGGTGTTCAGTGAGCCGAGCCATTGTCTCAGTATATTCAGAAACAAATAAAGGTAAATCACCGAAAGACATAAAGATACACATTAAAAAGAAAGCTTCATTCAAACTGGCCTAAAACTATTACAGCCAAGATGAGGACCATTATGCCGGCAGTCTCTCTAGGTATGTCTCAACTCAGATGTCCTCCTCCGATTCATCCCAACAGCTGAAATATCATCCCACCGGCCACTAGAAGCCAAGCGGGTGAGCAGAAAGGCTCTCTCTCCTCTGTAGCGGGTAGGAGCAAGGGCCACAGTCTAGCTAGCAGACATAGACATGGGCCGCCCCATTCAGACACACTGTGCTCCGTGAATGTATGCAAAAATACCTCGCTGCTATAGGATAACAGAAACTCAAACAAACAAACAAACAAACAAACAAGCAAACAAGAAAGTGGAGACGATCTCTTTATCAAAGCTTGATTTGTATTTATTTTAAGAGTGTTCAAAAATCCACTGCGTGTGGTTAGGTTTTGCAGCTCGGGGAAGACGAGCTCCAAATGTACAGATAATTCTGTGCGTTCCGATCAGCATATGAGAGCTGCCTTCACAGCTGGCACTGGGCATCCTTTCTTCTGCCTCTTCTAAATCAGTGGGAAGCTCCTCAGATCTCCTTGTGCGAACATTTTCTCTCCTGGCAGTGGGGAACCACAAAGGAGAAAGCGACGGAGCTGCCGCTGATGTGGAAATTTCCACCCAACAAGATAACTAACTGACACAAGTACAAGTTCAGGCAGGCAACTTAAGATTCTATTAATTAGGGCTGAACGGATTATTGTTTTGTTTTGGTTTTTTAAAATAGACCTTATAGGAAAAATACAGAATGTACGTGGAATCTTTTTTTGAAAGAGGGAGAAAGAAAGAGAAAGGGGAGAGAAAGGAAGGAGGGACTAGAGCCGAGAATCGATGCCTTCCTGTGGACACCCCACCGGCACTCACCAGAGGAAATCGAGCTGCCGCCAGTTTGGCTGGGGTTCAGCGCCATCTGCATAGTATTTAAAAGTGCCAGCCAAACTCTGGGCTGTTTCAGTGGAGTTAGTAAGGGAGAGCTCCAATCTATATCTGAAACTCAGCCGCTCCCGGGCAAGACTGAAAAGAGCTTATGGAGGTCAAGGGACCGCCACAGCGCGAACAGCCCTTTGCAGCCCTGTACAACCAGGAAGCCATGGCCCTTGCGCTTGCGCGGTCCACTTCCTTTCTCCTGAATGATATGGGAATCTTTCCGGGGAGTGGGAAGGAAAAGGTATATAAGAGAAGGAAAATAGTGCTGAAAGACAAGCAGGCAGAGGGCTTGCTGTTTGGAGGTAGTGAGCATCACTACTTCGTCCCTCTGGGCAGGGGCCTCTAGTAACACTGTCATTGTGCCTCTATAGCAAGGAAGACACTGCTAGAATGAATCTCCCTTTCAGAATCCAATTATTTGTTGCCACCTAACGCAGCACTCAAACTTGACTCTCACTTTCTTTCGATATCCACGAAGCGTTTAGAAAAAAACAAAACAAAACAGAATTAAACAGATTAACAAGATACACGAGGAAACACAGTGGATAGAGAACACAGCGAATGTTTCTTGAACTTTGTTAACACCAAGCTCTGCTATTCACGTAACAAGTTTAATTGACCCTGTCACAAAGCCATGAGGGAGGTCTCGTTATGTCACTCATTTCCAGATAAGGGCACTGAGTCTGAAGGTATTTGTTACACCCTACTGGAGGGAGCCCCCAAAGCTGGCCGGAAAAGAGCAAATCCAAGCAACCCAAGGCCGTTGAGTCTGCCCTCCCCATACCAGTTACTACACCCATGCTTAATGTTAAAGCCAACAACTTTTGATACTTCTCGCAGCATTATGGGGGAAGCAGAGCTCAGCAAGTGCCACATGGGGTGTCACAATCAGCTGCTACCAGTTGGCAGCTAAGGTGAGTCAAACAGGATGATCCAGACAGGACATGGAAACGGGCTTTCTCTCTAATTCAGCACTTATTAAAGATAGCTAAGCAGGCCCTCTGCCCTCCCGCCCTAGCTCTCTCCGGGTCTGATCTCCACCCTCATTTCCCTCCCCACTCTCCCTCCTCCCTTGCTTCCTCTTTTCAACTACTTCTCCTGTCTACTCCGTTTCCCCTTCTGAGTGAGGTTTAATCATCCTCTCTTGTGCCCTCCTTAACATCGCCTTTGGATCTGTGAACTGTAGTATATTTATCATGTACCATATGGCTAAACTCTGATTGTGAGTGGATATATACCATACATGTCTTTCTGGGTCTGGGTTACCTCACTCAGGATTCTCTTTTCTAGTTCCATCTATTTTCCTGCAAATTTCATGAAATTTCCTTGTTTTTAACAGCTGAGTAGTATTCTACTGTGTAAATGCACCACAGTATCTTTATCCATCCTTCCATTGAGGGACATCTATAAGAGAGAGCCGATCACTGACGCTAGTAATGACACTCTGCTATGCCTGCAGACCTGGAACCTCGCTGTCCTCTGAGAGGCTCCATCTAGCAGTAGATCCTCACAGATGCTGAGACTCACAACCAAACACTGGGCCATTCCCCACTTCCCAAGGTTCATATAACCCTGTACACCCTGAATAAACAGGGCACAAGCTGTTTCACCGAATATCACCTAAGACTTGCTGTATCTCTGGGAGGGCTCCAGGCTAAAAGGCTGGGCGCTCACCACTGGACTGGGATGCTCAGACCCACCTGCCCAGTTAGGCTGTGTTCCTTCATCCGGTGCCTGCACGCTCAGATGCTTGAATGCTCCAAAGGAAAGAAATGGACTTTCCCTTCGCCCTAGAGAGCTGTAACACTAAAAACCTTGAAGAATGCTCCCCACCCCACGCACTCTCCCACCCTCCCCCACCCCACCTCACACACTGCCATCAGGACCAGGATCCTGCGGATTCACCTGACCCAGCACCTGGATACCTTAAGGGAGTGTCCTAAGAGACGCCACATCCTCCCCACCCCAAACACTGTGAAGAGAGAACACTAGGGCTCCCTCATAACATGGTAGCATCAGCTGCTAGTTCTTTCATCATCATCATCACCACCACCACTGTCATCATCACCTTCATCATCATTACCACTACCACCATCATCATCATTACCATCATCATCACCTTCATCATCATCATCATCATCATAATCACCATCATCATCATCATAATCACCACCACCACCACCACCATCATCATCATAATCACCACCACCACCACCACCATCATCATCATAATCACCACCACCACCACCACCATCATCATCATCATCATCATAATCACCATCATCATCATCATCATCATCATTACCATCCTTATCACCATCATCATCACCGTCATCATGACCTCCAGCATCCCAGTCTGGCTTGAACTTCTGACCTTCCTGCTTCTGTCCTCTGAGTACTAAGATCCCAGATGTGCTGGACCACCCTACCTGGCTACTTCTGTGTGAGGATTCAAGAGATCCAAGAAGTGGCTTCAGTTGCTCCCTTCAGTGCTCCCTTCTGCCCAGCCTAGGAGTTTGTGAAGTACTAGCCTTACTATTTCTACTGGTCAACACAAGTCATGGGACCGAGGTGGACAGACACAAGGGAAGGAGATCAGTAAAAGGAGAAAATCCAGAAACCTGCCTCACAGGCACGGTGGGAGGCCAGACAATGGGGAAAGCCACATCCAGGTTGCTAGGAAAGAGGCTAGTTAGCAGAGAAAGACCAGAAGCCTTCCCCTTCATACAGCATACAGAGCACATTCAAGAAAAGCTCAAGGATATATGGACATGGGAGAGGCGGGTATGCTGTAAATGTTCTATTAAAAGAGGGTTACCATGTCCCCTGGATGGGGAGACCTGGTGGCACTCAGAGGAAGGATAGCAGGCTACCAAGAAGAGACTTGATACCCTATGAGCACACACAGGGGGAGGAAGTCCCCCTCAGTCACAGTCATAGGGGAGGGGAGTAAGGGGGAAATGGGAGGGAGGGAGGAATGGGAGGATACAAGGGATGGGATAACAATTGAGATGCAATATGAATAAATTAATAAAATATATTTTTTTAAAAAAGAAAAAGAAAAAAGGGGGCGTCACAGGCCTCGGGATAGCCCATCCCTATTCTCAGGAGTGTTTCCCCTTTCTTAACAAACTGTCACCATTCCTGTTCCTAACCACTGTCCCTCATCCACCTCAGCCGTGGTTGAAACACAAAGACCCTGAGATACCCCAGCAGGTGTTCTCCAGACTCAGATCTACAGCTACAGCCACCAGCAGCCAGTCGCTGGGCAACAACATCCAAAACCTACTCGCACTGCACTGCAGCTAAGAACATAATTTGGATGGCTGGAGTTCTGAATCTCGTTTGACCGAGGCAAAGTAACATGACTGAAATTAAATTTAAAGGAAATCCTTCCTAAAACAGTTCCGTCTTCTATAACAGAAGCCAGCAGAGGCGGGACTATGTCTGCATCCTGATGCACGAGGCGAAGATTCTGCTGACAGGAACTCCGAAAATGTCTTGAAAGACATTAAGCCTCATTAAGTAAGATAAAAATTGCCTTTTCTTAAATTCCTGCACTCCTTAGAACCAAGTTTAGTCTCCCTAGAATGCAAACACTTTCCTAATTGAATTCTTGCCTTGGCTCAGCTGCTAATTAGCCTTGACCAAGTCACTTCTTAGCAACGCTTTTTCTCTTCCTTGAAAGAGAAACACGGTCTCCCTCCCTGGGATTGAGCGGATGATCAGTGGGACTCATGCACAAAGATAAGATGAGAGGTGCAAAGCAGGCTCCTGCCCCATCGGACTCCACCTCAGGACTCTGCATAGTAACCTCATCTCCTAGAATAGGGTGGAGCCTCTGGACAAGGCATCCCCCAAGCAGGAACACACATTTTAAGTACCAAGAGGACATTTCCAACAACTGCACTGTGAAGAAGAACATCTAAATCCAATGTGTGGACTCCTCCCCTGTCCTAGCAGACACTCCAGAGATGTTTATTGAGTACAACCATTATTTATATTGCTAGTGTCTGTCCCTGGCTCACTAGAAATTTCTAGTCATTGTCTCTTCTCCCATTCCTTCCTCACTCTCAAACAAATTTGTTTGAATTTTTCAAAGTTAAGACTCAGTCCAATCCCATGTCTGATAAGAGAAGGTAACACTTTCATTAGCAGATTTCTACTACTCTGAATGTCATTCTGCCTCCCAGGAACTGGCATGACATTTTATTATTCTATGTGTAATTATTTAGTGCCTCTAAGAAATCAGGCTCCTTCTAAATAGGGGAACTTGGAATCCCCAGCATAAGCAAAAAGTAAAATAAAAATAAGTGCAGGCCTTCAGAGAACTTATCTTCCTCTAGGAAAACCAGAAAATATCCACACAAGCAAAGCAAGCTCTGATTGTGTCAAGTATAGTTTCAGGTTTTTAACCAGGAAGATTTGAAAAGTAACATCTGGGCTTGAATATTTGGTCCCCAGCTGGTGGCCCTGTTCTGAGAGGTTGTGGACCCTTTAAGAGGTGGGGCCTCACTGAAGGAAGAGGGTCCCTGTGGGTGAGCCTTAGGGTTCACATGGGCCCTACTTCTTGTCTGCTTTCTGCTTCTTGACTCATCCAGAGGTGAGCAGCAGAGCTAAGTTTCTGCCGCCATGCTGTGAGCTGCTCCTGTCACCTTGTTTTCCCACCTGGGAACCTTCAGGCCAGGAGCCAAAGTCAAGGGACCCGTTACCTGTTGAGTTGCTTCTTAACAGGTATTCTGCCACATGGGTGATGAGAAAGTAGCTAGTCCAGGATGTCAGTGATGAGGGATGTGGAAAAGGAGGCAAGTGAGCGGAAGGTGGAAGGTGTCCTAGGCAGGGAGATCAGGAAACACAGAAGCCTGGGGGACAGTGATCCTCAGAGTAGAAAAAGAAAGCTCTTACAAGAGCCCAAGACCAAAGGAGCACAGTGCTGTGGTGTTGAAAGACCTTGGCCTATGACGTCATACTGACCAGCCTGGACCAGGGCCTGACACTCCTGCCAGTAGTATGTCTGTATTAGCAATTCTGTGCATCAGAGCTGCCCACTCAAGGATTAAACTGGGAACATCCAAGTTACCCTACACAAGGCAGTTCACTCTGCATGTGTGTCTCCCGCAAAGGCTCTTAAGGTAACTCATGAAAAGCAGCATCTGTGAAGTCTAGCCTACAAACTGGACATCAGCGTTAAAGCTGAAATGATCTGCGAAAATTTACTGTGGTTTATATTTCTCTGGGCGGCCCAGGAAATTTCTAGAACACCATCTACCTGAATACAAATTGGCAGGAAGTGGATTGAGGTAAAGCAGTTACTACTTGTAGAAACTCTTCCACTTTCCCAGGCCCAGTGCCCTTCACCTGAGACCCCACTGGTCTCATGCCCTTCCTACATCATCAGTAATCCCCATAGGATATAACCAGTGCCCGGGGTCCAAGCTGCCTGTCCACTTTACACCCCTCCATGCCACCTCTGACTGTCTCTTCCATAAAGTACTGCTGCTTCTAAAGAAACCTCAAGCCAGCAGGCCCCTGAGGGACAGGGTAGGCTTTCTAGGTAAGCCCTGGCCTTTCTACACTTGTCCTGGGTAGTGCCTGCCCTGCGGATTCTGTCCCAGCTGTCCTGAAATGGATGGTGCATAAAACCCTTTGTGCGGTTCCACGGGTGAGTTGATTATAGACCACACGGATGCATCTAGAACAATTGGCAGTGGCAGGACTGCAGTTAATGCTTGGTCCAACAATGCCTGCGACGGAGTGCGCTGTGCGGACTGTAAGCGACTGTCCTGTCATGGGTTTAGACAATCCTGGAGTCCTTTGATTACCCTGATTGCATCTACTACACAATTTAATCACAGAATGAATCATTTTATTTCTTTTTATAATCATTCCTCCAAATTGGTAATAGGGATGGACCTTGGGCCTTGGAAGAGAGCATGAGAGAATTATATTGACTGCTGTGGCAATAATTTCTAGTCATTACAGAAAGATGGTCGCTGGCCTGAAGTGTACCGCGGTCCTTCTGAGCAGTAAGGGATTCTAATAGTATTTCCTGGCTTTGATTTCAAATGTAAAAAAACTTCTGTGTTGCCAAAGATTCAATTTTTTACAAAAAAAAAAAAAATAGGAATCTGGAAAGTTTTTTTTTCCCGTTAATCCCAAATGCATAAGAAACTACAGTGATTTGAACAACCTGTGATGAAAATCAAAAGGCACTCCTGCAGAAGAGTCAGCACGTGGGTCTCTCATTTGAAAAATAATAAAGGTAATTAAATCATCCCTTTTACTGAGTCCAAGGAAAGCCCACTAAGATAAAACCAGTTTGCCAGCTCATTAGGTAAAGTACAGAGAGGCAGCTGGAGCCAGCTTAGTCCCTGGGGCACAGGGAGCTACCCACAGGGAAACATCAGTCAGGGGCTGGGCTGTCTGTAGCTCAGGAAGCTGCTGTGCCACAGCCCTGCTTTCATGGAACTGAAACAGTGCTTCTGAGAGCCACCCTCTGACTTCAGCAGGAAGGTGCTGTAGGTGACAACATTCAACAGAAACAAGGGCCCTCACCACCGCAGTTCATCAGGTCCGAAGAAGTCACAGCATCGTTTGCTGAGCTCCGTGCATTTTAGTTGAACAATGAATACATACGGAAATAGGCCCCAAAAGGAAGGTTATTGTGGCACCATTTTGGTGGGCCTTTGACCTCCATCACTCGGCTAGTGGTGACTAGCGAAAGCAACCATGTGGAGTCTAAGGAGGGGCAGAGCAGAGGAGTCTTTAAAAGCAACCAAGTGTGTCATAACTACAATGGAAATAAGCCCAGTGCCCTGCTTTTGGGGACACAGTTCGCCTTTGTGGATAAACTAATTTACATCAGGACAGGCACACTGAATCTAGTAAGAACATGACACAGAAAACTAGATAAAAGAGCAAGCCTAGCTTCAAGGGACTCAGACGTGGAAAAGAGATGCACAAGCAGATGAGTGTGGCACACATGGCACACACAGCATATGTGGATGACCATAGTGCACAGGGCATAAGCAGATGACTGTAGTACACACTTCATAAGCGGATGACTGTAGTGTACACGGCATAAACAGATGACTGTAGTACACACAGCATAAGCAGATGACTGTAGTACACACTGCATAAGCAGATGACTGTAGTACACACTACATAAGCAGGTGACTGTAGTGTACACGGCATAAACAGATGACTGTAGTACACACAGCATAAGCAGATGACTGTAGTGTACACGGCATAAACAGATGACTGTAGTACACACTACATAAACAGATGACTGCAGTACACACTACATAAACAGATGACTGCAGTACACACTACATAAACAGATGACTGTAGTACACACTACATAAGCAGATGACTGTAGTACACACTACATAAGCAGATGACTGTAGTGTACACGGCATAAACAGATGACTGTAGTACACACAGCATAAGCAGATGACTGTAGTACACACTACATAAGCGGATGACTGTAGTGTACACGGCATAAACAGATGACTGTAGTACACACAGCATAAGCAGATGATTGTAGTACACACTGCATAAGCAGATGACTGTAGTACACACTACATAAACAGATGACTGTAGTACACACTACATAAACAGATGACTGTAGTACACACTACATAAACAGATGACTGTAGTACACACTACATAAGCAGATGACTATAGTACACACAGCATAAGCAGATGACTGTAGTACACACTGCATAAGTAGATGACTGTAGTGTACACTACATAAACAGATGACTGTAGTACACACTACATAAGCGGATGACTGTAGTGTACATAGCATAAACAGATGACTGTAGTAAGCACTGCATAAACAGATAACTGTAGTACACACTGCATAAACAGATGACTGTAGTGCACACTGCATAAGTGGATGAACTGTAGTACAGACAGCATAAGCGGATGACTGTAGTGCATACTGCATAAGCGATGACCATAGTACACAGTGCATAAGCGGATGACCACGGCACACACTGCATAAGGGGATGACTATGGTACACACTGGGCTAGCATTGGTTCTGGTGAAGTCACCAGAGGGAGGGAACTGAGCGGTGGATCAGAATGCTCAGGAAAATACCCAAAACAGTGCAGCACCAAGAAGAGACTTGATACCCTATGAGCATATACAGGGGGAGGAGGTCCCCCTCAGTCACAGTCATAGGGGAAGGGAGTAAGGGGAAAATGGGAGCGAGGGAGGAATGGAAGGATACAAAGGATAGGATAACAACTGAGATGTAATATGAATAAATCAATAAATATATTTTTAAAAAAGAAGAAGAGGTACAAACTGGCCTCTGGCAAAGCAAGCATATTTCAGGAGATGCCAGGGATCTGTTCTTGGCTTACTTTGCCCCCGGCAGGGTAGACTTAGCCATAGATAAACCTGAGAGCCATTTTGATGCATCCCCTCTGCCCTTCGGAACCCATCACCAGCTGTGCTTCCTCCTCAGCTAGCATTGCTCAAACGCATTAGTATTGACACAAGTGACCAGTCCGTTCACTTCTGCATGTTCCATCAGCCTAGTTAGACTAAAGAACACCAGGAAAGAAACTGGTGTCTCCTATTTCCTTCATGGGCACCAGACAGAAGCAAGTGCTGCCCACAGCAAGCAGGCTTGGGGAGCCTTTGTTGCTCCTGGCCATCATTCTAGGGTAATGAGCGCTCTTTATAAGTTAAGAGTTTAGTAAAGAAGACCACAGCTCAGGGGGCATTGTTAGTTACTAAGTCAGGAGCAGGAGGGAGGGGCCTAAGTCTTGCCAAGCAGAAGGAGAAGTGGAAATTCACTGCATTTATGACTCCCAGCTTACTAGGAAGCAGGAAATAACATCAAGCACACTGATAGGCCCGTCACCTACTCCATCCGCTGTGGCAAGCCAGAAACAATAGCTTAGAACTTCGATTTGAAGATCTGCTAAAATCACCAGCCTGAGACATTCTGTCCTTTTTTTTTCCCCTATAACAATATTTCACAGTTCGAGTTTTGTCATCGCTTGTCCTTTTCACAATCCTTTTCACAATTTTGAAACATGTAGCAAGCGTTCTGCAGAAAAGGCGGAGAATGGGATAACACCAGATTTTCTCTGACCTTTTTGATGTTCCAAATTTAGTTAGCCATTTCTATCCTCCTAGTTTTTCAGAGGCTCATGTGTTTGAACTAAAAACAGCAAGCCTCTCTCAAATTACCAGCACCTAAAAGGTTAAACCACTTATTTTTACCCCTACTAGCAGAGAATTAAACTCCAGTGTGTTGTGCCTTGCTTTGACAAAGATCATAGCAAGAGTCTCTAAAAATGATCCATTTTTAACTCTTTCTGTGTTCGCTACTCCGATCTCTGTGACAGTTTTCCATCTCAGCTTTTAAGAGTTGCTGGAATTGGTCAGCTAACGTTGGTAGGCCCCTGCTATTATCTTTCGTGTCTTGGCCCACTGAAGGCTGGAGTGCAGAGTCCAGACTCCAGTGAGAACGGATTTCCATGGGAGTGGAGTCGGCCCTAGGGACTCCCATCAGGAAGAAAGAAGCTCTAATGTTCCTACTCAGAACAGCTAACACTTGGCTTCATATACTTCATCTGTGTCCAGATGCATTCAGCAGGGTAAGGACCGGCTCGCGAGCCTTTGTGTAAAGAGACAGGTGTAAAACAGTGACTTTGGGAGTAAAACTGCCATGGAGTATGTGGCTTGCATTTATCTTTCTCCTTCTTTCACGGGCTCTCTGAAGATTAATTCTTATCACTCCTCTGCTCAATGCCGCATTTCGGGGGCACACACAGGAAACCTGACCACCACAATGCAGCCAGTGACATACTGGCTCTGTCACCCCTGATGAATAAAACTTCTCTTTAAAGACAAAGAGCATCACCAGGGGCTCTGAGGAGGGAGGGGGAGGCATCCAAGTACTTCCCTGGCTTGCTCACTTTATTCCCCACCCCTGGACTACTCTCAATTTTCTGCCCAAATAGCCATGGCTTATCTTTTCTTACCCATTTCAAAACCTGCTTTGAGAACGTGTAAATGGCTGGCATAGTTTCCAGCATCAAAAAAGTGACCTGCCCACTCTTTCAAACAAAGAAAGCCTGCTGGGCTGCAAGAAATGAAAGCATTACAGACACAGGTTTTTGTTTCTTAAGGGAGAATGCTTGGCCTGGCCTTTGGTGGCCTGGCTTAGATTCTTGTCACCTACGCACTGAGCATAAACCCAGAAAGAACGGGAAGGCGGTGCGGTTAAAATATGAGCTAGAGAGATGGCTCAGCAGTTAAGAGATTTTGCTGTTCTTCCAGAGGACCTCAGTTCAGTTCCTACATCGGACAGCTCTAACCAAATGTAGCTCCAGCATGTCTGACCTCTTCTTCTGGCCTCCTCAGACACACACACATGCACACACCTACAAACACACACACACACACACACACACACACACACACACACACACACTAAAAAGAAATCTTTAAAAGTATATATATATATGTGCGTGTGTGTTTATGTGTGTGCGCGTGTGTGTGTGTATCTGTGTGTGTATATAGGTGTGTGTATGTGTGTGTATATGGGTGTGTGTATATAGGTTTGTGTATGTATGTGTATATGGGTGTGTGTATGGGGGTGTATATGGGTGTGTATGTGTGTATGAATATCTGTGTGTATGTGTGTGTGTGTATGGATGTGTGTGTGTGTATGAGTGTGTGTGTATGGGTGTGTGTGTGTGCGCATGCATGCACACATGCATGTGTTAGATGAAGAGACTTAGTACTCATGAGAAGCTGACAGTCTATGGGGTCCAGCACTGTGCTCTTAGCAACCAATTGTAAGTCGTAACAAGTGCTACATTCTATGAGCGTGCCACTCACTCAAGCCACTGCTGACCTTGGTTTTATAAATGTATTGACTTCCTTTCAGGGAATTTTCATTATATAGATCATCAGCCTCTTACCAATTTTACAATTACATGCGATACTGATGGCACAAAGGAGTCAAACCTCCCTTTGAGAAATTAACTTCCCAATTCAGTATGTGAGGCAAAAATGATACAGTCAAAATTACTCTTGAAAATACATCATACTGTACTAGCAGGGTGTGGCTGCTCACGCCTTTAATCCCAGCAGAGGCAGAGGCAGGTGAATCTTTGTGAGTTCAAAATGAGTCTGATCTACTCCAGGATAGCCAGAACTACATAAGGAAACTCTGTCTCAAACAACAAAAAGAAGGAGGAGGAGGAGGAGAAGGGGGAGGAGGGGAAGGAGGGGGAGGAGGGGAAGGAAAGGGAGGAGGGAGAAAACATGCCAAATTATTCATAATTTATTTGCATACAGAGCATCATAATCATATAAAAGTTTTAATGCTAAGTCGCAGGATTCCCCAATGCTAACTTAATGGAAGAAATGAGAGGGAAATCTATGCAGTTCTTGAGAATTCAAAACCTTCTGTAAGGAGAAATAAAACAGCCAAGCTTCTTGTTGCTAGATTGGTTTGCTCTAGACCTGTTAATATTTGGTCTAGATCATTCTAACACATACCAACAGGCCTGTATGTGAAACAGCATTAAACTAAGTAAAGCCACCAATATACAGTCCTGCTAAGACAGCCTGTGGCTGAAGACTTTACAATGCTAACAACTCTAGGAAGCATACTCAAATCCCTTTAGCTATCTGACTCTTATCAGGAAAGACCTGGTGTGAGCATCCCAAATGTAAATGAAGAAAAGAAGGCCTGATTGGGGGTGGGGGTGGGGGTGGGTGGGGGGTGAGGGGGTCAGGTGGATGGTCCAAAGTCACTGTAGTCACTGAGGCAGAATTGGAAAGTGAAGACATTCACTTATTCCTGGTCTAGTGTCTCTTTCCAAGCAACTCATGAGCCTGGATCGGAGGGTGGGGGGTGGGGGATGGGGGGGGAGCACGCCATGAAAAATAATGCAGACTACCTCCTAAGGAAGAGTAAGATGTGTGGACAAACAAGACAAACATGATGGGCCATCTCTGGGATGGCTAGAGACCTAATGCGATGGAAATTCCTAGGAGTTCTCAAGGGAGACCCTAGCTTAGACTGCTAGTTATAGAGGATGCAGACCTGAACTGGCCATCTCCTGTAACCAAGCAAGACTTCCAGTGGAGGAAGTGAGACAGCAACCCAGCCACAAGACTTTCGACCTACAGTTTGTCTTGCTAGCATGATGTGCTGGTGTAAAGGTAGCTCTGAAATTTTTCGACGCGGTCAACCTAAGACGGACCCGGCTTGAGACCCATGTAATGAGAGGGAGCACAGCCCTGACACTGCCTGGAGGGCCAGGACCCAGAGCCTGGATACCCCAGAGACCTAGGCTAGAAAATGATTCCTAATAACATTCTCCTATGCTCAAAGATTGGTCCCTAGCCCAACTATCATCAGAGAGGCGTCACCCAGCAACTGATGGAAACAGGCACAGAGATGCACAGCCAAACATTAGGCAGAGCTCAGAGAATCCGACGGAAGAGGGGGAGGAAAGATTGTGGAAGGACGTCACAAGAAAACAGTCCACAGATAATCTAACCCGGACTCATAGGGGTCACAGAGACTGAACCAACAACCAGGGAGCTTCCATAGGACTGACCTGGACCTCTGCATGTATGTTACAGTTGTGTAGCCTTGGTCTTCCTGTGGGACTCCTAACGGTGGGAACAGGGGATGTTTCTGACCCTGTGGCCTGCCTTTGGGACCCTTTCCTCCTGCTGGGTTGCCTCATCCAGCCTCAATAAGAGGGAAGGTGTCTAGGCTTACTGCAACTTCCTATGCCAAGTTTGGTTGATAGCCATGGGAAGCCTGCCCCTTTTTTTGAAGAGAGGAGGAGTAGAAGGGGGCCTGGGGGGCAGGGAAGGGGGGGACGGGAGGACACGACACTATAGTGGGAAGTAAAAATGAAAAGAAAAGGAGGAATATGAAAAAGGGAGTAAAAGAAACCAGAGAGAGGGGCTGGAGGGATCACTTAGTAGGTGAAGCGCTAGCCTAGGGAACAAAATGGCTGGCGCTCAATGCCCAGGAGTACAAGCCATGTGTAATGAACTCTGTTTCCTCTCTCGGCACCAGTGAAGTAGAGACAGGCAGATCGATCCCTCCAACAAAAAAACAGGCTGACCGATCCCTCCAACAAACACACCCTTCTTGTCCACAGCTTCAAATCTTTTGACAAGGTCACCCAGTTTTCTGATCTTTCTATGCTTTCTGTTCTCAATTTCTACTGCAAATCTGGCCAAAAGCAGCTAGCAGTACTGAGGCTGCAGCCAGAATGCTGGACAGTCTTGACGCTGTTCTGCCGGATGAATTCATTCATCACTGTTAAATTGTCTCCCGTGAGGTCTTGAGACAGGAACTAGAAGATGACAAAGCCTTCTCCAGAAGTGACACAAATGACCTCTAGCCCAGTTCCAGGACCCTTTATATCTTCCCAAAACCATGTGAGCACCGTCGTTGCTGCCCACATCCCTGTCTGCACTCCTGTCCTCTGAAGTCACAGCTCTGCATACAGCATCCATGGCATAAGGCACCCATGACCTCACTGCAGCTGTGGTTACCCACACCGCTCCATCTTGGGTGAGAAGGAGAACAGGAGACCTCGCCCTCTCTGCTGATCTCCAGAAGGTTACTGCTTTCTGAGGGCAAAGGGCTGTCATTTTCTTCAGGGCTGTAGCTACTGGTAAGTTGCCCGTGCTTCAGTAAATTACCTTTGACCCGATACCCCAACTCATGCAGGCAATTCTGACCTGAGTGGGCCACTCTCAAGATGAAGACCCAAAGGAGGACGGAGACTTGCTGGGACAAGGAAAGGAGAGGGGAGGGGAGTACTGGGCAGTAGACATACCTAAAACACATTAAATACATATATGAAACTGTCAAAGAATAAAAATAAATTTTGAATATTGCACTTTATGAGCTGGAGAGATGGCTGAGAGGTTAAGGGCACAGACTGCTCCTCCAGAGGTCCTGAGTTCAATTCCCAACAACCACAGGGTGGTTCACAACCACCTATAATGTGATCTGATACCCTCTTCTGGTTTGTAGGTGTACATGCAGGCAGAGCACTGTATATATAATAAATAAATAAATAAATCTTTAAACACAAAACAAAACAGTTTTTTAAATTGCAGTTTATGGTGATAAAAGTATTTAGGGCCAGCGAGATGGCTCGGCAGGAAAAGAGCTTGGCGCACATGCCTGGCGATCTGAGCTCAGTCCCTGAAAACCACAAAAGGGTAAAAGGATAACGCTAGCCCCACAAAGCCAACCTCTGGCCACCACATGCATGTCATGGCAGGTACACACCTCCCCCCAAAATAACCAATAATCTATTTAAATATTCTATTTAAAACGGTGAATACAAATCACGGGTCTTTTAAACTTAGACATCAGAGAATTGTGCTGTGTGTAGATGTCAGCAGAATTATAAATTTCGTGTAACATGAAATTCATCACTTATGCAAGCTGTACCTCATTAACTGCACATAATTCTATCTCAATGAAGTATGGTTAGAGTAAAAAAAATATACATAATGGCACAAAAAGGTTTAAAGTCAAGTATAAGAAAAATATGTGAGTAGATATAATGGGGTACTGGACAAAAATAAGCATTCATACTCTTTAAGAAAAATTATTAGGATTAAAAGCTGTGTTCTATTTTTTTTTTAAAGATGTTGGGCAAACCAAGATTTTAAATCTGTTCTCAAAATATAATGCAAAAACTGACTGAGCTGCAAGGAAAAAAATAGGAAAATCCACCCTCATAGTAGGGCATTTCAGCACATCTTTCTCAAGTACTGATAGATCAAAGAAAAACATTCAGTACTTTTATTTGAGATATGAATCATAAATTAATAACTTTGATCTAATTGGCAGATCTTTAAAAACATACATCTAGACTACTCTTGGTTCAGAAAGGAACAAAAACAGAAGTGAGATGATCAAAGGAGTGTTTTGCTGTCAATCAGAGAAGAGAGATGGTACAGTTGTTTCAAAAAGAATGTGGAGTTGGTGGAGGGCTTTGTTTTGTGCGTGAGATGCAGGATACAACAGGATGCTCCTGTAATGATGGAGAAGGTCCACGGGACGCATGCGGAAAGATGCTGGTAGAGGCAGGAGGGCGTGATGAAGGAGGCAGAGGATGAAGGGGAATCCAGCCCACACATAAACAGCTGTCCCTGCTGGGGACCAAGACAGAGGCAGCAGGAACACACGCAGGTAGACTGCATCTACCCGACCAGGTGAGAGGAGAGTGGAGAAGGAATAGTGTAAGTTTGCAGAGAATAAACAACAGGCCCAGCCTTTGCCTTGAGACCATGAAAACAATGAGCACATTGCCAGACAACCCTAATGCCTGCGTCCTTGAACTGTATTTACCTCCAAGTTTTCCAAGTTTAAAGGGGGACTTGTCCACCAGTCTACCTGTCACTCCCTTGGACCACCGTGACTGCAGTCTTCCTCCACGTAAAGAGTGGCTATAGCCTGGCTCCTACTCCCTTTCCTATGAAACACCCTGGCAGAGAAATGCATGATCCACGCCCTCTAGATTAAGGAGCTAAAGCTGAATGATTTTAAATCACTCATTTAACTGAGCTCAGTCGACCAACAATAGAGATGTCAACCAGGAACTCCTAATTTGTGCCTCTCCCTGCAAATTGTTGCACTGTGAACTGTTTCTAGCCTCCACACCAATCCGCAGCACAAGAGACACTCAATCCACATATTTCTGGGAGACAATGGGTCAAGTGAAAGGATAGAAACAAAAGCCAGGTTTGTGCCTGGAATCAGGAGGAAGCACAGGAGAGAAGACGCACATCTTTTTTTTTTTTTTTTTTTGATTTTATGAGACAAGGTTTCTCTGTGTAGCCCTGACTCTCCTAGACTTGCTTTGTAGACCAGGCTGGTCTCAAACTCACAGCAATCTGCCTCCCAAGTGTTGGGATTAAAGGCATGTGCCACCACCATGTAATGCACTACAGACAACTGTCAGCAGTAGATATGTGTGTTCAAAGCAGGAAATTCACCATTAAGATCACTTAAAACAATAGCTTCTCATCCTTCCTGGCTCCATGACTTATGCGGGAATAGCATGCAAAGTTAACACTGATTTTACACTAAGCATCAATCTTGTAAAAGTTTGCAACAATAAAGGACAAAAAAAAAAAAGAAAGAAAGAAAGAAAGAAAAAGAAAAAGAAAAAGAAAAAGAAAGAAAAAGAAAAGCCACACAAAACATCTTCACTTTAAAAGATCAATGCCTTCATTCTCCTTGCGCCCTCTACCATGTGGCTACCTTAGGATGGAGTCACACAGCAGCAAAGAGGCTCAGGCCACAGAGGTGTCACTATAAGGAGACTTGTGTCCTCTATTTCTATACACTGTCCACCTCAGTAGAGTGACACTGACAAACAGCAGACCTCTCAGTAGGTACAGTGATGTCAGAACATGGAGCCAGGAGGAGAAGAGAAGTCCTGGTGACTTCTTACGCAACTTTGTAAGGTTGCTGGGAAATTCACAGCGATGCCTCCTGGGAGCTTGCAGCGCTGCCAACTTTGATGAGGCAGCTTCCCTTTAACGGTTCCTGCAGCACAAAGTTGGCCCACTGCTAACAAGACAGATAACTGTGGCCACAAGATATGACTGACCCAAGAGTGCCTGGAGGAAGTTTTGAGGATGCTCACTAGAAGCCAGTTGTGGGTTGGAACTCAGAGGAGCTGAAACTCGGAGGAAATTGGGGCAGCATCCTGAACCAGCAACTTCAGGAAGCACATTAAGGTGACTTAAGGACACCTCTCCGGAACTGATTTTAAACAATGAAAACTGAGTTTGGCGTCTCCATATGGATAGCCAAGGATTTAATTGGAAAAGCACTCACTATTGTCTGCTGCCTTGGAGGCGTCCCCTAGTTTCTGGGTGTTTTTATTATTTTTAACGACTCTCTTTGTGTTATCTTGCCCTGTGTTTACCCCACAATTCCCCCTTTGTTTCCTTGTCAACACACTGACTACAGACAAGAAGATGCTATTATCTTGGCTTATTCAGTGCCTCTGCGATTGTTCATTAAGAAGATCACATCCCAGCTCAACACAGATGTTGGCAACATGTCCTGCCAGAAATAAACAGATTTCGTTTCTTCACTACAGAGTTCAGCTGCTCCACTTCACCAGCAAACACAAATGCCCCTAAAACATGCAAAAGGTTTTTTAAAAGAGGCACAGTTACGCCAGCCGAGGATGTCTTTTTTAGGATTAGGAAAGGATCGTAGAAAGCAATAGTTAAGTATTTCTATAGACAGGCAGGTTTTTCAAAATGAGAAAGATTATTCTGCCTTTCATCTTCCATCCCTGGGTTCTAGGTGTGAAAACCCATTCTGCAGGTGAGAGCCTTGACCATCTTCCAATGCAGCCCTTGGGTTGGTGTGAATGAACTGAGCTAGCAAGCCAATCACTGGGCTCATTGCCTCCCAGAATTTTTGCTGGGATGGGCAGGAAAGGAATGCTCTTTTTCTCTGACACAGAAGGCATTAGTGACCTCCTTAGAGATGCTCAGGGCCCAAGAACAGATGGAAGCCACCATAGGGGAAAAAATAGTCAAGATTGGCACTGCAGAGCTCACATACACCTCTTCACCTTAGGATGCAGCTCTGCTTGGAGCCAAGTGAAGGATTCAAATCCCCCTCTCTGTATGCTGATTCCTGCCATTTTATACCAAAAACTCTAAGAACTACTACGGACAGGGAAAAAAAAAATCCTCAATTCTTGCTTTTGTCATTGCTGCTCTGGGACAACTGACTGGAAGCCACTTAAGAGAGAAATGATTTACCTTTGTTTATGGGTGAGAAGGTACAGTCTGTCCGTCCATCACTGTCGTGTATGCCCTCGCCCTGCCCCAAGCAGCTGCCAGGATCATGAAGCGTGTAAACCCGTTACCAAGATATTAGCAGTTGGAACAGGAGTACACAAGAAGTCCGGTCAGGCGCTATCCCTGAAAACCAGCCTCTAGTAGGTCCCTTCCTCCAGCCACCCATCTCTAGTGAGTCACTTCCTCCAGCCATGCCACACCTGCTAAAGGTCCGACAACCTCAGAAAACAGCGTCAGGAGTCATGGACCCAGTGTTCAAGCACAGAGCTTGGAGGAGGTGTTTCACTGCCATGACATGGCAGTGATGTGAATTCAGTCTTCTGCACCCACAGCCTTGTGGGTGTCATTTCACCTGCTCTGAACCTCTCAGCCCCAAGGCCAACTGCCAGCCTACCCTTATTCCACCGTGTTCCACTTTCACATTTCTCAAACCATGATCTGATAATTTCTATATCCTAAAGTAAATACATATCACTAATAGGACAATTCTCAGGAGTATTTGCTTGTCACACTTGATCACCAGCTAGAAGACAGGTTACATGAGGCTATTGGTTTCTGCTGAGATGCCCCCCACCCCAACCCACGCAATGTGCAGGACAAGAAGTATCCAGTCACATTTGACTCTGTCACCCTCATCATCATCACCAACTTCTCACCGAGTCATAACTTTTAAAACTGTCTCCATTTTCTCCTCAAGTTGCCTTCCTATTGTGTTTCATTGCTTGTCATTTGAAACCCAGATCATTTCGGCTGACTCCGGGCTAACCTTCCTGTTGTCACAGAATCTTGGTCACTGTTTTCATTTTGCCATATTAGCAGTTGTTCCATCTCAGTCACACAGGCTACAGACAATGGGACACTCTCAACTGGCCTTTCCTTATTCAGTGTGTTAAGATAGGCATCAATTCATGTCATAAATAAGTAAATATCTACCGTGTCATAAACAAATATCTACTTGGAGGAATAAAATAGGAATCAATAGAAAAACACATGGCAAATTGGTTTTGCTATATGCTGCCGTTTGCTCAAATATTAGCCTCATTAGCAATAGAAATACTAAGTTTTCACCAAAGGCTTAAGCTGTGTTTGAGTGAGAAATGTCCCACATGGACCCGGGCACGTGGTCCCCAGCTGGTGATGCTGTTTGTGAGGCTTAGGAGATGTGACTGCCTTTCGGGGAGGGCTGTGGTTGTACTTAGCCTCCCCCTGCCTTTATTTTGCTCTCTGTGACTCGTGTTTGTAGCTCAAGACACGATAGCTCAGCTTCCTGTTCTGCCTGCCTGGGTCAGTGCTGTCTGTGCCATTGCGAGCTCTCACCTCCTGGAACCAAACAGCAAGATAAAGTCTTCTGTGCGTGCCTTGGTCGCTCTGCTCTACCCAGCAATAGGAAGGGACTAATACACTCACTAGAATGATTATGCTAAACACAGAAAGAAACAGAGACTGAAAAAAAAAAGTTAAGGAACTAGAGTCCCAGCACAGCCTTTGGGGAAAACAACTTGCTGGTTCCTCAAAGACTGAAGCATTGAGTTATTCTGAAGTCTGGGCTCCACTCCTTTGGGGTACAGAAATAAGATACTCACACATTTGTGTACCAGGGCTCTCGGGGCACAAAGAGCCTAAGGGAGAAACAGCACGGTGTTCAGCAGCAGCTAAATGCTTCAGAAGAACGTGAGGTATGGATAGACATCTAAAATGGTATCCATACATGTCAGTGAAAGTCTGATAAATGCTATAGTGGAGATGAAGCATGTGAAGTAAGTCACAAAATGGCACCACATGCATGAGATATGTGAGATGACATGCATGTGGACTAACATGTATGAGCTATGTGAGATGACATGCATGAGCTACATGGGGTGACATGCATGGGACATGTGGGATGACATGCATGAGACATGTGGGGTGACATGCATGAGACATGTGGGATGGCATGCATGAGACATGTGGGATGACATGCATGAAATATGTGGAATGACATGCATGAGACATGTGGGGCGACATGCATGAGACATGTGGGATGGCATGCATGAAACATGTGGAATGACATGCATGAGACATGTGGCATGACATGCATGAGGCATGTGAGATGACATGCATGAGACATGAGCAAGTTCGTAGAGACTGAGAGTAGAATAGAGATGGCCTGGCCAGGATGGGGAGTGTCCAACTGTGGTTACTGATTGAAGATTGAAGCATTTCTGCTCACAATGACTAAACTGGGCTGTCACTGTTACTCAACACTGTGAATATCATTACTGCCATTAAGCTCTGTCTTAAAAGGGTTATAATGGCAGTCTATGTTCTGTGTGTTTTCTCATGACAATATTTTAATTGCAACACAATATTGCTAGTACATTGGCAAAGGTCTGACAGTAGGAGTCTATGTTTCTGTCTTTGAGGATATAAGAAAATTATGATCAATGTAATACTTGTAAAAGTATGAAAACATTGCTATCCCTAGAAAGAAAAATTAGGAATACCTAAAAAAATTATTAAGTATACCTGGCAGTGGTCATTTAACTGTTCTTTGTTTGTTTTCTTGCTTGCTTGGTTTGAGATAGGGTCATTGTGTAGCCCAAGTTGGCCTTGAACTAGATGTAAGACCACAGACAACCTTGAATTTCTGATGCTCTTGTCTCCACTTCCCACGTGTTGGGATTGCAGGCACTGCCGGCTACACCCGGTGCAGCAACACTGTAACAGGGAGATGCTGGACAGTGGAGGTAGCTGACTTAGGATTCCCTGACTTCCTTAAGTCACAGCTAATGAGGCAGTAATTGTGTTTTCTTTCCCACAGTATACCAAGAGAAACATTCCAAAGTTCAGTTTACTAAGTGCTGGGGCCCAAACAAGTTGATAAATGTTTATTCTCTGACATTTAGCAGCCATAAAAACATGTGCATAGAAACAGAAGATAATGTTTTCTATTTCATGCTTAAACAAACATGATCACGTAGCAAGTGGCTGTGTCACTGTTGGCCGCTGCACATTCTCACAACAGTTGAAGTCAGGGGAAACCTTTGAGTTTTCACATGGCACTGCCTTCTACTGCATCTACCACCACACGCCCAGCTTGGCAAAGCTCTGACATGCTCGAGAGCAAGCTAACATGATCCAACACAGAACACATTGATTCACTTCAAATGGCTCTGACAGCTCCTGATTGGTGTAATCTATCCTAGTTCCTCTCAAGAACTTAAAGTTTCTTTAGCTAACAATGTCCCTGAAACCATCCTGTGGCTCCCTAAAGGGCAAACAAATCATGTATCTACTCAAAGGAGCACAAGGGGCTGTGGTTTTAACCAGGTTTGGGATCACCACTATGTTCTGTGTCTACTTCTGTGAGACATTTCTTCAGGGTGTTATTAGGGAGGGTGGGGAGGGGGGCATGTTACCTTAGCAAACAGAGGGCCGAAACAGACACAGGCATCTTGCTTATAGTTAAGAAAAGGAAAGGTTGCAGAGATGGCTCAGCATTTAAGAGCACTGGCAGTTCTTTCAGGAGACCCAGGTTTGGTTCCCAGCACCCACATTAGGCAGCTCACAAATGCCTGTAACTCCAGCTCTGGGAGATCAGACACCTACCTTCTTCTGACCTTCACAGGCACTGTATTCATCACACGCACACACACACACACACATACACAGAGAAAGAGATAGAGAGACAGAGAGGCAGAGAGAGACAGAGACAGAGACAGACAGACAGACAGACAGACAGACAGAGACAGAGAATGAGAACCAATGACAATCCTGACCTTAACTACAAACAAACAAACAAACAAAACCAAAACCAGAAGAGACTCTGAGTTGTGCACAGTATTGACCAGTTGGCCCAGGCAGACAGCCGCCCACAGAAGTCTGAAATGGAAGCCAGACATTCCAAATACACCCACTTTGAGAGACTTGACTTAGGAGACTTACACATATTTTCCATAATCATAAAACAAATTCTGAAAGCCGCCTTGAAAAAAATGTAAGACGAAGTAAATGATATTGATTTGCAGTGTAACCACCAAGAGTGAACATTTCCTGAGACTTTAAAATATAAGAATTGAAAACGTGTGGGAAAAATCCTCCGAGACACTGGACACACATTGTGTCTTCTATTAGTAAGGCTGCCTGCACAGTGCTGGGACTCAAACCCACAGCTCTGTGTGCTGCCCGCTCCATCCTAGCGCCCTCCAGACCTATGGAATCATTCATTCTCACACACCTGCGTGTTGCGGCCTGCTTCCCTCTTCCTCACGTCTCCACTGGGAGCACTGATCATCTATCTCCACCTTATTTCCAACCTATAATCTTCCAGAAACGCCTTACGGTCCATTCCAGGGATGCGGGAAGCTGCCTTCCTCTCACACACTTCCTCGTCTGCTCCGGATTACGTCCACTTTGACGTCCATTCCACAACACTGCACCTTGATTTCCCAGGACACGTTACCCAGGTCCTGCAGGTTTTCTAAGCCTTTTCCTCTCTTAGAGGGATCATAAGTGACAAGAGAGATGGGTCATAACAAGGCTTGGTTCAGTATAACAAGGGGTGTACGGGCAGACCCAAGGAGGACAGATTGCGCCACATGAAGCTAATGCCTCGATGCAGACTTTGCAAGGGCTGTAAGCCAAGAGAGGCCTCTGTCTTCTAGAAATGAGACGTGGTTAAGTTGGTCAATTTTATTGGCTCAAGGGATAAGTGTAACCTGCAAGTTTGTGGGTTTTAAAGCATATTCACCTAGACACCCCCAACTTATTTTTAAATTATTGCCTCTTTCTGAGGGTCCAGACTTTACTTCCTGAAACTTAGTTGGGCCTCTAAGGAGAGGCTCCTTTTTCTCAAGCCTGTTACTGCACAGCCATTCTCGAGGCTGTCATCAGTGATGGGGTCAGCGTTTTCTGTAATGTATCTACTTGGGAGTCATGCATACGCCTACACCGTAAGTAACTCCTCCCCCATCTCTGAGGTAAGCCCAATACTTGTTCTTTCTAAGAATAGTAAAGTAAGTATTTCCAAGAGTCTTTTATGATATCTACCAAGGGATTGGCCTGAACTGTATTATTCTAGGATGTGTTTTCATTAAACTAGAAAATAAATAAGGAGGACATTGGAGTGAGAGGTGTCCAGGACAGTGGGCAGGTCACTGGGTAGTGCCTTTACAGAGGGGTCACCCACGTAACCTGATCCTCAGTAAGAGCTGAGTGCTCCACCATGCGGTATCTGAAAACACACGTGCACTTTCTTGAAAGGCCAGGAAGATTCCTTTACCATGCAGCCTGTCCCAGGGGAGGCTCTCTGCCTGCCTCATCCAGCATCGGCCCAAATTCATCTCTTCTGCCTGAGCCTCTCCCTCCTAGCACAAGTGCCACTGTCATGCTTAATAGGTGCTTTCGAAGATGTGAAGTGATGCACAGCCGTGGAGCTTAGTGTGAGATGCTTGTGTGACACTGGCTGGCAAAGGGTCTTCGGGAAGAAATACACTCATGAGTTAACTGGAGGCCTCAGATGGAAGAGAATGACAGTCGGTGAAGATGTCCTATCTGTGAGCCTGCGGCTTCCTGATGAAGTCATACTGCCTTCTGGGGTATCTTTTATACTTGTGGTGAAGTACATTTGAAACTGATTTTAAAGATGCATTTGTAGGCTTAAATTTTTACCTTAAGAAAAAAAAAATGGAGCTGGCAGGTAAGCCAGCGTGAAAAGAGAAAGAGATGAAAAAATATGTATTTACTCTTCTCATGGGAATTCCTGGCCTGAAAAGGAACACAGAAAGACAGTTAACTTTCCTTTTTTTTTTTTTTCTGAAAATCACCATAAAGTAGTAACAGCCTCCAGGAGTCTGTGTGTGGCCCGTTTGATGTGGTTCGGCCCGAGGAGAAGCTAAAGGCTAAATGCATTTTAAGTTGGCTAAAACCAATATAAACACATCCCCGAGGCTGTTATTCCATTAGTTGACAGTGTGCACAATATTAAAAACATTGTGAAAACAACAGACTATCTTCAGTGTTGTGCATTTGAGAGTCGTTTATGCAACACCCAGTTCCTCAGTGCGGACTCAAACAAAAAGTCACTCTTCTTTCATGAGGAAAGCCATGTTTACACTAACAGGCAAATAAATAAGATTTTTTTAAAAGTATGTCTTTCAGGATAAGATAGCTGCATTTAGTTCATCAAACATGCATAAGAAGTGGTAATACAATCATTGATCATTATAAAACACATCCTGCTTATTTCTGAAGTCAAACGGAGGGTGGGAGGCGCTGTCCCTGTCCTCGCTAAGAAAAGACTGCCAAGCTTCTGGGTTTTATTTCATCCACGCCTCAAGCTAGTTTGGGTTGGAGAGAATTTTCCAGTACGATTTTTAGCATGGCCCTTTAAGGAGGCATATATTGGCCAACATATGAGTAAACAGAGTTGGGGGAGCTGGTTCTACGAGTCTAAAAGCTGTAACCCCCACACTACACAAAAGGTGTACATGATAACTCTTAAGTCAACAAGAAGGAGAGGAGTCACTTGTGACTCTCTAGTCCTTTGTGTGGACTGCCTGTGTCAGGAAATCCCCGGCCTGTGCTCCATGAACATGGCTAAAGACTTAAGTGACCCTGTGACACTAAAGGGGCAGACTGATGAGCTTCTTGGTGCCACTTGTCTCTGAGCAACAGGAAGGCTCTTTATTCTTCTCCCATAGGCATTTCCGCTTCTGTTTTCTCACACTTTTAAGATGAGTTCATTGATTTTTATGACATTTGCTTCATTTCTAAGATACTTAAGTAGTTCTGTGTGTGACAAACACCCTGTTGCTGCAGAGAAATCAAAGGCGACTTGGCTGTGAAGCATCTGTGTGGACATCAGAAATGCGAAAAATAATAAAGATGGCACAGTAAGGCTAGGGAGGACAAAGGGCAGCTGATGGTCCTGGGCACTGTGGTGGCAAGAAAGCCGTACAGCCGGTACAGACAACTATTTGGCAGCTTTAAATAAAGCTGACTCTCCACAGTTGAGTGGAGAGTGGGATATGACTTTCTCACGTACTCTGGTGCCTCACATTTGACCATGTCCCCTGGAGGGGGAGACCTGGTGGCACTCAGTGGAAGGATAGCAGTCTACCAAGAAAAGACTTGATACCCTATGAGCATATACAGGGGGAGGAAGACCCCCTGAGTCACAGTCATAGGCAGGGGGGAGTAAGGGGAAAATGAGAGGGAGGGAGGAATGGGAGGATACAAGGGATGGGATAACAATTTAGATGTAATATGAATAAATTAATAAAATATATTTTAAAAAAGAACAATGGCACTAGAAGCATTACACCTTCTGACTTCAAGATGTATTACAAAGCTACAGTCCCCAAAGATGCACAGCATTGGCATGACGCCAGCAGGGGGTTAGAACAGAAGTCTGGACTCACTACCGCACCACTAGATGCCTTGATGACAAGGATGCAAACAAGGGCGCACTGAACAGGACAGGTCCCTAAAGGGATGGTGTTGGAGAAACTTGATAGCCGTGTTCAGAATTAATTTAGACCCCTGCCTCGCATCATATCAAACTAACCCAAAATGTATATATGATTCAAATATAGTATTTGAAACTACAGACAGAAACACACAACTGGCATTCCCTGCTTTCCAAAGGCACAGGAAACAAAGCCAAAGCAGACTGGGAGGATTGTGTCAAACTAAAGTCCCGTCCACCAAAGGAACCAATCAGTCACATATCTGATAATAAATTCCCCAAACACGTAAGAAACTCAGGCAATCTCATGCCAAAACAGACATGCAATGGCCAACAGCAGCATGTCACTAACTACCAGGGGTTGCAAGCAGAAACCACACAGCAACATCCTGTCAACCATGGAGAAGGGCTGCTACCCTTGTACTAAAGATGGCAAGTGTTGATGAGGAGAGAGAGAAGGGGACAGCGCAGTGCTGGGGAGGATGTTAATTAATACTGTCATTCCAGAAGTTGCTCATGATCCAACCATTATACTGTTGGGTGCAGACCCAACCGATAAGGGTCTGGAAAGGTGTCTATTGTAACACTCCTCACACTAGTCACTATGGAAGAAACCTGATAATATCCATCAGCAGATGAGGGGGAAAATGTATATTCTGAAATGCATCATCAAATATGCTACACATGAGCAGAGAGAGGAGCTGGGATATTATCCTGCTTTTATAAAGAAAAACTCCTGCCTTTTGTGACAATGTAGAGGGACCTGGAGAACGCTACATGCGCTAAGTCAGACACAGCAAAGATAAGTACCACATGATCTCACCGACAGGGGGAATCTAAAAGTGGGCGGGCTCTTGCAAGGAGAAAGTGAGATGCTGTCCGTCAGAGCTTGTGAGATGGAGGAAACAGGGAAAGGTGCAAAGGTTACAGAGATGTACAAGATGAGTAAGTTCTAGTGACCTAATTATATCAGGGTGGTGGTTACTAAGGCCATGTACAGGTGATTTGCACAGAGCATAGATCTCAGAAATCTCATCATAAGGGATATATTAATAGGCCTTGCTATGGTGACCATCTCATGAATATCAAAGTGTTAAGTTGTATATCTTAATGCATACACCATTTGTTTTTTAGATCTGGACCCAACAGAGATAAATGACTAAATAAACAGCTAACTCTTAGGAAAGTGACAGATAAGTTGGGCATAGTAACTCAAGGGCTGCTATATAGCGATGATTGAAATTTAGCTAAGAGTGTAGACATCAGTATGCATAAATCTCAGAAACATTGTATGCCATAAAAACTCCAGATACAAAACACGATTTCTTATGATTCAAGTTAGGTAAACTCCACAACAGAAAAGAAGTGAGCCTGGGGGGTGATGTCAGAACAGTTGTCACCTCTTTAGGAATCAAGCGAGGACTGGGTTAGGCCATGAGATAACATTACACATTGGTGGACCTGCATCTAGCTCCCAATGAGTGGGAGAATCCTTCGTAAGTGCCTTCCTCAGGATATGCAAAAGGAAAAAGACATCGCGGAGCCACAGTGAGCTGCTTTTTCATGGCTGTGTGCCATGCTTTAAGTTAAAGAGTAACACAAAGTATATTTATATATAAAATTTGAATCTACTAGGGCAACTTTTTTTTGCATCTATGAAAAGGTAGATGTGAGAGAAAAGACAGGAAACAATGTTATTGATAAATGATGATATTTTAAAGAACTCAGATATCTAAGAAAGGCTGAAGAGATGGCTTAGAGGTTAAGAGCACTGGCTGCTCTTCCAGAGGTTCTGAGTTCAATTCCCAGCACCCATATGGCGGCTCACAACCGCAACTAAAATTTCAAGAGACCTAACACCCTCTTCTTCCTCCCAAGGGCGCCAGGCATGCATGTGCTACACAGCCATGCACACAAGCAAAACACCCATGCACATAAGATTGTATATTTTTAAATATATATTTAGTGATATTTCTTGAGCTGGAACCTCACACAAGAACTAGCTCATAGTCTAGTACAGTTGGGGTCTCCTGGTTGAACGGTGTGTGCGTCTCTGTGCCACAGCATGAGAAAAGCTGGAAGAAATCCCTTGATAAGTGGGAAAGGAATTCCTAAGAGACTAAAGCAGAGTTAGACAGTTCTGTTCTAGAATTCCAGAGCTAAGAAAAACCAACACCAGAAACTAAGAAAACATCACTTTAAGCTATCACTAGTAGAGAAATCACAGATCAACAGACTCTAAAACTCACACACAAAGACCAGCTTCCTAATTTTCTAGCTAATGGACATTTTGTTGCTATTCTCTTCTTGGTAGGAAATTAGAAAAATAACCGCTTCTGTGATAGGTCTTTTCGAACAGAATTTACATGACCTCATGGCTAAAGCCAGAGCCCCACCCCCTCCCCCAGTCTGCAAGGTGTCCTCTGGTCCCTGTGGAAGAGGGATGTACATAACCTGTCTGCTCGCTCTTCGACAAAGGCTCTGGTGACTACCTGGGCCAGTGAACCTATAGTCACTCTTTGATTTTGTCGGGACAGAGCCTCCCTTCTCCACTCTTACAGGGTCCGTCATCTGCTGAGCGTTTTCCAATCCTCCATCCAGGTCCTTAGTCAGCTCCTTGCTCCATGGAAGAACTGTGAGTCAGGGGACATGTCACTGGAAACTGAAATGCTCAAGTGAACCAGTAGATCTCAGTTGGAAGTGGTCCTCTACCATCAGAGGTGTACTCTGAACCACGCGTTACACTGGCTTCTTGAAAAGAAAATCTCACATTGCTTATCAACACCATAACTTCCATCTTTGAAACCTCTTTCTCCTCACTCTCTCTCTCTCTCTCTCCTTCTCTCCCTCCCTTCTCTTCCCCTTCCTCCTTCACTCCCTCCTCCTTCCTTATCCTCCATTCCCTCTCATTCCTCCCCCACCCCTGCCTATTACCCTTGTGTTCTCTCTGTCTCTGTGTCTGTCTGTCTGTCTGTCTGTCTGTCTGTCTGTCTGTCTCTCTCTCTCTCTCTCTCTCTCTCTCTCTCTCTCCATCCAGCCATCCCTCCCCCCTCCTCTCTCTCCCTCCCTCCCTCCCTCCCTCCTCCTCCTCTCAGGCTCTAGGGCAATGATTCTCAACTTCCCTAGCGCAGCGGCCCTTTAATACAGTTCCTCATAAGATTATTTTGCTGCTACTTCATAACGGCACCTTTGAATTGTAAGAATCTAATACATAGGACACCTGACATTGTGACCCTGTGAAAGGTCCTCAAGGGGTCAAGATGCACAAATTGAGAAACCATGCTCTAGGGTGAAAATTATTTCAAATGTGAGTTCATTCCATTTCTTTTCCTTTTCTTTTCTACCCCATGTTCTCCTAAAACCAGAATCAGTTGCCCTCTTTTTTTTTCTTTTGTCATGCATGATAACAAGTTTTGTTTTGATTTTCAAAAAACAGCACCCTTTATGTCCTCAGCAAGAAAAGTGAACAGGCACTTCCCTACACTCAGGTAAAGTGTCAAAGTTGGCCCTCTTAACCCAGCTCTTACATAGTCACATAGAGTCAACAGAAATCTATTCTTTTTGCTATTATTTGTCAACAAAGCCCAAGTTTCGGGTATGTGATGTCAATATTCAATACTGTTTTAAATTTCAGAAGCTGGGTTTGGGCTCTCTCTCTATTCCTGCAACCCATGCCCTCATCCCCATCCACGCCCATCCCCTCATCCCCATCCACTCCCATCCCCTCATCCCCATCCACTCCCATCCCCTCATCCCCATCCACTCCCATCCCCTCATCCCCATCACTCCCATGCCCTCATCCCCATCCACTCCCATCCCCTCATCCCCATCCACTCCCATGCCCTCATCCCCATCACTCCCATGCCCTCATCCCCATCACTCCCATGCCCTCATCCCCATCCACTCCCATCCCCTCATCCCCATCCACTCCCATCCCCTCATCCCCATCCACTCCCATCCCCTCATCCCCATCCACTCCCATCCCCTCATCCCCATCCACTCCCATCCCCTCATCCCCATCACTCCCATGCCCTCATCCCCATCCACTCCCATCCCCTCATCCCCATCCACTCCCATGCCCTCATCCCCATCCACTCCCATGCCCTCATCCCCATCCACGCCCATCCCCTCATCCCCATCCACTCCCATCCCCTCATCCCCATCCACTCCCATCCCCTCATCCCCATCCACTCCCATCCCCTCATCCCCATCCACTCCCATCCCCTCATCCCCATCCACTCCCATCCCCTCATCCCCATCCACTCCCATGCCCTCATCCCCATCCACTCCCATCCCCTCATCCCCATCCACTCCCATCCCCTCATCCCCATCCACTCCCATCCCCTCATCCCCATCCACTCCCATCCCCTCATCCCCATCCACTCCCATCCCCTCATCCCCATCCACTCCCATCCCCTCATCCCCATCCACTCCCATCCCCTCATCCCCATCCACTCCCATGCCCTCATCCCCATCCAGTCCCATCCCCTCATCCCCATCCACTCCCATCCCCTCATCCCCATCCACTCCCATCCCCTCATCCCCATCCACTCCCATCCCCTCATCCTCATGCACTCCCATGCCCTCATCCCCATCCACTCCCATGCCCTCATCCCCATCCACTCCCATGCCCTCATCCCCATCCACTCCCATCCCCTCATCCCCATCCACTCCCATCCCCTCATCCCCATCCACTCCCATCCCCTCATCCCCATCCACTCCCATCCCCTCATCCCCATCCACTCCCATCCCCTCATCCCCATCCACTCCCATGCCCTCATCCCCATCCACTCCCATCCCCTCATCCCCATCCACTCCCATGCCCTCATCCCCATCCACTCCCATCCCCTCATCCCCATCCACTCCCATCCCCTCATCCCCATCCACTCCCATGCCCTCATCCCCATCCACTCCCATGCCCTCATCCCCATCCACTCCCATTTCCTCATCCCCATCACTCCCTCATCCCCATCCACTCCCATCCCCTCATCCCCATCCACTCCCATGTCCTAATCCCCATCACCCCCTCATCCCCATCACTCCCTCATCCCCATCACCCCCTCATCCCCCTCATCCCCTCATCCCTGTCTGTTCCCACCCATTCTGTACCCACTCATCCCCAGGTAGATGAGAGGCTGACAGAGATGAAAGTCTTATATGTAACAGCCTCATATTTGTAAATAAAACATTAATCCCATTAAATCTAAGGCTTCTTGGCAGGCTCTGAAGTCAGATGGTCCAGGGTTTCAGATTCTATCCCATAATTTATTGGCTCTCTCCCTAAGAACAAGGGCTTTGAAATTAAATGGTCTTCAGCTACCACATCTATGCTGTAACTTTTGAGCTCTTTTTGGTGTTTCTAAAAGATTTACTGCCACTAGAACTAGGGAGGCAGGGAGTAAAAGAAAATCAGCTCTCTAAGAGAAAAGGAGAAATTTGAACTCCACTGTGATAGTTGTTTATGGTGGATAGATGAGGCAGTTCTGTACCATGTAACATGTAGGACTCACCCAGCATGAAGTAGTAGATCTGAGATTTCATACAACATGCCTCTAGCAGGTTGTAGCATAGACACTCACACTGGAGGGGTAAGTACCTGCCTAGAGCATATCCAATAGCAAAGTTGTCCTCAGTTTATGTCCCATATACTGGCCATGTCACTCTCAGTGGTGTAGAGCACCAACCACACAGCACACACACCCCTGTGCTGCCTCCACAGGCAGTATGTGCAGTGTAATAGATGTTTCTGTCAACTTGATATAAACTACAGTCACTGTGGAAGAGGCAGTCTCAACTGAAGAATTCCCTCCATCAACTTGGTGTGTGGGGAAATCTGTGGGCATTTTCTAGATTAACAATTGATAAGAGAGGTTCCAGCCCACTCTGGGCAGTGCCACCCTTGGGAAGGTGAGCCTGATGTATATAAGAAAGCAGGCTGGATATACTCACGTATAAGCAGACGGTAGCCATATAGTGCAGGATAACCATTCGACAATTCACAGACGCAAAGATGTTAAACAACAAGGAGGGCTCAAGGGAGGATGCTGGAGTACCACCCAGAAGGGGAAATGGAATAGACAGAAGAAGTAGATGAAGAGACGGAACAGGATAGGAGAGAAGAGAGTAGGGAGGAAAATGAGAATTGGAATCAGATGTGGGGAGAGCAGGGCAGGAGACTAGAAGGCTTGAGAGAGAAAAAGAAACCGAGGGTGAGGCCATCTCTGAGACAAGCTGAAGACAAGTTAGGCTCCTGGGAGGTTATGGGGGTGACTCTTATAGCAGGGGTCATGGAGACTAAAGAGACCCCCTCCCAGCCAAACAGGACTTCTAGTGGAGGGAGGGGAACACCAACCCACCCACAAGATGTGCAGGGATAAAGATAAAACAGAGATTGAGGGAATGTCCAACAAATGCCTGGCCCAACCTGAGACCCACCCCATGGAAGAGAGCCAACCCCTGACACTATTAACAATATTCTGTTATGCCTGCAGACAGGAGCCTAGCATAGCTATCCTCTGAGAGGTTCTACTCAAGAGTGGATCAAAACAGATGCTAAGACTCACAGCCAAATATTAGAGAAAGCACAGGTAGCCTTTTGGAAGAGTTGGGGGAAGGATAGGGGAAAGGATAGAAGGACCTGGAAAGGACCAGAACTCCAAAAGAAGACCAACAGTGTCAAATATCCTGGGTCCAGGGGGCTTATGAAGACTGGAGCATCAATGTAGCCAATGGGCAGCTTAGTCTTCATGTGGGTCCCCTAGTAAGGGGGGGCAGGGGCTGTCTCTGACATGGACTGTGTTACCTGCCTTTTGATCACTTCACCCTAATGGAGCTGCCTTGCCAGGCCACTGTGGATGGGTATGTGTTCAGTCCTGATGCAATTTGATGTGCTGGTGTGTATTGGTGGAAGGGGGCTCCCCTTTTCTGAGGAGTAGAGGAGGAAGGGTGGGAGAAGAAGGGGGCAGGGAGGTGGAACTGGTGGAAAAGGAGGGAGTGGGCTATGATTGGGATGTAAAGTGAATAAGTAAAATAAAAATATCTTTTAAAAAATGAAAGAAAAGAAAAGAAAGCAGGCTGAGAACACTATAGAGAGGAAGCCATTAAGCAACATTCCTCCATAGACTCTGTTGTGGTTCCTGCTTCCAGGTTCCTGCCCTGCTTGATTCCTGCCTTGGCTTTCTTCCACTTGAACTGTAAGCCAAATAAACCCTTTCCTCCCCAAGTTGCTATGGTTAGTGTTTTATCACAGCAAGAGAGAAACAAACTAGAACACAGTGATATAATAAATATGCAGTTATGTATATAATATTATACATATGTTATATGTAACACGGGAGCACGAAAGAATGGTTGAGGTGGTCGAGAGCTGTAAAGTGACTAAAAATCACCATTTCTGCACATGTACAAACTGAATCAAAGCTAGATAGCAAGGGTCAGCTCTGAGATACTCTCCCCTGATTCTATAATCTTCATTATGGCCTTTGCTTTCAAACACTTCAAGAGCCCCTCTCCCTCTCCCTCTCCCTCTGCCCATCCTCCTCCTCCTCCTCCTCCTCCTCCTCCTCCTTCTTCTTCTTCTTCTTCTTCTTCTTCTCTCTCTCTCTCTCTCTCTCTCTCTCTCTCTCTCTCTCTCTCTCTCTCTTTCTCTCTCTCAGAAGAAAAACATGAGGAGAAGGACAGGTGGTGGCAGGCAGAAGAGAGTGGGTGGACCAATCCCTAGGACTCTTGAGAGAGAAGAAAGCCGTGCTGGCCTAGACCCAAGCAGTGTCCCTAGGGGATGCTGTCTGCAGGAATCCCCGCATCTCCACTTGCGGGTCCTAGCAAAGTGCCTGGCAGATTCAATCATACAGCAGCTCAAATGCCACAGCATGACTATGGAGAAGGAATAATAGTGGCAGCATCCCAGCCAATTTTCAACAGAAGGGCTCAGGATAAGGAAGCTTAAGAAAATTGCTGAAGAGAATGGTAATGACAACAATAAAAACAAATAGCTACCATTTGTTGGGCACTTATGTATCTGGCACTGAGCTATGTTCTTTCCATACCAACCCAATAAGTGCAGTCATCATCCCTGCTTTATGAAGAGGAAACTGAGGCAGGGGAGGGTAAGGATGTGGCCTAAGGATGCACAGCTTCCCAGATTAAGCCCATGAACCTCAGCACACTGGCGATCTGAGGCAGCCAAGAGTGTTTGGAGTGGATGTCATCTTCCTCTGCCTACAGAAGCCCAGTCAAAAAAAAAGCTCAGATAGGATGATTGTTCCAGGCCACAAAAAGAGTTAGTAACAAGGACAAGACAGGAATGAATCCAGGTTGCTTTTAGTCAGACAACAATGCTGCCCTGAGAGAAGTGCAACCAAAAGTTATCATTCCTGGCTACTGGGGTAAAGGCTTCCTAGCCTTCAACCACTGGGCATAACTAACAGTTAGTTCCTGCTGACTCTGATCACCTTCCTGAAATGCAGGCTAAAAAGTCGTAGGAACAACCATGAATTAAATCATGTCATACTCTCTGAGGGTCAAGCCAGCTTTCTCCATGACGATCACCATTGCAGTCATAACAGTAAACCCTGGCCAGCCATGGGGACTCTGGAAATATAGACACTTCTCCATCACAGACAATTGACATGACCAAACACCACGTTCAATGAGAATAAAGGAAGGCTGGGGACATGGCTCAGTAGAGTAAAGTACTTGTTTAATGAATAAGGATGTGAAGATCTGAGTTCAGGTCCCGCAGCACCCACATAAAAATGTTGGCATGGATAAAGGTGCCTGCAATACCAGCTCTGGACAGACAGGGGGATGCCTGGTGCTTGCTGGCTGCATCCTACCTGAACTGGCATTCTCCAAGCTCACCCAGAATCCTGTCTTTTAGGAGGAGATGAGGGAGGAAACTATGATTCAAGATGTAAAGTGAATAAATTATGGATTAATTTTTTAAAATACTAAAAAAATTAAATAAAAGTGAAGAACAATTGAGAAAGTCACTTCTGGCCTCCATGGGTATGTGCACACATGTATATGTGCACACATACGAACATACGCCCACTACATACAAAGATTGAATAAAGTACAGAAGACACACATAGCAAGAACTCAGGAAGTGTTTGTCTCCCTATGGAAAATATCAAACAAAAGATCCAATGTGCCCAAAGATCCCTGGCCTGCTAAAGCTCTCACATATAAATGGTTCAATGAGAAGGAAACAAGACATGCCATACATTTATAAGCAAATACCCGCCAGGTCATGAAAAATGTAATTAGAACACTGCAAACTAACAGTAACATGGGGAGAGGCCACTCCCATGCATGAACAGTAGGAGTGAAAACACACAATCCCTGAGGGGACACTTCACAACATCTACCTCATTTAAAGATCGGCTGACACAGGATGGACTCCTAAAGACTAACCCTCCGTGGTCATAGCACGGCCTGTGTGTAAGATGACTGGCTGCAGTGGCATGTTTACAGGAAAAGTTGTGACCCAACATGAGTAGCCCCAGCCAGCGGAAAGGAAGCTGAGCAGCAGCGGCGGCGGCGGCGGCGGCGGCGGCGGCGGTGGTGGCAGCAGCAGCAGCAGCAGCAGCATTTGTTTCTCCACTTCCTGACCAGCTGCTCACAGTCCTGAAACCAGAGCCAGAGCATGTTTTGCTACCAGGAAGGACAGTACTCTCCAATTGAAAGACAAAATTAGTCCCGTCGTGTCCCCCCCCCCCCACCGCTTCCTGGAGCTGCTGTTTCCGGTATTTTTGTCACAGCAACAGGAGAAGTGACTAATACCCAATTATCTAAGCAGATTAGTAAAAATTATACATAAACATTTAAAACTAATTTTACCTAATGTGAAGTAATATATAATAATGAAATATTATGAGTAATGAAGATGTGATATATATCATTTAATACTATTTACCTCAAAACTATGTAGGACCGTGGGTGGACTTAGAATATATAATATTAAGTGAGGTCACAATCTCAGAAAGAAAAGATCTGCATGTTTTCCTTCATGGGTAGAACCTAGCCAATAATTTATGCATGAGTATGTACACACACACACACACACACACACACACACACACACACATAAAATCAAAGGTACACACAAGTACAGTATGACATATAGAAAAGAGAATAAAAGCACATGTTGGGGGTAGGTGCCGAAGGACTGGGTGCAGGTAATAGGCATAAGTTATGAAGGACAACATAAAGATAATTGTTCTTTACAATTCTAAATCTGTCATGGATTTTTAACTTTTGGTGGTGGATAAGTGCAAGAGAAATATTTCTGACGGTGAACATGTGAACTCCATGTGAATCTCCACACCTTCAGAGTGCCTTTCTAAATGTACAGAAGTTGACCGAGATGTGTAAATTTGGATCTGGTTAATTTGGGTGTGTGATCTTTTAATTTTTGGTTTTCTATTTTTTAATTTTTAAACTTTATTTTTTCATTTTGTATGTATGGGTACTTTGCCTGCATGTATATCTGTGCCTCACAGGTGAGCCTTGTCCTCAGGCAGGCCAGAAGAGGGTACCAGATGCCCTGCAACTGGTGTTACAGATGTCTGTGGGCTGCTGTGTTGGTGTTAGGAACAGAACTGGGTCCTCTGCAAGAGCAGCAAGAACTCTCAATCACTGAGCCACCTCTCAAAGCCAGGTGGGGAAATTCTTAAACTACCTTTTATTGTTGGTAAATAGTTTAATAAGACTTTCATCCACAACTAAACCAAGTGTCTTAGATTCCCTTGGCATAGCCTGAGACTCATGGTGGTAGCCATCACCACATAGGGTGCATAAAGATAAATTTATGTAAATGATAATATAATTTATTCATTCATTCATATGGCAAAAATGCAAATTAAATGCCCTGGGGCTCATTTTCACAAACAAAGAATAGTTGTGTGAGATTATAGAAATATGTTGCCATGCCTTCAATGTTTTATCTTCTGAATCACGTGAGCAAGTTCAAATGATGTGCTAACAACTTAAGGTTACCTTAGATTGGCAATAAAGAAACAATAACATTAAAATACTACTAATAGACTAATTATACAACCCTACTCTTAGAGCCTTGAACCAGTCAAGGTTACTCATCTATTTGTAGGAACATTATAAAAGAAATGGACACTGCAAGACTCGAGACTTGGTAAAATACAACCTATATAAAAAGGTATTGCACTGTGGGAAAGGCTGTCACTGTGATTTTCAGAAGTGAAAAGCCTGGCACAGATCTCTAGCCCTTTCACATCTAGACCTTCCTTTATCCAACCCCAAAGATGGCAGAGAAATAAAATTAAGAGTGGGGTTATCTCTCCAGGCATGGTGGTGCACACCTTTAGTTCCAGCGCTCAGAAGACAGAGGCAGGAAGAGCTCTAAGCCCAAGGCCAGCCTGGTCTACAAAGTGAGTTCCAAGACAGCCAGGGTTGCAACAGTAAGTCCCTGTCTCAAATAATGAGAAAAAAAAAGTGGTGCATCCCACAAATTAATGTAAATGATAATAAAGTGGTCTGCTTGAAGTTAAAAATAAATAAATATATAATGCTCTAAAAGTGGAGGGCTGTTGGCAGTACTTGCTGGGAGATTAGGAGTGGGGGAAACTTGGGGAAAGCCCATGCTTGACCCCCACAGCGTAGGAGCGTTGCCACACTCTGACCATTTGGGCAGAGGTGGTCAGCAGATGTGCTGGGCCCCACTCCTTGCCCGAAGTGATTACAGTTGAGTAAGATAACGTGTCTTGAGAAAGAGAAGAGTCAGGATGTAAATTCAGCATACACTTAAAAACTGGCAGGGCGGCTCACTCTTACAGTCTCACTGCTCAGCACTGGGGACAGGTTTGGCTCTTGGGCTCATTTCTCAGGCAGCCTAGCTTCCTTGGTGAGTTCAGGGCAGAGAGAGACTCTGTCTCAAGAAAAAAGATGGGTAATCTGAGTACTACCTCAGCTGGTTCTCTGGCCTCCACACACATTTGCAATTGTATACACACAATACAAATACGTGGATATGTATAAGTACATACAGAGAAGAAAGAAGGAGAGACAGAGATGTGGAGGAGAAGGGGAGAGGAGACAGAGGAAACAACGAAGGAGAGAAAAAGAGACAGACAGACAGGTGGATGGATGGACGGACGGACGGACTGACAGACAGATGTCAAGGCACAGGCACTCCTTCCTGAGGAACTTCTCTCTCACTGCCCAGGAATGACATAAACAAGATTTGGTTTTGTCTCCCATCACTGCCTAGTTAGTGGCTTCTCAGTTTACTTTTAGATCACATACTAGTAAAATTATGATAAATTGAAACTATCATCAAGCTAGAAACGCATCAGGTCACCTGGCCTGCTGACTCAGAGCGTGGTGTCTTGTCAAGTAGGGGGTTGCCCACTCTTGTGACCCCATGACTCCTTGATTTCCCTGGCATCAGAAAGAGCAACATTCTATCTTTCTTTCCACTGTCTGTCAGCAGCCTAGAAAAGAATAAAGTTCAAATTTTAAGTGAGATTTCTACTGTGTATCATTTCACACCATCAGAAAGTTAAAAGCTTTGTGAGTTGAGCCACCATAAGATGAGACTGTGTGCACAGGACAGAAGATGACTCCTCTAAGTAGTGTGAGCTCTAGCAAAACCTGGTCCCCTTTGTGATGAGGAAAGAGCAACTAGGCAGACAACCAAACCATGTCATGAAAGGCAGACAGAATGAACCACACCTAAGAATAGCCCTAAATATTTTTAAGACTTATTGAATGTATGTGTGTGTGTGTGTGTGTCAGTATGTGTGCCATGTGTGCATCTGTGTGTGTACATGTGCCTAAAGGGGCCAGAAGAAGGCACTGGATCTTCTGGAGCCGGAGGTACAGGACGTTGTGAGGAGCCTACCCATTCTGTGTCCTATGGAAGAGCAGCAGGAACTCTCAACTGATGAATCTCTCTCTAGCCCACTCCGTAGTCCCAATGGCCTCAAGGAGATGAGGGAAAACATTGCAGAGGGAAGGACTCCATGAGGAGCCAACCTGACATACTTAATACGTGATAGATGGTGGCACATGCCTGCCCTCCCAAAACCAGTGGGGGAGCAGTCTCAGTCTTCAGGGCCAGCCTGGGCTACAGAGTGAGACTGTCTCAGAACATGAAGAACTCAAAAAAAAAAAAAAGGAAGGAAGGAAAGAAAGAAAGAAAGAAAGAAAGAAAAAGACCCTGGGTAAAGACAATGGACAAAGGAAATGACCTAGCGGTGATTCACAGGCAAGAAGGCAGGTGAGTGCCATGGTTGACCTTATAAAGAAGGTCAACACAAGGCAAGCACAAGCAAAGCAAGTTTATGCTTATATATATGGCGCCATTCAGAGAGCTAATGGTCAGACAAACAGGAGCAAACTTATGGGACATTGAGAATAACCCCCCAGAAATGACTCACAATGCTTGCTAAAGCAAAGTGCACATACCCTAAACTCCCACAGTCCCACCGCTGAGCATGGCCAAGCACAAAGAGAAGCAAGCATGTGTTCATGAGGTACGTATAACAAGAATCCTCCTAACAAGTCCACTCAGGTGCCCATCATCCCCGTCATGGCACCTGACAGCTGGTACCCACAGTGAATGTGGCTGTGTGGAACTGAAGGATGAGGCACTGAGCCCAGGTAGGGAGCCTGGGACAGGCATCGCAGGAAGATGGCATCAGTGTCAGAATCACAGGGCTGGTCACATCAGTAAAGGCTTTGATTAGGAGGAAGACTTGACCAACTTTCCCACTAGAATCAACACACACACACAATCAACACTGCGTTATCTCAGTTAAATGTACTAATGAGAGTTTGGGTTTCAAAGAGATGTGTGTGCAAGGCCTGTGCACTTCTAAATCTTCATGCTGTGTGCCACATCCCCAAAGGGGGTGATCATGACGTTCTAGATCACCTTGCAGCACAATAAGTTGCATCATTAAGTAATACGTGGCCTCCTGGTCAGTTTGCATAGAGTAGACTGGGTACCAATTTGACTAGGAAGCTACACAGTACTCTCTCTCCATGCACTTTTCCGCTGGACTTGAAAGCAGCAAATATTAGTGGGCCTCATGCCGACAGGGCGGGCTGTTTTCACAGCCAAGCTGTTTTCATGGTAGAACATATCCCTGCCACCTCTCCATGTGGAAACCTGGTTTTGGCCAAGATTTGTGGCAGTTACTTCATGGCCAGGTGGGCGCGAGCCTGCTTTTTCCAACAATAAACATTTTGCAAAAGGCCATTATGACTACAAAGAGCCTTTATCCACCTAGAAGTTATGTCCCCTTGTAACTCCGTAAGAATTTGGTCATGGGGAAAAGAAAATAAATACTTTATGCCCCAAGTGTGAAATGCAGGCTGCAGGTGAATAATACAGACCATTCTTTATTATTGCATAATAATGTAATTTCTAATTTTGCCTACCAGTGCTTCAAAGTCCACCTGGGGCTTGCTTAGGAACTCTGGGAGTCTGATTCGAGGTTAGGCATGAAGAAGTACAATTGGGGCCTTGATGCTGCTTCTGAGACACCCTGGTCCTGTTGGGTTGATGGGATTCGTTGGGCTATCGGCATGTGGAGGGGCCATGCTGAAAGATCACCTCTAATCCCTATGACTCCAGATGCAGCTGCCGTACTGCCACCTCCGTGCTACGCTCTGAAGCACAAAGTCGTGTTGGAGGCCAGGGTCTCTCAGCACTGATTCCTGGGGTGTCATCTAATACCAGGGCTGAACTTCCTCCTGCTCTAGAACCCTCAGGGAGAACAGCACTGTAGCAAAGAGTCCCAGGCCCCCACTCTCCTGACACTGCATGACCCACACTCACCCTGTCCATCTTCCCTTCCGTCCCCATCAGCCTTTGACCTGAGAGTAGCCTTGAGAGCCTATGCTCTCTCATGGGAGCTCTTACCAACATGGTGGCAGACGCTGCCCTGAAAGAGAGAATTACTTCTTTATCTATTACATATTATGTATGTAACACGCATATTCTGTGTGTGTAGTACAAATAATACATGAGAATCTGTGCATTAAATAAAATAAGAGCTTGACAGACAGGACTTGGGAGATAGCTCCGTGGGTAAATTGCTCGTGCAGCAACATGAGAGCCTGAGTTCATATCCGGCAGCCATGAAAAAGCCAGTGTGCCAGGGCACGTCTGTAAGTGTCAGGAGGCAGACACAGGAAGCTCTTAGCCAACTGGCGTGTTTCAGGTTCAGTGAGATATCCTGTCTCAAAATGGTGACTTGGAAAGCTGCAGAGGAAGACAATCACACATACACACACACACACACTTACCATATATATACACAATGCCATATATATACACAAAATAAAAGACCATACTGGACATGCTGGTCAAGAGGAAGAGCAGACACGGTGCATAACTGAAATCAGAGGCGGGTAAGGAATACACCTCATAACGAGAACGCTTCGCGTCCCAACCCAAGTCCCCACAGAAGTAGGCTATGTTCCAAAACACACATTTATTAGCACCATGGCTGATGGTTCCAGGCTTAACCTCAACTGCTTTAATCCAGCCTGACTGTGCCCCATCTGACCAAACTCCACATCAAGCTGAAGAAACTAAATATTTTCATGTGACTGAAATGTGGAGAGGGCACACTCCTCAAGGTCCTGAAACCACAGTGTCAGCAAGGCTGAGGCACAGGTTTCTCTGCACGTCTTCTCTCTGTCTTCATTGTGTCAGCCTCATCTTCAAATCACTGCTATACTGTCTTCATTTACTTGGCAAATATTTATTAATTATTTCTGCTCTGACCTAAATGTGCACACTCCCCAATATTATGTTAAAGTCCTTTTTCTTTTCTTTTCTTTCTTTGAGACAGGATTGTACTACGTGCCACATACTATCCTTGAACACTATAATTACTGGTATGTGGCACTATACATGTTTCCATGTTGACAATGTACCAATGTGCTAAAAAGCTGGGTCCACTGAGGAGGTGATTAAGTCAGAGGTGGAATTCATGCCTTATAAAGGGCATGAAAGGGCCAGTCGCCACCTCATGAGCACGCTGTGTCATTCTCTCTGGAGCACACTGCAACAGGTGCCATGTGAAGCAAAAAACTAATTGTGCTTATTTAAATTTAGAAGGAGAAAGAAAGGAACCCAGTCATTGACACCGACAGTTGTTTGGAACTCTGATGTGGTGACCGCCTGACCTCTGAGATGACAGCTGGTGGACCACAGGGAGAAGAAAGGCCAGTGGGAGAGGTGCATCTGGGTCTCAGATGTCAATTACATCCCAGGGACATGGCCAGCTTACACAGAGCGAAGGGCATTGACCAGAAATGAGGCCTAACTTTCAGATTCATTCTGATTCTAATTTTTTCCCCCACAGAATTAACTAACGATCCAATTTTAGCTATGATTTCTAAGACAGTTTCCTTCTGTGACACCACATTCAAAGATCCGTAAAGCAGCCCTTTTTGGATTTATTTCACATTCCTGCAGCAGATCCCACAGTGTTCAAAGGAGCGACAGCCAAAATTGGCACAGTGCTTTCCGGTATTTTCCTTGTATCTGAGGAGAAACAGGTTGCAAAGGACTAATCAAATGCTATCCTCACAAGAGCAGGGGATGAGACGCAGGAAGGAAGGCACTTCCTGCCAGTCTTCAGTCCCCCTCTGCTGGCCTTTCTGCACCTGCAGTGACCCCAAAACCCTGGAGGTAGGAATCAGCATGGGGAGAACCCAATTAATATTTGCAAGAAGACAAAGTAAAATCTTCATGAAATACAAGGGCGACCTGGATCCATGCTTTTCAGTGAGGAGGAAAATCATTAGGATAATTGACTAATATATGACAAGCTACAGCTGTTTTGCCTCCTACTGGAGCCTGGGTTTGCCTCGTGCAGAGAAGACCCCAAGAACCTGTTCAAATGTGTCACTCATCCTGCTTGTGACAGCTTTCACTAAATAGTTGGGGTAGCAAGGCTCCGAGTGGCGCTTCTCATTTTTTTTTCCCCTTAAGTCATTCTGTATTTGCGAAATTGAGCTATTTGCAAAGGACTCGATTTTAACTTTTTCACTAAAGTCATGAAGAACTGCATCCTGGAAAAAAAAATTGTGGCGTCCCTGGAATGAGTATCATGACTAAAAGGGTGCAAGTGAGCCCTCTTTATGCCTGGTCAGATACAATATGACTCCCTATAAACACGGAGGCTGGGAAGGGTGAGTGAGCTCAGGGTATCCCTGTAAACACTGGCAGCCACCAAAGGAGGTGGAGACCCACTGGAGAAGATGAGAGTTACGGTTTTGTAAGGCACAGTGTTGACTCCATACACTAAGAGGTTGGAGGAAAGGAAGGCATTGGGAAACCAGGAGCCCTCATGGCTTCAGCTAAAATACTGAAAACTGCCCGCACCCCATCAAGGTGGAACAGTTAGAGAATTTAATGCATGTATGGAGGAAGCTTTCAAAAGACTCATTGCCAGTAATGAAAGTCTAAAACATGGGAAATGAGCCTAAAGGTTTTCACTGTCACGTGCCCTCACATGCTGACATAGAAGGATGAGTTAGAAGTACCCTGGAGCCAGAAAACCTTTTTTTTTTTTTAATTTCTTATGTATCACAGACTAGTTCTTCCGCTGTGTGGGAGGAGAGGAAGAGGAGGGTAGATTATGGGGGTGGGGAGGGCTATGACCAAACCCAGCACTATGCACAAATAATAGAACCAATTAAATGAAGAAATAAGTGAATAAATAATCCGCAGGGAGGTGAGCAGTGAGGAAAAGGTAAAGCAGCTAGGAATTAGTGGAAACAGGAAATTATAGCATTAAAAAGTCAAGGGACTCACAGGTGGCTGCTGCACATGTGCAAGCCCCTCTCTTGACCTCTCTACTGATCGCCTTTTGTTCCGGTAACACGTATGCCAAATCTGGAAGACAGTCCATGGACCACCCCATCGCTAGTCCTGGTTAACGCCACTAGGATTACGAGCGCCAAGGATTACACAGTCTGTGTCTCCTACTTGACAGGTTCGGGAGCCCACGGTGGGAATTCTGGTCAGCGGAAGGTGTGGGCAATGCCACTCCTGTCTATGTGCCCCAGAGACTCCACATCAGTCCACCACAGAGGTGTTTGCAGCTCCACTGGCCATCAACAGAGGACAAGATAAAGAAAATGTGGTGCGTGGATACAACACAATCTCTTCGCCCACGAAGAAGAACGAACTTACGCTGTTAGCTGGAAACTGCATGTGACAGGAGATCGTCCTATTAAATGCAATAAGCCAGACTCAGAATAACAAATACTGTATGTTTCCTTGAATGGGTGCCTATGGTCAAAGCACATGATACAGTTGAAGGAAGTTATTTACAGGAAACCCAGCACTGGGCACAGTGGGTATAGGCCAATAAAAAGGGGGAAGGAAACAAATTGGAAGACAAGTAGTCACTCCCGTGTATAAAACAGGTAAGAATTGTCAAAATAGGAAAAAAATAATGTGAAAAACCTGTCAAATAATTCAAAGATGCCTGGAAAAGAGGTATGGAAGGCAGGAAAGAATGAATCAGCAATAACAAGAGGGAGAGGTTATCACAGTTTCAGAGACAGGAGCCAAAGGACTGCCAGGCTTGCCTAGGTGGTGGTTTTGCCTGGTGTCTGCCCCAGGGCCTGAGCATCCTTGACAGAGAAAGACAGCACTTCTCCGGGCTCTGCAACTATGAGGCAGGCACCGCCAATGCCTACTGAGGGCCGCAAGCAGGGCTCTGCTCATCCTCATTGGTTGACCTGAAAAGGTGCCCATCGTCGCCGGCATCAATTTGTCTGATAGCTTGAAAAACATGCTGTCTCTTAATTTTGCTTATGTGTCTTGGAAGCTCTGCGGCTTCTCCATTTATTAAATCTTCATTCTCCTTCTTCCCAGAAGCTGCTCTTTAAAAACACATAAACAGTTCAGTGTGAAAATTAGCCATGCTTGATTCATCATTCATTCTGGAAGAGTGGCTTTTAAAAAGACAGAGGGAATTAAGCTGAGAGTCAGGCTGGAGATGTGCGGGCCTCCCTTGGCTTTGAATTAGATGTGTTTAATGGGAACATGGCCACTAGGGCTGTGAGGAGTGGGGTGAAAAAATCTATTGGCCCTGCTGATACTAAACATTCCAGCTGTGAACAGAATTCGTTTTGGCATACACAAAGTGAATACGCCTGGACACGCTTTGAAGGCCCTTTACAAAGACCTGCCCTTTCCCTACCTTCATCAGTCCACCAGGTGTTGCCTCTGTTGAAACCCCGTCCTTCCTCAAAGACCAGCTCAGATCCCAAAGCCCTGAATTGCAGCCATCAGTGGAAAGTAATTTTGAAATTTTCATCAGAGTCCCCATTGAGGTACAGGCTCTCTACACATTAGCAATTGGGGCTGTCCACCTGCCAGGCAGGTGATGCCACTAAAAGCCCTGGTTTGGAGCCATTAGCCCCATGCTCTGAATAAGGACTTCCAGAATTAAAATACTGGAGGGAGGGAGGAAGCTCACACTGCGAACCCTCCGAATTGTTTTAAGTAACTTTAGAGGACTGGGAGGCTAGGAATCTCTGCACACTTCCACCAGAGGAACGGCAGTGAGCTGGAAACAAGAAGAGGATGTCAAAAGCAGCCTTGAATCTCCTGTGCTGGAGAAGAGAGCTCAGTTGACAGGGTGCTTGTGATGCGAGAGTGAGAGTCTGAGTCCAGGACAGGGGTACCCATGTAAAATGACGGGGACGGGGCATGGCAATCATGTTGTTGGGGAGGAGAGACAGGAAGATGCCTGAGATTCGTCTGCCAGCCAGCCTAGCCCAACCAAAGATGTCCAGGGTCAGTGGGAGACCCTGTCTCAAAAGCATAAGCTAAAGAGTGTTGAGGGAGACACCTGATGTCAACTTCAGCACACACACGCACACACACACACACACACGCATACACTGCACATACAACAATACGCATGGGTATTTTGACAACCCACCTTTGATCAAAGACATCTTCACTGCTATGCACAAGACAGTTTTTGACCAGATTGTCTCACTTAAGAGGTTTAAGATTACTTTAGAAAGCAAAATCAGTATCTAGAAGAAAGAGAAAAACTTCTGCAGTATGGTAATGCTTTTGTATGTTTCGCTGAGAAGAAATGCTCCTGGTGTCTCATGGTCCTGTGTCATACAGCCAGAACTCCGTGTCTATTGGCGGTGCCCCAAGGCATGCCCAGAAGAGCCCGGGTATGCATGAAGGTCACCTTGCAATGGTGGAAGCGGATCCCAGCTTCTCCAAGGAGCCCCTAGTCATTAACAAGAACAAGCATGGCGAAACAGAGCCCATCTGTGTCTGCATTTTTCAGCATCTCTCAGTGTTTCATGAACTTCAAAAACTGGCCTCTTCCCTAAGTGGGAACTCTGGCTCTTACTGGCTCACTTTCCTAGTTTCTATCTTTAATTATGTATATACCCGTACATATGGTCACAGGAGTCCAGGTGGCCTCACAAGCCAGAAGGCAGCATTGGGTCTCCTGAATCCGGAGTTACTGGTAGCTATGAGCCTGCCCAACAAGGATGCTGGGAACCAAACGCTGGTCGGCCATGGGTCAGCTAGCAGAGACAAAAATGACCACCTCAACTAGGTCGAAGATGAACATCCGCTCCCCAAAATGTGTCCTCTCATCTCTGTGCACTTGCATGCCCTCACACATATGCGCGCGCACACACACACACACACACACACACACACACACACACACACACACACACACTGGAAGCAGGAACTGAAGCAGAGGATTGCTCTGCAGAAGAAGGTCACTGCAACTGATGAGCTCTTGACAGCATCACTCGTTGCCTTTCTTGTACACCCTGGGCCCTCCCGTATCAATTGCTGACTTGCCTATGGGCTAATTTGATGGAAGCATTTTTCACAATTGAAGTTCCTTCTACCAAGATGGCCCTGGCTTGTGTCGTGTTGACAATTTTTTTTTAAAAACCAAAACAAATAGTGTTGTGTCAGAACAGTCTTTTCATTTCCTTTTGTTCATTTTGGTTTGGTTGCTCTCCTTGCTGTTTTGAGACAGGACATCACTGTGTATCCCAAGCTGACCTCAAACTGTGGCAATCCTCCTGCCTCAGATTCCCAAGTCCTGGGATTGTAAGCATCAGCTGCCACACCCAGATCAAGAGTTTCACTTTCCCCAGGACCCCTGCACTACTTGGAACTGCTTGTCCTTAGCACAGCCATCAGCCGGTACAAGGTCAGACCCAGCACCTTCTCTGTGAGTCTGGAAAGGACTAAGATTATGTCTGCTCCAACCCTTTGCTCCTCTCATGATTGAGTTACTTGTTTTTGTTACATTTTTATTTATAGTATTCTAATTGACAAATCATGCATTTTATATTCATGAAGAACAATGCGATGTTTTGATGTGTGTACACAATGCAGAGTAATTAAATCAAGCATCATCAATGTGTCCATCATCTTGCTTGACATTTGTGGGGTGCACGCTGGAGGTTTGCAATCCATCATTTTGACTGTAGCCACCTGACAGTACAGCACATGTCAAAGCTCATTCCTGCCATCCCGTACTTCATGCCTGGTATCTAGTAACCTCCAGACCCTCCTCCCCATCCTAGCCTCTGCGAACCCCCATTCAGTTTTCTAGGAAATTGATTTTTCTTACATCGTGACATCACAAAGTGCCTAGCTGCCTGTGTCCTGGCTTACTTCACTTTAGCTTGGGTTCTGAAGAAGACGGCTGGAGAGAAGTGCCGTGTGCGTCCTCTGCCTCAGAGAACAAGGAAGTAACAAGAACTGTGAACAGCTTGGTTCTGACAGGCAACTGAGACCAAAGAACAAAGCAAATTGCAACCTAGGACCCAGGTTCCTGAGCTGCAGATGACAGGATGACTCCAGCTGGGCAAAAGGAAGCTGGAAAGTACATCTCCCTCCATCAGAGTGGTAGTCTGGCAGTCCCAACTAAAGAGATGTCCACAGGCCCCACAGGCTCTACATCCAGTCTGGATAGCTGGTTGGAGTTGAAGTGACAGCCCTGCCACAGAAAGGGAACACAGATTGAGCCCTCCTAACACCCCAGAAGCCCAGCTGCTATTAATACGACTGCCACTGCTTTGTCACCCTACCACAGCGGGGCTAATAGCTGACTCAAGGTCATTATCAGAAGCCTCGGGCCTGCATATACCTCAAAGTAGAAGGCTGGCCCTTCAACAGGGACCAGCAGCATCAGGACCAGCAGGTGCCAGTGGAATAGGCCCACCCTTACCCCTACCCACTTCAGCTCTACAGGAACTCATATCCTCAGCATGACCTGTGCTTGTCCCTCAGAAACCCCAGCATCTGTATCCTGCAACTGCAAGGCATGGCTATCAGTGTCACAAGGCTAGCACATCTCATGCTTGCCCTGTGGCTTCAAGAAATGGGCTCCTCTACAGCCCAGCCTTGACATTGATGCTGCTGGGTGTCACTCACACTCAGCCCATGAGGTTAAGGGAAGGTCACATCCACATGCTGCATCTCTGGTACTGAGGTACCAATGCCAGACACCCTGGCAGCACTAATTGTTCCCCTGCCCGTGCACAGAAGCTCTATGCCAAGGGATGCCAAAGTCCCAAGCCATCCGTACATGTTCCCCCAGAATGTAGGCAAGGCATCTTCCACATCCCATACCTCCAGGAATGTGAACAAACAAGCCTCAAAATACCTCATGGGAAGACCTCTGCGGCCCATGGCATTGAGACTCTGGTCATGGCTGCAAAAACCTGCCATATCCTGTACAAATAGAGCTGTGAAAGTTTTTGTCAAACGTACTGAGGTTATATGAACTCATAGAGACAGTAACAGCACACACAAGACGTGCACAGCTTCAAACCAAATCCCAGCACTAAGGGAACACGGACACAAAGTTCTACTGATGGCCAAGAAGCAATCTACAATTGGTCCTCTCTGGAAGGAGCATCAGTTCTCTCCAGTGGGATATCAGTGACATCCAGGGCAGGCATTATGCCCTGGAGTAGTCGGGCAACACAAACTGGACTCCATGGTTAGTTTTAGTTTGGGTTTGTGGGCTCTTTATTTCATCTTGTTTTGATCTGGTATTTTTTTTTTGTCTTACTTTCTGTTTACCTTTATTTTAATGTATTTGTTGAGAGACAGAGAAGAGATGGGGGAGGAGACAAAAGCATAAAGTTGGATGGCTATGGATGTGGAAAAAAAATCTCAAAGTAGTTGAGAGAGGGAAAAGAGTATGACCAAACATACTGTAAGAAAAAGAAACGGGAAAAAAGTGACACAGAGGTGCTGGTGTTGAAGAAGGCCAAGGTCCCTGTGCTCACAGATAAACACTAGGGAAACCAGGAGCAGGCAGGCTGTTTCTTTGACGGACAGGATGTATACTTGTTTTCTACCCACATGGCTGGGAGTGGATGTATTTAACTCTATGGTGATCTGTGCTATCTGTAGGGCCAGGCCAAACCCCAAACCCCCCAGATTATTATATTTATCTGATCTACCACCCCTCCCCCAACCTTTATGTTGAGCATTGTTTCTCAGTCAATAGAAATCCTTAAGGCAGATTTCACATGTCCCTTTTAGCTTGGTGACTTCTACATGACCTAGACCAGGTCCCCTCTTAGGCTCTCAAGCTACAGAGCCCATTCTAAAGAGAAAGGTCACATGTACTTTACAAAAGTGTTTCTATGTAGTCACACCTTAAGCTTTATTGTGATAATTGTCACCAGGAAACTTTTTCCCAAACTTGTACTATACTTGAATATGTCTAAAATAGATTCTAGAAGATTGAACCAATACCAACTACTGAGTCATGTTGAACAGGATTTCCTTCTTGCCTCATGCTGGTATTTGCAGACATTCCTACACTGGTGTCACTGGTTTTTAGCTTCCTTGGACCTAAGGAAATGCACTTTGGGAAGCCATATCCAGTGTAGAATCAGACAACAAAGGCACTCACAGTTACTCCTTTTATGAGTATGTGTATTCATGTGTATGTGTGTTCATGTGTGTGGGGGATGTTCTTCTATGTGTACATGTGTGCATGTGGAGGCCAGAGGCTGATACTCTTTCTCAACTGCTCTCTACCTTATCTCTTGAGATTGGGTCTGTCACTTGAACCCAGAGCTTACCAACTCAGCTCTTCTCCCTAGCCAGGATGCCCTGGGGGTGTCTTGTCACTATTTCTAAGTGCTAGACTTACAGGCTGCCAACACCCACCTTGTACTGACATGTGTGCCAGGGAATACAAACTCCAGTCTACATGCTTGCATGGGAAGTGTTTCTCCACTGAGCCACGTCTTCCCCTGTCCAGAGGCTGGGAAGTTCCTGCTCAACAGACATCCCAAATATCATATAAGGTAAAAAATATTTTCCTACAAAACCTCTGTCATAAAACTTGGAGGAGTGGCTGATATAACAGGTGTCTTTTTACAAGTGTAGGCATATGAGTACTATAAAAAAATATCATTGCACATCCAAAAGAACATAAGATTTTGATTTTTCCAGATATAGATCCTGATCTGAAGTAAATCTATGATATATCTAAATTTTGTGCCAAGTAATGATGTTAAGGAAACTGATTGGAAATACAGGTAGCACAACAAAAGAGGAAACAATTCAGATTATGACTGAGAAATTCACCAGGGATACATATCACTGAAAAGAACAAGTTTGAAATTTTGGGACTAACAATACCAATTATTGAAATAAAAGCTATTATTGAGAGCTTTCACAACAGACTAGACCATGCAGAAGAAATAATTTCTAAGCTCGAAGGCACATATCGAATTTACCCATCAGACAAACAGAAGAAGAAAAAAAGAATCAAGTAGAGTTGAGTCTACACGGCAAGTATAAAACTGTTAGGGAAACAAATACACTGTGGGACTCCAGAGGAACAGAAACAAAAAAAGCACCACAAAGTTCACAAAACAGTAAATGAAGACTTCCTAAGTCTTCAAAGTGATGTGGACATCCAAAAATAAACAAAAATAACAATAGAAAACCACAAAGTTACATACAAGGGACTCACCTTAAACTAGAACAGACTATTCAGCAGAAACCTTAAAGGCCAGAAGAAAACAGGATGCTATCCTCAAACTCATGAAACAAAAACAAACACAAAATTATAAAGAATACTATACCCAGCAAAACTATCCTTCAGAAATTTAAGTGAAATAAAATCTTCTTAAAATAAGCAAAAATGGGGAGTTTGGTGTCACCTAATCCTCTGTAAGACATGCTTAGTGGAAATCAGCATAGAAACAAGAAAAAGATGGGCACCATCATTAAAAAAGACAGATACAAGAGAAAAAAATAATTGAACCTTATTGTCACTGAATAACATTAAATCCGAGTGATAACTAAGAGAAGAGGAAGAAGTACAGAATATACAGAACAATCAGAGGGAAAAAAAACTCTTCTCATTTGCTTTTTGTGTCTGTGATAAAACACTGGCCAAGCAACTTGGGGAGGGGGGCGCTGTTTGTCTTACTGGTTGCAGTCTGTTGTTGGAGGAAGTCAAACCAGGAGCTTAAAGCAAGAAGCTTCAAGAAAGAACCAGAGGAAATCTATTCACTTCCATCCAAGCTCATGTTTCTTAGACCTCTCAAGACCACCTGCCTAGGGGTAGTTTTGCCCACAGTAGGCTCAGGCCTCCTACATCAATCAGCAATGAAGAACATGCCACACAGACATGGCCATAGGCCACTCTTATGAAGGCAGTGTCTCCATCGATGCTCTGTCTGCCTAGGTATGTCAAGTTGACAACCGAGATCACATGTTATGGCATGAAAAGAGAAAATCCAAACCTACCACAGTTACCATGTACTCTCTCTAAAGATGTGCAAATAATGTCCCAACTAAAAGCTAAATGCCCTGTAGCTTCAATGTGTAAATTCTCCTAATCCATGAGCACAGGATGCCTTTCTGGTTATTTTTTTTTCCACCAATTTCAACTGTATTTTATAGGCAGGCCAGGATGGGCTTTCCACCCCTACAAGCACCGCCCAGGGATCTCCCTCTTTGAACTGCTAGCGCTGTTCTTTGATTTTTAACTTACTCATGATGTGTCAGGATGATTTCCTCTCTGGGCTGAATTTGGTTGTAAACCTCTGCACTATTGATCTTTGTATGTTGTCTTTCCCAAGTTTTGGAAGATTTTCAGGCCTTATTCTTAAATATACTTTTTGGCCTTTTGTTATCCTTTTGTTATCTAAGGGCCTTATTTGCTCTTTTATCTTTTGCTTTTTTTTTTTTTTTTTTTTTGATGGATAATTTCAAATGTCCTATCTTTAAGTTCACTAAGATTTTCTTTGTTCAAAATTATCCATCACTCAGGGAGGCAGAGTCAGGAGGTGGCTGTGAGTTTGAGGCCAGCCTGGTCTACAGATTTGAGTCCTGGGCATCCAAGGCTACACAGAGAAACCCTATCTTGAAAAAGAATATATATTATTTATTATTATCATTTTGTGTGTACACTACATGAATGTGTCTGCATACATATCATGTGTGGAGGACAGAGAACAACTTTCATATGTCAGTCCTCTGCTTCTACCCTGAGATTCAGGGACTGAGCTCAGGTGGCCAGGTCTCCTTGGCAAGTGGCTGCTGTACATGCAGCCACCCTGCCAATCCGTTTCCTTCTTGTTAATCAAGCAGACTGTTAAACTTCTTATTGGGTGTTTTATTTCACTTACCTTTATTCTTTATCTCTACTGTTTCCTTGGAAGTTTTGTTTCTTTGTGAGAATTTTCATTTTGCTCACAAATAATTTTCCAAACTTCATAATCTGTATTTTCCTGTAGTTTCTGAAATTAGTCACCAGGATGATTCTGAGTTCCTTTGGAAGGCACGGGTCATTCCACGCATCTCCACGTCTTCAGAGCCTATTGTCAGAAATTTGTTTCTCTTGCTGATGTTATATTTCTTAGGCTCGTTCCTGTTCCTTTAAGGAATGGCTTCATCTTGTAGCCTTTCCTGGTGTTCCTTGGTGGTGACTGGCCTTCCTGTTTTATAGTCCAAGCTAGGATTCTGGTTGGAGCAGTGGGTGATGACCTCAAACAGGAAGATCTGTCACATTCTCTAGTTAGGCTGGCTGTTAGTGGTGTTCTGAGGTCAAGTGCAACTACGGGCTAATCTATAAATTCTATGAGACTACTGGCTGGAATCTGCAAGGTGTCAGAGTTACTAGGGGAGTTCTATACTTACTTCTAGTCAGACAGTAGTGTAGACTCCCCAACTAGTCGATAACTGTAGATGGGGTCCTGTAGTAGAGCATGGCTTAAGGCCAGGCTCTGAAGCTATGTAAGATCGTTGAGATCATTACTCAACAAATTGGGCTGGAAAGGACAAGGCTATACTCCCTAGACACGTGTGAACACAGGCTCGCCTCCTGTACTGTGGTAGTGTGGAGCATCAGCATTGAAAATTGATGTGTTAACCATTTGGCCACCAGACCAAGGCTAGCCAGATGTTGCCCGTTCCATTCACCTCCACACCGGTCCTGGTGTCTGGCCTAGGAAAGGGTTAAGGAGTAAGCTTGGGTTTGGCAGAGTCAGAGTGCAGCAGCTGGCCTGGGCTGGGCCATATGCTCCTCTCGCAGACAGATAATCACTAATGCAGACTGGGAAGGTTTCAAGAAAAGCACGGAGCTGAGTTAAGAAGCCAAAGGGTTGAGCCTGAGAGGCCCATCAACCTCGCTTTCTGTAGTGCAGTGCTATCGGCTAGCTTCTCTGGCGTTGCGTTGGCACCAACAGAATACAGAGCCACCACCAGGGTCCCTGCACTGTTATTCTGAACCCCCGTCTCTGTTCTTTCTTTCTTGCTGACCCCAGGTAGGCTAGTCCTGACAATCCCCTCATTATTTCCAGTGAAGATACACTACAGTGCACCTCCTGTGCAGGGAGCCAGAATGGCAAAGAAATACAAGATTAAGTCCTACTGTCTCCTCCCTCTGTAAAAACCTTCAAGTCCAAGGAAGGCTGCGGTGCTGGTTTATGGGAGATGTGATGCCAAAAAAAAAAAAAAAAAAAAAAAAAAAAAGCCCCTCTCACTCTCAGTTGACTGCCGCTGTTCCATAAGCTCAAGTAAGTGTTAGCATTAGCCCCAGAAGGTGGCCTTCTCTGTAGACAGGTGGCACTCATTCTGTGTGGGAGCAGCGGACAAGGCCTTCATTCCCATCTTGCTGGCATCAGATCATGTATTTTCATTACTGAGCTGTTATTAAAAAAAAAATCTTTCTTATTCTGGATACTGGCCTTTAGCTAAATATAGGACTTGCAAAGGTTTTTGCCCATTATAAGACTTGTTTTAGTTTCTTCATGATATTCCTCGAAGCAAAAACGTTTTCAGGTTTGGGGTGTATTTTTCAAGAGTACATTTCTATTTTCATTATGTTGTGGTGTGTGTGTGTGTGTGTGTCTGTGTGTCTGTGTCTCTGGGTATGCACATGTGGGTATGTGTGGACATGAGTGCAGTGCCCACATAGGCCAGAAGAGGGTGCTGACTTTCCTGGGACTGCAGTTCCACAACTGGACTATGCAGTTGTGAGCTGCCTGATGTGGGGGCAAAACCTGTTTAAAAAAATAATGAATAAGAACTTTAATTAGGACTTTTGTAATCCAAATGCACAATCACCAGGAGTGTGTCACACCCTTCACCATGTTGGATTCCTCCGCCACTTGTTGGCCCATTTAAACAGCCCTGTAAGGTCCCCTTGTCACCTCCATCTGCTTGGCTCTGCCAGGTCTACAATTTCTGCACACAAAAGACTTTGAGATCCTGGTAAAGTTTGTCATGAAGATGAGTTCTGAGGACAATGACATGAACTGATTAGTACTGGGACTGGGGAGGAGGAAGGGGAATATAAATGGTTGGGGAACAGAAAAAAAAATTTTATCATAAACTGTTCACTAAGTAATTGTATTGTACCGGCCTTAAATTTTTTGACTTTGATAATTAAATGATCACTGGATGGGAAAGTATTTTTGTTTTAGGAGACTTGCTGAAGTATTTAAGAGGAAAATGCCATGTTGTCTGCAACTCACATTCACACGGTTCAGAAAATAATAATTACAGGCAGGGAGAAATATAAACTGGACAGCAAAGTGCTTCAAACTGACACTGCTGTGAGTCCAGCATAGGTGGATAGCAATAATTCAATATGGTAGACATCGGCATAGGTCAACAAGATCACCTTGTTGTTTTTGCCTATGACCCCATCCACCTCTCAATCCTTTTCACATCCTGTTGAACTTATGTTTACCAAGACTTTAAAATGTGTGCCTATTTTAAATGAAGATGGTAAAGTTAGAAGAAGAAGAAGAAGAAGAAGAAGAAGAAGAAGAAGAAGAAGAAGAAGAAGAAGAAGAAGAAGAAGAAGAAACCTGAAGCTTTGCCCTACTCACTTTGAACTTACCCAATATGAGGCTCCAAAAGAAGAAAACTGAGCTGGTGTGGGATGGGGTGGGGGTGGGGGGATGGGGTGGGGGGGCAATGTCTAGAACCATGAAAGCAATGAGCTTAGGATGTAGCCCAGTGCTGGAGTGAGGTCCTGGGTTCAGTTGCCAGACCACCAAGCAACAAGTAGAGAAAGACAGAGAGGTAGCCCCACCCTCCTGTGGGGACCACACTGAACAGGAAGCCCCGCCCTCCTGTGGGGACCACACTGAACAGTGGGTACGAGTCCTGGTCTGCGCGTCTCATGGTCCTGTTGCATCTGTCAAGGATGAAGTAGTAATACCAACAGGTGGGTCTATTTCTATAGTTTTAAATTGTGCGAACACATGCACATGTGTCATGACACACTCAGAGAAGTCAAAGGATAACTTGCAGCAATCAGCTCTCTCTACCATATAGGTTCTAGGTATTGAAGTCAGGTTGTCAGGCATGCTGACAAACCCCTTCACGTGGAAACCCATTGCAGGATATTTGATCCCATTGTGACCCTCGAGATTGCGAAGTGTAAAAACTTGCTTCTAGTTGAGTGGCTCAGCCTTAGCACATGCCTTTAATCTAAGAACTTTCTGTTTATTATAAACAGATGGTTGTGGTGTGGCTTAGCCCTAGGACACACCTTTAATCCAAGAGCTTTCTGTACACAGGATTAAGTAAAGTTAACCCTAGGTCAAGAGGCAGAGCAAGAAACCAACTGACATGGATTAAACAGAAAGGAGAGACATTGGGAGAAGGGTATTTAAGGCAGCATGGAGAAGAAGAAAGGGATTTTGGCTTTTTTTTCCCTGGGCTGTCAGCTGAGCTAGCAGGCTTTTGGCTCTTTCCTTCAGGGACATCAGCTGAGTAGAAAGGCTTTGTCCTTCTAGGACATCAGTTGAGCAGGAAGGTCAGCTGGGTACTTTCTCTACCTCTCTGAGCTAGTAAGTTTTCGCCTCAGTATCTGGCTCTTGAATTTTCATTGGTAAAATTGAATTATTAGGGTTTTCTTTCTTTAAGACAATAGTAAGCCACCTTGCAGGCCCCAAAGTGTGTTTTTCTAAAGACAGATACACAGAGGTTAACTTATCGTGTCAGGAAAAAAAAAAAAAAAAAGAGCATCTCTAAGGAAAAGGCTAGGTGGGCAGGGATGACTGAAATGCAGAATAAACAGAGAAGGACATGGCTTAGTGTTAAGGGGCTCACTGCTGCTTGTAGTGGTTTGAATAGACAAGGCCCCCACAGACTCCTGTGTGTGAATGCTTGGCCCATAAGGGAGTAGCACTATTGGGAAGTGTGGCCTTGTTGGATGACATGTGTCCCTGTGGAGTTGGGCTTTGAGTTCTCCTGTGCTCACACTATTCTCAGTGTGGCACACAGCCTCCTACTGCCTTCACGTCAAGATGTAGAGCCCTCAGTGCCTCCAGCACCATGTCTGCCTGTATGTTGCCACACTTTCTGTCATGATCATAATGGACTGAGCCTCTGAACTGTTTAATTAACAGACTAAATATATTAAACGAAGTAAAGGGAGTAGTAAGTTCAGGGCAAGATCCCACCCAGCTTCCAACTTGTGAAAGGGATTAAAGGAAAGCTTAGGCCCGGGTGTGTGTGATGGTGCAGGCCTTTAATCCCAGCACTCCAGAGGCAGAGGCTGGCTCTTGGGGTATTCAAGGCTACTTCAACTTCACATGTTCATGCAATGGCCTCTCTGTGCCTCCATGCAGGGACACTGATTCTACATGTATGGCCTCACTGGCTTTCCTTAGTCACACTGAGAGAATCCGTAGCTCATTTCTTGTATCCTTGACTCCAAAGCCTGAATCACGTGGCCGAAGCTTCCAAGTTCTGCTGCTTCCTGGGGCCCCAATTCAATTGCATCTTCCTTCACTGCCTAAGCTTGTGTGGCCTGGAACTTGCTCTATAGACCAGACCGGCCTTGAACTCAGAGATCCTCCTACCTCTGCCTCTGGAATGGTGGAATTAAAGGCCTGCAGCATCACATCAGGCTCTGAGCTTTACTTTAATCCCTTTTCACAAGTTGGAAGTTTATCTACGTGGGATCTTGTCCTTAGGTCACCACTCAATTTATTCCATTTAATATCTTTAATCTGTTTATCTCCTTGAGCACAGGATTTAGCTCCATTCTACTTCCTGATGCCCTTTTTCTTCTCAAATTGTACATTTTGTAATTTTCTTTGCTCAGCTTGCTCCTCTTCATTTTAGGTCTTTATAAGAGTGATCACTAGTAAACACACGACAGAGACAATACTAGGCTGTTTTGAGATTTCTCTGCCGGGTGAAATGAATCCAAAACTCTTCACTTTAGCTTCAGTCAGACATTTCAGACATGGGCAAAAATCAGCAACATTTTCTTTGCCAAACTATCATAAGAATAGTCTCTAGGCCATATACTAACATTTTTTCTCTTCTGAAGCTCTTGAGCCAGGCCTTCGGAGTTCAAATCACCGTCAGTACCATTGTCTTCCCACGTTCCTACTGGTGTGGCCCATTAAGCCATGCTTAAAACATCCAAATGCTTTCTTAATCCAAAATCCCCAAATCCACATTACTCAAAACAAAAACAGCTTATCATAATAATGCCCCAGTCCCTGGTCCCAACTTCTGCCCTACTTAGGGTTTTATTGATGTGAAGAGACACAATGAGCATGCCTACTCTTATAAAAGAAAACGTTTAATTGGGACTAGCTCAGAGACTAGCTCAGAGCCTGGGGTGGTGGTATAGGCCTTTAATCCCAGCACTCCAGAGAAATCTCTGAGATCAAGGCCAGTCTGGTCTACTTAACAAGTTCCAGGCCACACAAGCTCAGGCAGTGAAGGGAGATGTAATTGAATTAGGGCCATGTTCCAGCCCCGGGAAGCAGCAGAACTTGGAAACTTCAGCCTCGTGATTCTGGCTTTGGAGTCAAGGATAGAAGAAATGAGCTATGGATTCTCTGTGACTAAGGAAAGCCGCTGTGAGGCCTGGTGTGTGGCAGCAGTGTCCCTGCATGGAGGCCAGAGAGGCCATTTCATGAGGATGTGAAGTCGAAGTTGCCTTGGAAACCCAAAGATGTTGGCGATACCAGAGTTGTGGGATACCTGTCAAGGAAAGCTGCTAACAGGGACTGGGACCAGCCCAAGAGAAAGACGAATCTTTCAGTCAACAAAGCTGAAAGGAGTTGCAAATCTGAAAAGCATTTTGACACCAGACATGGAGATGCAGAGTTCAGAGTCTGCCCAGTTGGATTCTGACCTTGCTTTGGTCCAATGTTTCCTCACTGTGCTCCCTTCCCTACATTTTGGAACAGTAGTACATATCCTGCACCATATGTTGGAAGTATGTGATCTGCTTTTTTATTTTGATTTTACAGGGGATTACAGTTAAGAGTTTGTAGGATTTTCAGAAGAGACTTAGAACTTTGGACTTGTAAACATTGTTTTTAACTATGATAGACTTTGGGGATTTTTGAAATTGGACTAAAGGCATTTTGCATTAAGTTATGGCTATAAGCCTATGGGGACAAAGGAGAGGAATGTGGTTGTTTGAATAGGTATGACCCCTGCCATAGACTCTTGGCCCATAAGGAGTGGCAATTTTAGGAGGAATGGCCTTGTTGAAGTACATGTGGCCTTGTTGGAGGCAGTGTGTTACTGTGGGAGCAGGCTTTGAGGTCTCATATGCTCAAGCTATGCCCATGGTACATAGTCTCTTTCCTGCGGCTTGCAGATCAAGATGTAGTATTCTCAGCTCTTTATCCACTGCCATATCTGCCTGAAAAATGTCATGCTTCCTGCTATGATAATAATGGACTAAATCTCTGAACTGTAAGCCAACACCAATTAAATGTTTTTTCCTTTATAAAAGTTGTCACAGTCAAAGTGTCTCCTCAGAGCAATAAAACCCTAACTAAGTCACTGCTCTTAAAGAAGGTTTGTATTCAGGTTCCCAACACCTACATGGCAGCTCACAACTGCCTGTAACTCCAATCCCAAGAAGCATGACCCTTTCTTCAGGCCTCTACAGCCATTGCTTGCATATGGTGCACATACATACATGCAAGCAAAACACCCATACACATAAATAAAATCAGGTGTCAAAATAATTGAGTGTATAAAAGAAAATGAGTCTAGATGAAGGGTATATGCATTGGAAGAAATGTATGAAAACATGGAAAGAATCAAGCCTCATTTCAAATCTTTCCTTTTAGAAGAAATATTTTGTTATATTTTCCTGTGTGGAAGGCCCTATCTTAAGCAGACATCAAATGGGAAATATGCTGTCACTTCACATTTTAATTTCCCAATATTAGCAAACAACAGCTCTCAGCTCATACCCACAGGTGTATCCAACCTGCATGTTGGCCTCATGTGCCCCTGGCTAGCTATTAATACAGGACAAATATGGTAATTTCTGTACAGTCCAGAGAACAATCTATGAGAGCCACACATTTTGTTTTGAATGAGTGGATTCACTAAGTATATACCAAGCCAAAGTAAAGGAATAAATAGAAAGAGATAAAAGATAGGTATGATAGATAGATGGAGAGAGAGAGAAAGAGCGAGAGAGAGAGAGAGAGAGAGAGAGAGAGAGAGAGAGAGAGAATGGATGATGTAGTAAAACATCCTCAAATTCAGTGTCCAATTATCCAACAGAAACCAAGTAAGGAAGCCCCAAGAAAGCAGCCAGCTGGAGTTCCCAATGGGAAGTCCCAAGCAGAGCAGAGGGTTCCCTCCTTCTAAGCAAAAGAACAAACAGCAGCAGATAACCATAGCACCAGCACTTTAGATGCTCATAGCATCCAGCACTTAGGGAAGTTACGGCAGTCAGCAAGAGCTCCTGGGTGAGCTTCCCTCTGTGGCTGACCATTGGGCTCCTCTCACCACTGCAGACGTTTTCCTCTCATGGGATCAATAGTAGCTGCCTCTGGTAGAAATGGTTGACCTTCTAGCTTTCCCCTAGGGCACAATGTTTTTAATCTTGGACTTTTTGCCATCCCATCACCTCCCTGTAATAAAGTAGAAGGGGGCAGCCTATCCCCAGATGATGTGCCTTGGAGGACAATATGAAACCAACATGTGTGGGTTTGAAATGGAGTGGGGTGGGCCTTGTAGCCTTACTTCCACACCCAGTTTCTCAGCAAGCTCACAGCGCATGACAATATAGCAATATAGACTACGCTATGCTCTACCACAATGTTCAAAAGGTTGCATACCCCTGGTCCACTATGGACCACCACCTGCGTGGCTTGGCCAAGGAACGAAGAAAAGACAAACACATGGACTCCTGTAGAGAAAATCTCGGTCAGCTTGGCTATGCACATTCCAATGGAGCTGTAGCAATTACCGTAACAACCCAGGATCTCAGTGCATTTACTGTGTAGAGCACACAGGGAGGAGCGAGCTCGGCACAGGACATGTCTGTTGGTGAGCAGTTCCTGGCTACAAATATGCAGGAAGGAAGAGCTGCAACTGCTAGTTTTTGCACACAGTGGTTAATCATTCAGAAACACTTGAATTTGTACGCACACTGTCAACATTTGCATTCAGACCAAAGGAAGGCTTTGCCAATCCCCTGCCTGAGCTGTATAGAAAAGGCTTTGCCACTCTCAAGGCTGAGACAGTGGCCCATGTCAACAATACACACTGACTCGTGATTTTATCCTTTCTTTAGACTTTCAGTCAAGGCTTCCTCCAGTCACTACAATGTATTCCTGGGCTTTGTTAACTCAAAGCAACAGCCAACCATCAGGATTTTGGTCAAGTTGGCAGAGAATGGGGAACAAATTGGGTCATGGAGATAATCTTGCCCTTCTGGAAAGTGTTCACAGGTCAGCAGAGAGCACACAGTAGGCCTGCATTCTGGCTCTGTTCTCACCTCTTTCCCACTAGGTGCTAATACAGAAATTACTAACTCGCAAATTACTTGGCTACAAGAAGGAAGCAATAACAAGAGCATGTTCATCAAGGAGACATATATATATGTCCCATTCCTGGCTGAGCCCTCACAGACAAACACACACACATATATATGTTATAGTGAGCTCTAAAACGGTCGGTGTCAGACTACAGTTGTACAAGTATATATTACCCATTACAACAGCACAACCCAGGTGCAGCTCCAATTTCCCTCCAGCAGGCTGGTTTTCATGCCTTCCCAAGTGAAATTTTCATACTTCATAATTTTTCTGAACATCATCAAGAAAAAAAAGTAATAAAGAGAGGAAGAATAAAGAAGAGATAGCTGAATGCCAAGAATATCCCCAAAGCAAACAGCAATTTTCTTCAAATGGGAAGAAAACAGCATTTTGCTGCTCAAAGCTCTGGGTAGCTTCTCTCTTTAGGGGAAGGCATTTGAGCTGTGAAATATCTACCCTGGCAACACGTTCATGAATCACAACAATTACCTGTTTCTTTGGATATTGAGAGTGCTAATTATCCACCAAAGTTTAGATTGGACAGCTGTTACCTGACTCCACTTAGTATCCAATATGGGATGCATTTGGCATGAAGTTGATTTCTCTTTTCCCACCATAAACACTGAAAATGAATTGGAAGACTTTACTAAGAATTAGTAAAAATATCTGAGGAAAGTACTGGTTGCTCTAGGTGTTTGAATCTTGGAATACCTGTTAAAAGGCTTAACTACTAGGTCAACACAGTGTAGTGCCATTGAGGCATAACTAGTTTAAGGTGGATTAAATTGATCACAACTTGAAGGCTGATTAAAGATGGGAGAAGAGGCCAGGCGGTGGTGGCGCACGCCTTTAATCCCAGCACTCGGGAGGCAGAGGCAGGTGGATCGATGTGAGTTCGAGGCCAGCCTGGTCTACAAAGTGAGTCCAGGACAGCCAAGGCTACACAGAGAAACCCTGTCTTGAAAAAACAAAACAACAACAACAAAAAAAAAAAGATGGGAGAAGAGAAAGTATGTTAGGTGTTAGAAGATTAAAAGAATATTCTGCCAGTTAAAACAGACTCAACAACTGGTCAAGATTAAAGAGCAAGTGTCTGTGAGGGCTCAGCCAGGAATGGGACATCTATAGCATACCCTACCCCTTCAAGGCTCAAGGAACATCACAGAAAATGAGAAAGAAGATTTGTAAGAGCTGGAGGCAAGGAAAGATGGAGGTAAACAGAGTCATCTGAACATGTTAGGATCGTGGCTGTCATGGACTCACAGCAGTTGTGCTTGTCAGCACAAGATGGAACCTTCAGTATTCCAGCATGGATGGGGAGGGCACGCACTAACCCCTACCTGTAGCTGCCAGCATGCATGGGGAGGACATGCCCTCACCCCCACCCCTAGCTAAGCTGCTGTTGACAGCTGAGGGCAGTGGAGGAGGGAGAATCCATTTTCTTTAGCGGATGACCTCACACCCCTAAGGGGTCGGGGAGCATGAACTGGATTTGGTGAGTTATGAGAGAAAGAAAGGATGAGGAGGTGGACACATGAAATTGGGAAGAGGATGTTCAGGGAATTCCAGGAAGAGTTGGAGGAGGAAAAAATGTTGGCGGAGAAAGTAAGATGAATATGATTGAAAACATTGCACACATGTCCAAACTTCTGTAAGAATAAATTAAAATATATTTAAAATGAAGAAAGGCTACTGATTCATGCAACAAAATGACTCAGTGGAGTGTAGATGAGGGAGGACATCTCTAATCTGGTGCTTGTGGCTTGATTAGAGCCAACAGTTACTCATCTTTACCTTTAACCTTGACTCATAGGAAAACTATGTAAGAGTTATCTTGGCAAAGCAGTAGTGAAAATGGTGCCTCCATTTACTCTGCAATTAGAAGAGGGAGAGCTAGGATAATCTTCTAATTGCATTTATGTCCTATTTCTACCCACTCATTCAAATAAGATTAACAAATGTCTTCATTTTGTGCATAAAGTGATGGTGATTGATGGGGGAATCAAATACTAAAGGTAAGTTTTCTGTTTCTTTTTTACCTTTTTCACTCAAGCAATTAGCAAATAGGAAAGACTAGGCAACACTTGGAGATTTGAGTCAGCAAATTCCCTGTAGGCCATGTTGGGGGGCATGGTCACATACACTAGAAGGAAGGGAAAACAAAGGTGAGACAGTTACACAATAAAGGGTTACCCCAGGGCATGTCAGCAGAAAGGCTCTCTTACTGTTAGCCAAAATTCTCAATTTTCCTTATTTTAGGAGGAAAGGGGGATCTTTACCATGGGTATCCAAAGAATTCATTGATTTCCTTCCCAAACATAAGCCCTTGCATGAAAATTTAAGAAACAGGCTATGAGTTGCCTTGGCTTAAGGCGCTGGCCATGGATGCCAGTGACCTGAGTTCAGGTCTGCGAACTGTCACAGTAGAGGGACAGACCTATGTCTTCCAAGTTGTCTTCTAACCTCTATACATGTGGTGGTGTGTGTACATACACACAAACACACAACATAAAAATATATAAACATGTATTTACATTTTTATATATGGATATGCACATACATGTGTGTAGGTGTATATGTGTGTATGCGTGTGTATGTGTGTGTGCATGCATGTGTGTATGTGTGTGTGTTTGTGTGTGTGTGTGTGTGTGTGTGTGTGTGTGTGTGTGTGTGATTTTGTGTCACTAGCTCTGCTCTCTAGATGGCAGATAAACACAAAGAGAATTTGAAAGAGTAATGGAACCCCAGCAGCAGTGCCCACTGTGCTGTAAGCAGTGTTGGGCACAGAGAGGCCAACGTTAAGGGCTCAGTAGCACAGCCTACTGAGCTGAGTTCTCAGCCCAAGCCACAGAGAGACACTGCCTTAGAGGCCATGATGGTACACCCAAGGCACAATACCAGAGAGTGACCTCTGGCTTTCACATGCACACATACTGACAAAGACCTGAAGGTGACAATTACCAAGTCCTTCCTCCCTTTTTCCTTTTTCCTTTTGTCTCCCTTTTCTTCACTTCCCCTCACATCCCTCCCACTTTGACTTTTATTCTAACTTAACTTTTTCCACCCATCTTTCCCTTCTTCATTTGATTTTCTTTGACTTCCTTTGACCTTATTTCTTTATTGCCCCCCCCCGCCTTTTTGAGATGTTAAAAGTAAGTGTATAGAATTTTTTTTCATCTCAAGAACCAATCTTCTAGCTATTATGGAATCTTAGTAGTTTAAAGATAGAATAGGCAGTCTTCATCCTTTTGTTGTTAAAGATACTGAGAGGGAGAAGGGAAGGAAGAAATGTTGTAATTAAATTATAATCTCAAAATAAAAAAACTGAGAGTCATAAAAGGCCTTCTCCACCATACTGTTAAAGAGCAATAATAAATCATTCTACTGATTCTGAATTATTTTCATTTTATGTATAAAAAATTTATCTATAATTTGAACTTTGGACATTTTTAATAGTCTTATACTTTTTCTGATAAGATCAATGATACAACTGCACTTTCTAAATACCTCTCCTCTGGGCTGGAGAGATGGCTCAGTGCTTCAGAGCGCATGCTGCTCTTGCAGAGAGGGCTTGAGTTTGGTTCCCAGCACCCACACTAGGCATCTGACAATAGCCTGTGTCCTCCACAGACACCTAAACTTGTGGACACAATGCCCACACAGAAATGTACACAGATAAAATGTACATCTGTAGATGTATTCTCAGCCCCTAGAAAGAAATGAAATCCCACATTAAGAAGTCTTGAAAGAAGAATTTGTTTTTCTTTCTCTTTCTCCTTTACTGTTGGTTCTACCTTCCCACTACCTTTTTCTTTCTGCCCTAAGGCCATTGATTTTTAATATGTCCCACATATGTATATATCTGTTTTGTGTTCATGCATACATACATAGTGGCATGCTTCTCCCCATCACAGCAACATAAGACACACACACACACACACACACACACACACACACACACACACACATTCAATCTTTCATATTAGTGAGCTTGAACCATTCCCCCCATCAACACTGTTAAAGTATAATTTTCAAAATGAAATTAAACACAGGACTCTCACACAAAATTCAACTGAGCACAAGTCAGAAGAGTTGTTTCAGTTGTTTATGTGCAAAGCAACAAGAGCACACAGCTGTTTCGAAGACAGAATTCATGAACGTGGTATAGTCAGGAAAAAAGATGGTAAAAAGTGTTTTCTGAGTGAGACACAAGACCAGGTAGTCACAGGTCAGACCATAGCCAATGCCCTTAACCAGAACCAGTACCTTTGAGATGTTCTCAAAGAAACCATGTGCTTTGATGGACTCAAATTTGCAAGCTAACAAGTAACTTCAGGGTGTGTGCCCTAGGGTAAAGGGAGTATGTAGCTGTGTGGGCCCACTGGCCTGTACCACATGGATGCTAAAAATATGTGTGGTCACCATCTTTCTCATCTCTTGGATGTGAGTAATGTGGGTTGACATCAGAAGACAATGGAACTGTGCCAAGTTGAGTCACATCCTAAGACAATTTAGATGACCTTCGGGACAGACACCTCTTGTAGGCCTTCCTTCTGTTCATCATCTTGACACCCCATATCTGTCTTTTGACCCACTTAGTTACATGCAAGCTAATGTTTGGCTGGTTCTCTTTCCAATGGGCCCTTCCATCATCCCTGGCATATATAATGAGTAATTGTTCTAAATCCTTCACATAGAAAAGTCCTCATGTATCTGATTAACCGATCGCAGCAAATAATTTTACAAGTTTTCATGATCTCAAAAATGTGTGTTACTTAACAGTTTTTACTGAGCAACATGAAATGATTTTCCAGTCTGAGGTCCATCTTTCAAAGTTGCACTAACCACTTCATTTCGCAGCAAATGATGAGCTTTCAGAGTATTCTGGTCAACAGCTATGTTGTTTTTCCTTATCTTTCTCTGTTGCACCACACCCAAAATCAAGCATGTTTGCCCACTGCCATGAGTGAGAAAAGGAATTCTTTCAACTGTTCTTAGCTTGTCTCCAGTAGGTGTAAACATCAGTGGTCCATTGTGGATGATGGGTTTAAGATTGGAGGGTTATGAAGGAGAGACCTCATACTGCAACGGAATGAAAAACCTCCTAAGCTGCTCTCAGATGAGATAACAATGATTTACCTGCAAAAGCAGGGTTTACACAGGATGTTCCCAGCACTTGGAGAGCCCCTTTGCCCCTTTGCAAAGCTAGAAAAGCAAAGACCCACCAAACCACCTTCAAGTGACCACCATGCATTGCTCAGAAAGGAAGATATCCGCAGGTACCACACAAGACCAGAAGTTAGAAAACTTGAGTATCAGGTATCATTATGCTTTCTAAAGTCTGATGAAACCTTTGAAAGGAGGAGGAAGATGGGTACAATGGAGGGAGGAAAGAGAAAGAAAAAATCTGATGTGATGACCGAGACAAAGTACTCTGTCTGCTCCTTAGGGTAAGCAAGCAACTCACCAGTTAGCTGGAACTAACTGAAAGCAAGATGGTGCCCTGAGATTCAGATCTGACCCTTTTTAATCTGAGTAAAGATCTTAGATTCCAATAGTAAATCCCTATAGTCATCCATTCTGTTGCTGTTATAAATACTATGGCAAAAGCCAACTTGGGGGAGAAAGGGTTTAATTGATTGTTCTGCTTACGGCTTTTTGGTTTTGGTTTTGATTTTTTTGTTTTGTTTTGCTTTGTTTTGTTTTGTCAATATGACACAGCTGTAGTCATCTGGGAAAAGAAACTTCAACTAAGTACCTGCCTCCCTCTGGTTGGTCTGTCAGCAGGTCTGTGGGGCAGTCACTTGATGAGTGTCTGATGTGGGAGGGCCCAGCCTACTGTGTGTGGTGCCACCTCTGAGCAGGGAGTCCTGGGCTATCTTAGAAAGGAGGCTGAGGCAGCCATGAAAAGCAAGCCAGTTAGTGACACTCTTCCGTGGTCTCTGCTTCAGTTCCTGCTTGCAGGTTCTTGCCTTCGGTTCCTGTCCTAACTTCACTCCATGATGGACTGTAAATTTTAAGTTGAAGTAAACCATTCCTCCACAGGTTGCATTTGGTCATGGGGTTTATTACAGTAATATAAAACAAAGTAGGAAAAAATTTGATGCCAGGAAAGTGGAGCATTGCTATGGCAGGCCTGACCATGCTGTTTGGAGAGAAAATGTAGAAGTATTTGGACCTCTTGTGCTGGACAAGGCATTGGGGAATCCTAGGTAATGCTGAAAGCAGTGCAGAGGATGGAGGCCCGGTTTGCAACATTACAGAGGAAGTTTGAGAGTCCCTCAAGGGCTCTATCAGGGCCCTTCAGTGAAATTTTGAGTCAAGACTATTTAGCGTCTGGTCAGATGGTCGCAAAGATTAACATGTGATTAATGTGTGGTTAACAAGAAATCTACATTTGCTGCTCATGCCAAAGGCCCAGGCTTGGATCCGAGCACCCGCACGGAGAATCATAGCTGCCTGTAACACCTGTTCCAGGGAATCCACTGCCTTCCTCTGACCTCCTCAGGCACCACACAAATGTGGTGCACATGCACACACCACACACGCACATATGTGCATGCATGTGCTCACATGAAATATAGAAATAAGTCCTTTAACAATATTTTGAAAAGTTACCAACTTGTAACTTTTCCATGTTTGGCTTTCATGTCATCAAAATAAAAGAGTGAGGACTAGAAAGACGGCTCAGCCATCAGGGGCACTTGTTTCTCCTGCAGAAATCTGGGGTTTGATTTCAAACACGCACATGATGTTCATAGACATCTCCGATGCCAGTCCTAAGCAAGAAGATGCCCTCTTCTGGCCTGTGCATGCACATGCCCTACACACACACACACACACACACACACACACACACACACACACACACGCAAAACACTCACATGATAGGAGAGAGAAAGAGAGAGAGAGAGAGAGAGAGAGAGAGAGAGAGAGAGATTTATAATGATCTTTTCCTACTATTTATAGATATTTAATGCTGATTTTGGCATGATAAAATTGTAAACTTTATAAATTTCAACCCACCACATCAGTTCTCTTTTTTTCCTCACACAGGTGAAACTCTGCCCAATTTTAAAATAGATTCCTATCCCACTATGGCAATTCTACTGCTGTTGATATTAAACATGATGAAAATAATCCAAAAGAAAGGACGTAAAAATGTGTGTGCCTGTGTTATTTAATTACAATTAATTGAGTCTTTGGTGCTCCAGCACGTGTCCTGAACCACGTTGTTTTTAAGCAATGAAATCCCCTAATAAGAGGCCTTGATGGTGTACACTATTATTAAATCTGCATTGAGAGGTTAGGCCACTGTTTTCTTGCAATCATTATTGAGTTTGCAAATTTTTAAAACATAGAAAATTATACAGGCCTTGCTGCTGTGTAGAACTTTCCATAGCGTGTGTTTGACAAGCTGAAATTTTTACACAAAGAGGAGTTAAGTAGAAATGCGATAGGCTGCTCTCTTCTTTTGTTCTCCCTCAAAAACAAAAGATAATTATTTGAACACTAATCTCAAATTTTGAGATCTTTCCTCCATGGATAAACTACATTAATTTAGCTAAAAAGAAATTTATCTCTCATTAATAAAAACACAAGAGGAAAAATTAGTTCTAACCTGCTAATATTTAACTGTGGCCTCCAAACCCAGAACATTAGTTCAGAATGCTTGAGTCCACTCCTCACTGGAAAAGTCAGAAAACCTTTCTATGACTTGAAGAGGAAGCTAGGACAACATCAAAACATTAAAAAAAACAAAAACAAAAACAAAACCCAGATGCAAAATTAAATCTGGAGTGCAGAGCCGGTAACATCAAGAACATGTTTATTCTACACTTCAATTTGTACAAGATGTGCCTGAAATAATGTTTAATGTTATTGGACATGGCTGTGGTTACATTCCCGAGTGTCTCAAATGTGCTGTGTTAGATCCTCCGTCCGCTACAGTTGTTCATCTCAGCCATGACCCTGTCTGGCTGTGTAAAATCAAGTTTGTGTTTAATGAATGAGCACTCACTGAGTCCAAGCTATGCTGTTGGGGAGATTATAGTAGTGGCAGTATTTTAATAAATAAATGTATGGAGTCCTCATGATAGCTATACAAAAAAAACAAAAACCAAAAAACTGTATAGTCTTACCTCAACTCAACTCAAAGAGCAGTCAATCCTGTGATTCCTCCACAGTGGCTAGTCACCTTTTCTTTCCACAGTTTGCATAGGAGAAAATAGAGATTTAGTTCTACCTGACCAAAGACCCAGAGATAATAAGTAATTAAGTTCTATGGCAGTATATTGAAGGCGCAATATTTTTTTAAACTCCTAGCCAGTGAGACTGTCAGAGAAAGCACCAAATAGTGTGCCTGTTCCATAGTGATAATTCACACTTATCATGAAAGCAACAAACATTAAAATTTGAGGGTAACTTAAAACAAAGACCTTTTAAAACTTTTTAAATGTGTGTTTGATTGCGTATATGTCTGAGTACAGTCCCCTCTGAGGCCAGAAGAGGACATCATATCTCCTGGAACTAAAGTTACAAAAGGTTGTGAGCTCCCATGGAGGCACTAGGAACTGAGCCTGCGTCCTCTGGAAGAGCAACCAGTGCTCTTAGCTGATGAACCATCTCTACATCCCTGACGGACCTTAATGTTAAGGAATTGGCTCATGTGGTTATAGTAAAGCAAGGAAGAGCCATGGCTGAAACTCTGACAGCAGAGATCCTTGGTACACAGGGGCAGTCAGTCATGGCTGTTAGCTGCCTGCATAAGGAACAAACGGTCTTAGTTTACTGATGGCTACCAGCAAAAGCCCACCTTCAGCCTTAGCAAGTTAAGTTCCTCTGTCATCCTCTGTCAAGCCAGTGTGGGAGATTCTCAATATGGAAAAATCTAGCAGCAACAGACATTATAATTTTTAGCAATCTTACAAACAGCACTCTTGGGTTTGCAATAGTCTATTTGAACCCCACTCACACCCAAGTGGAGGGCATTGTACAGCATCACAAAGATAAGGAGCTGGGGATAATTTGAGTCTGTGCTGGAATTTGTTCACCCCACATGGTTGGAGATCTTCAGCTGCAGGAAAGAATGTCAGCACAGTGGCAAGCCTTGTGAAGACCTTCGGAGTCCTGTACCTGATCATATCACAAGGGATAGTGGTGTAGACATGGGCCCTTCTTGCTCAGAGAGAAAGAAGGATACTCCACCTCATTCTCGTCATAAAGATTACTAACTCTCTCTACATTCAGACACCATCACAGGGGGAAAAAGATACCTTGATAGAGAACTGGATGCTCAATATTCCAAAGATCCTATCAAAAGAGATTGGGGAAATGGTTGCTATTATTTAGCAACTCTAGGGTTCTGTTATTAATCGGGGTACTTGTGTATCTTCTATTCGCCTGTTTATTTGCTGAATACTGTTGTTCTCAAGAGCTAGATTAACCTGGTTACAGGAAGTGAAGAGCAAGTACGGAGGGAGTATGTGATTGCAGAATTTGAGTGAGAATGGCTCACAGAGGCTCATATATTTGGATACTTGGTCTGTAGTTTGTGGAACTGTTTGGGAAGGACTAGGAGGTGTGGCCTTGCTGGAGGAGGTATGTCTCTTGGGATGAATTTTGAGGTTTCAAAAGCCCATGCCCAGCCCAGTCTGCCTCTGCCACTGCCATTGCCTTTGCTTCTACCTCCTGCCTGCCTGCATCCATCTCTCTATCACTCTGTCTGTCTCTGTCTCTGACTCTCTCTCTCTCTCTCTGTATATCTCTACCTTTTTCTGTCTGTCTGTCTGTCTGTCTGTCTGTCTGTCTGTCTCTCTCTCTCTCTCTCTCTCTCTCTCTCTCTCTCTCTCTCCCTCCCTCCCTCTCCTCTCCTCTTCTCCCTCTCTCTTTCTCTCCCTCCCTCTTCTCTCTCTCTCTCTTTCCCTCCCTCCCTCCCTCCCTCCCTCTCCTCTCCTCTTCTTTTCTCTTCTCCCTCTCTCTTTTTCTCCCTCCCCCCCTCTTGTGTGTGCATGCATGAGTGCACATGTGTGCACACTTGGGGATCATATGTAATCCCTCAGCTACTGTTCTAGCACTATCCCTGCCTCCCTACTGCCATGCTTCCCGCCGTGATGGCCATGGAGTGACCCTCTGAAACTATAAGTCTACAATAAATTAATTATTCTCTAAATTGTCTTTGCCATGGTGCCCCTTCACAGCAATGGAAAAGTAACTAAGCTAACATTCAACTCTAAAATTAGAACTGTCTGTGCCTATAAATAACTAAGTGATCATTTTTATGCCCCAAATTGTTTTCCAACCAGCATGTATCTCCTAACCCATTTTTATAAAGAGGAATAGGCAAAGAAGACAATGATTTGTCTCTTGAAGACCAGATCGGTGGTCTCTGAATTGCCTAGCAGTAAACCTGAGAACTATCTCCCAATAGAAACACAATATAAGATTAGTAGAAATAATAACTGAAATTAATACACTTGATACAAACCTAGACATACCTGAGAAGGAGGGAATCTCAATCAAGGAAATGCCTCCATCACATTGGCCTGTAGGCAAGTGTAGGGATTTTCTCTTGGTAAATAACTGAGGTAGGCCTACCCAGATCACACCCCTGGGCAAGTGAGCCTGGGTTGTACAAAAGCAAGCTGAGCATGCCCTGAGGAGCAAAGCAGGAAGCAGCACTCCTCCACTGCCCTTGCTTCTCTTCCTGCCTCCAGGTTCCTGCCTTGAGCTCACTCAATGATGACTGTAAATGTAAGCTGAATTAAACCCTTTCCTTCCCAGGTTGTTTTTGGTTAGTATTTTATCACAACAAAATAAAGCAAGCTAGGGTAATCAATGATTAGGTAATGATGCTCACTGCTTTCAGTAGTTGACTGAAATCCCATGACTAACTACGTTTTATACCATCAAATACAGCCTCTGAAATGTAGTGTTAATTCATGTAAACAGGAAGAAGAGACCATTTTCCAGCCTCCAGTAGTGCATGTGCTGAGCACTTATGGCCAGAAAATTATATCCCTGGGTTTCCCCAGCATTTAACTTAAAACCTTTCAGATCCACATGCTGTAGAGCGAATAACACAGTGTCCTCACATTAACTTTTCTGCTGACTCAGTGGCTATCAGCCTCTTAGATTTGTTCTATTTGCTCTATGTGCTGGGAAGACATGTATGCAAACAGAAAACATACATCACAACATGTAGTAAATGTCATAAACATATGCATACAAGAGAAAGAGGAGCGGAGACCGAGATGAAACATGGCAGTCTGATCTGGAGCTTTGGGTGTCCATCCCTGCTGTTGTGACTCCTGTTAAGGAAAGGTTGGAGGAGTGGTGATGGAGGATCTACAAGTTCCTGACAACCACAGACACCATGCATGAGCAGATGGACATAAGGTCAGATCCAATGCGAGAAGAAAAACTTTTCACAGGAAGTGGTGCCCAACAGGTCCTCCTACTAAGACAAAATCTCATGTATCTTCCTCTTACCTAGGATAATATATATATATATCGAAAGTATATATATATATATATATATCAAAAACATATATATATATATATATATATATATATATATATACTTTTGATTTGCTATCTCAGAATATAAACCCCCAATGAAAGAGAGAACACTGTTTGCATCTATGTGCACCAAGCTACACATAGTCACACACTGAGTCACCGTTTGAGAAGTTAATAGGCACGGGTTTCTGAATCAATGACTGCCCATTCATTAGAATTGTATTGAACATTTTATGAACAGTATGCCAGTCCTCATGAAAGCTTTTCAAATTTATCTTTTTCACGACTGTGGATATAGCCCCTGGGATCTGTAATAAAGAAACAATTAAGGAGGACCCATTTTACAGCATGAATATGTATTAACCCTTGTTCATCACAGCTAAAAAGGGAGCCCTAACGAGCTGTTAAAGAGCCCTAAAGTCCCCTCAAGATTACGCACGCACAGTGATGTCAGGTGTGACTCATTAAGCTTGGAATGGAAAAACCAGTTCTATCTCTATGAACAAAAGTGACCGCGGCTGCATCTTTATGCTACAGGGTGGCCAGATTCAATCTGTGTGTGAGAAAATAATGGCAATGAGCTAGGGGAGAGAAACACAGTAATCTTATGCATTTATCTCATGAGTGCTAAATGAAAGGAGACAGTTGTTGTAAATGTCCCATGGCTGGCGAGATGGCTCAATGGGAAAAGGCACTTTTGCCAAGCCCAGTGACGTAAATCCAATCCCTAGCACCCACATGGTAGGAGAGAGTTGATTCCCACAAGCTAATCATTGACCTGAACATGCATATCATAGCATATATGTGTGTGCACATGCATGCACACAGAGAGGGGCGCCATGGGAAGAGAGGGGAGGAGGAGGATAGGAAGACTGAGATTTCTACAACTTCCTGTTGGGTCTACCCATTGCTGTCCAGTGTGCCCATCACCTCTGAGAGAGGGCCCATGCCCCTCGTTTCTTCAGGAACTGGCTTGTGAACTTTCTAATACAAAATTATGATAAGAACATGTCTTATGTTCACAGAGATTCTTACAGAAATTCTTGTTTCACACATTACATTAATGCTTTAGAAAGCTCTGCCCCCTCCACTAATTCAGAACTTTTCAATCTGATTAGGAGTCTTTTAGAGGGTCATAAAATTAATTTAGAGAGTTTAATCAGCACTTTTTTAAAAACAGAAAAAAAATAAAGTTCACAGAGACAATAAGATAAAAATTGCTCCAGGAATGTTTGTGTCAATTTTACAAGTATGATGAAGTATGTGTGTGTGTGTGTGTGTGTGTGTGTGTGTGTGTGTGTGTGTGTTTGTGATTGTGCATATGTAAGTGTTTATATGTATGTGTGTATATATTATACACATACTTATATTTGCATGTATATATGTGTGTTTACATATGTGTTTGTGTGTCTATGTATATGTGTGTATAGTGTGTATGTCTGTCTGTTTATGTATGTGTATGAATATGTGTTTCTATGTATATATTATGTGTGTATGAGTGTATATGTATATGAATATAGAGGCATTTATTCTATATTTATGTATGTGTTAGATTTTGTGCATATATGTATATACATGTGTGAATATGTATTGTGTACATGTATGTATACTTATGTTTATGTGTGTATATATATGTATGTGTTTGAGTGTCTTCTTATATGTCATGTATGAGGCAAATGTATATACAGGTGAATATGTGTTTGCGCGTATATGATGTATGTAAATGTGTTTGTATGGAGATGGTGTGTGTATTCTAGACATAGAGTGAACTGTCCCTTCCACACTGCATCTTAGTCAGGAGTGCTCATGTGAGGTGTCTTTGCAGTACATGGCCGTGTCTTTAGTGCAGAGACAGTGAACTGAGAAGTATGCCTCAGCCAGAGCTGGGTGACAGGCAAAGAGGCACTTTGAAACATGCAAAATCACTGAGCCTTTATTCCCTGCTCATTCTTAGACATAGGCTGGGGAGAGAGGGGGACACATGCATTTTAGAGCCACAAACACTCTAGAGTGACTAGAAGTGTCCAACCTTGACGTCATGAAATGATGGCACAATCCATGAGCGTTGTCTCACATCCATAGCCATCCTGGGGGGCCCTTGGCTCTCTCGCCACAGGGCAGCCATCCCTGGACACTCCCAGAAATGCCAATATAAGGAATTCTCTTTGGGAATTTAAGATGACATAGTAACAAGAAAAGAATAGTGATTTCTATATCTGACTGAAATTCCATAATAAAGCACTACAGACTTTCTCAAATTTAGTACTGAAAGTGCTAGGTGTGGATGGCAGGAAGGGGCCTTTCCTCTTGAGTTTAGCCTACATTCGCCATGCTGCTGCACGCCTACATACATCCTGCTACGAGAAACCATGACCACAAATCACACGAGACAAGAATCTGTAGATAAGCAGAGACTGAGACACGGCCCAGGAGAGGAGAAGCGACAACAGGTAAAAATTAGCAGCAAAACCTTGTCATCTGGCATCAAGATTGTCTTGGTTGGTTGGTTGGTTGGTTGGTGACAGGGTTTCTCTGTGTGGCCTTGGTTGTCTTGGACTCACTTTGTAGCCTAGGCTGGCCTCGAACTCACAGTGATCCACCTGCCTCTGCCTCACAAGTACCGGGATTAAAGGCATGCGCCACAGCACCTGATGAGACTGACATTTTATAAACCTGCTTCCTCAGCAAGTCAATGGCTCTAGAGACTGTGAAGGGAGGAAGTCCTCCGTGGAGGCAGAGTCAGAACTGGAGGCACTCCGTGAAGGCAGAGTGTGGTGTTAATTTTTTATTTACGTGCATATGTGTGCGCGCACACACATGTGTGTGTGAGGGCCCACAGACACCAGAAGAGGGAGTGGGATCCCCTGAAGTTGGCTGAGAGCCATCCAATGTGGGTGCTGGGAACCAAACTCCAGTCCTTTGGGAGAAGAGTAGGCACTCGTCACTGCTGTCCCATCTCTCCAGTCCCAGTCTTATGTTTTTCTTAATAGTAAGAATTATTACAGTTTTTTTTATAAAAGAAAGACAAAGTACCAGCAACTCAAACTGAAATAGCCCCCAGCAGCCTAACTACTAAGAAAGAACATAACTCTTGTGATAAGCCAGAGGGCTGGATCAGATTACCCAACAACTGTCTCCCGTCTCGTATTAAGGATTAGAAAATAATCCCTGCTAATTGGCACAAGGGCTCGGTCAGCTGTGGTTGGTGGTGAAGCACACACGAAAGTGGTAGCTGACTTTTGTTTTCACAGCCCCAGATGAACCCTGGCACAGACGGGTGAACCTGCCTCTGTGGGGAACGGACAAATCCGCTTTCTAGAGGCTGCTTCAACCCCTGAGTCACAGGGTGGAATATACATAACCTCTTAAAAGACGGTCTTATTTGTATTTCTTCCTGAGTCACCTGACTTTGGGCTACAACTCTGTGGGAGACGAGCGAAGAGCAGACAGAAGGTGGAAGACTTCGAAGCCTGTGCTCAGAGACACGAGTCCTTTGTACATAGTGCAAACGGCAGCCAAACTGCACTGATAAGCTGGGGAACGGGTGAGTGTAAGACAGAGCTATTCCTATCCAGTCTGCCAATTTTTCCTCTCTGCTTTAAACGTGGGTACAATACAATGTGTTGAGTTGCCAGGCTTTCTCTTTTGAATTTCATATAAAGGAATATTGAAAAAGAATGGGGAATTATAAAAATGTGCCCTTCCCATGGTAATATTTTTTTACATATTTTCCAACATTCCTGTTCAAATTAAGATTTGGATTCAAGAAGGAAAATCCTCCCTGAACCTCCCACATAATCTCTGATCAGCTTTACCTATGTTCACACCTGTGGGCAGGTGCACGTGTGTGTGTGGCTACATACACTGAGCTCAAAGGTCACTGACTCAGCCAGACTGTCTGGCCAGGGAGCTCTGGGATCTGCCTGTGGCACATCACCATGCTGAGTGTTTACACAGATGACAGAGGTCCAGACTTGGGCACTAGGTCCTTGTACTTATGCAGACAGCGTTTACCGGCTGAGCTGCCCTCCTGGCCTACACATATTAGGTTAAACTGCTGTTTAGTATCTGAAAACGATGGTCTTGCTTCCTGACTACTAGGCTCAGAACCTAAACTGGTAGCCTGAGAATGCCTCTTGACCCTCGGGGAGGGGCAGGAGGACATCTGTCCCTCACCATTGCTTCCCATGCCTTGGATTTGCTAATGGTATTCTAGAAGAGGTAGGGACAGTGACAGTGCAGCCTTCCTCTTTTGATCTAGATAAAATACCATTTTCCTTAATAGGGTTTAACTGATTATGGTGAAGATATCAGCCGAGTAGCTTCTGCTTTAATTAAATAGGTGCTAAGCAGTTTGATCACTTTAGCAGTGACAAGTTGTAGTGTTCACTCATCCATGAACAAAAATTATATTACAGTGTTTAACCTGCTTACATGGGAGAGGTGACAGCATTTGACTTCTCCTTGTGGAAAAAAAAAAGAATGTCTAACTATAGAATGGTAATTCCCTAATAGTCGAAGCTTAAGGGTGAAGGAAAAATGATAAACAGCCATTGTGCTGCTATTGTATGCTAGACACTGAAGAACAAATGCAGAGAAAAGCCACTGACCTCAATATTTCATTACGACACCCAGAGGCGTGTAAACATAATTTCAAGACAGTGAGAGAAATATTACTGTAAATATATCCAAACATTGTGACGCTGATAAGGAATTTGCTGCAAGTGGTGTGTTCTAAAGGGTGAGACATTTACCTGGTAATGGTTCCTGGGGAGCAGGAACTCCTAAAGGAGAAATCAGCTACATGCAAAGAAACAAAGGCTCTATGAAGCCAGGCCCAGGAGTGGACCCTGTGAGGCCAGTGCCAGGGAGGCTGAGGCAGGAAGAGAGCGCGATGGATATTCAAGGCCATGCAGGGCTACACAGCAGGACGCTGTTGGAGAGGGAAGGAGGGAAGGGAAGGAAGAGCAGGGGAGGAGGGTTCTGAGGTGCAGCATCCCCAGTGCACACGTAACAGGCTGTTGTGCGGGGGTGGGGGGGGGGGAGAGAGAGAGACAGAAAGAGAGAGACACAGAGAGAGAGAGAGACAGAGAGAGAGCGCGCGCACATTTGTATCTGGGTGTCTGTGTGTCTATGTGTCTGTGTCAACTTGGTACTCAGTACTCAAGGTAGGGACAGCAGGCAGGAGTGGGCAGAGTCCGTAGGTTTAATGGCCAGTCAGTGTATCCAAACCATCAACCTCCAGGTTCAGGGAGACCCTGTCTCAAAAAAATAACGTGGAAAGTGATTGAGGAAAACACCTGGTATCACCTGCATCTACCTGCATACAACATGCACAAGCACATACACACACATATACACATGCACGCACACACACACCCACACACACACAGTAGTGGGGACTATTCCTGTATTTATATGCTTGGCTGATAGGTAACTGGGAAGCTACCACTGTTTACTAGAGTAAAGCAAACAGGTGTCCCTCAGAGAAGTAGCACGACATTCCCACAGTCAGTGTCTGCTCGACCCACACACAGGGACATTGGGAAAGTTCAGAAAAGAAAACATACCAAGGGTAGCCTGTAGTAAAGGCATCCCCGTGTGCATTCCGCTTGCTTCTGTGAGGCAGCGCCTGCATCAGCAGCCACAACAGAACATCACTGTGTCCCTCTCTCCTCTGGTCCACTCCAGGGTTCAGTATCTGTGTACTATAAAGTGACAATTGCAGTAGATGCCTGTTGCTGCCTTCTGTCCTGCCTGCCTGCCTTCAGCAGTGCACGCGCTCATGCACTGTCTCCATGGAAAGCTTTCTCCTGTTTTCCATCCACATGGTTTGAGTGGCTTGCTGGATATGGATCTGATACCTGGCCAGGGAGAACTGATGAGACTTAGGGCTTTGTTTTGTTTTTTGTTTGTTTGTTTGTTTGTTTCCTTTTTGAACAATGACTAAAGTCCAGAACAGTCAAGGCCACGACATGGGACAGACCTGTCTAAAAATGACATCACCAAGGAGAAGGTGATGGGGGTGGGGGGGCAGGGGGAGCTGGCTTGGAATTCTAAAGCGAGACCCACAATCTTGTACTTCTTCCCTTGAGGTCAGCTTACCTCCGCACTTGTCACAGCTGCACTCCTGTCTTACCTTGTGGGACCTGCCTTCTGAAATCTGAGGCTTCCAGGTGATTTTCAAAAGTTGCCTGGTAAAGCTAGGTGGTTAAAATGTTGTTCTGGGTGTTCCCCCTAGCAACAAGGACTCTGAAACCCAGAGTCTCAGTGAAATCTATGCTCCCAGCCAAGAAAGGAACAAATAATACACATAATAAATTAGTTAATTATAGAGGATGTCAAAATGTTAGTGAGTGCTATGGAAACAGGAAACTGCCAATCAAAAAGAGGAGAATTGTAGGGGGCGGGGCAAGTGAAAGCTGCCTTGTGGCCACATTGGCCAATGTGAGCCTAACCTGAGATAGGAGGCGCTTTAAAGAAAGACTTCATGGGTCAGAGAGCTAGTCAAGAAGATGACCGGATGGAAACTGGGTTCTGCAGAACAGAGTCGTGTCAGGAAAGGTCTGCAGTGGGAGTGTGTCTAGCATCTTCTAGGAGTTGGGAGGAAACCATGGCAGCTGATAATGATCAGACAGTCAAGAACAGTCCCTGAGAAACAACATGCATGTATTTAACTTTGATATTTACAAGGTATATACTTATCTCTGCTGTACAACAAACAACCCCATATGTTAAGCAATTATACCCGATAGTGACAGTCCAGGGTTCAGTGGTAGAGCACTTTTATGACCCAGGGTCTCCCAGAAGGTCGTTCTTTTTCATGTTGAGTGGGGAGCACAGTCATCTGAAGGTCCCGTTGGGGCTGGACATCCTGCTCCACTTTCATGGCTGTGAGCAGAGGGTCTCTGTACCTGATCAGATGGATTGGGCCCTAGGATTGCTGAATGGCTCTTGCAGAGTGGACTTGGCCTCCTTCAAACCATGGACCCAAGAGAGCACCATGTGCACTCTGTGAAATAACGTAAGTAACACACTATGTCTGCATGGGTGGATACTGCACAAGTTCTGCCAATAGACTATGAATTCTGGGAACACAATGGCTAGATTTAGAATGTGGAGCAAGCTGAAAGATAGAAGGCAGCAGCTTTCCACTGGGATCACAAACATCTATGTCCCTGGGAATGTGCTGGGAATCCAGAATCTCGGGATTAACTCCATGGCTATGAGTCAGAAAGTAAATCAACTGTTGGTGTGGTCCTGAGGAGCCTCTAGATGGGAACCCATAGATAAAGGGCGTGCTCTTCCTCCTCCTTCTCCCCTTCCTCCTCCTCCTCTTTCTCCTCTTCCTCCTCCTCCTCTTTCTCTCCTCCTCCTCCTCTTCTTCTCCTTCTCCTTCTCCTTCTTCTTCTTTGGAACTTCCAGTTAAAGAGAGAAGGATGGCCAGGAAGTTTGCAGGGAGTGGGAGTGGGGTATATCCTTGTGGTGACTGGAAAAGCCATGGCTCAAGGATATACAAGATTATTCTTAGATGCAAGATGGACAGTTCTGGTAAGTCTGTTATGTTGGGGAAAGGACTCTCTTGTTACCCTTGAAGGACACAAGGTATCTCCACAAACTAACTTCTAGTGACTAATATCTCTCCATTCTGTCTTTATCAAAGCTTTTCTTGGAAGGTGGAAGGGGGGGATTCTTGGAAGGTGGAAGAGTAGCAGAAGGCCTTTGTACATCATTGAAATGAATGAAGGGAATATAAAAACATAAAGAACCCAAACCAGAAGATATTCTCTCTCTCTCTCTCTCTCTCTCTCTCTCTCTCTCTCTCTCTCTCTCTCTCTCTCTCTCTCTCTCTCCCACCCTCTGTGTGTGTGTGTATGTATGTGTGTATGTGTGTGTATATGTGTTCATCCTCATGTGTGTGTATGTGTGTGTATATATATATGTGTGTGTGTGTACATCTGTTTCTTGTCCCTTCTGTGGGAATTAGGTTCCCTTTGTGCTTGGAAGGGCACATGCTCACACGTCACTGAACATTACCAGTCAGATTTACAATTTCCAGGATATCTGGGGTCATGTAGGTGCCTTGATCATCCATGCGTAAGACATGATATCAAAAGCTGCAACACGGATACGAGGCCAAAGGAGAAAGCAAGGCGAGGAGGGGGCATTTCTCATGGAAGTGCTATGGGCTGGCCTCAAAAGCACCTTCTATTAACACTTTGATCTAAATTTAGAAGTTAAAACCGTTTCCATGGATAAATACCTATAAACCTTCTTTCAAAGGGGAGTGAGGGATCACTTTAGCTATGTGTTTCTTTTCTGATAGTTTTAATCATAGATTCAGTAATTCTTATAATCTTTTTTATGATTGGGGGAAGAACTTATTTCACAGTGCAACAAATACTTCTGTACCATTCAACAAACTAAAGTATTTTCTCACGTTAATATAAACAAAATAGCCTATCACTGAGGGTTTATAAAACTTGTGTGTGTGTGAGAGAGAGAGAGTATAGCTAAGTAGGTAAGGTGAAGGTCAATATTAGATAGATAGATAGATAGATAGATAGATAGATGACAGATAGACAGATAATAGATAGATGATACATAGATAGACTGATAGACAGAGTGACAGACAGATGATAGATAGATAGATAGATAGATAGATAGATAGATAGATAGATAGACAGACAGGCAGATGATAGATAGATAGAATGACAGAGTGACAGACAGACAGATGATAGAATGACAGAGTGACAGACAGAATATAGATAGATCAATAGAGTGACAGACAGATGATAGATAGATAGATAGATAGATAGATAGATAGATAGATAGATGATAGATGATTGAAAGATGATGGATAATAGATACTTTGATAAATAGAAAATAGGTATAGAGGGGTGATAGTGATATGAGATCTAGATTAATGGTATGTAAGAAATGATATAGATAATAGATGAATGATAAATAAAAGATAGGTAGATGGTAGGTAGATAGACTGATGCTAGATGACAAATTTTGATAGGTGACTGACAGATAAATGATGATGAATATAGATATAGATAGATACATATAGATGATAGAGAGATGATAAGCACATGATAAATACATGATATATACATACATAGATACTGATGGTAGATAGATGATTGATAAATGATAAATATATGACAGATCATAAATAGATAATAGAAAGATAGATAGATAGATTTGTTTATCTGAACCAACTGTATGTGAGCATTGTACACAGTCAGAGTGCACCCCATACATCTCATAAGGAAACTCTTCAAAAAAAATCTTTATAAGAAACTCTTTCTACCTGTCAGGCTCCAAAAATATTTAATTAAATCAAATTTTATGAAATTTAGTAACATTTCATCATCATGAAAATTGTTCATATGTATCTTCTACAAATATTCTTTAACATATGTTTCTTAAATACAGGAAAGGAACATGGGCCTGACAAAGCTAAAACCAACTGACAGAACACATTCAAAGTAAGGTATGAAAAGCCTGGAGGGGAGCTGACCGCCTGACTCTGGGATGCCTGTCCTCCCCAGCATCTCTCTGGGATGCCTGTCCTCTCCAGCATCTCCTGGGTCCTCACCTGGTCTATCCAATGCCATTCTCTCTTTCTTCTTTCACTCACTTTGGTTGCTTATAATGTTTTCTCTTTTATATCTCTGGGAAATCTTTGAACATTAGTTGTACTGAACATGCATTTGTGAGAAAGGCTCTAAAACAACAGCGCGTTCTTGCATAGAAATGTCAAAAGTTCCCCGGATTTGCTGCTGCTGTTGTTGTTGTCATTGTCCTTTGAGCAGAGCCTCACCCTATAGTCCAGGAGGACCTCAGGACAGAGGAGGGCACTTTACCTCTCATTCTCTCTTCACACTTATACACACAGATATACAGCTGCACATATACAAACAAATACATATAATACACACACATACAAATACATAAAAATAAATAAAACAACAAAAAGCAATCTAGTCCTGTGGTGGATTCCCCACCCCATTCTCTTGTGGAAAAAAAATGATGTGGTAGTGCCTTGATGATGCTACACTGAATGTAGACTATAGGTCTTTTTTATATTTTTACAATCTGGCTTTAAATAAAAATTTTTTATGTTTTTATTGGGAAAATTATGTGGCTAGGAGCTATTTAAATTATCTTTATAATGGTATTGCCAGTGGGAGCCTTTAGGAATGCCTCAGGAAACTCTCATTTCTTTTTTTTCTTTCTTTTTTTTTTACATATATATTTATATTATTACACATATATACAATAACCTATCTACAACAAGAAGAACCAGGAAAAATCAGGAACTATATAAATATTACATTCATAGTGTTGTGCCTATTTGTATTTGGCAACCTTGAATAAAACATCTTTCCTATCTTGGTGAGTCTAAAATTCTGAATGTAAATAAATATCTATCATATCTCATCTATAGCAACCTAAAAACCCATATCTAGACCTAAAAACATCTTTACCCTTAAGCAACTAAGCTTAATTGTAAAATTAAACTATCTGGTCTTCAACCCCATCAGAGACTTGAGAAGGAGTAAAATTATCTGAGTAGACAGGAAGTGCAGGTTAGCAGCTTCCAAAATGAGAAGATGACAGAGACAGTTTGCTACCTGAACAGTAACCCAAAACTCTCTATAACATTGGAGCATCATTTTCAGCCTTCTGGCCCAATATATCTGACAGACATACTTGTGATGCAGGAACTATTGAGGACTTGCTTACCCTATCTTGACAGAGTTTGGCCATCAACTCTGCGTAGTTCCAAACTTGCCTTTTTTTAGGCAGAATTCTGTCTGTGGCCGAAATGAGGACATTTTGCCCAGTGGCTGGTTTGTCACATTGGACACCATCTCCATAAGGAGGTTCAATGATGCTCATCATCTTCTCTGAAGTAGGCTGGGTGTTGGCCAGGAGTTAACCTGTCTTATCGTCAAAGAATCTTTAAAATAATAAAAGCATCTTTAAATGCCATATTCTGTAGGTCTCTGAGGTTTTTGAAGACCTTACCTAACTATTTTACCTTACCTATCTATAGAATCATATCTATCTCTTACACCTAGGAGGTATATTGTTGTGATTAAAAATAGACTAGTCATTGACATGACCATGACTTGATCAACTAGAAATTAACTAAGCAGCCCACAATAACAGTTTCAAGGTATTGGAAGTAAACAACATTCTCATTCCTGCCCTTAGTGTTTCCTCTGATTTGCAATTCTCAAGGAGGGGCAGAGGATGCAATGGATCTTACTTGGACTTGAGAAGATCTGAGTTTCTCTCCCATTTCTATGAAAAGGGAAAGATAATGGCCATTCCCTTAGATCAATCAGTCTTTGCATGCTCTGACTTTCAGAGCTCAATGAGAAAACAAACAGTTGCTATTTAAATTGTGAGTCAGCATATTTCTTGGTAACCCCCCTCTCTTCACACACCTACACACAGACCTACATAGCCAGTTTCCCCTCATGTCCTGCCTGTAGCACATCCCTTGTGCACCACTCATTCTGGACAGAGGCAATAAACAATCAATAAAACTCTGCTGTCACTTGATACTTCCTTTGTGCAAAACTGGTTAAAAATCAAAAAGGCAAAAACAAATATTAATTAATAAATAAATGCTGAATTCATTGTATATATTCTGCTATGCATTTCCCATGCATTAACGTGTATCTAAATTAGGTGGAGAAAACTTGACAACCGAGGCAGAAAAAGAATGCAAAAGCATGAGAGACAGGTATAAAAGTCCTGAGTGTAAATAATCTACTATAGTGCTCTAAGTAGATAAAGACAGTGCTTGCCCAGCTAGCACCATCCCAGCAGCAAAACAAACCCAGAATCGAGCCAGAGCCAGACAGAAGCCCAGAGCATGGATGCGCTCCATCCCAGCAGGGGTTTGGAGGGAAGGCTGAAGGAGACCCTATGGGAGGTGTTATGGTTTAGATCGGAAATGTCTCTCTCCTACAGGCTTATGCTCCTAGCAGCTGCTCCCCAGCTGGTGTGCTATTTTAAGAACTTGTGGAGCCTTCGGGGGGGGGGGGGCCCCAGCTGGCAGAAGTAGGTCTCCAGGGGATGAGCTAGTGAAGGTCCCAGGTCAGACCTTAGTCTGGCCTTTCTCTCTATTTCCTGGTGGGCTGTGATGTGAACAGCCTCCACTACACGCTCCCACAGCCACAGTCTGAGCTGCTCTGCCACGCTTTCTCTGCCACACTTTCCCTGCCTTGATGGTCCGGAACACTCTCAAACCATAAGCCAGCATAAGCCCTTTGGCCCTTAAAGTTGTCAGGCCCACCTGCTTCAACACAGCAAAGGTGAAAAAGAGAGAAAGAAAGATCAAACACCCTCCATCTTCTCCAGGAAGTTAAGGGAAGAAACGAGGTGGCCCCTCCCCTTACTCCCCATGGTCATGAGACAATATCACTCATAACTGTCCCCTGCACAGCCCTTGTAGCCGCATGGTTCTTCCTAGCATGGGCCCGTGCCACTACAAGCTCTCTGCTTCCACCTGGAAGACTAGCTCACCTCTCACAGAGTTATTACCTACTGCCCTCTGCCTGTTCTTCACCTAGAAGGAACAGCAACTTTCTTATCTCCATCCACTGCCTAAAAGATAAGGTCTATACTCTTAAAAAGCAGAGGCAGGCAGATTTCTATGAAGTCGGGGCTAGCCTGGTCTACAAAGCGAGTCAAGGGCAGCCAAGACTACACAGAGAAACCCTGTCTTGAAAAACCAAGCCACCCAAACAAACAAACCAGACTCCCCGTGCTAGCTTGTAGAACTCCCCACTTTCTTCCATTCCTCCCTTTCCACACTCAAGGTTAGGCGGAGAGAAGGAAACCCTATCTTTGCCAGTAGTTTTGAAACTAATTGTCATGGGAAGTAGATAAAGTCTGAGTGAAAGGGTGCTGTTGACAGCCATGTCAAGGACCCCAAAGCTCCACCACCAAATCTATAGGAGTGGCAAAGCCTTCCTTGGATGAGGGACACCTTCCTTCTGTCCAAGTGTTTGTTACTGGTTGATCGCTGTGTGCAAAGCTAACAACAGCAGCTTCTTCCTCACATATGTGTGCAACCTGAGACTGGGAACGAGTTCATGAGTTTCCAGGCTGCGCAGCAGGTGCCCACCCAATGCCAGTTTTTCTGTATGTGTGTCTGTCATTTCTTCATCTGTGTCTTGCCCCAGTCAGGTTGCCATGGAGGACACAGCTAATTGTACCACACTGTGCGGCCTTTGCATTCCTCTACTTCCTTGATAACTGCTCTTATGAACCAAAATGGCCTTCCTACCTCCCTTCTGCCTTCTCTCTCTCTCTGACAGTGACTTAGTTCAGGAATTCCCTGACAGCCTGGTCCCAAATTGAATATGTCAGAGGACGGGACTCCACTGAAGAGTCCCATGGGGAAAATGATGCAGAAGTGTGCTGGGCTCCGAGCACGTCTACAGGTCTTCCCTCTTGTGTCTGAGCACCCAGCCTCATCCTTCTCCGTGCTCTTCAGGAGCTGTTCCACTGGACGTCAGCCCCTAAAGGAGGAGTACACAGCTCTCTAGTCTCCACAGTCCACCTCAGTCCATTGCTCAGGGAGGGCGGACGCTATGACCAGCCAAAAGAGTTAACCTAGGAGGACCTTATGTATCATTTCCCTTGTCAAAATGAAAGCTGTAAATCTTAAACCTAATGCTTAATGTATCCAGATATTGAACCCAGGGACTTTTATTCTCTGCTTAATGATCTGTCTAAAACATCAAAAAAGATTACTTAAAGAACTCCAGGCCTCAGGGGTTCTATAAAATTACACAAATCCTCTGCCCTCCCCCCACCCACACACACCATCTCTTCCAAGTTTTAAAAACTTTATTGGAAAACACTTATGCAATGTTTCAGATATTATTTTTTTTCTTCCCCTCAGATACTAAGTCTGGTGTGCTTGATTGCTGAGGGTAGGACAAGCGGTCGGGTATGATGAAATTTTATTAGATTAGAACCTAAGCCTTTAATAGCATGTGCTGCTGGGAATACAGCAGCCCCTTACTCAGCATCTTCTAACACGGAAAACGGTCGCGCTCAGCTCTCTCTCTGTAACCTAACATTGCAGTAAGGATGGGTGACACATAGGGTGTTCTCTAAAACTCCAGACGTGTGTAGGGATCTGATTAAAACAGAAACATGAGAAGGCACTTCAAAGCCAGAGAAAGAGAGTTCAAGTATAATTATTCTCTGCAACACAGGGAGCATTGGCGTCCCTGTGGTAAAGGGGATGCTAAGACTTCAGGGCTGAAGAAATTGGAACAGCAGACCTCAATATTGTTCAAAAAGTTCCCTCAAAGATTGCTCCTCTGAGGCCTTTCAAACCTACCCCATAGTTGCTGGGGAGACAGCTCAGTAGATATAGACACTCGCTGTCCAAGCATGGGGACCTGAGTTTGTTCACCAGAGCCCATGTAAAATTGCTTGCCGTGGTAAGGCACACTTGGTCCAGAGTACTGGGGAGTTGGGTACAGGCAGATCCCTCGTCCCTGGCCAGCCTAGTCAAACCAGCTGTTTCCAGGTAAAAATGATGACTGTCACAGAAGAGATAAGGTGAAGAACAGCTGAGGAAGACATCTGAGGCACACACGTGCACACGCGCGCGCACACACACACGGAGAGTGTCAATAGTCAGCTATAATATTTACATCCAGCGTCACAGAAGCATAGCCCTACACATTCCTTGTTGAGAGAAGCAGCATCTTCATGGTCTCTAGGGTCCAGGAAGCATGCTGGTGGTTGTTCTGGGTTCTGGTTTCACGTACCGTGGTGGCTGGCATGAGCCATGAGGTTTAGGTCGATGGAGACTGTTTTCAGCTATTCTGCTAAATCTAGGTCCTTGGACTGTACACCACTGTCTCTCCCGAAGAGCAGAGTCGCTAATTAGGGGACTCGATGTTTGCAAAGTGGCAAGCTTCCAAGTTACTCCCAAATGCAAAATCTCCAATATTTTTAAAGCACCACAGAGTCACAGTGGCAAGTGCATTATTTGCTTTATTTACCTTAAGAGTGCTCTCTTGTGAGTGTGTTTTTTTTTTTATGAAAATAACTCTGCTCTGGGCCCTTGTATGGAAAGCTCCCTCCCACCTTTATGCCCCAGCACTTTAGAGCATGTGTGGCTTCCCTAAGATGCCTCAGCCCCATTAAGAATCACTCCTGGGCGAAGGCAGCAGCCAATGGGTTAATGAGGTTGGGCAGCCTCAGCTTGTCAGCAGCTGCTTAAGCAGCGGGTTAGGGAAGCTCTGTTGCTTTCCATTCCCTACCGCTGAGTGATGGAGGGCCAGGATGCTGCAGAAGTCTAGTCAGGCCGCAACCTGTGCTCTCCAACAAAAGAAAAAAACAATGCAGTCCATGCCCCGGGGCAACAAGTCCTTGGTGATGGTGATACTGGGCAGAAGGGCGAAGTCTGAATGTAATTACCGGCTCTAAGGGGTTGAAAGGCGGCAGCATGAAGTTCCAGCATTGTTCTGATGAATCTATTGTGGAAATCGATGTTCCATAAGAACCGAACTAGAATGAAAACAGTCATTTGAACTGACTATACACCTCTTCACTGATGCTGCTGACAAATCCCTAGTGTTTCTTAACTGGTAATTTTTAATATCGAGATCATTTTAGGGATACAAATACACACACATACATACACACACACACACACACCATATAAATGTGCTTCAAATATACTAAAAATACTGCTTTTTCAGCAAAATTCTGTTTTCAAAAATGCAACAACTTTCAAAGAGTGAATTCTTCAAGTTATGGTCATTTGTTCACATGATAAACCAAAAACATCTTTTTTTCTTTATACGGCATCTAAATACTTTGGTTGGTTTTTGTTTTGATTGGGTTTGGGTTTGGGTTTTGTTAAGACAGGGTTTTAGGCTGGCCTCTCAACTCACAGCCATCCTCCACCCCAGAGTACTGGGCTCACAAGTCTGCGCCACCAAAACCAGCACTGACACCCTAAAGCTTTACACTTCCATGTCTCTCTCAAGATATGTCATTCACTGAGACCATGTGTAAAACCTCAAACTCCCAAGGCTCAGCTACAGTGGATCTGTGTGGGGTCTGAGAACTAGCATATCTGGAAACGCCACCCAGGCCATGTCAACCAAGACCGCCATGTTTGCAGTGGTCCAGCACCAGGATGGCTCATTCTTAACACTCTCCAGCCTCTGCCTCCTTTGCTGGGCTTCCCTCTTTATGACATCACAGTTGCCATGCTCTTAAGCTCTGGGACCCTTCTAGAAACCCTGGTGAGCTACCTAGGTAATCTCTCCCAGTGGATGAAACACGCCTTTCCACCTAAGTTCGCAGTGGAGCATACACTTCCAGCCAACACCCACCTCTCCCTTAACTCCTTCCTACCTGATCCTCCCCAGCACACCTTAATCTGTCAGAACTGATTACCTGCTTTTCCTGTCTCGTAACCACCATCTCTTGTTTTTCTATGCATAGCACAGTCTCAGAATAGGTGCAACAGGTTTGAGCGGTTTGACTAAAAATCATGCGAAAGGCAAATTACACAGGCTTTTGTACGCTTCTGCACACCCCTGCCCCATCTTGCTTCCTCAAACCCATTTTCCCTGGACCCTTTGGTTCTTTGGTGCCTGAGAAACATCTTGTTGCTCGGCCCTAAGCCAGAGAAGGAGCTGTTGAGCCTGTACATCAAGCTGGTTGGGCACAGGTAGCCAGAGTATTGGAGACAGAGTATAAAGTTTTAAACTCTGGGTAACTGCACAGAACAATACTGCCTGTGTGCAATACTACCACGATTAATTAGCAAGCTCAGGGCTTCTCACACTTGGTAAGTACACAAGGCAGCAAAGTCTAAGAGTCAGGTAAAGGAGCCAGTATTAAAATAGCTTTCCAAACGCAGGCTTCGGTTCACAGTCACCATTCATCCCTTTGCACTGAAAAAAAAAAATGCATTTGAGCTTAAAATGACTCTTCTCTATAGCTTTCTCCTCAGCCCGATTTAATTTAATTCACCGGATTGGAATGTTTAGACTCTGATCCCCGCCATTTCAAGTGCGACGACATTGACAGTTGAACCTGGGGACCATGTTGCATGTTTTTGAATGTTATTTGTCGGACTGAAGCTTGCAATGAAAAGCAACTATTAAAGAAAAATAAATGTGTGCAGAGATTAGAGTCCGCATTTTGAAATGTCAGTAAATACAATATTTTTATGACAGATCATAATGACTTGTAAAAGGCAGCCATATGTGTATCAAGCTCTTAATCCTTCTAATTTTTTTTTCCTTTTGGGGGAAAAAAAACTTTCATTTTTGAATGTGAAGATCACAGCACTAAATGAGAACTTTGCTTCAATTTGGGGGAGGAACTCGGAAAATCAGATGTCCTCGGCCCATAGATTTCTGTCTTTCAAAGAGAAACAACAGGGGCACTCGTAGCTTGTACGCTACAGTCATGTCACAACACACAGAGCAACAGAAAGATTTGAGAGAAAGAAATCAAGGCTAGAACATTAGAGTCAGCTCCCCGGACTTTAATGTGCTGTTTCGCTACTTCGCTGTGCCTCTAGGCAGTTTGCAGGGGTACTTTCACAAATAATGCCATTAACAGAATTTTACATGCCCAGGTCTCTTGACTTCGATCCCAAAGAAGTCTCTAAAACACCGTACAAATGACAGACTTGAGGGTATGTCCCCGACAGACAGCCACTTCTGGGGAACAGAGGTGATTCTTGACATAGCCACTGATGGTTTAGGACAGTTTATAGACAGAGAACAAAGGCAAGAGAGAATCTTTTTGCAAAGCCACCATGCACACCGAGTGTGTCAGAGTGGAATCAAAGCAACACGGGGCCAGGCGGGGATTTTCCTAAGAGCTAGCACCTCTGCTTAAAAGTGATCAGGTTCTTAATGGTCATCACCGACCTCCATGTTCCATGTGCCTACACTCACCCACTGCTTCTCCAAACGTGTTGAAATTACATCTCAGGCATAAGCTTTCTCTTGTTCTGACTCCAGTCTGTAACAGATCTTTACGTGAACAAAAGCTCCTGTCTTTACAATAACCATCTTTCTTCAGAACAGGCATGCGATATACTTTTGGGATGCCAAACCACACAATAGAGAGAAACCAAATAATTCCAGTGAGATTTGATGAGCCTTCAGCAAGCCCTACAACAATTCTAGTCACCTGTCAATCAGGAAATACCGTATAAAGAACTGTGGGGCAGTGGTACTGTGTAGTACCTGAGCCATTCTTTTAGGCTCACTTGAGACTTTAAAAAAAAAAACAGAATGAATGCGTGCGATGATTGTTTGAATTGCTGCCGTGCGCACTGTCATAAACGGCTTATGGATAACCATCAATCGGTGCCGCTCATCAGCCTAACGAGTTCAACTATTTATTTAACGGCTCTTGTCAGGAAAATTTGTTGCATGCCACAACTTCACAAAGAACATTAAAATCAATGACAATTTATAAACCAGAGGCTGGGAATTATGCTTTGGATTCCCACAATTCACCAGAATAAAGCTGTCAGATACCTTTTATTATAAATTAATAGCCTGTTGTCAGAGGGCACGCTGCTGCAGATGTTTTTGTCAGTTCGGTACTGACATCTAGTGGACAGTGAGGGCTATTCCCCGTCTTTTCCGAGCGCCAGATTATCCCTTCCCCAAGACGCGTTTACTGCTGCTAAATCTGTTTTTTGGAGTTTTATCATGCAAGAAATTGCGCTTGAGTTTAAGATCTGTACGTTTACATTGGAGCCGATGCATTTTTTTCACAAGATCAAAATTTGTAGCGTAAACACTGACAATATGAGTTAACATAATTTAAAGGCTACTCCATGATTATGCCTTTTATTTTAAAGAGATCAATGTTTAAACCTTTGCGGGGGGGTGGGGGGAGGAAGTCTACTTATTTATATTTCTTTACTATTAAATTAATTCTACTAGGAGCTGGAAAGACGGTTCAGTGGTTAAGAGCGCTTGCTGCTCTTGTCATGCCCAGCCCCCACAGGGTGATGTACACACCTGTAACTCCAGCTCCAGGGGATCTGACACCATAGTTTGGCATCTCCAGGAGCCTGCACACATGTGGTACATATTCCTATACTCAGGCACACACACACATATATATAAAATAAAGCTTTTAAATTTTGTTAATTTGCAATAGTATATAAAAACATTGAACCTCCAGCCTCAGTGTTCTCATAAAGAAATAGAGATCCAAGGCTAAAATAGCCCTTACTTAGCAGCCTGTGTTTGGTTGGAATTTGGGATACAGTGTACTTATTGTGAGTTCCATCTCCAGTTTAATCTGACTCCACTGAAAAGACTATTTAAGTGCTTAGGTATGGACCTTGTTGCTCAAATGTTTCAGGTTGATCTACACAATACCCCTTATAATTAATCCTGTGTTCGCTGGAAACTGCCAGGCGGGGCACTAATATAGACTGTCAAACTCCTGAGTATACACTCTTGGCAAAGGGCCATCTTCCTAGGGACTTGCTATGCTCTGGATAAGGGGTCCATGGTGGGGGTACTCTTGGATACCTAATCTGGGCTCATACTGTATGTCATTTTTCTAGAGGATAAAGAACATTAACAAGAAAATTATCTTCAGTCCCTCAGCATTCTCAGACATAAGATGGAGGAAACTGCATGCCGGCTCTTGTGTGGTACTGTGCTTAAGAACTCCACATGAGCAACTGAAAGGATATGGGGTGAGGGGGGAAACCATTCCCCTGATTTTACAGACCTGAGGGCACCCAAGAATGGCATAATCTGGGCCCGACACCAAGTTGAAATTTTAATAAAGGAAGAATAACATCTTTTTCTAATTTGATTGTTACTGGGGGAAACAACTAACAAAAATCAAACAAAATTATAATCTGTCTGATTTTATGGAACTATAAAAATGGTGAGACTAGCATATGAAACCATCTTATAAATTTTGTGAGGTTTATAGCATCCATTTTTAGTTGCTTTGGAGTCAGCACATTACAATTACTTCAGAAGGCAATGGTGTCATTATTATGAAAATCAGCAAACAAACCGAAGACCAAATAGACACAAACTCAGGGAGCTCTTTATATGAAAGTGGGAGGTAAGCCTTCATAAAACGTAAACCCTCAGATTTTTATGGAGTCATGTTCAAAGAACTATTTCAGAGTGTTCATGGCTTTATTTAAGGAAGTTTAAAATCTCAGTTCCAACCACCAGACTATTGTTTGTGTGTCTTTCAAGATAAGAATTTACAAGTCATTAAGATAAAGACAGCTAAGCAACGTCTTATCAACTACCTTCTTGGTGGGTGGCTTTCTTATTACTAAGGCAGCTAGGCAACCTTCTGCTACCATAAGTATTTAACTGTGGCTCTTCTGGTGAAAGCTATTGGGGCTGGAGAGATTGCTCAGCTGTTAAGAGCACTTACCGCTCTTCCAGAGGACCCCAACTGAATTTGGGTCCAACGGAAGAGCAGCAGGTGGGATCTACACCCCAGTCTGACCTCTACAGGTATCTCACATATGTGGCATCACATATACACACACAAAAAATATAAAAAAATTAAATTAAAAAAGTATTATCACATTCATATGTATCCTTAGCATTTCCTTATTCTTTAAACATTTTTAAGCTCTTGCCTCACATATTGGCCTATGAAAACTCCCTGCACAGGGACACTTCAGATTCCCATTGGTGAGGAATTCCATATATTCTGGACATGCCTATCACAGCCCATCCTGAACACAATAGGCAGAGATGGACCAAGCAGCCAAGGCCTGGGTAGGGCAGGACCTCAGGTGTGGTTAAGACAATTTCAAAAGGGAAGAAGGGAGAGAGGGAAGGATGGAGGGAGAGAGGGAGGGAGGGATGGATGGAGGGAAGAAGGGAGGGATGGAGGGAAGAAGGGAGGGATGGTGGGAAGGAGGGTGGGAGGGAGGGAGGGAAGGAGGGAGGGAAGAAGAGAGGGAGGGAAGGAGGGATGGATGGAGGGAAGGAGGGAGGGAAGGAAGGAGGAAAGAAGGGAGGGAGGGAGGGAGGGAAGCACAAAGGAACAAAGGAAGAAAATATAGAAAGGAAAATAAGCCAAAGATTCCTGTGTGTCTGGAATGAAGGCGCCCTCATGAGCAGGAAGCTGAACCCTACTCCTGCCCTTATACCATGGTCCCTGTGAATGCTCTGTGCAGTCCTACCCTGCAGAGGAAGCTTTTCCTGCTTAATCCAGGCTCAGATGCTTATAGCTGTGTCTGCTGCACCAAAGCCCTCTTCCACCTACTATTTTAGGGTACAGACACAATTAAGACATATTACATTTAGACAGTACCCCCAAAGAACACCTTGTCCAGCTTTTTAGACATGACTGTGATGGCCTCTGCGAGGTCAGAGGTGTACGAGGTGGGCCACACAACCACATGTGACTGCACAATGGGGCCAGACCTCATCAGGGCTGAGACCACAGGAAGCTATCACTCCCAGGAGGCCTTCAGGACCAGAACACTTAGTACAGCTATGAAGAAAGACTATAGACTGTAGTCACAGAGAGAGGAAAGATGCCTCCCAGAGTGAGTGGTCAAATTTGTGACTCTCTAATGAGGGAAGCAGGCAAAAGTAAGGACACCTCAGGTCCAAAGATGGAAGCGTCATCCCATTGTTCAGGAAGTAAACAGGGAACCAAGATAAGCAACCAGTGCCAGAAAAGGACAGGGGTGAGGCAGAGGAAAAATCTGGGGCTCCACACAGATCTCTTGTACCCTCTCAAATTCAGATCCTAGAGTCAAAGTTGTATGTGGATGTATGTGTGTGTGCACATGCACATGTGTGTACACAAGTATGTACATGTTTGTGTGTGTGCGTGTGTGCACACATGTATGTGTGTGCCTATGCATGTGTCTATATAAGTGCATAAATTTAGGATTTGAAAGTAGGAGCGTATGGAAGGAAAGGGGGAGTGATAAAGACAAGGGAATGAGGGAGTGTAATACCTTTGATATTAAACCAGAAAGGAGACAGGAAGGGGAAGAAAGGAAACAGTAAGAGGGGTCTGGGGGCCGGAAGAGAAGAGAAGAGAAATAGAAACACCACATACTGATAGGAACTAAAGAGCACACAAGGCTCTCACAGAGGACCTCGGTTCCTTTCCCAGCACCCACGTCAGGCGGCTCACAATGCTTTAACTCCAGTTCCAAGGGATCTGACACTCACCTCTGGCTCCCATGGGCATTGGACACACCAGGTGGCATGCACTCACACATATGCATACACATCAAACCTTTAAAGGCATTCTGTTGGTTTACCCACTTTCCCTTCAACCATCAGAGTTTTTATATTTTTTGCCACTGATCCTGCAATGCATTTTAAGTGTTTCCTGGATAACTTCGTATTTTCTGATAATAATCATACCATTTGCTAAATAATCACAGTACATGTCTGGTGCATAATGTCTTATACTTTGGCACAAGGTATTCTGTGTTCATCAAGGACTAGGGAGAAAGTCATGCGGGAAGCTCAAATGACTCGTCTTCCAACTGGCAACTTTGAATCTAAAAATGTAGGATTTTTACTTGATCGCATCAGATGCTGTCTTTTCAACTGTGTGTTAAAACTAAGTAAGATTCTAATTAAGTGAGTTTAGTTTCAATCAGAAGAAAACATAAAATCACATCTGTAGGAACTTTTATACTAAATAATTTTAAGTTAATAAGTGATTAGCAGCCCAAAGGAAGACTGAAGGTTTATAAATTAATGTAGCTCATCAATGATTTATACTCCATTCACTTAGCCTCCTCCTTCAATCTGTCACCAAGATGCTTATCTTTGAATTTCAGGATAAAAATGATAAATGATTACTTGGAAAACAGGCAGGAGTGGAGAGCCAGTCAAGTGCTCTGATGGTTTTTCCGGGTAATCCTTTTGATATTTTACCAGTCAGGATTTAATAGCTACACAGGATCTGCATGATGGAGCTTTGAGAGCGTCTCGAGCACAGACACCGATGGCCTTGGCTGATGAAACAACCAAACATCAAGCGTGGAAAGACCTCCATGACGGTAAAAAGAACATCACAGGGGCGGGAAGTGAGTGGTTGGCCAACACGTAAACAAGAGCTGGACTCTGTTTATTTCTTCCTTCCTCTGTTGAGATGGGAGACTTGCTTTGTGTCTTGCTTCTCTCATGCTCCAGTTTAAGATCCTCCTGGCCTGTAAAAGGTGGCTTATGCAACCCACTGGAATGCCTCCAGGGAACGGAGGAGACAGGAAGGAAGAAGAAATCAAGAGAGAAACTTACACCAGAACAAGAGGTGCCATATGCAGTGGCCTTGGCAAAACCCTCCCAAGGCCCCCACCCTGTCTCAAATTCTGTTTATTTCTGTTATGATAAATGTTGTCAAGATAGGGGTCCTTCAGAGTGATCTATATTTTTCCCAAAATTCAGTTTATCAGAGAATAATAAGAATAATGCAAATTTCCCTGAGGCCTTGTGTTAATTTTCAACCCTTTGATAACCTCAAGAAACTAGGAGAGATTAATAAGGAGAAACAAGCTCAATGTAGAATATATATATATATATATATATATATATATATATATATATATAAACTTTTAAAAATTACTTAACTTTTAAATTTTTGATGTGACTACAAATCCAGTTGGGAGAGTTTCTAAGAACCCCATATCAAAGACCAGTCCCTTGGATAAACTGTTGAGCCTCTTCCAAGGGTACACCAGAAGAAGAAGACTGCTAAGTCATATTCATACAAACTATGAAGTAAAAGAAAACACTAGAGGTGTCTGAGGACTCAGGACCCATGGTGCATTGGGTCAAGCCAAAGAACTAGCCAAGAATCCTATTGTGATATCATTTTTTCCTGCTCACCGTTCTACTAGCTATTTCCAAAGTGAAATTAGGGGACCACAAGTGAAGTACGTAGCCATTCTAATGCCAAGGGACCCACTTTCTCCTCAACCCACAGCATACAGATAAATATACTAACACCAGCACCCCTATACCCAGACCAGGGCTTTTCAAAACCATCCCTCTTTTTAAAGGTGAGATGTTAAATATAAAAAGTATGATTTATTTTAAGTGAGATGTTAAATACAAAAAGTATGATTTATTTTATAAACTTTGTATATGCATCAAAAGTTTTGGGAACCACCGGTTATATTAAATGTGTAAGACCTAAATGTCTCTTTGTACCTCTTTACATCTCAGCTTAAAATTAAATGTGAGCTTAAAATTTCACCTACAAGTATTGGGGGTTGATGGCGTCACTTTAATATACTCAGGACCTGACTAAAACCACAGACAAACCAAACAAAAGCAAAGTGGTCTAATGCCATGTCAGGAGCTTGATAATAAATGGTGTAGCCCAGTGACAGCTACACAGAACAACTCAATCCCCTGAGAATGGATGAATCCACAAAGACCAAGAAGAGCAGGGCACATTGCTGTATGGCACTTTTCCTCCAGTCTTATCAAGATCCCAGCTGGGACTGGGACTTGTAGCCATGGCAACTACAGCAGAACAATGCAGTGCCAGACAGGTGTATGATGGTGGTAATGCAGCTGTTGACACCTCTAGACTGTGGGGAAAGGCAGGGACACATGGCCTTCACCTGAGAGCCCCCCTCCTCCATCTGAGAGTGACCACAGGAGATGCCTGAGTATATAAGAAATAGAAGGTTAATTGAAAGTGGAACTCCGTGATGCAGCATCCATGAGGTTACCACCTATGTTCAGGTAGGACTTTATGGTGATGATATTTCACTTTGGAGGTTATCCATGTTCCTATTGCAACCCCTCACCCACCCATGATCTGTAAGAAGGCCCAATAAATGCATTTGCCTCGCCAAGTTGGACTTTGATGAGATCATACTTTGGTCTGTCATGAGTGCTCATCTGGAGTGAAGGGACATTCATATGTGTCTCCCGGGAAAATTAAACCCAACAGACATTGTTGTATTGACAAGAAATAGATAGGAAAACATATTTTAGAGAAAGTGAACAATATCAGCAAATGGCAGCTAAGAGACAGCTCAGCAGTTAAGGGCGCTTGCTGATCTTGCAGAGGACCATAGCTTTGCTCCCAGACCCACATCAAGTGGCTCACATCGGCCTGCAACTCCAGATCCAGAGGATTTGACTACACAGGCACCAGCACACAAATGTGCATACACACAGTGACACACACATATACAGAAATAAAAGGAAAATAATAAACAAAATAAATTCATAATAAACAAGATTGTATACGTGGGTAATACAGTCTAGGAAGCACATCAGTTATGCCATATAACTAGAATTCATACCTTATGGGCAGTAATGTCTACAGATAAATTTAGAAAGGTATGTTAGGACCTTCTTGAAAAAAGTCTCTTTTAGGCACAAAGGAGCCACCATGGATTATAGAGCCACAGAGCCAGGTAACAGATAAGAACCTTTTTCTGGTCACCTTTGGAAAGACTGGGGGCAAGGAATGTGTACAAATAAAACCTTTATATTCATTTTTAAATTTTGAAGTAAAAAAAATGTTGTCTTATGTCATTGGATTCATGATCACGGATACTAAAAATGTGTCAGAGAGGCTACGAGCTATGTTATAGGATCAGAGTGGGCCAACCGTGCTTAGCTTAAAAAGTTCCTCTTAATATTTTTGTGCCTTTGGCTGATTTGGGGGAATTTAACATGAAAATCCAGAGTTTTCATGGGAATGTGTGCTTATTATATTCCAGTCAGGAAACAGGCCAGGTTGCTGGGTTCCAGGTGTTTTCAAGGTCTCTGTTACTGACCAGAGAGTTCTAGTTAGTTTTATTTATTATCACACCTACCAGACCCAAACACAACTGTTAGTTTTACTCCAACGCAAGAGAGTTGATTTGATTGAAAGTTCGCAATTCCACGCAGTTTTAGGAACTTCCTGGCTAGATATAGTCTTCAGTAGTGCCCACTACAGTTTACTTCAGTCTGCTTCCTTAAATACACAAGTCTCAGCCTTTCCAGTCACTTGGGCTCATAAGCCCCTTATCGAACTCTGGTGCCCCATATTTGACCATGTCCCCTGGATGGGGAAGCCTGGTGGCACTCAGAGGAAGGATAGCAGGCTACCAAGAAGAGACTTGATACCCTATGAGCATATACAGGGGAAGAGGTCCCCCTCAGTCACAGTCATAGGGGAGGGGAGTAAGGGGAAAATGGGAGGGAGGGAGGAATGGGAGGATACAAGGGATGGGATAACCATTGAGAGGTAATATGAATAAATTAATAAAATATATTTTAAAAGAAGAACTCTGGGGTCAGAGCATTAATCAAGTGGTAAGGAAGTAAAGCTACAAAGAGGTTAGAATGTCCTGAGCCGTCAGGTCTCCCCATGGGGACTGCAGGGCAGAAATGTGGCTTTGTTTCATAGACTCTTGTCCTGGAGCCATAGGCTGACTCTGGGACAAAAATCTTAGATCCTGTGCTATGCCCTTTCAAGGTCTCAGTTGATTGTCCTCACCATGGATGCACTGAGGGAGCCCTAATGGGGCCACTTGAATTCTTGGAGGCCCAGCATCCAGACATTTTCTGTCCTCTAGCGTGAGAGTCCTGATCCCTACTGTGGTCCCCACTGCGGTACAGATACCAATCAGAAGAGAGAAGGAGGACGGAAAGTGTAAGTTAAAGATTACTCCATCACCACCTTGACAAAGCTAGTCCACTGAACCAAAGGCTGGGAAAAAAAGATTCTTGCCAAGGCAGGCAGCCAGGGCGAGTAAGGAACAGGAAGCCAGTCCAGGGCTATGTCACTGAAGCATAAGGTTAGGTCTAAACACCTCACCCAGCATAGAACCCTTGGAGAGCTCTGGGACAGCGCACAAAACTACAGCATGACTGACAGAAAAGGCATCTGCCCTCGGTGCTTAGCAAGTTCCTTTTCACAAGAGAGAGAGGTGGGAGAGAGGGACAAGGAGAGAGAGAGAGAGAGAGAGAGAGAGACAGAGACAGAGACAGAGACAGAGACAGAGACAGAGACAGAGACAGACAGAGACAGACAGACAGACAGAGGCAGACAGACAGACAGACAGACAGACAGACAGACAGACAGACACAGAGAGAAACAGAGAGGAGGAGGAGGAGGAGAGATAATATTCCCACGCCCACCGTGTCCACTTCTACACTGAAGAATCTCAATGCACCAGGCATGGCAGTGCACACCTATAACCCCAAAACTGGAGAGGTAAAGGCAGGAGGATTGGGAAGACAATGAGTTTGAGGCTAGCCTGGGCTACATAGAAAGTCCCTGTCAAGGTAAACAAAATGAAGAAAGGGAAGATTAAGAAAAAAAAAAAGAAAGGAAAAAAAAACCCTCAGTCTCACCTGATGAAAAACTTTTCCTGCTCCCTCGCAACCCATAATGCACTTGGGGCTGTTGCCATGGATCAGGATAATCTGATGTACTGTTTGACTTGATAAGTGTTTGGGCTCACAGATCTTACCTATCAAGAAGCCCCAGGTGTAGCTGTCAATACTCTGCCACGCGCAGCCCTTGCTCTGTCCCCACCTTTCCTGTCATCAAGGACTTTCCTCATGGTTCATGTCAATGGTGTATGATATGAAAATAAGCTAGCTTCAGAGTCAGCACATAGTCAAGGATGGCCTTGAACTTCAGACCCTGAGGTTTTGGGATTATAGGCATGCACCACCATGCCCGTGCCCAGGTGATATGGTTCTGGGTCTGAACCGATGCATTATATATACTAGGAAGCACTCTACCAACTAAGCTACCATTTTCTGTGTGTTTTTGAGAGGTCTCACAACATAGCTCAGGTTAGCCTAGAACTCACTATGTGGCCCAGGCTAGACCACAGTGATCATGGTAAACTCCCTTAGCCAATCCCCAGGCTCTCACACTGGGTGTGAATGAGTGTGTGTGCTTTCTCCATTCTGTAGTATCATCAAGCTGACTGCACACTTACCAAGAGCCACCTGCATTTACACTTGTAATAATAGTAAGACATTAAAATGTGAGAGTCAATAGGAAGAATTATTCCTATGAACTAATTGAATGACTGAAAAATATTAAATAAAAGTAAGTTGTGAAGTAATAATCCACAACTCTAGATAAAAAGAGAACCAGAAAGGATTACCGGTTGGGGAAATCACTCATAAAATTTACAAGGCTTCAGAAAAGCGGGAGGGAGGGAAGAATGCGAGGCTACAAGGGATGGGATAACAATTTAGATATAATGTGAATAAATTAATAAAACATTTTTTAAAATTTACCAGGCTTCTATATGGCTTTATGAAAACCTTTAATTTCTCTCTTTACTTTAAATAAAATGAAGCAGAATTTGTGAACTATAGAATGTCTTTTAGGAAATAAATGAAGTAGAAATTGCACTGGCAAATCCTCACTCTATGAACAGCATTACCTTGAGTCGGCAGGTTGATGAATAGATACATATTGAGATGCTTTAAGTTAAAATAAAACGCTGATGATGTGCATGTTATCACGTTTATGATCCTGCTTTGGTACGTTTATCAGATGCCTGCCTCAGCTACATCAGACCGCCTGACTCCTGTGTGCTGTGCTAAGGATGTCACTGTCAGTGAAGGTTTTATAACTATATAAGACTTTCAGAGTCTTTATCCACAATCAACCTTATGGAAGACCTTTATTGCATTAAATATAACATCTGTAGCAGTGAGGATGATAAAATTAAAGAGTGCTGGAAACTTAAAAGAGACTTCTTACATACTTAGGAACTGACAAAATGACAGCATTGTTAGAGTCAGAGTCAACAGCCTGGTCAATGGACCATGCCTCAGGAAGAAGCAATCACCCCTGGGAAGATGTGTTCACTTTAGCCATGCTAAAAAGATAAGCAGAATAATTATCCCTTTAATGAGATACTATACTTGTTCTTCCCAAGATTCAGAGAGAGAAAGAAAGAGAGAGAGGCAGACAGACAGAGACAGAGAGAGACAGAGACACAGACAGACACACACACAGAGAGAGACACAGAGAGAGAGAAAGAGAGACAGAGAGATATAGAGACAGAGAAAGAGAGAGACAGAGAGAGAGAGAGAGAGAGAGAGAGAGAGAGAGAGAGAGAGAGAGAGAGCACTCTTCTCATGAGCTATACAGCTGAGTGGTCACACATTTTGGTCAGATTTCCCATTTTTTGAGTCCTAACTCAGACTCAGATCACAACTTCTCTGATACTGGCATTATGACTCAAAGAGTCCGTCGTCAGCAGACTTGACTTCCCAAGGTTAATCTGAGAATTCAAAGTGCAGACCTTTCATGACACAACTGAATTTTCTGAAACTCCTAGACATTGGCTTACAAGGGCTGCAGGGCCTTTCAGAAGCATGCATGTGTTACATGTTACACGTTCATGCCTGCTCCATGCCACATCCTTTGTCCCGTCCTTGGGATTCACTCACCCTCCATTCCACTGAGACTCAGCAATAAGACCATCTTCTTACACATTGCACATTCCTTATCGCTGATACCCTTTTGTACTTATTTTCATTTAGTAATAATGAAGTGCAACACATGGGAGAAAATCGAAGAACAATTCATAGAAGTCAGTTGGTGATGAAACTCATGTCATTGGGATTCACGGCAAGTACCTTTACCCAAAGAGCAATCCCACTGGTCCCCAATAACCTCTTCTTACAGGACACAAGGGATGCTAGGTGCAGGCTCACCCACAGCCTTCCTTTTAACCTTTCACTTTAGAGGCGCTATCTTTAGACAAAGTGATGTTCTTACACAGCAGATAGCAGACTTTGTCATGTAAATTATCGGAAGCTGATCAGACCAATAGCACATAAGATGCCACTGTTGCTATTACCACAGTGCATCCGCTATTCTTGCCTATGGATTTGGTTCTTATTTTGTTGGGGACATTTTAATGACAATCTGACTTTACTTGCGGGGAGGGAGAGGAGAAAGATGGAGGAAGGGAGGGATGGAGGGAAGGGAGAGGGAGAAAAGAGAAGAAAAGGAGGAAGGCAAAGAGGTGAGGGATGAGGGGAAAGGGAGGAAGAGAAGGAGGAAGGAGGGAAGGAGGGAGAGCAGGAAAGAGAATACGGATTTGGGTTCTATAGGCCAACAAAATGGCCATGGGTAATGGTACCTGCTGCCAAACCTGACAGCGCGAGTTCGACCCCCAGGCCACATGTTAAGAGCCAACTGACTCCTGAGGTCATCCAATGACCTGTACATATACACAATGGCATGTATGTGCCTCAGCCACCCCACAACATTCATATACCACATAAATGATTTAAAATTACTAAATATTTAGTTGGGATACTGGGAATTTCAACCTGGGCCTCATGTCTGCACATGAAGTATGCTTAGCTTCCAAGATATACAACACCACCCCATCCCTACCACCACCCTCACCACCCACCACCCACCACCCACCACACCCACCACCCACCACACCCACCACACCCACCACACCCACCACACCCACCACACCCACCACACCCACCACACCCACCACACCCACCACACCCACCACCCTCACCACACCCACCACACCCACCACCCTCACCACACCCACCACCCTCACCACCCTCACCACACCCACCACCCACCACACCCACCACCCACCACACCCACCACCCACCACACCCACCACACCCACCACCCACCACACCCACCACACCCACCACACCCACCACCCACCACACCCACCACACCCACCACCCACCACACCCACCACCCACCACCCACACAAACGCCTGACTCTGGTTTTGCTTTCACATTGTTGAAGCTGGGCCACGGGTTTTTTGTTGACATATCCCTAGTCTAAAATAGTAAGAACACGGTGAACTAATAAGCTAGCATGTGTCTTGTTCAGTGCTCAGTGCAGCCAGTAACCCCTGAACTGAGAGGAAGTGTGCCTGACTGTCCACTGGGGCTGATTGTGTTGTTTCCAAGTGATTAGAACACAATTCTGACACTTCGTTACATATCAGTTAGTATCACAATATTCCTTAAACACCAAAAAAAGCCCAAAGGTTAATAAATCACTATGAACTGACACATGTAACATAGGGGTATTTAAGCTGTGTCCTAAAGGTCAATGCTTCATCAGTTGTATCCATCCATGTGCACTGGGCAAACGGAAAGGGTGTTTGCTTTAATCCACACAACCTAAGCAACTGTGCAGTCTTCTAAAGAGGGATAATCATTAAAACTTAAATCAATAAAGCCTGGGTCTATTGCCATGAGCCTCTCAGAAAGCAGTTCCCTCGTCCGATTCGCTGGACACAGCCACCTTGATTCTCAGGATGATACTCACTTTCAAATTACGTCACAGAAGAAGACAGAGGAAGGGACCTCCAACTTCAGATTGAAATAGCTTGGCCCCCGCCCTTGGTTCCAACACAGCAGTTGTTTCGAGAAGAGGAAACCACTTGATCCCCTCTCCTGGCTTTATGGCCTCCAGATGTGACTAAGAGCATGTGTCACTGGGGACATACACTCCTCACTTTCCTCCTCACGGTGGCCAAATACCCTCCAACCAGCACAGCACAAGAGGAGGACTGCATGTCAGCTCAGAGGTTGAGGACCAGTCCGCCAAGGCAGAGAAGGCTTTTACAACAGCTCATCTTTGTGGCTGTGGGAACACGGAACTGCCTTCTCACATCAGGGCAGGGCAGGGAACAGAGAGAGAGGGAAAGAGGGGCTAGGGTACCAGTCTCAAGGCCCTCCATGCCATGGCCTACTCCCTCCACCTCCTAAAACGCTCACAGCCTACCAAAGCAGTGCAGTCTGGCGAGTACTATTAAATAACTGGTTAATTATCAGGTAATAATAATGATTGAAATAGCCAGGTGTGGTGCCCAGAGCCACCATCCCAGGACTCAGGAAGCTGAGGTGATATCAGGAGTTCAAGGTCAAGCTGAGGTGATATCAGGAGTTCAAGTTCAAGGTCAGTCTTTTTCAAAAAGCAACTTTGAGACCAGCTGGGGCTATCTTCAAAACACTGTATGTAACTTGCTCTATGTGGGGATTGGGGGCGGGGTGGGGGGCATTCTTCTTCTAGGCCATGCCTACTGCTTTCTCTGCAGCGCACTAAACAAGCTTGTTTCAGACATAGAGGGGCTAGAGAGCTGGCTTCGTGGTTGAACCCTAGTTCGGTTCCCAGTACCTACATCAGATGGTTCATAACAACTTGTAAATCCAGCTCCAGGAATCTTACCACCCTCTTGCAGTCTCTGAGGGCACCTGCACTCACACATGTTCTCTCGCGCTCTCTCTCTCTCTCTCTCTCTCTCTCTCTCTCTCTCTCTCTCTCTCTCTCTCTCTCATATATATATATATATACATATATATATATATATATATATTTAACAGAAATTAAAAATAAAAATAAAAATATAATACATAGGGAGACATGATAGCAACAATAACAATTTCTCCTCTCAACCGTAGACCATGCATTCAAATGACAATAGCTTGCCATCCACCAAGAGAGAGAGCCTGCTTTGATTTTTAATAAAACATTTCAAAGCATATTCTCAGGATGTAATTAAAAACAGCAAACAAAAAGAAGATAACAATTGCATGAAATACTTCTAAACTGCTTTCAAAAACTGCGAGTGAAATTGCCACCAGATTGATGAAGTGACTAATAGGATTAAAATGTGGATTTCCAATAAAGCATGCCTGTCCCTGAAGCTCTCTCCCCCCTCACAGACCTAGAAGCTTCAGGAACACAGAGGATGTATGTACCTCAGTGAGAAGACTGTCTGGAGATGAGTTCTTATCCTAAAATCATCTCTCAGTTTGGCATGTGCATAGCATGTAGTCCCTCAAGCTGAAACGGCCATCCTTGAATCATCCTGTTTCTCAGCATTACACAGGGTGAAAGAGAAAACACAACACAAAACCACCGTGGCCCAACCATCAGGAACTGACCGCGTCCCAGAGCGGTGTCGCACACCTGTAATCCCCAGCACTTGGGAGGCAGAGGCAGGCAGAGAATCTAATAAAAAGGGCTCACAGTAGGAAGGAAACATGAAGGCACTGAAACCAACTCAAAATGTCTCAGATAGTGGAGTTAGTAAACAAAACTGTTGAAATAGTCACAACCCCATCACCTCATGTCCAGAACTAGAAGACAGATTTAATAAAGAGATACAGCCAAATCAGGATGGATAGATAGATGGATGGATGAATACAGAACTGATGATAGATAGATGAGAGAGAGAGATGATAGATAGATAGATAGATAGATAGATAGATAGATAGATAGATAAATGATGGATAGATACATAATAGATAGATAAATAGATAGATGATAGGTAGGTAGATAGATAGATGATAGATTTTTGGAATTTTCACAAGAAAATGACCAAATACAGAAAAGATAAATTGTCTGAGATAAGCTGACATTAGGAAACATGACCCTGGACATCAAAAATGCAAAAAGAATTTTTTGTATTTTGGGGGATTTTATTTTTTTCTTTTATTAAAAATAGATTCTGTTCTCATGTAATAGACCCTGATTAGTTTTCCCTCCCTCTGCTCTTCCCAGTTCTTCCCTCCTTCCCCTCTAGATCCACTCCCTTTCTGTCTCTCCTTAGAAAAGGACAGGCTTCCTGGAGATAAGACCCAAACAGGACAAAATAAAATGACATGAGATAAAGCAAAAGCCATCACATCGAAGCTGGGCATTGGCAAACCAACAGAATGGCACAAGCTTCTCTGGGGGAAAGACCTGCAAAGGGGCTCCCTGGTGTGAGAAAGTCAGGGGGCCACTCTCTGCTCACAGAGGGGCTCCCTGATATAAGAATTGGGGCTACTGTCTGCTCACAGGCTGTGATAACCACAGGGCAGAGAAGGTGTCTAGGGTCTGCAATGGCAATTGGAGGACTAGTGGATAGAAATGTCAGCTAAGCATGAAGCTCTCCCTGTCAGCGTCACTGGGGTGGGCAGCAGTGCAAGCAGGGAGAGTGCTGCTTTGTCCTTCTCATCAACCTGGAGGAAATAAAGAAGAAATAAAAACGGTGGGGAACGTGATGGGAGGCCGGAAATATCACATTGGAAATCTTGACCCTACAAAAATATCTCTCAAAAAGAAGGCAAAACAACAGACTTTGCAGGCAGTAGAAAAGTTAGAGCCTATGAGCTGCAGCCCTGTACAGCAAGAAGTAAAAACATTGTATTGCCACGGAGTGTAGACCGTAATGTTAGTGATAAGTTAAAGACGTAGTCATAACCCTCAGTGAAATAACACAACAAAGAGGGTTAATGAGTGAATGAAGAAAACAAAATGCTACAATAAAAATAATTCAAAAGATAGCAGAAAATGTTTTTAAGATTCAAGGCCTGCTCCAGTCGAGGAAATTTCATATTTGTTCCTGTAATCGTGATCAAAAGCCCATGGCTGGGGGAGTTATAGGCCCTAGGGCAGAGCCTGCTATTGTTATTTTCCTCAATGTTCACATTGTTAAATTGCCTTCTAAACGTTTATGTTTATGCCCAGACGAATCAACTCTCAGAAGCTTCCTCGGCAGTGGGCAGCAGTCCATACAAACAAGCACTGAGAGCTGAAAGTAAGAGACTGGCCCAGTCCTAATGGGACAGCTTTAACACACGCACGCACGCGCGCACACACACACACACACACACACGCACGCACGCACGCATGCACGCACGCACACCAAGGCTCAGAGGACATCACAGAAGAGGAAACAAAGGGAATATAAGAGACAGAAGATGGGAGAAGTGCTGAGAAGTGCTGTCTTCCAGACAGGAAGTGGCTATCTCGCTCCTGAGCTATCAGCAACTACACAAAAACAAGCCAGCCAAATTTTCAGCCCAAATAGGGGAAAAGGCTCACCCAGGCATCACCCCTTACTGATAAAGACCAGAAATTGGCAGCTTCTGGAGAAGGAAGGATTATTCTTTTTTTAGGGTGTTCCCACTAGCAGGATTCCCAGGGTCCAGTGGCTGCACACACACACACACACACACACACACACACACACACCAATCCACGTATGGACAGCACTAACTTGACTTAGTGGTTTATCAAAAAAGAAAAAAGAAAAGAGTATCAAATTGGGAAGAGACCTGTTGGGAAGATGTGAGAGTAGGGGTAGTTGATGGAGGGAAATAGAGATGGATGTGATCAGATTTCACTGTAAGCATGTATAAAATTATCACAAAGAGAGAGAGAGAGACTAAAGAAACGAAGGATAAATATCCTTTAAATTTTTAAAGTCATATATTTAAACTCAATATTTCAGAACTGTCCACTAAATGTAAGTGATTTTAAAACCTAATTAAAAGCAGAGTTTATTAGATTAAATTTATAAAGCAAGATACTATTAAATCCTAACTATTAATTTTTTTAAAACTTTTAAAGAACTTTTAAATAAAAGAAAGTAAAAATAAAATACCAAGTAGAGATCTGGAGGTTCTATATTAATACTGGATGAAGCACACTTTTGAACAAATAATATTACTACTAAATATAGAAATATGTATTTCATAATGACAAGGATCTTAGCTCTTAGTCAGACATAATGATGCTAAGGCAGGACAGGAAGACAGCACAAATCTTGGGAACATGAGAAGAGAGAGGCATCCCACAGCCAGCAACCAAGTTGAAGCCCCTCTCCCCAGAGAAGCAAGTATCCCAGCACAATTCACAGTTGACTGAGGCCTTTATCCCTTCCCAGCGATGACTTGAAAAGTGCTGCAAATCCCACTGTAAATCCTACTCACAGGGAAGGGCAGGTCCCAAGCCCCTTGTACAACACCAGTGGCCCCTGTGTTTCTGTAACTCTATCCAAGGCATCGCCAGGGCCAGTCTACGCTCTCGCTTACCACAAGAAGAAGTGAGGAAAGGGGTGTTCAACATCCCTCTGTGATGTAAACTGAGAGACGCCAACACGGTGTGAATATGAGGATGAGCACTTGGGCCTCTTTTCCTTCCTGAGACTTCCTTGCAGAAGCCAACACCCCTACTCTTTGGCATGTCTTATTTCCCCTGCAACATATCTTAATAAGATTAGCTCTCTTTCACCCTACAGTATCACCCTAAAACTCTCTTCTCTGTCAAATACACAAATTCTGGTTTCACCTGAGTCAAGTTCCCTAAAACACCATGTGAACTCCTCCTACGGATGACAGCGTGGTGCCGTGTCTCTGTCCTCTCATTGCTGACATTAAATACGTATTTACATGACAGAGCTGTAAACTGAGTAAGTCAAAAACTGAGAAATTGCAAAAATAAATAGTGAAATCCACAAATATAGTCAAAAATGTCAACAACTTTTTTTTTATCAGCAATTGGCGTAAAATCAGCAACATGCAGACCACTTGAACAACCTTATCAGTCAGCCTGACATGATTGAAGTTTATAGAACACTCTCCTGAGTGACAGCATGATATCCATCCCCTTAAAATCTCTGCTCACATATTTGATCTCAAATGGCAAAGGCAGGAGGTAAGGGGAAAAAAAACCACAAAAACATTTAGTTAATATATGCACACATAAACATTACCCCTCCTTTCTCCAACTGGTCGGGTGCTTGTAGCTAGCATTTCTGTTTCCCTTCTTCCTTCACCCATGTCCTGTTCCCTCTACCCTTAGCAAGCAACCTGGGGCACCTCAAGGGTCTATAGCTTTGTCTTCCCCTGAGCTGGTCCCAGAATATGGAAAGAAACTCAAGGAAGCTCCCTCCAGTTGCCTTCCACACATGCTCCTCCTACCACTGCTGGGAGCAGTGCTGTGCTGCGCAGCCTTGCCAGTGCCGTGGCCCCTTCTTTACTAATTGACTGGTTTGATGGCAGTTCCCAATTCAACCGGATGGAAGCATCCTCCCCCTTAGGAACCAAGTACTGTAAACTAACAGATCAGAGAGAAACACAAAGGGGCATCCGTAGTTTGCCATGGGTGTAGTAAAGCGAACTAAAGGTAAAGGAGCTAAAGTGAGCGTGTCCAGCTTGGCTACATCTGCAATCATGTCAGAGATGAGCCTCCTAGTGTGTCTGACAGGGATTGTTTTCCTTATACTCATTTGAATTGTGGGCGGGGCCAGTTTCTGGTCCAGGGAAGAAGAGCATGAGCTGAACATTACCAGGTATTCACAACTGGTTTTTTTTTCTTTTCTTTTCTTTTTTCTTTTTTTTTTCTTTTTTTATTAATTTATGCAGATATAACTCAATTGTTATTCCATCCCTTGTATCCTCCCGTTCCTCCCTCCCTCCCGCTTTCACCCTATTCCCCTCCCCTAGGTCTATGACTGAGGGGGATCTCCTCCTCCACTATATGGTCATAAGCTATCAAGTCTCATCTTGGTAGCTTGCTTATTCTTTCTTTGAGTGCCCTCAGGAATCCCCACCAAGGGGAGATGGTCAAATATGGGACACCAGAGTTCATGTCTAAGTCAGTCCGTGCTCTCCACATAACTGTGGAGAATGTCCTGTCCCTTGGCTAGATCAGAGTGGGGGTTTGATGTTTACTACTTGTAATTGGCCTAGAAACCTGCAAGAAGAACATCATAGCTGTTTCTTGACTATGGGTGCAATGTGACCACACATGTCAAGCTCCTGCCACCTTGATGATGGCCCTGCCTCCTGTCTTCCCTCTGCTTCCTCGCCCACCAAAATGTGAGGAGGCGAGGAGCCCCAGGTGTGCACCCCTTTCACTGTGAAGGTACCTGCCACCATTCCTTCCTCCATGATGGACAAGAGCTATTTGCACTGCGAACAAAGTAAGCCCTCTTCTCAGAAGCTGTTTCTTGTCAGATATTTGCTCACACTAATAAGAAAAGTAACAAGTAGAGTTCATTTACAGCATGGTTCGTGAAATAATTATAAAGAAATTGGTGTGAGCTAGGTCTTTATCTGACAAAACCCCTCCATTTCGTCTACCAAGTTCCTCCCTGGCTGGACCTTCTGGCATGACAGTAGTGAGTTTCTCACAGGCACGGGCGTGCATTGGCTTGATTGGTTCGTGTGCCATGCACTGCACAAGTAGCACCTCCCCTGCCGCATCAACCCCATTCTAATAAGGTTCTAGTCAGGAGGAGGCACGATCTCAGCCTCAGAGACTGAGTGACACATCTCCCTCTCTTCTCCCCTACTCATGCCAGTTCCAACCCACCTCCACCAACGTTCCTTGAAGCTCTAGCACGCACTTGTCACGTTTCCACATGCCTGGTGCTCTAGCGGTGTGGGTGGTCTTTGTTCTGTTTTATATACTTCAATTTCATAACAGCATAAGCAATACAATAAATCACAATATGTAACACCCAATCCCATTGGCAACTTGGCTAGAGATTAAAGGTAGCCAACCCTTTGTTTCTTACCTTAAATAAGGCAAAAGGCAAGCCCGGGATGGTGGCACACAGAGGTCAAGGCTAGCCTGGTCTACAAAGTGAGTCCATGACAGCTAAGGCTAGACAGAGAGACCCTGTCTCGAAAAACAAGCAAACCAACAAAGACAAAGGGCATGAAGCTGTAGTATCTGATTCCTCCCTGCCACACTGCCTTCCCAGGGTTCTAGATGAGCTAAGAGCATTGTGTACCAAACAGCGGAATGGCCAGAACCATGTCTCACTCACTCATGGCACCCAGCATGCTCAGGGAGGCATTCACGTATGTTTAGTGTTGTTTTTCCCTTAGGGTATTCTAGTGGAAATCTGTGGATGGATACACACACACACACACACACACACACACACACACACACACACACTGTGTATAAATTGCATGTACTTGGTACATACATGCTGACATATGCAATATATAAACATATCATATGTGTAATATATAATCATATACAAGGCACCTTGAGTGTATGTGTATACATGCATACATATATAATGCATATCTTATAGAAATCACAGAAGTTCAAAATTATTCAGTAAACTATTTCTCTGCGAACATTTCTCTGTGAAAAGCAGCCATTGTCACTTAAGTTGAGAAATTCCTCTTTTGACAAGATGTAAGGAGTGCATTTTTGTTTGAGATTTAGCTATTGATGGGATGGTATTTCTTTTTCAAATGACAATTGTGTGAGGTGAGAAGAGGAACTCAATTTGTGCTTGTAAGAGAGGTTGCATCTAGGGAAGGATCGGGTTAGGCAAAAGGGTTATTTTTCAAAGACCTAAATACAAAAAAAAAAAATTTAGCCTATGCAAGTATGAACATGTGTTTCTCAAGGCCGAGATATATTCATATGGCTTTCTCCAGAAATAATTAAACATAGAAAAACAAGTAGGTATTATTCATCACTGCTGTCCCTAGTTACCTAGCAATTAAAGCTATTGATTGATTTATACACTCTGTGGAAAAGGCAATCATTAGCTTTCAAACACGGCTAGCAACACGGACACTCAATCATGGTGGTGTGGCTTCTGCAGCATAATTATTTCTGAATAAACACAGCCCCTTTGATCCATCCCTTTAATGCAGGCAGAAGTTCTTGTCTTTGAAAAGAGAAGGGCTTCCTTGATTTACAGGTATGAAAATGACACAGTAAGATCTGAAATAACACTGCCCTATCTGAACCACATCCACATCTTTCTAGTGTCTATTCTAATGAGGACAGTGAATAATACAGATGGCTGATGGTCACTGAGCCATGCTAAGGGCCAGGCTCTGTGGAAAGTCCATTTAATACATTAATTGCATTAGTTACTTTTCTTGCTGTGGTAAAGTTCCTGACAAAAGCAGCATACGGAAGGGTTTATTTTGGCTCACAGTTCGAAGACACAGTCCATCCCAGCAGAAAATCACAGCAGCAAGAGCCTATGGTTGCCAGCCACAGTTCATGCACAAGTTGGGAAAGGGACGAGGTTAAGTTTGGCCCAGCCTTCTCCTTCCTATGCAGTCCAAGGACCCAGGCCGTGAAATGTCCTGCCCACACGTAAGGTGGGTCTGTCTTCCCACCTCAGCTAACCTGCTGTAGAGACTCCTTCACAGAATGCCCTGAGGCTTGTCTCCATGGTGAGTCCAGATCCTGTGAGCAGTCAGTATCAGCCAGCGTGATTACCTATTGCTTCCACATTACCACGAGTCAGGTGCCAACAGCCAGATGGAAGTATGGTGTGACATAAAACAAGTTTTAGATGGGTTTGTTAAGACTCTGCTTGCATCAAGCACAGAGCTGAATTTGCCTGACACAGGAGGATGAACAACATGACTATGAATGATCGCTGGACTTCTCTAGGACTTCTCTTTCATGGTGCAGGCACATGCACCATCTTCTGTAGAGCTTACTCACCTGCTCACTGTTTAAGAAAGTGATTCACATTAGGAAAACCCAATTAGATATTTTTATCATACATAAGCCTCACTTTGTATAGAAGACTTGCACGTGTCATAGAACAATTCTCCATCTGATGTCACACTTGAAATGGGAATAGGGAATTGCTTAACGCGGCAATTCCTAACCCATCCCTTAATGCTAAACTTGAATAGCAAGCTGGGCATGATGGCGCATGCCTTTAATCCTAGCACTCAGGAAGGCAGAGGCAGGCGGATCACTGTGAATTGGAGGCCAGCCTGTTCTACAAAGTGAGTCCAGGACAGCCAAGGCTACACAGAGAGACCCTGTCTCTTTAAAAGAGAAAAAAACATAAAGAGCAATTTTAATCTCAATATTCTGCAATCAGACATCTTTTGCAATGAATCTTAATATGCTTGTTTTATATAGATGTAACATCATATGTATGTATGTACATACGCATGTATGTATTTCTGCTTCTTAAGATGTAAACTGCAGGCTCAAGGATCCTGAGATACATGTGTTCAATGCAAACAGTTCTGGTGCACTTGGTGACTTATTTGAACATACTCGTTAAGCATTCATAATCTCCCCATCACCTAATCAGATATTCCTCCTTTTCAGTGTCTTCCCATATTAACCCTACTTCCTGACAGTTTGCCAGATTCTCACAGACTTCCAGAATTGACAAAACACACTGTGAGAAACTGTCTTAACAATGTGCAAAGTTTTTCATGTATTTTATTGAAATATGTGCATATTACTTACACTACTGCTTAATAAGACATAAAACTGGAAAGTGTTCAAATGTTAATGCCCAGGCTGCTGTCATCGTCTTCACTCCTGTGGACTTAAATTACTTTTGTTAAAGAGAAAAGAAAGAGAGAAATAAGTTCATAAGTAAGTACCCTTTCTACAGACACACAAAAGGCAACATGGGCTTCTCAAGTAAACCAAACTATGAGTTCTATCTTTCCGTTAGCTGAGCCTGCTCAAAACTTTTTGCTCTTTTCGCTGGCCAATAACAATACATAGGTAGTCCCACTATGTCAGAGGGGAAAAATATAGTTCTGATGCACACGGGCTAGAGGGTTCAAGGTAGAAGAAATTCAGAGGGCTTGGGTGCCCTCTGCCTTTATTTTATAGATGGAAAAACTGAGACGCCATGTTCCAAGGTCTGCCACTGGAAGAATCAAGGAGAGAGAGCATCCTGACCTTGCCCAGTTCTTCCATGAACATGATCTTACACAGACTGAAGCCAGCGTTTGGCCATTGCTTTCACTTTGACTGAACTGTGCACATCATCTCCACTCAGAAACCCAATGGAGCATAGACGGAGCTGGTGGTGTAGTTTGTCTTTCTGTTGCTGTGATAAATGCCCAGACAAAAAGCACCCTGAGGAGGGAAAGGTTTGTGTTGCCTTACAGCTCACAGGTTCCCTCACTGAGGGAAGCCAAGACAGGGAGCCAAGCAGAAATCTGACAGTAAGGCATATGCTGACCTGTAATGGCCATAAATAAAATGCAGTTGTGTGAGTTTCAGCATCCCAAAGAAGGATTTTTATAAATCTCAGCTGACTATGACTATTTTGGAGCCACATTATAGCTCAGTGGTAGACCACATGTTTAGCCAACGCAAGACTTGGGATTTTAGTCTTCAGATACAACAACAACAAAAAATAGCAATTTTGCTCTGTACACTTAACTAGTAAATTTTGTAGATGTCTTCGGCAAGTAGTCTACTAATTACTTTCAATAAAAATGTATTCTAAAAACTTATTTAATCCCTTCAAACTTGAGCCAAATTACACTGGTGCTTCCAACATTGTCTGCCTCACTCAATACAGTTTTTAAAATATGAGTTATTTTCTCATTCTATTCGTTACAACTTCTTAAAATTAGAAACTTGCTTTCTTAATTCTCTTATTCTTAAAAAAAAAATCAGCACCACCATTACCACCACCTGCCTTCCATGTCCACCTGGGGCACATCCAGCAGAGGTGAGAGGCATGCTGTCCCCTGAGCTCCATCATCTGGCCCATGGTTCTGCCTGCCTACCCAAGGAGGCCAGTTGGGTCCCCAAGAATATCCAGGTTTAACCCTTCTCCATCAATCCCCTGCCTGCCATATATGCCTGGAGCACAGCCAATAGACATGAGCATCATGCTGTTCCCTGAACTCCACTGTCAGGCCCATGGCTATGCCAGCCTTCTCAACACCTGCCACACTAAGAACATCCAGACAAAACCAGGGACAACCAGAGGGCTAATGGCCAAAATAAAAATACAATCAACAAAATCCAGGGAAATGACACAACAGAGCCTCGCTATCCTACTACAGTAAGCCCTGGATATCCTAACACAACCAAAGCACAATAAGATGATCTTAACTCCACTCTTATAAAGATGATAGAGGCTTTAAAAAATAAATGGATAAATCCTTTAAAGAAATACAGAGAAATGTAATCAAACAGGTGAAGGAAGTGAATAAATATGTCCAAGACATGAAAATAGAAGCAATAAAACATGCACACATGCACATACACACATACACACACACACACACACACACACACACACACACACACACACACACACAGGGAATCCTGAAGATGAAAATCTAGATATGTTAACAGAAACTATAGATGCAAGCATCACCAACAGAATACAAGAGACGGAAGAGAGAATCTTAGGTGCAGAAGATACAGTTGAAGAAATTGATACATAGCTCAAAGAAAATGTTGATTCTAAAAAGTTTGTGACATAAAACAAGAAATCTGAGACACTATGAAAAGACCAAACCTAAGAATTATAGGAATAGGAGAAAGAGAAGACTATCAGATCCAAGGCCCAGAAAATATTTTCAACAAAATTATAAAAGAAAATTTCCCCACCCTGAAGAAATAGATGCCTATAAACATACAAGAACCTTACATAACACCAAATAGATTGGGTCAAAAAAGAAAATCTTCCTGCCACATGATAATCAAAACACTAAATAAACAAAAGAAAGAAAGAGTATTAAACACAACAAGAGAAAAAGGCTAAGTAACATATAAAGGCAGACCTATCAGAATTGCACCAGACTTCTCAGAGACTCTAAAAGCCAGAACGTCCTGGGCAGATGTCTTGAGACTCTAGGAGACCACAGATATGAGCCCAGAACACTATAACCAGTAAAACTTTTAATCACCATAGATTGAGAAAACAAAATATTATATGTCATAACCAAATGTAAACAATATTTATGCACAAATCATGCCCTACGGAAGATACTAGAAGGAAAACTCCAACCCAGGGAGGTTAACTACACACAAGATAACACTGGAAATAAATAACTCCACACCAACAAAAACAAAAGGGAAACACACAGACACACAGAAACATACACACACACACACACATACAATACCATCATCAACATCAAAATAACAGGAATTAACAATCATTGGTAATTAAATCTCTTAATATCAATGGACTGCCTGGATGTCTGCACATAGAAGAATGCAAATAGATCTATACTTATCACTCTGCACAAAACTCAAGTCCAAGTGGATCAAAGACCTCAACATAAAAATGAGTGTGCTAAATCTAATAGAAGAGAAAGTGGGGAAGAGCCTTCAGCTCATTGGCACAGAAGACAACTTCCTGAACAGAACACCAATAGCTCAGGCTCTGAGGTCAACAAATAATAAGTGGGACTCATGAAACTGAAAAGCTTCTCTAAGGCAAAAGACACTGTCAATAGGGCAAAATGGCAGCCTACAGAATGGGGAAAGATCTTCACCAACCCTACATCTGGCAGAGGGCTAATATCCAAAATATATAATGAATTCAAGATATTAGGCTCCAATAAACCAAATAATGCAATTAAAACTTGAATTCTCAACAGAGAACTTTTTTATGGCCAAGAAACACTTAACAAAATATTCAACATCAGTCATGAGGGAAATCCAAATCAAAATGACTCTAAGACTCCATCTTTTTATGCCCATCCGAATGGCTAAGATCAAAAACTCAAGCGACAGCATATGCTGTTGAGGATGTGGAGCAAGGGGAACACTCCTCCATTGTGGGAGGAAGTGCAAACTTGTACAACCACTTCAGAAAGCAATTTGTCATTTTCTCAGAAAGTTGGAAATAGATCTATCTCAAGACCCAGCTATGTCACTCCTAGGGTATAAACAAAGGATGCTCCACTGTACCACAAGGACACTTGCTCAACTAGGTTCATAGCAGCTTTATTAGTAATAGCCAGTATCTGGAAACAACCTAGACGTCCCTCAACCACAGAATGGATAAAGAAAATGTGGTACATTTACCAATGGAATATTACTCAGCTATTAAAAACAAAAACATCATAAAATTTGCAGGCAAATGGAAACATTATCCTGAGTGAGGTAACCCAGACCCAGAAAGTCATGCATGGTATGTACTCATAGATGGATATTAGCTGTAAAATACAGAATAACCATGCTACAATCCACAGGCTCAAAAGACCTAAGTAACAAGGAGGGTGTAAGAGAGAAAGATTGTCTCACTCAGAAGGGAGGGAGGGAACTGGATGGGAAAGGGGGCAGGGAGGGGAACATATGGGATCGAATGTGGGGAAGAAAGAGGGAGAAAACCTGGGAGAAAGAAAAGAAATCGGTTAGTGGGGGCATCTCTGAGACTAACAGAAACCTAGTACAAGAGAAACTCCCAGGAATTTATGAGGGTGACCCTAGCTAAGACTCCTAGCAACAGAGAATATGGAACCTGAAATGGCCTCCTGTAACCAGGCAAGACTTCCAATAGAGGGATGGGATCCCAACCCAGCCATAAAACTTTCTACCCAAAATTTGTCCTGCCTATAAGAAGTCCAAGGATAAAGATGGAGCAGAGATGTGGGACTGGCCAATCAAAGACTGACCCAGCTTGAGACCCATCTCATGAGAGAGGGCCAACCTTTGACACTATTAATGATACTCTGCTATACTTGCAGACAGGAGCCTAGCATAGCTGTCCTCTGAGAGGCTCCAGCCAGCAGCAGATCAAAACAGATGCAGAGACTCACAGCCAAGCTTTGGCAGAGCTCAGGGAACCTTGTGGAAGAGGACTGAAGGAGCCAGAGAGGTCAAGGACAACACAAGAAAACCTACAGAATCAACTAACCTGGATCCACAGGGACTCACAGAGGCTGAACCACCAACCAAGGAACATGCATAAGACAGACCTAGACTCCCTACATGCCTATAACAGATGTGCAGCTTGGGCTTCATGTGGCTCCTTTTGGTCAAGAGGATGAAATATTTGCCCAAGGTCAGAGACCTAACATTTCATCTGGGCTGGCCAGTTACCTAGCCAAGGGACCACCCTAATATGCTGGGACCACACCCTAGGAAGGCACTTTTACCTTAAGCCATGCTAAGGGCAAAAGTGGAATAATTATCTTATTAATGAGATAATGTGTATCCTTTGGGGAAGGAATTTTCCTTCTGAAATTTCCCAGCCCTATCTCAGTAACTGGCAGCATGGCAGCCATGTGACTTAGTAGACTAGTTTCCTCATTATTTGGAGAAGCTTAACTTCTCCTTTTCTTCTATTTCTATTCTAAGCATTATTTACCTAAGACTATGGGGTTCTTTTATTTTTTATTTATTTATTTTTATTTATTTATTTAGGTTTTTCAAGACAGAGTTTCTCTATGTAGCCTTGGCTGGCTGTCCTAGACTCACTTTGTAGACCAGGCTGGCCTGGCCAGATCCACCTGCCTCTGCTTCCCAAGTGCTAGGATTAAACATGTGCGCCACCACACCTGGCCTGACTATGGGCTTCTTCATTCACTCTTCTCTGTCTCTGTCTCTCTGTGTGTCTGTGTGTCTCTCTCTCTGTCTCTGTGTCTCTCTGTATGTCATCTCTCTGTCTCTGTCTGACTCTATCTCTCTGTCTGTCTCTGTCTGTCTCTGTCTCTCTCTCTGTCTCTCTCTCTGTCTCTGTGTCTCTCTGTATGTCATCTCTCTGTCTCTGTCTGTCTCTGTCTGTCTCTCTCTCTCTGTCTCTCTCTGTCTCTCCCCCCCCCCACTCCACCCCCCAATGTGGCTAGCTGCTACCAAGTAGCTGACCTACATTCCCATTCAAACAAAATGGCTTTTTTTTTTTCCTTCTTTCCTCCACTCACCTCCTCTGGGCAGCTGCTAGGATTCACATCTTGCCTGCCCTGCTGTTTTTCTTTTAAACACTAATAAAATTACCATTGGCTCCTGCTTGAATCCATTCTTAAATTATCAATGAGACGAAGAACCCCAAGAGGTTGAATCCGATGTCATTTCTCTATTCAAATGAGGGTTCCCTAAAAAGCACTGAGTAAAGGCAGTCAGTAGCACAGCACTTGTCATGTAAAATGAGCATTTTAGAGGCATGATTCCAGTTACCTTCACTTGGACATGCTGACCTTTAGAAATGTAGTGCGCATCGAGAGACACTTCCATGATGGCAAACTGTATGAGTGATGATTTTCTGATGGCTTTCATTTGAGACAGCATCTCAACCACACAGCTCAGGCTGGCTCTCAACTCCCAATCCTCTTTCCTCCATATTCCTAGTGCTAAGAGTACAGATGTGCTGCTAGGCAGCGTGGCACACACCTTTGATCCCAACACTCGGGAAGCTGAGGAAGATGCAATTCTGTGAGTTCGAGGCCAGCCTGGTACACAGAGCTAGTTCCAAGATTGCCATGGTGAGATCGCAGATGTGCACCATCATGCTTGGCTGTGACTGAGACTTCATGGATGTTCATTTTTACATCCTTGCTGGTATGAAGCACATGACAATCCTACCTCACCTTTCCCTCTACAAATACCATAACTGTAGACATGAGCAGCCACATCTGGGTGGGAGGTTTTTTTTGTTTTGTTTTGTTTTGTTTTGGGTTGGGTTGGGTTGGGTTTGATTTTTCAAGACAGGGTCTCTCTGTGTAGCCTTGGCTGTCCTGGACTTGCTTTGTAGACCAGGCAGACCTCGAACTCACAGAGATTTGCCTGCCTCTGCCTCCCAAGTGCTGGAATTAAAGGCATGCACCATCATGCCCAGCTTCCCGGTGGAAGGTTTAAGGAAGGATTTTCAGCTTAGAAGTTAGAAGCCATAAGGCGCTGACGTACCTTACAAGCACTACTAGACTTTCATTTAGATGCAGTTTTCAAGACACAGAAAAGCAGGGAAGGCTTGAGGAGGGTGGAAATAGCTGGTGTTCGCTGGGAGGCTAACCCTGACTTGCCATTCTGGGTTTGCATGACCTTGCCTCGTTATTCAACTTCTTCAGTGGTTTTACACTCTGTGAGGTCACCAAGTTCTCCCTCCCTTTCTAAAGATAAAGTATCAAAGAAATTTCCTGGAGGAATCCTTATAAAGAAACATGAGAGCTTTTGTTTAAATGCTAGATTTTATTAGAGTCTTTATTTATTCAGATAGGGTTTTTATTGTATAAACCCTTAAACACACTTACTTTAAAAAGAGAGAGAGAGAAAGAGAGAGAACTCTTAAGTCTGTTGAGTTAACTGAAAGCATTTTCTCCAATAATATTTAATAGTCCTCATCTCTCTCTGAGAAGTCACACTGAGGCAGCATTCTGGTGACGTTTCCCCCATGGAAGTAGAGCCTTACTGTGCTTCAATTCCCCAAGTGAGGGGAGCTGCAGAGCATAACGGAGCCACCGAGAAGCAGATGGCTTTAATTATCTACACACAAAAAAAGCTATTTATATTGGGAAGTTGAAAAAATTAGAAACAATACTCATGGTATAAACATATATTTTAATTAAGTTAGGGTTTAAGAAGGAATAATGAGTGATTATTAAGTGTCAGTGAACATCAAGTTGACATTAAGGATAGATGTGGGGACCCTAGGTACGTTGAGCCAGGCTTAAAGAACTGCAGTCACACATTCGATTGTGTAATTGATCTCTTACAATAAATAAAGGAAGAGGCATTTCTGATAGTGGTCCAAGCTCCCTTGCAGGGTAATGCACAAGGGGAGGCTGTGTTTGAGAAGGACAGAACAGAACATACCGTACACTCTGAAGCACTCCCAAACCTTAGTGCAGGACATTGACACGTCAGACAGGAAGACTAATCGGAATTGTTTTTCTTATTCCATCCTTACAGAGATTCTTTTCTAAATAAGGAGATTGTATGCATTAAAGAATAAACAAATCCTGGCTATGGGGCTAACAGAATTAGCAATAAAAATGCATGCCATGCTTACACTTAAGCATGATTTTGCCTGAGGTTCAAACTTAGCTGGACATCTCATACTGAGTCCAGCAGCCACAGTGAGGTGCCTGAGCTAGCTCTTCAGTTTCCAGCCTTGCGGCTTCAGGATGGAGTTTAAATGGTTCTACAGCTCAAAGTGATGGGCACAGTGAAACTACCCATTTATAAGCTTGCCTAGCAACTAAGTGAGCTATTTACAGAGCACACAGTATATGCTTAGTATATTGTGAGTGTTGTATATTTGATAAATATTATTCCTGCCTAGAAGGAAAAAAATTAAACAGGTTGAAAAGAACCACCTTGGATCTACATAGAACAGTTTCACCACTGCCATGTTTACTGGTGCACACCTTAGTCCCAGCACTTTGGAAGCAGGTTCAGGCCAATCATTGTGAGTCTGAAGACAGCCTGGTCTGCATAGGGAGGTCCAGGATATCCAGCCTACATAATGAGACCCTATCTCAAAAATAAAAATTTAGTGGGGTCTCATTGTTTGTGTAAAATATCTATAATTACTAGACTATGCACCTCAAATCTTCCACTGTCACCTCTACTTACTTTCTTTGATCATCACATGCCATGTGAGGTTCTTCATGTCTCTTGCCTTTCGCTGGCCTCTTCTTTACCAGCTAAGGTCCTGATCTAAGGGCTGTGTCATCAGGTCTCTCAGGATTACACAGCCCTAGACTGCTCAAGTGGAATGATGTCATCACTCCTCAGAAGAAGGGAGTGTCATCGCCTTGAACACTGAGGCATGGAGGAACAAAGCCATGGAGCCCCAGGTGCTCATGAACCTTGTACGCATGAGCAGAAGAATGATGAGCAAGGAAACGCGTGACGAGAAGTGGTTGGCCAGCTAAGAAAGATGTGAGCTTCATTCACATTGTAAGAGAAAGACTGGGTTCTCGGGAGGCACTTTTAGCAACGTGGCCTAAAATTCTACACATCCACCGTCAGACTGAGTCTTCCAGTCTCGGTTAACTCTTATCTAAAAAGTCCCTTACAGATATGCCTAGAGTTTTATCTCCTAAGTGATTACGGTCCAGTCAAGTGGACAATCAAATTAGCCATCATCACGTGCTTCCAGGCCCCTTAGCTACACCTGCAAGCCTCTAATCCCAATGAGGTTCCAGTGTGAGAGTCCTCAGAGACGCGTCATCCATGAGGAGGAAGGGTCATCACTCAGCCCACTGAAGAACAAAGAACAAGTAGTTGACGCTTCAACACAGCCCAGCTCTAATAAACACACACACACACACACACACACACACACACACACACACACACACACACACACACAAAAGCACATTCAAGATAATGACAGAAGCTGAACAAAATAAGAAGAGAGGGAGCTTGGATTTGTGAGCAGAAACCAGCTCAGAAAAACAATAGACTGCCACTTGCTAAGTTAAAGGGATAACAAATTGTTACTAGATGATGGTTCAGAAGTTAAGAATGCTGGCTGATCTCCACGGGTCCTGAGTTCAATTCCCAGCAGCCACATGGTGGCTCACAACCATCTCTAAAGGAATCTGATGCCCCCTTCTGGCCTGCAAGTGTACATGTAGACATGTAGACAACTACATATATACACGTGTCTTTAAAAAAAATATTACCACAAGACAAGTGCCTTGGTAATTACTATTTCAAACTTTATGGTGCTCATCTTTTTATCATTTTCAACAAATAATTTATTTTTTTATTTAAGTGTGTGTGCGTATGTGTGTGTGTGTGTGTGTGTGTGTGAGAGAGAGAGAGAGAGAGAGAGAGAGAGAGAGAGAGAGAGAAGGTGGGAACAAGAGGTCAACATTATATGTCTTCCTCAGTCACTCCCCACCCTATATTTTGAGTCAGGATTTCCTAAGGAGTGTAGAGCTGAACTCAGGCAGGCGGGCTGGACAGCGAGCTCTGAGGATGCATATGTCAAGGGCTATGCCTGGCCTTTTACAAGGATGTTGGCGATCCAAGCTCTAGTCTTCATGCACAACGAGGTCTTCATTGGCTCAGCCAACTCCCCAGCCTCTCCCCTGCTTCTGAGCCTTGCGATGCAGGTCACTGTGCTGGTCACTTCCTCTGCACTGTATGGAATATCCAATCAGTAACTTACAGAGCACAGCGAGAAGCATCCTGCAACATGGACGGCTGGAATAATTAGCCTGAATCCCACACAGTTGTACAGTGCTAAGAAACTAGCTGTGAACGTCTGCAAGTGTCTGGGAGTTCAATGAGATAGAATGAGGAAATTTCTCACAGTAAACACCTACAGTCTGGTCAACCTTCCAGGGCTAGAACTTCTGACTCAGAAAAGTGTCTTTTCCTAAAAATGCAAAGAAGTAACAAGAAGACAGCTGTGTTGATTCAGTTTAAGTAACAAGGCCATGCTGTTTCGAATACCATTTAAAGGTAGACCATATGAAACGCGTATTTATACATGCGATGCAGATTTTGTGGTTATTAAAAAAAAGTATCATGATTCTTTGTTTGACTTTCACAAGTTAGTCTGTATTCATCTATCAAAGTGATGTTGTGGCCAAACTCGTAGCTACTCTAAGGTGGTACATCCCACCTTCCCCAGCCCTTTACCTCACTTCCTCCTCCTCATAATGGGGACGACTGAGTCTCCTGTTAAAGGAGCTGGACAGATGTGGGCACAACTGGACTTTGAACCCAACATCTTGGATGCTTATCAACAGTTCTTATGATAGCCTTGATAAGGAAAGGTGACCGTCACGCCTGCAACACACTGATTAAATGTTCAATGTGGTTTGACTGGTTGGTTATTTCAGGGCGGGTTTCTACTTTTGAAACCTCCTTAAGCCTTCCGTGATTTCTTTCTGTCCCCCAGTACCCTAACTCATCAAGAATCAAAAGAACATTTCATGGGCCAACAAGAAGGCCCAGTGAGTAAAGGCGTTTGTCTTCAAGCCTGGTGACCTCTATTCGGTCTCTGGCATTCACATAATGGGAGCTGGGGGCAGGGAATGAACAAACTGCAAATTGTCCTCTGACCTTCACTCATACACAATACCCACATACACAAAATAAACAAAATATAATTTAAAAGTTAGGAAATTAAATTTCATTTCTGTTACTAACCTCACAGAGCAATATGAAGAAACCATATATATTTGTACTATGTGTGTATACATGTGTACATATGTATGTGTGTGTGTATTCTGAAATGCCATATGAGAGATAAAGACTATTTTCTGTCTTGTTTTAGTTGTGAAAGTACTATCATTCATCAGAATCATTCCATGAAAGAATAACTACAATTACAGGCACAGTTAATCATGCCTATAATTTCAGCACTCAAAAGAGGCCAGGACACTGGGATTTCTACAAGTTCAAGGCCAGTCTGGTCTATGTAAGGAGTCTGAGGACAGCCTTGGCTACAAAGTGAGACCCTGTCTCAAAAACACAAATATATGGAAGGTTTCCTATGACCTCCCATGACCTTAATTAGCTATATGGCTGGACCAAGGCTTGCTAGAACCTAGAAATATTTTGTACATGTTATTTATCATATCCATTTAACTATGTGTGTGGCACAGCTTGCAGGAGATAGCGGCACAGGCATGTGAAAAGGCAACCTCAGGCTAAGAGAGGCAGGCAGAGAGAACGGCGCCGAGGAAGGAGGAGAATGAGACAAAGCTGCAACTCCAAACCCTCAGAGCATCTGCTAACGCTCATTTTTCAAGTGAGGAAGTGGAGCCCTTGGAAAGACTGGCCATGTGCCTGTCGATCAGAATGTTACTCTCATGGGGTGTCAACAACACTTAGTACGTGCTCATTGCCTGTTCACTAAGTATAGATCAGACACAGCACGTGTTTGTGTTGGGATCCCTCACAGTTGGTGAGATCTCTGGTACCTCTAACACAGTACTCAAGCTAGTCAGGAGTGTATTGGGGGATAGCCAACTATGACTATATATGACTACCTAGTACGGCTAAGCCATACGACCCTCAACGACCTGACCGCTGACCTCAGACACTTAGCAGGTGTCTGATTACGACTTGGATAAGAGGATTTTTACAGCACGTTGAAAATGTTTGTGACTTCGTGCCTCATGGTGACAGAACTGCGTATTAAGAGGTGCGTCAGGGAAGCTGGAGAGACGGCTCAGCAGCTGAGAGCACCTGTTGCTTTTGCAAAGGACCCAGGTTTGGTTCCCAGCACTCACATGGTGGCCTACAGTCCTCCATAGCTCTAGTTTCAACATACCCATTAGCCGCTCCTTACCTTCATGGGCACTGTATGTACATGATGCTCAGAAATACACACAGGCAAACCACTCAGAAAACAATAGTATGCATGCATATATTGTGCATAATAAATTATATATAATAATATATAATAAATCTTTAAAAATTAAAGTGTGTTGATGACTGGGGATGTAACTCAGTTTGTAGTGTTCGCCTAGTACGTACAAAGCTTTGGCCTTGGCATCAGCACTGCATAAGCCTGGCATGGTGGTGCCCATTCCAATATTGGCAAAGGTGAAGGAAGGAGACTAATCAGAAATCCAAGGTCATGCTTGGCTACACAGTGAGTGTATGCCACTCTGGATGGTGTGAGAGCCTTGAGAATAACTTTTTTAAAGGAAGACTTCTGGGCATGTTAGTTTGTACCTTAAGCCCCAGTCCAGAGGCTGAGGCAAAAGGGACTGGAAATTAAAAACAGCCTATGGCTGAAGTGATGACTCAGTGGTTAAGATTACTAGCTGCGCTCCAAGAACTACTGAGTTCAATTCCCAGCAAGCACATGGCAACTCAACCATCTGTAACGGTCTCTGATTCTCACAGTGGACATGAAAACAGAGCCCTCAAAGACACAAAATACATGCATAAATACAGTCTGAACTTCACAAACAGTGCACTAATCAACAAGTACTTCTGAATGAGCCCATGACAAAGCAGGCGTGAGGTGGCCGTGTCTGGGATGGGTGCAGTCGGTCTCTGGAATCTGGACAAGACACAGAACCAATTTTTTTCTAAAGTTTCCAGAAGTACGGGTTGGATTTGATTGCAGGTGAGTACTGCCATGCGGGGCTGGGTGAGTACAGGTGAGCACAGCCATATCTGGCTTTGTGCAGCACTGAACATCACACCTAGGCCTTCAGGCATAATGCCAAGCAGTCTTCCATAAGACCTTCCATATTTATTGATCAAACTAGGAGGGAAATGAGATGGGAAAGAAAAAAATGAGATTCTTGATAGAAAGAAATAATCAGTCCTCAGAACTTTCTCACTTGTGCCTGGAAGCCAGGGAAGAGAAAGCTAGCCTGTTCAGCCAATGAGAGAAACAACAAAAACAAAATGAGAATTTACTACTGAGGAGCCTATCTAATTTCTTTCCTTTGCTGATGACATTTTCCCAACCACGTGTCTTGTCTTAACATTCATATGACTTGTAAAATGGTCCTGAAATATAACAGCACATTTTTTTCCTCTGACAACAAGTACAGCTAGGTGTGGTGGTACTCACCCTGCAATCCTAGGCATTGAGAGGTCAGAACATTTGACATCATCCTCAGCTATGTCATGGAAAGTTTAAGGCCAGCCTGGTCTACATGAGAGCCTGTCTCCAGGAAAGAAATAAAGAAATAAAATAAATCTCAATCTAAGAGTAGATTTTTTAGTAATATATACATTTGTCTGTGTACAAATAGATTTATATTGTATAAATGCATACACTGCTGAAGATTTTTAATTTATGGATCATTAGGCCATATCTAGAGACATTATTGGTGTCATAACTAGAGATACACCAATGGCACACAGAGGACAGATGTCAAGTAGGGTCCTGACACTCCAAAGAGGTAGGCCATCCCACACACACACAACAAAGCTTGTCAATAGCACCTAGGTTAAGAACACAAAGACAGGTGTGTGATGAGATGGCTCATGGGTAAAGCACTCACCAGGCAAGCCTGACCACCTGAGTCTGACGTCCCAGAACCCACCTAAAAGGCTAGATATGTGGCATTTATCTGTGATCTCAGAATTCCCACGGCAAATGGGAGGTGGAGGCGGAAGTCCCACAGAAGCTCAAGAATCAGTGAACTTGGGCTACATGTCACGCAGCAGACACAGGAACATCTTTGTTTCAACAAGACAGAAAATAAGAAAAAAGGAGAAAAGAAGAAAGAAATTAAGACCAACTTCAGGAAGTTTTCCTCTGACCTCCATATGCATGATGTGGCACATACACTAAATAAATAAATCTATTCAAAAGCTACAGAAACACAAATCTAACAGGATCTCCAGATGGAGGGTGTGGCTTGGTGTTTTGAAGCAGAGATGCAACTGCCCTCACCTCAACTGTACATGATTTTATAAGCCAGCAAAAATTCTGAGTCTTAAAAAGATTTTTTTCTTTTTTACTCATCTGAATCTAATTTTTTTTTGAATGTTTATTTCAGGCTGGTTTTCCATGAAGATGCACACTTACGTGCTCTTCATCTCATTAAATGAACGTCTTATGACTGTGTATCTGACTCTCATCTTCAGTTTTCTTTATCTGGCCCCATTTTCATCTCCCATGGTTTCGATAAAGCCACACACTGCAGAAATGCCTCCCACACGTGTTCAGCACATGCTTACTTTGCAAGCAACCTCTCGGAGACAGGAGACATTCCTCTGCAGGTCCCCTCCCCCTTCCTACTGTTTACCGCCCAACTACATAAATAACAGATTGCCTAGTGATAACACTGGATCTGATCGGGAGCAAAACCCACCAATAATAATGTTTTCCCTCCCAGTCAATCTATTAGCAGAATGTGTGCCTTTCCCACAAGCCATGATCAGAGCTAGAAACTATCAAAGCCATCTTTGCATTTAAAAATAATCCTTTTCCCTTCAGAATTCTGGCTGTCTCTTATTAAGTTGGAAAGTGGAGTGTGTGTGTGTGTGTGTGTGTGTGTGTGTGCGCGCGCATGCGTGCGTGCGTGTGCATGTGTGCATATATGGATTTAGCTTTTGCTTTCCAATTTGTGATCAGAGTAAAACCATTCTGGTTTCTGGCACGCATGGTCCTCCCATTTCATTAAGAACGAACAATATGACTGATATAGATGCTATAGACAGAGCCACAGATCTGAGCTCAGACTTTCATTCCAGAACCTCAAATCCCTTTTAATTTAAAATCTAAATGTACATAAAAGAATATATAATTTCTATTTTTTTTCCTGGCTGAATTTAAGACATAAAATCGTGGCTGTCCAAGAGGCCTGTGGTGCATGTTTCTATAAACCTATATTTATTTCTTGGAATCTAAATGTCATCGCGCTGAATGGGCCTCTTATTTGAAGAGTCAAGTTCCCTTCTAGAAAGAGGCCATATGGTCCAATTCTGCTGAGCAGTCAAGTGATTTACTAAGACAGGACCAGCCTTTAATGTCACCTAGACATTATCTCGTCCATTTTCTGTGGGTTTTAGGCTGGCAAGCAGGCAGCCCCCCCCCTCTCCCCTCCCCCCACTTGAGGGGATCTTCTTGTCAGGCCCCACCCTCTATTCTTCCCCCACATTGACTTTAATTGAGTTACTTTAATTTTTTTGTTTGTTTGTTTGTTTGTTTACTGTTGAGGGGAGGGCATGACTGAACAAGTATCACAGGGCAACTTGCAAGAGTCTTTTCCTTCCGCCATGTGGGATCAAGCGTAGGTCATCGGGCTTGGAAGCAAAGGCCTCGCTCATCGAGCCTTCTTGCCTGCCCTTATTATTACTGGAGTCTCTAACTTCTGGCCACACTCAATGGTCCCTTGCACTGGCTGTGCATTCAGTCCCATGCTTCCCAGCCACACTCCAAGCGTGTTGGCGTCCCGCTGCTTTACTGGCTAGCAGCAGGGTTTGGTCCTCCAGTTAGAGCCATGAGGCTAGGATGATTAGCAAGAAGGCGCCTGAGATTAAAAGCCGCTCCACTCACCCGGGACTGATACGCAGCCTCTATTTCTGCTTTTGGCACAAGCATTGCTGTGTATGCGCTATAGCTTGCACGGCAAGGCACCGCCTTTCTATACTCCAGTTTCTCTTAGCATTTAGAGCCTTTGAGTCTCGTGTAGAAGGAACACAGTCTAATTAAATCATTTGTACCTAATCTCGTATGTTGTGCGCGCGGTCTCTCTCGCCCTTCCAGCTCTGTTCTGTTCAGTTTGGTGACTGATCAGCCTTCTCTTGCCTCTTTATTTATAGACTTTGGCTTTCCATTTAATATTTCTTAGTGCACTTATTTTTTTAAACTGCTGCTGCTCTGATTTTTTGGCATAGACACTGGTGCCTTCTGGACTGTGGTAAGCTTTGACAAGACTGAAGAGGAGGCCCGCCTGAATTTGTCTAGTACAGCTAGCGTTCCACTCAAAATAACTTTTCTTTTAAAAAATCTATTTTTACTGGTTCAAGCCTCATCTAATCTTTCAATCACAAGGGTGAGCCTTGCATTTTATTTTAAAGCACATGGGGTAGCATTTAAGACTTAATAAATGAGGCAAATTGCTTAATTCTGTATATTTAACATGGATTAATGTCACAGATTTTAATTTGTTGTTTGACTTTAGTGGAATAACCAGCTTTATAGGACAAAAATATCAAACATTTGGCCTTTTTCAGCTTAAAAAGATTTTTCTCCTTTGCAAATTCTTGAACTTCGTACATGACACGGAGCTGTACATCCAACCATCAATAAAGACTTGTGTGAGAAGCAGGAAGCTTGGCATAAATGGTTTCCTTTAGAAGCTCCTGCGTGAGAATGTTCCTTCAGTGTACCTCCATGGGGCCTAAATTGGCACCAGCTGAGCTGTTTGCATTTAGGGAAATTGGAATTATTAGGGGATGAGGAAGAAGACTTTTTAATTGGCCCACGTTTGTCCACGGCTAGCCAGGCCTCTTCATTGGCTCCCGGTGGGCGCTGGGCTGACTCTGCTCTTTGAGGCTCTGTAGAAAATAACTAATAAGATAAAATCAGGAGTGGAATAGAGCAAATTAATTCAGGAAAAAAATAATCATGACCTGTTATCATAGAAAGGCTGCAACTTTTGATCAGAGAGGTGATTTCTCTTTTATTTTGAGTAGATTAAAAGTGTTTTTCGTTGTACACCTTTAAAAAGTTATATATTAAAAAGGCAATAAGAAAGCTGGCTCTGATTTCTGCTTCTGTCTCTGCTGTTTGCCACCTGCCACCCGCAAAGGCCCTGATTTTATTAGTTTCTTGGGTATGTGTCCAGAGTTTCATCATGCAATTATAATCAAAGGTAAGCACATATCAGCACTGTCCCCAGTGTCTTATGTAAAGCACGGAGCACACACCTCCATATTTTTCAGCGTAACTGGAGGAGTGTTTCAATGTAGGCTGCTTTTCCTTATGAGTGCCTCCTCACACTCCGTATACATACGAAACAAGCCGTTATTTATCCGCCAAGTCCCCCATTGACGCACACTTTGGTTATTTCTGGCTTTTTGTATGACAAACAATGTCATAACAAATGATCTCGTGTGTGACTCACTCCCTGTGTGTGTAGCTTTATCTGTAGAATAAACTCCCAGGAGCAAAATTTCTGGTGATGAGGGGAAATTAATATATAGATAGGCTGTGGCAACTTGCACTTCAAAAGTAGTGTATTATTTCAGTCTGGTGGGCTAAAATGTTTTTGTATATACAAATTTAATTAGCATGTATCTCATCGTGAACAAGTTGAACTTTTAAAAATATTTTTATAGGTAAAGTTGTATTCATCTTCCTTCTTGACTAAATTTTTATTATCTGCCCATATTTTTAAAAATCGCAAGTAGTTTTTCTATTCTCAATGTCTAGAAGCTACATATACAATGAGTCTTATTTCTCCAAATTGACTGTATTGGTTTCTTTATGGGGTGTGTGTGTGTGTGTGTGTGTGTGTGTGTGTGTGTGTGTGTGTGCGCGCGCATGCTAGGCATTGTGGCAAGGACTCAGAACATGTATCTCCATTGGTCTGTATTGTAGTAGTTAATCTTTTTATCAACTTGACTGGACTTAGAATCACTGTGGAAATATGCCTCTCAGTGTATCTATCTATAAAGATGTTTCCAGGTTTATTTAAGGAAGGAATGAAGACCCACCCTCAATGTGGGCAGCACCATCCTGTGGGCAGCACCATGTTATAGGCGGCACCATCCAGTGGGCTGGGGTCCTGAGATGAACAGAACACAGGGGAAGTGAGCTGAGCTGAGCTCATGCTCTGCTTCCTGACAACAGCTTAAAGTGACCAGCGCCTCATGCTCCTGTGCCCTGATGGCCCACCATGTTGCTCAGCACCCTCAAACTGTGAGCTAAAATAAAGCCTGCCATCCTTGAGTTGCTTCTGTCAGTTATTTTGTCAGAGCAATATGAAAAGTAAGTAACATATTCATTATTTTTTAATAACCCATTTTCTGGCCTGGAGGATGAGGGCAGAACACATTTGATTGCCCCCAAGCCCCACCAGCAATGCCAGATGGAACAAGAATTTGAATCCATATAACATGACGGAGTGTTTTAGCTCTCACTATACTTAGCTAGACAGTAACTCACTATATGCATATTTAGCAGTAAATCTCAACAGCGTTAAAACCAACCTAATTGATAAGATTAGCAGGAGACTAAGCCAATAATATTTTGGGTCCCCAAAATGTTCTGCTCTTCCGACGACACCTTTCTCCCCATCCTGCTGATCCCCATGTCCCTTAGCAGCCTTCCTCGCCTGCACTCCTATTCCCACTCATGAAGAGGCATCATCTTAGTCACACTCACATCCGGCCACAAGCCTGACATGACAAATAGTCCCCCGTGTCTGTTCTGTTTCCCCTGCAATGGCCTCCTGCTTCTCTCTGCACCTATTTCCTGAAATGAGTCTCATCCTCTTCAAGAGGCCCATGTGACCCAAAATGGGTCCTTACTGAGGACATGTGATAAAACTATTCTATGCTTCAGAATTACCATTAATAAAAAGGATCCTTAGCTCCTTGATGCTCTGACTTCAGCCAAATTGCCCAAGCCCTAGCAAGTCACCTGACCCAGCAAGTCACTTAACCCAGCAAATCTCCAAACCTAGCAAGTCACCTGACCCAGCAAGTCACCTGACCCAGCAAGTCACCTGACCCAGCAAGTCACCTGACCCAGCAAGTCACCTGATCTAGCAAGTCACCAGACCCAGCAAGTCACCTGAAGCCATAAGGGGGCGACCAACTGCCTAGGGTTCTACCTTCCCAAAGGAAATATAATTTCAAAAGAGGTAACAGTAGGTCAAGAAAATAAAGAGCTAACAGAACACTGTGGGTGCTGTCCTGGAAAAGGGAGCCACCTTCCCAAGGTCTCCAATACCACCTATGCAAGCATCCATCCTTCATACCGATTGTGGACACAGATGTGTTTAAGTCCAGACCATGCGCGAAACTTGAGTTTCGCCAACTTTTAATTTCTTATTTTTCTATTATCTCTTTCCATTTTTAAAGCCAAGTGCAAATGTTTTTAAGCTAATTGGGGATTCACAGTAAAATAACTTTGGGGTTTACTATTTATCATCCATTCTCACTACTTTCCTATGAAATCCCACCCCCAAGATTTTTACCAGCCTACAAATGCTGAGTTGTGGCTAATTGTCTTTGTACTCCTCTTATAACATGAGAGAAGTGCAGAAAAACATCACTTGAAACTACGTATGACAATTTTTATATTTCTCGTAAACCACTGTTTCAATCAAGCCAAATCGCCATAGAAAAAACTAACTTGGCAGCTGGAGAGATACTTCACTAGTTAAATGCATGTGCTGCTCTTCCAGAGGGCCTGACTTGAGTTCCCAGCACCCACATTTGGTGACTCCCCACAGCCTTGAACTCCCGTTCCAAGGGATCCCATCAATAGGCACTTCATGTGCATTGTGCACATGTATATACTCTGCAGCACATACCTACACACAAAATTTTAAAATAAATAACTAATATGAAAAAAAATGGCTTAAAACTAATTATTCTTTTATTTCTTGGTACTGGGAATTTTTAATCTAGGGCCTCACTTATACTAAACAAGTTCTCTACCACTGAGCTACGTCCCCCAACCTTCAAAACTAAATATTAAAATCAGTTCTTGGAGTTTTACTCAGTGGTAAAGCACTTGCCTAGCATGTGTGAGACCCTTGGTTCAATCCTCAGCATGGCAAAAAATAAAAACTAAAAATAAAAACCATATGGTCTCACTATATCCAGAAAAATGTCGAAAAGTCTATATACATTCCTGGTTGGGGGAAAAAAAACTTTCCACAAACTAGGAGTGGAATGGAAACTGATAAAAGTTATTTACAAAAGCCTACAGTTGGCATCATACCTAAGGGTTGTATTAGAGAGCTAGAACCCTCATAACAAATCCATCCGCAGGTGACTTCCATGGCAAACGTTCATCTCTCTATTCAGGCCTCTAAGAAGCAAGGTCAAAGTGGTGGTAGAGCTGGTTTCACTCTGAGCCCTCTCCCTCTTGCTTGTAAGTAGTTATCTTCTCCCACTATTTCTACCTGTGTTTTCTCTGTGCTCAGATACATCTGAGACCTAATTTCTCATCTATTAACGTCTGTCATACTGGATTAAGGCCCAACCTTATGACCTAATTTTACTTAACTGCCTCTGTAAGGCCTTTCTCTCCAAACAGCCACATCCTGAGGTACTGAAGGTCATAATTTTAATATAGAAATCTGGGATGGGGGCTCATTTTATGCATGGCAGTGTATAAACACAACATTTTTTTTTCAATATCGTAGCCAGGGCTTTAGTAATCTCACAGAGGAAAAGAATAAAAGGCAACCAGATGCAAAGGGGAGACATAAAACTACTTTTATTTGTGGACAATATGACGAACTGTGTGAAACAACCAATAGACGAAATGAAGCAGCTGCTAAAATATTAAAGTTATTCATTTTTAAAAGAAAAAGTTACAAAACTCAAGAGAATTTCTCTGTACCGCCAATGACCAACTGAATATGAAAATTTTTAAATGTTTTTTTTACAATAGTATAAAAAACATTAAATACTTCAGTACACATTGCGCTGACAAATTCAAGATTTATACAATGAAAATAAGAAACTTGCTGAGAGGACTTCCTGGAGTCCTAAACAGGTAGCTACATGTGCCTCCCCACTGACTCTATATTGTCAGGCTGTCAAGTCTCTACCAACTGGCATATCCTAGCTAAATCCTAGCTAAAAGCTTCTATGAAGAAATTGATAAATATTCCTGACAAATATGGTATATCCAACTGGAAAAGGAAGAGTGAAGCTGACCATAATTTCTTAAAAGAAAACAGAACTGTCTTTGTTGACAAAAGATATTCAAATATATTAATGAACCAATATAAATATACTTCTACCTATGTGTAAACACAGGTCTGAGAAAGACACAAAGACGGTTGAATGATGGGGGCGGGGGGAGAGGAGCTTTTTCTACAAATGACACTGATTCCAACAAATAGTCCGTTTAAAAAGTAAATTTTAACCCTACCTCACATCATATTAAAAAAAAAATGGACTCCAGGGCCTGGAAAGATGAGGCAGCAATTGAGATCACTTGCTGCTCTCACAGAAGAACTGGATTGATTCCTAGTACCCACGCAAAATCATACAGCTCCAGTCGCAGAAGATCTAGTGCCCTTCTTGGCCTCCACAGGCACCGCATGCACGAGGTACACATACATATATGAAGGCAAAGATCTGGACACAGCAAATAAAGATAGTTTTTAAATGAACCCAAGATATAAATTTAAGACCAACATATATGTAAATGTAGGATAAAAATTAATTTTTAAAGATTATGACCTCTTTAAAAGTGAAAGTATTCTTCATATTAGATTAGACAAACATTTCTTAGATCAAAATTTATACAGATACAGCAATTCTTTTAAAAAGTAACACAGTAGAACTCAGCTGTCTGCTCCTCAAATGCTATTTTTTTTAAATGGAAGAATTCACATTTAAATGGAAGAAGGAAATTTGTAAATCCAGCAAGCAATAATGAGTTCTTATTTAAGTAACTCACAAACTCAATAAAGTCAGATACGGGGACCACTTCTATAATCCCAGCACTCAGGAAGCTAACGCGGATGATCACCTCTGTGGGTTAGAGGCCAGCCTGGGCTACGCAGCGAATCCAAGGGTAGCCTGGGATACAAAGTGAGACTCCGTCAAAAACAAGACACAACAAACCCTCACCTTCCTTAGGAGACAAACAGCCCAATGAAAGCATGGGTTGGACTTGAGAAATCAGCTTAGGGCTTCTTCAAAAACTAGAAACACAGTTCATGACACAGACAGACCATTCCTGGGAATTCACCCAAGGAAACCAAAGTGAGCACTCCAGAGAAAGTACACTGAGCTTGCCCATCCTAAGGAGCCTAGAGGATCAGCCCACGTGACCAAGGACAGAAGATAGATAAGGAAAATATGGTATCTGTAAACAGTGAAGTAGCATTCAGCCATAAAATGAATAAGGTCATGTCACTGGCAAGAAAATGGGTACAACTGGAGATCATCATGTTAAGGGAAATAAGCCAGACTCAGAAAGACAGGTATCGTGTATTTTCTATCCAATTAATAATAATTATGCTATGCAAAGGAAGCTATAACTCAAGACAACAAGCATATGGTACAATTACACTGATGGAAAAAATAGCAGAAAATACAAACTAGTCTATAGTGATTTTTTTAAAAAACACAGATAAATTGTTACCTACAGGGATGAGAGTGAGAACCAAGAGGTACATAGAAACTTTCAGTGGACACATTCACTGAACCGTTGGTGCACACATAGACCCAATCAATTGTCACATGTTCAATGCACGCATCTCACTAAAGGCCAATTGCTCCTCACTGGAGCAACTACTGACTAGAACACCATCAGCTCAGTTTCCGGGTGTTCCACCACTCTGCTCTTCGGCAGCACTTACTCTCACTGGCTTACAACCAGTCTCTGAGAACCTTCCTACACTATGCTCCATCGTGCAGCCTCTGCATATTTAAATACTTCTTCATCCTCAAGTCTCTTTGAAGTTCAAGTAAAGTGCTGCCGTGCCCAAAAGCTGTTCCCCAGCATTCCGTGTCAACATGAGCTGCTCCTGGCTATGGGGTCTCACCTGCTGATTTAGTCTGCCCGTGTAATCTGATTTTTAGGTAGTCATCAGGCTAAGTACACTGGCAGTGCCTTGACGGGGGTTTTTGTTGCTCGCCTGGCTGGTTGTTTAGCATCGCAGCTTAACAGAAGTCTTCATTATTGAAGTGCTGTGCAACTGTTTCAAGGGTGGGTGGGTGTGTGGAGGAAAGAGCAGAGGATAACATATCCCATTCCCTCAGCTCAAGTTTATCTCTGAAAGGCACCTTCGGTTGTAATAATCCAGTTGGTACAGATGTGTTAATTGGTGCTGCGCCTGTTTTCTGCACAGGGAACTCGTTTCCAACATGTCTCCCTGGAGACGACCTCCTAACCCAGAGGAGCCATTCTTGCAATAGACACTCCAGACACCATGGAAGGCTGATGGGAAAATAACATTAAGAAGACAGAAGACCTCGCCCTGCCCCCACATGATCCTAGCTGGCAGCCGTCAGGAAGTGATGACTTCCCCATCTGAGTCCATGGATTTTTCCCAAGGCTCCACCACCATCTCTAAGGAGACTGGAAGCATCTGACGTGCCCGAAAATGAGAAGTTCCTACAATGCCATTTGCTTAACTGCTAGAGAAAGTGAGGAACAAAAGAGCCCAGGAACTCAAAAAAAAAAAAAAAAAAGTTGCTGCGTATTCTAGCTCCCCTCGACCCAGGTGTTTCAGATCATGTTGTGTCAAGATTCCACTAAGACCTTGAAAAATATTTGACACTCTTCTAAAATTGTTATATCCTAGAAATCATGATATAGTACCAGCAATATTAATAATTGGAGGACGGGTTATTTGGACATAGCAAAGAGCCCAGTTACATTTTCACTAGAGTAGAAGAGCTATAGTTTGCCCCCCACTCCGGAACATACAGGATGCGTTTACTATAACCACAGGAAAACAAACCTCAGAGTCTGGGAATGACTTCAAGTCAAAACTGAGCAGTACGAACTTCTTGACTAGTCCTGAACGCTCAGAGTGCACTAAATTGTTCATTTTTTTGTTAAGTTTCTAAATCATGAGTCTAATGACAGTACCTTGCTTCCTCACAGATCTTCAAGCATTAACTTCCCAAATGTCTTCCACAGATCTAATCTACAAAAGATCAAGGAATATAAAATGCACATTTGTAATTTTTTTCTTTTTATTTTTAATTAAGCACAAGTAATAGTATACATACTTATAAGACACAATGTGGTATGCGTGCGTGCCAAGCAGGACGAAACTTTGTCATATTTCTGGTCTCTGAATGTCTCCCTTCTGGTAATAAGCCATTGTGAACAACAGGCAATGGCGCAGCAGAATCCTAGAGCGTGTTCTACCTGCCCAGCTGTATTTTCTGTAACATTCTATTCGTGTCTGTGTGTGTGTCAGTGTGTGTGAGTGTGTGTGAGTGTGTCTGTGAGTATGTGTGCATGAATGTGTGTGAACCTATGTGTGAGTGTGTGTGTGTGTGTGTGTGTGTGTGTGTGTGTGTGTGTGTGTGTATGTGTTAGCTGGAGCTTGGGTGTACAAAGAGGGCTTTGTAAGATGTGCTCCGAAGTCCAGAGCTCACTCTAAGCATTACTGGAAGAAGAAGACTTTAGACAGTGGCGTTGAATCACCTGATTTACATCCTTACAAGATCCCGGTAGCTACTGCATGGAGCATTTGGGCTTAGGTTCATGGCTTAGCAAAAGTCTTCATTATTGAAGCACTGTGTACATGGGCTAGGAGTGGACCAAGACCAATCACGACATCGAAATAGTCCAGGAAAAGAAACAGTAGTGACGTGGGCTAAGGCAATAGGAGAAGCAATGAAGAAAAAGTAATAGAGACGGAAACAGGAGAGTTTTCAGTCCTAGGTTAGCCTGGGAAATGTAAAAAGAATGTTTCAAAATAAGTGAAGAATGCTAGAGAGAAGACTCAGCAGCTAAGAGCAATAGCTGCTCTTGCAGAGAGAGGACCCAGGTTTTCTTCCTGGCAGCCACATGGCAGCTCTCTGCAGCTCCGGTTCCAGGGAGCCCAGAGCCCTTTCTAGGGCTCTCTGAGCACCAGGCACTCACATGGTACACAAACAGACAGACAGACATGGAAGAGAAACACTCATCATATAAATTAAAAATATTTTTAAATGAGAATGAGAGGAAAAGAATCAAGATGGAATATAAACATACCTCATAAACTTTGATACAAAATTAGAAATGGGCTTTGTATGGATAATGTTTGGCTCTGAATCAGACTTAAGTACTTACTAGGTACTAAAGATCATTAATTAATTTTTAATTTGTTCAATGTAACTAGACGGAGAAAAAGCATCATAAAAACTACATTACAATCCAATATCCTATAAATGATAAAAATCCTACCTATGCCGAACAATCCAGAGACTCCTTGAATTAGTTAATGGTAGTGGTGGCCCTGTAGAGTGGACTCCAAGTTCTAATGACCGCCCTCTAGTGGTGCCACACCAACGACAAAGCCAAGGGAGTTACCACTGCCAATGCTTGGGGCAACAGTACCACATCAGACTACAGAGCCAGAGCCGCGGCAACTAGTCTGTTTCCTCAGTGACACGGAAAACCAAGCCCAGAAGGATGGGCACTGCCTGCACATGCCACATACAATTGGCACCTAAGGACTGCTGATCTTGTCCCTCACACAGGAGTCCTGAACCCTAGAACAAATGTGCAGTTCTGACACTGTCCACTGACCTTTGCAATCATCTCCCAACTTTCAGTCTAGCTGCTTTCATTTTTTTAAAAACAGCATCTCACATAATAGCCAAAGATGGACCTCAAGCAGCTGATTCTGTTTCTTCATTTCAGGTCAGACTAGGTATTGTTAACGTTAGTGTTCTCAGTTCACAGAAACGAGAGACCCCGCCCCAAGCAAGCTAAGAATGGGGCTGGAGAGATGGCAGCTCACAACCATCAAGGAGCCTCTTCTAGGCTTCAGTGGCGGCTGGAACTCTGCTTACCTGGCCAGGACCTGGCACCCGGCATCTGGCAGGCTCACAATGTACACCTATGAAACCCATAAGTGACAGGACCAAATAAGTAAAGGAGCAGGCAATGCCATTTTGCATATGACAGAAATGACCTTAAGCATATGAATGAGAGGCTAGAGAGATGGCTCGGAGATTAAGAGCCCTGGCTGCTCTTCCGGAAGATTCTTAGCATCTACATGGAAGCTAACAGTGCTCTGTGAGTCCAGTTCCGTGGGGGTTCTAGCTTCTGAGGGCAAAGCACGCACATGATGCACAGACACGGACGCAGGCTGAACACCCACATACATAACAATAAATATTGTTAAAAGAGTATGGGTGACTCCTTGTGTACAACCTGTAATTTACCAAACCCCGTGTCAAACTCAGGGCTTTGCAGTCCCCAGCGTGTATCTGGGTGCATAGACTAGAACTCCCACTTCCTCAAAAGGTCTTCAGTAGGAAGAAAAGTGTTAATTCGATCTGAGTGGGTTTGCTCACACTGGGGCAACTTGAGGTTGCTGGTATCCCAAGGTCAGACGTGTGAACAGAGCTTCCAGCCTTTACTGAGAGGCCAATCAACAAGTGTAATTTCTTCACTTTACAAACAGATTGGAGGGTGGTGGAGAAGAGTCCGTTGGGAACTTGAGTTAAGATGGTAGACTGGGGATGAGGAAAGGGCACGGGGTGGTGTGGATAGCCCTTGGTTACAGAACCCACATTCTGAGATATCCAGGTTACCCCACAGTCACTCCTTCCCCGTGAACTTCTCAAAGTACGGACTCTGAACCGTACTCACCAGAAACAACTAATGAATCAGGAATTCATACTTCAAACCTATAAATATTCCCTTCAAGACACATTTCACTCTGTGTGTGTGTGTGTGCGCGCGCGTGTGCGTGTGCGTGTGTGTGTGTGTGCGTGTGAGTGCCCAAAGAGGCCAGAAGGGGGCATTGGGTCTCCTGGAGCTGGAGTTACAATGGTTTGTGAGGCACTGGACATGGATGCTGGCATCTCAAATCCATTCCTCATGACTGAGCAGTGAGCCCTCTAAGCCATCTTCCCCGCCCCTAAATATACTGTTTAAAAAAAAAAAGAAACAGGCATTCTAACTTATTTTATGCATCTAAAAGTCTGGTCACAACAGACTTAAAATTGGGATAATCGCCATATCAACATGGTACCTCCTACATTAAAAAGCATGAGAGATGGAACTGACTGAGTAAACATTACCCGCCCAGGGCCAACATAGTTAGGAAAACAAAGTTAATGGATGAGTGTATCTACTTGTGATTTTGTCTTCACACAGTTGAACAACAAGCAAGGTAATAGTCCCTAAAACATTTCCTTTGATTGCTTTTTTTTTTTCCTCTCCGGTCATCATGAAATCGCCTATGAGAACAGTAGGAATCAATCTTTAAATATCTGCAAGCTGATTATCTGCAGTGCTAAAGATAACAAATAAGCCTATTTCATTACTAATTGGTAAGTAATTGGAAACAAAGTTTCTTTTTAACTTTTGTGACTTGGGAAAGGGGGGGGAGGGCAGCGACTGTGTGCCTTAGCTTAACTTTATTACAGTGCTTGGCACATGGGATCACCGGATCCTGGACAGGATTAAGCCTGAAATGTGTGAAAACTACTAGCAGCTGCTCCGTGGAGGTTCTCTGAGAGCTCAGGTAGCACTGAGAAAGTTCCCAGTCGACCACCAAAGAAGCTCCTGAGTGGGAGCTGTCTTCCCTCAGTTCTGAAAGCACCCAGATCTGCGCAGAACATAGGGACCTATCCTGAGCTAATGCACCATCATATTTGGGCTAAGTGTGCCTTTGTTGAAGTTTTCACAGCTTATTTGCCCTCCCCTTAGAAACTGCCACCATCTCAGCAGGCGACTCCCTAATCCTTTGGCTTTCTCCCAGCTCCAGTGTCGGCCTTTGGGGACCCCTGATTGCCTCATTCTGTCTCTGTGTCCCTCTTGCTGTTTTCCGGAGGTCTCCTTCTGCTCACGGAAGGCCATGTCTTGCAAGGCTTCATTTAATCTCACTCGTCTCTGCATAATGCAAAGAATCATAGGCCATGCCAAAGTCAACTGTTGCTGCCACCCAAATGGGGCTACGCATAGCCTTACCAAAGCAATGTTTTCAAACTGATGCTCCAATCTTATTGTTTAGCGCTCTACTCCCTCTCTCTTCTTATTGGAAAAAAAAAAAAGTAATTTAAGCCAGCCACCATCCTTAACTAAGATAGCTTCAGAACCTGTTGCCTTCCCTACTTACCCCGGTATCCGTTACTTTCCTCATTGCCTTGCCCCAACCCCTGGCAGTAAACAGCCCACCCGAGGGAGAGTTTATTTGGGTTCGTAATTTGAGGGTACTGTTCATCACTACAAGGAAGGCATGACACCGAGCATGCCAGCTTGCTCACATCTCTATGGATCAAGAAGCAGAGAAAGACGCCTTCTTTATCCCTTTTCAGTCAGTCTAAGACCCACCCATCGGATGGTGCCACCATTCAGCTAACTATCCCTAGAGTCACCCTCACACGGTGTGCTTCACCAATGGCCATTGGTGTTTCTTAACCCAATCAGTTGACAGTAAGTTAGCCAGCACACTCTCCAAGCACACAGTGTGGCTGGCTCCAGACCTTCCCGTGGCTTCTTCCTCCTGAGACCGTGCTCATCTCTTCAAACACATGCCTTGATTGGCTCCTTTCTTTATGCAGATACCACACCCACCTTCAGGTGACTAACTGGAAGTTACTCACCAATCGCCAGAAAAGAACTCTGGATTCCAAGGGCTTTCCAGGATGTTAACCTCAAACTCCTTCTTTAAAAAATAATAATAATAATAATAATAAATAGTATCACAGGAAACTTTCCTAAAAGATGATTTTTCCTCTTTTTCAAAAGTCTGGATTTGATCCATAAGTTAAGCCAAGATTCAAGGGCTGCACACCTGGGTGCTGTAGGCTGGGGAGACAGATTAGCAGTAAAGAGCACTGGCTGCTCTTCAGAGGACCCAAGTTCGATTCCCAGCACCCACATGTTAGCTCACAACTGAGTATGATTCCAATTCCAAGGAATCTTATGCCTGCTTCTGCCCTCTTCCCCACCAAGGGCACCAGGCAGACACTCACACAAGCACTTATAAGTATAAAATAAAAATGAGTATTTTTTTTTAAGTAACCACATTGCCCTACCTCCTGTGTATAATAGGAAACCAGGCCTGACTGACTTAAGTAGGAAGCAGATGCTTTTATAAATTGTTTTGTTACATTTGTTTGTTAGGGCAGAGGACAATTGAGGAGAGTGAGTCAACTCCTTCCTCCACAGGGGATCCAAGTATTCAGCTCAGCAGGTGCCCTTACCCACTGAGCTGCCTCGGGTATGTGCACAGAAGGCAAAATGCTGCCCTCTAAGAAGAGTTTGGGAACTATTTACCATAGTTGAGCACGAATATGATCAAAATCAGATACATCATGGGAAGGGACACGTGGAGTAGAAAAAGCAAATTATCATCTAGACTACCGACCAAAGTAGAAAAGCACAAACGACACCACTGACTAGCCAGCCTGACCTTCTTTCAGACCTCACTGAGAGAGAATCCCAAAGCTGCAGCCCTGAGTGCAAACATTCATGAGGCCTGCTGACAGTCACGACCCTGTGTCCCTCTATAATGGCACTGCTGCTGTTCTCCAAATAAAATCACCATGCTACCTTTGCAAACCTGTGTGAGCCTCCTCCCCACCCCACCTCCCTTTTTTTTTTCCAGATCCCCCTTTTTATTCCCCCAGATCCCAACCACTGGCTACAGAGTGATGATGACGTCGCTGTGGAAATGCACTTCTATCTCCCGTTTGGGTACTTGCCCACCTGTTGTTTTTTCATTCCCTTGGTTGTGACAGATTACACAGACTAATAAAGAATCTACTGACTATTTTGTGAGCCAATTACTAATAAGCTGACTTTTATCTGGAATTAGAACTGTATTTTAATGAATTGCATTAATATCATAATGCTTGATATAGTTGTAAAACAAAGGGAAATCTGACATTCCTTTTTGATCAACACAGTGCATAAATGAGTGTGCGGAGTCTGACTGCTTTCCCACGCCTCGGTCTCTTTATTGGAGGTGCAGGATCCTTCGTGGTCCAGCAGACAGATAAGAGGACGAGACGGGAAAGAGGAAGACTTGGAAAGGCGCATTGATAGGTCAGAGATGGTAGCTGTCATACAGTCAGGACCACGTCAGACCAGAGAAGTTCAACAGAGGTGGGGCGCCGTATGTAAACTGAAGGGGTATGTTTAATCACTAAGGATGCAGAAAGACAGCATCCCATGCCATAACCGGGGATGTTGGTCCTCCAACTTGGCTGGATACTGCAATTGCCTAAGTACCCAGTAATGACAAGAGAAGTAGCAAGAGATGCTACGAGCTTTACATTTGTACCAGGTCCCCTCATCATTCTGGTATCTATCAGAGCTTGAAAACCAGTGAGCTGTCTCTAGGTACAAAGAGGTGACTCCAAGTGTTTGCATGGACTGTGTAATGGAGAAAGGACTGCACAGTGGGGAAATTGTATTCCTCTAAAATAGTCTGTTTGGGTTTTTCCATTTCACGAAACACACTTTGGGCCAGGTAGTGACCTCCCAGGCAAGCCTTCAGGTGTGAGGACGGAAACCGATTTCTCTGCTGTGTACAGTGCCCTCACTTTATAATCACTCGTGCCACAACAGGCTTCCTACACACGGAGCCAAAGACCACCAACACCAAAAGCAAGCTGCTCCCTCTAACAGATCCTAGCTCTGCGCCCCGCACTGTGCTGTTTTGGAAAGGAGGCTCCTGCACATCTGTTTCTAACACATCCTGTAAACAGATGCAGCTGTCTCTCCTCACCCTACCTCAAGGCCATGGATCTGCTAGACTCCTGGTTACTGACTGAATTACTGGGCTCATGGCATTCCTACGGGGAGTCCTATCGCCAAAGCTACTTGCACGGTCATGCCTGATGTGTGACCGGGAGATTTTCTTTACTTTTAAGCTATCTTACTGCACAGCTTTGTAGCCTGCACCAGGGACCTCCTGATGGTTCATCAGTCCCAGCTGCAGCTGCAGTGGTGCAGATAGAGTGTGATTGAAGAGTAGGTTTCGTAGTGTACCCATACGCTACAAATGCCACTCTAGATAAACTAGATGGAGGAGCATTGGTCCCATAAATGACATGGCCACTGAGTCTAGCAGCCACACCTTTCTTCGATTTATACAAGAGAATTATAGTATGTATATATTTGTATCCTGGGGCTGTCCAGACAGCTCAGTCAGTAAAGTCTTTGCCGTACAAGCATGAGATCTTGAATTTTATCTCCAGGTTTCATAAAAGCTGGGCAGTGAGGTAAGCTTCTGTAATCCCAATACCAGGAAGGCAGAGACAAACAGACCCCTGCCGTTCACTGGCCACACAGCCTCGCGTACTTGATAAGTTCCATTCCAATGAGAGAAGCCCATCTGAGAAGAAAGATGAATGATGAAGGATGACACCTAAGGTTGTCTTCTGACCCCCACATGCATGTGTACTCATGAACACATATACCTCCACACACATCAATACGCACATACAAAAGAAAATTTTGACATCTATCTCTTCTTAGCACAAGTGGCCTTTGAACTGGTTGTCTCAGAAGCATTTATAAAATATTTGATACAAGCATTCAAACTTGTTTGAATACCTGTGCAAGCCCTGGGTGTCCAAAATGAAAAAAGAATATGTCCACACCCCCAGAAGCTCACACACAAAGAGAAAAAAGGTTGGGTGTGATTAAAAAATAGACCCATCCATCTTTCCCAAACACCCCAGAGCCGCCTCAGGAATCCCTTGATATTGTGATGTTCTTTTAATGGATCTTTTTTCCCCAAAATCTATTTTTACCACCTGCTTGTCTTCTTCTTTCCCAGTCAAAGTTAATTGCTTTGCAGTTGCTTTCCAAAGTATACCCGAAAGCATTTTACTGCAATGATCAAACCTCCTAAGCACAAAGAATTTTTTCTTCTTCTTAAAATGCTGGATAACTGTAGTTCTAGGCACTTGAAAATCCAGAGAAGTCAAAAACCTTCCCTGGGGAATTAAAATAATACATGGGTGGCACCACACCTAGGTTGAGCCAAAAGCCTAAAGACAGGCAGAGCAGTGGGGCTCTCTGCTACAAAGAGACATGGTGTTGGAGGGAAAGGAGTAGGCTTTGAAGGAAACAGACAAGAATGCATTTAAACTTAAAACTTTCTGCGTGACATTAGAAAAGTTACTGATGTCTCTGATGCCTCTGAAGTGCAAGTTTTCTTTTTCTTTTCTTTTTTTTGTTCTATTTCATCACTGGAAACTAAGCTGAGACTAGCAGCCCAATGACCTACAGCTCTAGCAAAAATGTCCAATGCCATCTGAGACACAAAGACTAGAAAACTGTGACATGCTTCACACATGGTGGGTTGTTAAAATATATTTATTAATAATTGTGACAAATAAGGGAATAGGTTCATATTTAAAAGTATCTATAATGTATACTCTATAAAAAGCTCAAAGACTACCAACACAATAATCTTCATATAGAATATATCATACAAACTCCAGTATTCTACCATACTAAACTATACAGAACACTATACAACAGGTTTGTCCTAGGATAGTTATTAATAATATTATCATGGCTTAAATCCTTACATTATAGCATTTCTTCAGTTTTAACATGAATTATATAGTATTACTAATCAATGACTGCAGATTAAAACTACATGAAACATTTTTTCCTATTTTATTTTCCAAATAACTACTTAATATAAGGTGTATTTCTGGGTAAAATGTTTCCAACTCCTACTAAGTATGGGGATTCCTCATGTGAGTTCTCTGATAATAAGATTTCAACATTGTTTAAATTCTTACAACTGTTTTTCTCATTTTAAAATCATGTTTCTCAAATGAACAGTGGAACAGTAATTACCTATCAAATTAGACTCTTACAGGAATCTTCTATGTGCTCTAAAGTTTGAGCTTGTGCTAAAGTATTTGCCATATTCTTCACATTTGTAAGGTTTGAAGGACGTTCCATTCTTTATATTAATAAAGTGTGTCTCAAGTAGGTATTCTGTGGTGCGCTTGAAGAGTTGAGGACTTCTAAAAGTATTTTCTATATTACTTACAATTATAAGTTTGCTTTCCAGCAACTAGGAGAGTTGAAGACCAGGTAAAACACTTGCCACAGTCTTTATAATTTTTATCTCCAGTGTATATTCTGTAGTAAGCTTGATGGCTTGACTGGTTGGTAAAGTATTTCCCACACTTATTACATTTGTAGTGTTTTTTTTCCAGTATGGACTCTTTGAGAAACTGAGAAAGTTGAGGATGAGATAAAGAAATTCCTATGTTCATTACATGTGTAAGGTTTGTCTCAAGTGTGAAATCTGTGGTGAGCTTGAAGTTGTGAGTACTGTGCAGCAAGGTCATGCCAGAGATGGATGCATCATCCAGCGAGGTCACACCAGAGACGGATGCATCATCCAGCCAGGCCATCGCAGTGATAGATGCATCATTCAACCAGGCCATGCCAGTGATAGATGCATCATCCAGCCAGGCTGCACCAAATACAACAGCTTCACCCAAGCAGCCTAAGAGAGGGAGAGGAGAAGTATGCAAGCAAGTGGAAGAGGGTGAGTTCACACCACCCGGGACTCAAGGAGAAGGAGATGGACAGGAAGAGGATGGACAGAATCCAGGGAAGAGAACAAAGCAAGTACCTTCTCCCTCGGATGGGAGGAAGAGTAACTGACAGTGGGATAACAGGTTAATTATCATGTTCACTTTTCCGCTTAATTTTAAATGAATCATTGTATTGGTGTATGATTATTTGGGAGATATTACTGATTAACAAATAAGGGAGGTTTTATTTTTTAAAAAGAAATTGTGAGTACTGTGTAAATGATTTCACACACTTACTATATTTATATGATTTGTCTCAACTATGGATTCTTTGATTACATTGGAGAGTTGAGTACTGGGTAAAGGATTTCCCACACTCATTACATTTGTAAGGTTTTGCCCCCAGTACGGATTCTTTGATGATCTTTAAGAACTGAGGACACTGTAAATGACTTCTCACACTCATTACATGTATACGTTCTGTCTCCAGTATGGCTTCTTTGATGACATTGGAGAGCTGAGTGCTGGATAAAGGATTTCCCACACTCATTACATTTGTAAGGCTTTTCTCCAGTATGGATTCTCTGATGGTCTTTAAGTGTTGAGGACACTCTAAATGATTTTCCATACTCATTACATTTATAAGGCCTTTCCCCAGTATGGATTCTTTGATGATCTTTAAGTTTTGAGGACAATGTAAATGACTTCTCACACTTACTACATTTATATGGTTTGTCTCCAGTATGGATTCTTTGATGATTTTGGAGAGCTGAGTACCAGCTAAAGGATTTTCCACACTCATTACACTTGTAACATTTTTGACCAGTATGGGTTCTGTGGTGAGCTTGAAGTTCTAAAGCCTGAGCAAATGATTTTTTGCTCTTAGTACATTCATAAGATTTGTCTCTACTATGGATTCTTTGATGATCTTCAAGTTTTGAGGACTGGGTAAGTAACTTTCCACACAGATTACATTTATAAAATATGGATCCCATTTGTATTCTGTGGTGAGCTTGAGGTTCACTTTTTAATATTTCCCTATTTCTGTGCAGAATAGAATTGTATTTGAAAACTTGTGAACTTTTTCCCTGTGGAGCCTCAAGTTGTGAAAATAGGAGTGAGGCAGAGTGAGTTCTCTCAGGAGAAGCCAGGGCTTCTTGATCTTTTGTTTCAGAAACTGAACACATGTATTTCGCACACAGATCATTTCCATAATCACATATTTTATGAACTTCACTGTCACATGTATATTCCTAGAACTTCTTTCTATCTAGCTCTGAAAGGCCATTACAACCAAATTTTCTTCTTATTTCTTTCTGGAAAAAATATTGGGTACACTCCATTGCTATCATACTAACGTCTTGGTATGATAGCAAGACAAAGGAGTTGCTCTTTCTTCTGTCTCCTCTTTATCAACAAGCCAGGGTTCTTTGCTTTGTTCAAGACAAGTTAATATCTCTGATTTTGAAACAGAAACCAAGTTGTTGTAATTCTCCAGCATGGCATCTCTGTACAAAGCCCTCTGAGCAGATTCCAGACATTCCCACTCCTCCTTGGAGAAGTTTACAGAAACATCCTTGAAAGTCAATAGACCCCAAGAAGAAGCCATCTCTTCTTTCCCCTTCAGAATGGAATGTCCCACAAAAGTTTACATTGAAATTCACCTTCCAGAAGCCTCTCTGTAGTTAAATGCATCAGATTTTCCCTATCCCTGGCAAAATGGAAGAATGGAAAGCAGGAATCAAAACTGGCCACACTCTATTCTTCTTGCCAGTGAAGAGATGCAGAAGCCATGAACTCCTACAGACTGAAACAAAAAAAGATTTTCCTGTCCAGAACTTAGTTGCTCGGTTTTGCCAGCATATTGTGTTTTTCTCTAGAGACCCCATAATGGGGTCTTTATAATTGGTAGGCGTTGCTAACTTATTCCTAGCTCAATTACTTCTAGAAATTACACTATTAACTAAAAGTTGGATAATTACATACCAATAAAATAGCAAATTTTAAAATCTGGATAAATAATGAAAATCTAGGGTAGAATATATAGGTTTTTCTTCCCTATGTACTTAAATACAGAGAAAGAAAGAACATGAAGTTGAGTGGTTAGGGAAGTGAGGGAGGATCCGGGAGGATTTGGGGGAGGAAAAAGAATATGGTAAAAATATACTGTCTTGAAAAAAGTCAATAAAATGTACGCACATTTATGCATATAAATATGAGTGATTTATATATGTTTATAAACACACATGACTGTTTTACACCTGCTTATCATTACTAGAAGACCCTCGGTCACACTGAGCCTCTTCTAGAAGATGACAGAACAAGGTGACGCACCCACAGCCCCCTGTGCTCTATGCCCCACCTCCCGCTTCATCTTCATTTCATATGCCGCACAGGCTTTTCTTCTCTCATTTAGTTGCCTGTCACTCAATAAGAAACCGAATGAACAGCACATGGAGAGAGAAGGCTGGCTGTGGCTCACAGCTTTGGGGGTTCCAGACTAGGAAGTTTTGTTCCTGTTGCTCTAGGGTAGTGATGAGGTTGCACACTGTAGAGAAGGGAGAGGACAAGATGTGACAGAGCCTCACCAGCCCCTTTATTGACCCAAACTCCTACTAGGCCCCTCCTCTTCCAACAATGCCAAACCAAGAAGCAAGCCCCTACCACACCGGCCTGGGGAGACACATGGGCTCCATCCAGAAGTCAGAGGCACTAGGAGGAGGAGGGGCTCTCTACAGCATGATGGTTTCTGTTGCCTACTCTCAATTTTCCACACGCATTTTACAATATCAAGAACTGTTGCTTTTTAATCTAAAATCTCAGATTAAAGAATTACTGTGAAAAAAAGATGAGAATTTGAACCCTAATGAGAACATAACCATTCGACTTCAGGGTCTTGCTCTTTGGAATCCATGAGTCTAAATGGCTATGTGATTGAATCATGATAGTGCTGAAAAGCTCAACAAAATTCCACACTCAATTGTTTCTGGGCCTGAGAAAGCACTGCTGCTCTTGCAGAGGACCAGAATTCAGTTCATACCACCGAGCCAAGAGGAACTTAGCTGCCTATAACTCTGGTCACAGGGACTAAAACACCTTCTTCTGGCCTCTGAAGGCCCTGTACACTGGTGAGTATACACAGATACACACACACACACACACACACACACACACACACACACACACACACACACACAAATATGTACCATACATGTAAATTATTAAAACTGTAATCATTTCTGGTGAGGCATATATCAACAGGGTGAACCATTATCAACTAGCTTATACTTCTTGGACATTTTGAGAGATAGACAGGTGGATATAGATGGACAGACAGAAAAGGGAAACAACCAATTTTAACAACAGTGCCAAAGACAATAATTCAAAATAAGAACTAATGGGGGGAATGAAAACTATTATTTCAGTGGCGAATTTTTAGATGACATTGACCTTTCTTGTTTATCTAGATTGAGAACGTTGTTCAGCCACAGATCTTTTACAGCAGCCCCTCTGGCCCCGCTAACATCCACACATACCCCAAGGGCAGTAGAATCTGAATCCCAGGACCTCTCTCAGCTCAGCCCCTGAGCTGTTCTTGGTAGCATCCTACAACCTATGTTTCTCATTGGCTAAATCATGAGCTACCACCACTTGGTGGATGATTAATAAAAAAAAACTGTTAGAATTAATGAATTTCACAAATAAAATGTATTGTGTATTCCAGAAATGCATAATTTATAACAAAAAAATCAATCAGTAAAACTCATTCCTTCTTCTATATTTACAGAACACCTCAGGAGCTACAGCTGGAATAATGGGTAGCAAGCTAAAGCATGAAGCCCTGTGAGTTTCCAGATGCTCTATTGTAGACCAAGCTAATTATCATAACAAACCTGCTTTAATTGATTTTATTTATTTATGTGCCTGCTTTCATTGCATTACCCCTCACAGTACTCACTTTTCCTAGCACTGTACAGCAATATAAAGTTTAAGTTACCTGCCAAGAACCAATTCTTGCAGGGCAATTCAGCCATTTCTGTTGATAAGATTGATAACTCGGCTTGCCCAGCTAATTATCTCATCTCTCTGAAGGAAGAAGTAATAATGGAGACAGAGAAAGTAGAGTCAAGTGGGGTTTAAGTCAAGCCAAGGGCTCAGTCAGTAAAGTGCTTGCCATGCAAGCTTGAGGACCTGAGTTCAATTCCCAGGCCCAGATTAAAAAATTTGGGTGTGGTGCAATGTCCCTGTAATGCCAACACTGGGAGGCTAATTAACACAGGTGGGTGTTGGGCATGCTCAGCCCAACTGTCAAGCTCCATGCTTGATGAGAGATGTTGTCTCAAAAAATAAGGTAGAGGGCAGTTAGGGAAAACACCCAGCACAGACCTCAGGACACACATGTGAACAAGTATTCCACAGACTCACAGAGAGGAGTAGAGGCGGATGGACAAGGGAAGATGTTTAGGAGGAATCAATGCTTTCAGGCTAAGTATAGTAATGTAGCTAAGTGGTAGAGCACTTGGCCAGATGCTGTAAAGCACAGGGTTCCAATCCTAACACAGAGAGAAGAAAGGAAGACAGTGGAGGAAAAAAATAAATTGTTTCATCTTAGGACATGCCTCAACCATGGACAGAAAGACCAAATTCTTAAAAAAGTGATTTCAATAAGATCAGGTGTACAAGATTTCTTAGTAATTCTGTGACAAGAGATGGCTCAAGAGAGAAAGAAGGCTGTCAGAATTCTGACGCATAGCTGTCAAATAATCCCACTGAGGAAGAGAAGGAAGCAGACATGCTACCACAGGTAAGTGCCATGGAGCTGAAGGAGGAGTGTTAGACAGGGTAAAATCCAAAAAATAAGACCAAGGATTCAAACACACTAGCATAATTGATAAAAAAAAAAAAAAGAGCTTTCGTCTGTGGTCACAGCAAATGAAGCATATTCAAAGGAAGAGATGCCTGCTCCAGAGCCACTGAGTGCAGAGATGACAGAAATTCTGGGATGTACACTCCTTACATGCTATTTCCTGCAGGGTGATGCTGGTAAGGATGAAACTCAGACGTGGACCAAGAAACCAAGACCGTGTGAATCCTGCTGAAGCGTGGAAGCCTCGGTTCTGATCAGGCACATCCCAGAAAAGAAGAAATGACAGAAGGAAGAGACTGGGCATCACTGGAGTTTGCACCAAGGAAGCTGCTGAAAAAGAGAAGGTATTAGAGGTTAGAGCCGAGCTAATATTGACTTAACACGCTTTAAAGATGAGGCATGGGACAGAGCGAGTTTCATTAATTAAACTTAAGAGTCTGTGTTGATTCTGGGCAAGGAAGGAATTGAGAAAAAAAAATCAAACTGGATCTGTTTGGAGCCAGCATGGATTTGTGATAACAATTCAAGCCAGACCTAACTCATTCTCTCTCTTGATAAAAATTACTAGAGTGGGAGACAGGAGAAATGCTGAGGACATATGTGTCTGAATTTCAGCTAGGCATTTGACAGGCTCTCCCTTTTACCCTCACAGGGAGTACAGTATTTCCCAAATTGGTATCTGTGAAGAACAGACTTCCACAAGATATTCATAGGTGTGCAAGAAATACACACAAATACATTGGGAAAGGAGTTGAACAAGATGTAAATTTGTCTCAGCATTTTGAAACATAGCATGTAAGATAAGAAGGCACTATGGCGCTCCAGGAAGATATAACACAGTGTGTAGCGCTCCACAAACGTAATATATAAGAGGCTCTGTGGCTCTCCAAGAAGATAATGTGATGTGTAGCACCTTGAAAACATTTTTAAACGAAGTCATTCATTTTTGCTTGGGAACATGTGTAATGTCTTCTAGAAAATTCTGAGAAATGCTTTAGTGGGATGAGAAAGATGCACTGAATCACAAGTGCAGCGGAACTCTTCCTGGATGTCAGATCAAACACACACAGAGCGCCGACCGGAAGAGATGATCTCCAAGTGGGTAGCACAGCCCTTAACTCTCCCTTTAGCACCATCATCATTGACTCATGTGAAGCATCAGCGGCCTTTTCCAACCTGTGCGTATTACAGAATGAGAGAAGATGAAACGTGGAGAGATGGTTCAGCAGCCAAGACGGCTTCTTCCTGCTCTTCCAGAGGACTCAGGTTCTGGGATGCAAGAGGAAGATAGCTGAACAAGCCAGAGGGAGCATCCCAGGCCCTCCTGCCTAGGAGTGGCACCACCCACAAAGACGTAAGGCAATGTGATGGTGGCAACTCCCCAACTGGAAATTCCCTCTTCCCGGATGTGTCAAGTTGACAAGGAAGACCAGCCCTCACAAATCTCCAATTTATAATTTCAGATTAAACAACAGAGGCTTTTCTTGTTTCAACTTTATATTTCAGCTAGAAAAAAAATGATTCCCTACCATACTGTAGATTTTTAATTTCCTTTTATTTTCCTGCATATGTGTGAATGCCTGTACGTATGTATGTGCAGCACCTATGTGCCTGGTGCTCCCAGAGGCCAAGGAAAGGCAACAGTCAGGGGAACTAGAGTTACAGATGTGGCTGGGAGCCAAACAGTGTGGGTGCTGGGAACTGAAGTGCAGTCCTTTGCGAGAGCAGCAAGTGTGGCCAACTGCTGAGTTATCTCCCCTAGCCCCACACATCAGTAACTTTTAAAAGAAACAGAACAGCTAACTAGCAAACTGAATAAATGGATTTGAGTCAATGGATTGACTACAGGGTGCAGAGTTACACTACATTTCAAACCCCCCCCCCCAAGAAAAAAAGCTGGTTTGTCTCATTCCTAAAACAATGGCAGGAAGCAACTGCTGACAGAACGATGCGGGAGTTAGCCTGTTTGTCTACCACTTCCCCGTGTCTCATGTGCAGACACCTTATTTCCTTAAGAGCCCTGATGAGCAGCTATGACTGTCCTCATATTTACAGAGAGAAAAGCTGAGGTGCAGAGAAGAAACCAAGATGGATGTAGCAGAAGGGCGAGACTGTCAGAGTAGAACATACGAAAGGCACAAATGCAAAGTGGAAAGCACATTTAAGGAGAAAATCCCGCCGTGACTCACGATGCCTGGGCTATGGGAGAACAGACATCTCATATGCTGCTGATGGGAGTATAAGCTGATATAGCATTTCTAGACAGGAATGTGGCAAGAAGACGCCTTAAAAATATCCATTCTCTTCTTTAACCCAGCCAGGCCACTTCTGGAGTTTCTCCTAAAGAGACAGTAAGTGTGTGAGCAGAGATTTCTCCTCAGGATGATGCGCCATGCCACTGCTCTTAATGAGAAACAAATTGTTTCAGTAAATTATGACTAAAAATACTCAAATGCATTGCAGTCTGTAAAAAAAATGACACAGTAAATATGTCTACGCACATGCAAAGATATTCCCAATATTTTCTGAGTAAAACCAAAAGCAAGTTTGTTCTGAGAAAAACATGTAGAAATATATGCCTCTGACTACGAGTGACAGCTCATCTGAGAAGCCGGGGGAGGAATTGATGCTGCTTTTTTCGTTTGCAATTTTCTATATGTTCAGATGCTGGGACAGGAGCTCAGAACGTACAGAATGGGCAAGAGCCAGCTTCGGGGCCAGCACGGTGTTCAAAATCTCAGATCCCACTTCCCATTTGTCAAATGGACATGAAAGCAGCAGCCACCTTGAGGCCAACAGGATAGATAGATTGAGCCACTTGCTACCAAGCCTGACGTCAGAGTTCAAGCCCCAGGACCAACTTGGACCTTCACGATGAAAGAGTAAACCTGATTTCCACAAACTGTTCTCTAACTTTCATATGTGCACAGTGGCACATTCTCTCTCTCTCTCTCTCTCTCTCTCTCTCTCTCTCTCTCTCTCTCTCTCTCTCTCTCTCTCTCACACACACACACACACACACACACACACACACACACATGCATGCACATAAAAAAAACCAGATCCATTTCATAAAGATGGCATGAAAATTAAATGAGTTACTCACTATATGAGCAGCACTGAAAACAGTCCCTGAACCCTGGCAATTACCACAAGGAATCAGTAATTCTAGAAGTTATGTCTCTATTGCTGTGATAAAAGAGCACCATGATCCTGGGAACAGACAGGAAAAAAAAAAGAGGGGTCTTCTTGGGCTTTATGCTTATAGAGAGATGAGAATCCATTTTGGCAAAAGAGAAAAGCAGCAGGCATGGTGGCTGGATTAGCAAGCTGAGGGATGACATCTCAAACGGCAAGCAGGAGGCAAAGAGAGACGCCGCCACCAGGGATGTCAAGAGGCTTTGAAACCTCAGGGCTGGCTCCCAGTGACACACCTCCTCAGTACAACTGCACTTCCTAGACCTATCCAGTGAGCACCATCAACTGGAGACCAAGTGGTCAAGCATCTAGCTCTATGGGGGACAATTCTCGCTCAAACCACCATAGTCACTATTGCTGTTTTCATACTATTAAACAAAGTCAGCAAAAACAGTTTGTCAACCAAACCCTTTCAGAACATACCAGCCTCAGCACTGACAGAAGGCACAGGTATCCTGTGTTTATGTATCCATTAAAGGAAGTTTAATTTAAATTTTAAAGGAATCATGACAATTTTGGAAAGAAAAAAAACACACACACACACAGTCCACTTTGCTACCAAGAGCTGGTACAGACGGGCACGCAGTCACTTCGTCTCAGAAAGCACCTGTTTGTTGTGTCTGTGTCTGGTTTTGAGGTATTTTATAGCCACCCAGCTATTATTAGGCAATCATTTTCCGGCCAAAACCAGAAAGTTTAAGATAACATAATAAGAGGTATAGAACCATCCTTGGCGGCATTGAAGGGAGAAAATATTTTAAACTCAACAGTAGTGGAAAGACAATAAAACATTACATCTATTCATGAAACTGTTCTCTTGTGTTATAAGCAAAGGACTCTGGGGAGGGGGGGAGAACAAATCTCATGACCCTTGAAGAATATCTGATGCTTTCAGGATATAGTCAGCAGCAGCAGGTAAGGTGAGGTGAGGTTTGGTAAGGTCAGTGAGTGGATGCCCAGGAGATTAGATATTAAAAGCTGCAGGACCAGAAACTTCATGGAACATACCAAGACTGATTACTTGTTGGATAAGGTAAACATTTAAGCATGGCGGTATACACTTGTCACACAGCCCATGAGTGAGCCCATCAGTCAAGGCCTTTAAACTGGCCAAGTTTCCTGTGGACTACAGGGTTAGGGAAAAATGTCTCAGAAGCGTGAAGACATTCCCTCTGCTCCCTGTGCAGCATCAGGAAAGTTGCTTTCAATAGCCTCATCTATGTAAGGATCATATGTGTATGACAGACCGCATACTAACAGGAAGACTGGAACATCTTGTAGCAATGCTTCAAAGGGATGTTTATGAGAATTCCCTGGGAATGTCAGCTTAAGCCCTTCTTACAATAGTACTATGGCTTTGCTGTTGATTACCAAACTAATTCTAGGAGGCTGAAGATATGGCTCAGAGGTTAAGAATATTGGCTGCTCTTCCTGAGGTCCCAGGTTCAATTCCAAGCATGTACATGGTGTCTTACAACTGTAACTCCAGATGACATTGGGAATCCAACGACATTTCCTTATCTTCATGGCGAGGCATTGCATGTATGTGGTGTAGAAACATACATGTAGGCGGAACAAATATGTACATAAAATAATTTTTAAAAAGTTAATTCCGTGTTTAGTAGTAGCATGTTGCTATGTCATAGGCATGGGGATGACTTTTGTACAAGATGAACTTCTTCACGTCAGGGAGTTGCCCATCAAGTTTGGATAAAGTATGTGTAAGGTGCTGAGGACCACACCAGGCACAGACACACAATGTTTCCTAGTGGAGGACAGTGGTCCCTAGACCTCAGGAGTGAGTGTAGATGTATTAACTGTCTTAACCAATCACTATAAAGATGAAATGCAGCAAAAAGGAGAATCCATCCAAGAGATGTCCAGGCATAGAGTTACAGAGTTCATCCTTACACTGTCCAGAAGAAAGCGGATGAGACAGAAACACTCCACCATTTTTACCCATAAACAATGACAACTCTAGTGAAGGAAGACACATATTACTATCTTGGACCAAAAACACTAAATATGCAGTTTAGGCATAAGAGGTAGAGGTGGGAAGGTCAGGAGTTCAAATCCATCCTTGGCTACATAGTGAGTTCCAGGTCAGCCCGGGGCTCTATGAGACTGACTCGAAAGCCAACCAACAGACACACATGAGCCATCTGACTTTCCCCTTTCTGATGACTGTGTGAGCTAGCTTCCTTGATCTCTCTCCTTCAAAGAGACAAGATGAAGCCCACTGTAGACACCCAAGTCCCTCTGGGCATAATTTCACATTGTATGTAATTAAATTGACTGATGACTGTTTTGCTTTCTGCCATCTTTACATCACAGAAAGCTTTGCGAGCCCTATCTCCATGCACAGAAAGCCATTTTTCATTGCATTTTAATTAGAATTATCTTCCTCTATTTATTATTACTGCATGTAAGGTATGCGTGCACATGCTCAATGCAGGTAAAGAGCTGTGGGTGTCAGAAGACAACTTTGTGGAGTCAGTTCTCTCCTCCCACTTCTAAGTGGGTTCTGACAGTTGAAGTCAGGTGATCAGGCCTGCGTGATGACTTTATCCACCGAGCCTTCTCACCAGGACCAATTAGCATTATTTTATACACCAACCCCTGAAGGTCCCGGATGTGCTTTTCTTAAATCAGTGATGTAACCCTGACTGACACCGGGCAGGACTGACTCACGCCTCCCCGACTGACACCAGGGTTTGCTGTAGGCCAACAGTCTAAATGCTTACAAGCAATAAATTGAGGGCTCTGCCTGCTTCAGTGGTGCTCAGTTGGAGGCTGACTGAAGGCTAGCTGAGCTGGAATGGAACCAGAAGGAAGCAACGAATATGATATTCTGGGTGACTGTTCAATTCCAGACACTTAGGTACAAGGCAAAGTAGCCAGAACCACAGGACAACTGGCAAAGGGACTCTTAAGCATAACTGCATCAAGGCTACATTCCAACTACAACCCCGTGTTGGGTCAGCCCCAAGCTAGAGGCTCATGGGAGCTGATTTAATGTCTTAAGATCCCCTTCTTAAAACAGAGCATGTACTGCATGTCTGCAGTAAGTACTGGTCATATGGAAGCAACCGTGTGGCTTACACAATGCTCCCATTCACTTCAAATCCTCCACAGAAGACCTGTGTCTGTCCCACCAAATATAAATGACTCCGTCCACACGGCCAAGAGTTGCTTCCGTCCTGCCCTCAGAGTCCTTGGGACACCACCTATGAGCCGCTCACCAACAAGAACCAACTCTCTCATTAAGTCAGATTTTTAAAAAAAAAAAAAAATTTTTCACTTCAAGAATGTAAGCAGATAGCTAACGCTCCTCCAAAACCCACCGCAAGGAAGTAGTTAAACGATTAAAAACACAAAATGCTATGCGGCAAGCTGTGTACAATTAACCAGAATTCAGATATACACCTTGTTCCAATCCCAGCCATTTATCAGATAAAAATAGTCTTCTACAAGAATGTCATGATTAATGAGGTGAGACTCCAGCTAATTACTGTTTCCTCCAAAAGTAATTAGGTTGGCATCTCTAATCAAGATGAATGAACACTCTGACCCGCTTTTTTAAATGTAAAGCTCGGAGCTCCGGCTGCAGTCACGTCATTTAGTTCAGGCGGTGGAGGCTTTATTAGGCTTGTAGTTTGATTAAATTCTTTTGTTACGCCAGGCCTTCCACACATGAACACATGAATGCGGCGATGTTCAAAGAGTTTTTCACCCTTAATTAAAGATCACAAAGCCTTGTTCCATTCACAAGGCAATACATAGGACAGGTCTAAATTGATAGCTTTTAAGTAGAACGTAGGGGAAGGTGCTTCAGTGCTTGCCCAGCTGAGAGAAGTCTCCCTCGTAGAACTGCACTTGTTACAGTGGAGAAACGGATGGGAAATAACTTTATTATGTCTCATTAAACAGCTTTCTCACTTTGTCACAGCCCCCTTTAAGGAATGTGAGGCATGGGTCTGGACTGCACTTTGTGTAAGGGAGAGAGGAAGTGCTGTAGAGTCAGCCCCATCAGCGAAGCACTCCACGGTGTGGACCACAGGTGCCCCTAAAAGCAGACCCTGTGTGGCTGTCTTGCCATTGCTGACCGATGGTGACAGCAAAGGAAATAAATATTGTTTTCAGGGTGTGATTGTGCTTGGTTTTCTGTTGAGCAAAGAGACTGACTCAGTCAGCGGCTGAATTACCATCAGATCAGCTCTCGACATGATCCTGTACCAATCTTTCACAAAAACACGTCAGTGTCTTCACCCCCAAATTTGCCAACCAGAGGCTAAGATCGGGTCTTGGCAAATTCGTGCCTTGCTCACACTATAGGTCTCCATCTCTCTCCTGCCCTCTGCCTCTTCACCGCTTGCTATCCATTTTCTGTTTTCTCCTCGTCCTCTGTAGTTAATCCACGGGAGTGGGGCCATGCTCGCCACCCTTCCTCTGCCAGTTGGTTTATGTTTCCACTTGCCAGGTTGGGAAATCCTATTTTTATATCTTCTACTTAATTATATTCCCAGTCTAGAATGTGCTGTCTCCTCTATGATTGATGTACTTGGACCGCCCGCTGTTTTGTTTTTTTTTCCTGAGACGCTGCATACAGGAGAATAAAATAATCTTAAATTTTGACACCTCGCCTAGGTTTAGGAGTCTTGTTTCTTTTTCGGGGGCTTTTCCCTGTTGTAGAATTTCATAAATGGCACTGGCATTAGTGGTTCCTTTTTTTTTTTTTTTTTAATCTCGTCTTCATTTAAAAAGATAGGAACACAGCCGACCTCCAGGTTCCGTCTGCCCTGTGTGGGCTCCTACTGATGAGCCACAAAAGCCAGCCAGCCAGCCAAGTAAGGGGGAAAAAGGGTGGGAAAATGGGCCACAAAGCCGCACTGTTCCAACAGGCAGCCCAGACACCAATGCCCCGCAGCACAGGGACAGGTAACTGTGTCAGGCAGGAGCCCGCTGCTCTGGGGGTAATTTTCAAGTTGTCATTATGCACGACACTTCGTTCTCTTTCTCAATTTTCCAGTTGGGTTTAGAATCCGTTGTAGTTCCGTGTCATTTATTTTACTCCATCATTATTCTACACCAGGCTGCCTTTCTTAAACGCGGCTCCCCTCGCGTCGCTGGGGAGCGTTAGATTTTGTCCTAGGATGAATTAAATAGCTCCCAAGCTTTTTTAGACTTGTCTCTCGGGTTCTCTCTTCTCCTTGGTGCCTGTCTGTTTAGCACAAGGATCGCTCCTGTTCTGCCTGATAAACCCAAGCTGGTATCTTGTGCTTTCTGCCATGTGTTATTTAATTAAAACATGGAGTTCTTTCTTGGTCTTCTAAATACTTCTGGCACCATAAGAGCTGCTAAGGCTCTGGGCAGGACAGGACTTTATCTAAGGCTCTTGTCCCTAATCGAGCCTTTTAATGCCATACAGACTATCTCAGCCCACTGAGGACTAAAGCTAGCCTCTCTGAGTTGAGACACAATGCCACAGACTTGTAATATCTAGCCCTAAGACTCAATTCACATGGGACTGAGTTATGTTTTCTTAAAAATAAATCTTAAGAGAAATTTTCGTTGGCAAGTTATAAAGAAAACCTCTTTCAGTGCCCCCACTATTAGTCTACTAGCTGTGTTTGCACAAAACAAAGGTAGTTACATCTCAAACATTTAGCAGAATGTTATCAATAAAGAGACTCACTGTTTCTACTTTTACCTGTTTTAGTTAATGTTATACTTAGTTGCATTAGTCTGACTTCCTCCTAATGCCACACTCTACACAATTTGATCTAGAAATACTACAAAATAAAAGATAATTAACCCATTTTTTTGTCCAACTGTCCCTTCTCAGTTCCTTGCTCATTTGTTTCTCCAAATTTGGCTCCCTTACCCAGGACTATATCTTTTTATTTCAATTTTCTAATTTTAAGGGATAGTTTTCCTTTAAAAAAAAAAAGCTCACTTTTGCTAGATTAAAAAACTTGGCACGATGGTGTATACCTATAATCACAACACTTGGGAGTGGAGGTAAAACAGTTAAAAGTTCAAGGTCACCTTTGTCTATATGCCAAGTTTGAGGCTAGCCTAGGTTGTCTCAAAAACAAAACAAAAAATAATTGCATGAATAGTAGATAACAGCTGATCTCACAAGCCCTGGGATTTTAAGGCAACAGCAATAAACTTAGAATCCTTTTTCTTACATCCTTACTTGAAACATAAACTTCATATGGACAAATAGAGGTGATTTAAAATATGAGAAAGCTTTGCACAGCACCAGACTACCACAGCCATGACGTGACCTTAGCTGGCAGCAGGCACTCCTGCAGTGATGCAGGGCACCTGTCCCAACAGAGGAGGATTCCATGTTGAGTTAGGTGCTGTTTACACTGGGTCTACAAGAACCTGGCCAACTGGTGAAGAATTCAAGTTACCATGAGGACTTGGAAGTGTCCAGAACCAATCATTTCTAATGCAAAGCCAGCTACTGTTGAATTGCAACCCATGGGAAGAAGAAGTCAATGCACGAGCAGAAATCCAGGGAGGGCCCTGCCACCCAGTGAGATTCAAGAGTGAGGCCCAGATGTCAGGATGAGGCTTTACAGTGAAATCAAAATGTTTACAAATCAAGCACTCTCCACTCGCTGAAGCGCACAGAAGAGCTATGCTTTGAGCAGCCATGAGCCAAGGAGGAAAAAGTCCGCCCGCAAACTCATGGAAAAAAACAGCCAACTCACTGAGCGTGCAGAAGAATAGAACAAGGCAGAATAGAGAGACAGGGGATTGTGGGACATGGGGACAGAAGGAAGCCCCTCACCCACTCAACAGCATCTGCTGTTATGGTGGGTTTTCCTCCCAACCCCAAGTTCCTGGAATAATTACTCGTGTGAGACTCATATTTGTAAAAATGTTTTTACAAATACCTAGGCCACATAGCTGGGTTATTGTCTGACTAGTTCATAACTTAAAATAACCCATTTATACTAATCTGCATTCTGCCACGTGGCTGACTACCTCGGCTCAGGTACCATGCTTCTGTCCTCCTCACATCTTCCCAGACGAATCTCCAAGCCTGGCTCTATCCTAGAATCCTTTCTATTGTCCCACCTGCTATCTCCTGCCTCAGCGACAGGCCATTAGCTTTTATTGGCAGGTGTTACATCTGTAAGATACAAAAGACATTGTCTCAACAGTCTTCCGTGAAGGCTGCCAACACTGACTCAACACTCCTCTCACGTAAGGTGTGTTAATGTATAGGTGTTAACGTAACAATGAACCAGGCTTAAGACCCGCACTTGTATATGACCTGGGGTAGGGCTTTGCTGCTGTCCCCAGACTTCATCTAAGAATCTCAGGTAAAACCAGTAGCGTTGGCCACGGTAAGACCTCCCACTCTCCTGTGTCCTATGAACTAGTCTCTGCCTTACGGATTGTAACACTGTCAGCTGCACCCCGGAACCTCGGAACTGCAGAGATATCACTTAGGTTTCCTGGCGTCCCACCGAAGAGGAGAACTTCCAGAATCTCCTAAAGTGTTATTTGTGACTATCATAAACGTCACATCAATGAGCTGTTTGTCCCTTGAAGAGCCAGTACCCACGCTTATGTGTATCTCTGTGACACCCTTGCCCTTGGACAGAGCTTACTTTCTTTCTTACTCTCTTTCTCTCACCCTACCCCCCACGCCCACCCGACCCCCACTTACTCTCTTCACTAAAGCCTACTTTACTGTATGGAGTCATTCACCATAAAACTAATTTTCTGCCTCAGAGCCAAGAATCCCAGGTTAGCATAAGACAAAGAACCTAAAAGTTTAGGGTACTTTTACAGATTGCTGAGGATGGCAGTGGGTACTCATGCCTCTTGCCTTTTCCCTCCAACTGTTAAAAGAAACATCACCATGATTCACTTGCTTTAATAAGCCTGAAAAGGAACAGGAACACTGAGCTGGGGATGCCAGGGAGGGATGGGAGAGAAAACGTGCATCTAAGCTGATGCCTGACCCACAGTCTCACCTGAGAGTGATGCCACAGGCTAGAACTGGAGGCCAGAACCTCTACAGCCACACACCCCCAGATCCACAAAGCTGATGTAGTGCTCCATGCCTAGAACTCACATACTTAAAGAATCTGGATTGCTATAAATTAGAGGCTAGCCTGGGCTACACAGCACGGTCCAGGCAAGCTAGAGACACACAGTGAAACCTCATCTTAACAAAAGGGAGACTGTACAAAGAAAAACCCTGGAAAATATATAATAGCTCATATTACTATGACTCATAATAAGTGTGTGGATGCCTTGATTGCAGGTAACTTATGTAACTTACGTGAGCAAAGAGAGAAATGTTTTACTGGATAAAAAGCAGTCTAAAGGAGCCAGGCATGGTGGCTCATGCCCGTAATTCCAACACTCAAAAGACAGAGACAAATGGATCTCTAAGTCGGAAGCCAGCCCGGTCTATAAAGTGAGTTCATAGGCCATGTCAAAATGAGCATATGTGGTAATATCCCTTTAAAAGCTGGGAGATCTGAGAAGTGGATGAGCAGTTAAGACACTGGCTGCTCTTCCATGGGGCTGGAGTTCAATATCCAGCACCTACTTGCTGACTCACAGCAAGGGCTGGAGAGATGGCTCAGAGGTTAAGAGCATTGTCTGCTCTTCCAAAGGTCCTGAGTTCAATTCCCAACAACCACATGATGGCTCACAGCCATCTATAAGGAGATCTGGTGCCCTCTTCTGGAGTGCAGACACACATGCGGGCAACATATTGTATAAATAATAAATAAGTAAATAAGTCTTTTTTTAAAAGTTTTTTGTCAGAATCCAATGGAGATGCATAAATCCTGCCGTATATGCTTGATTAAATGTATTTTACTTAAATAATTCAACAT